>NC_137554.1:11052377-11737165 GCF_963082525.1 Nesoenas mayeri | reverse complement strand
TCCCAAATGGAAGCAGCAGCCTCTTAACAACATATGCAAAGATGGTAGTAACACCAACGTCCCGTTTATCAAGCTCTTTGCATTTTCACAGTGTAGTGTCTCCCAAGTACCTGCAGCGGTGGGTTGTATTTGAGGTTGCCATTGTTTGCGCTCTGTGCGTTGGCTGCACACAGGACTCTTTTTTCTGATCTGTCTGGACTCTTGAAGCAGTGGTTGGACTACAGGTGGTCTTTAGAAGATGGATTTCTGCAGTGGTTTTTACTTCTTTCCCTCTTTTCCTGCGTAGATGTATTTAGGAATCTGGGGAAATCTGCAAGGTGTTATAAAATGCCAGATGGAAGAAGCTGCTCAACTTGACTTTGGTACTGACCCAGAACCAAGGAAGGAAATAGTCTTATTTGATAAACCAACAAGAGGAACCACTGTTGAGAAATTCAAAGAAATGGTATATGGACTTTTTAAAGTAAGTATGTGCCTATTTTTTCTGTTTTGACAGAAAGGCTTATTTTCCTGCAGCTGGAGAGGATGTTCAATGGTTTGTAGTTGAGATTGTAATTTCTCTACACCTAAATATCTACAAGTTTAATCAGCTGAAAACTAAACCTGATCTAAACATTTTGATTCTACATGCTTTTTCCAATAGAATATTTAACAAGCTACTTGGTATATTTTTTTCTTGATCTGAGAAGGTCTGAATATTAGTGTTTGTGTTTTTAAATGTAAAGAACGTTAGTACTTCCAGAAGATCATATACTTGGTGCCTTTGAGAACAGAACAAAAAGGAAGCTCTTCAGGCATCTGGTACCAAGTCCTGCAACATCTATAACCAATAAAAACCAGAACATATGTTGGCCTACCATGCTATCCATAGAAGGAGAATAACAGGAGGTAGAATGACAGGATTGGTAGTTAATGAAATCATAATCTTTTTCATTTGTTGCTTTTAGGCAAAATTGGGTGAACAAGGGAATCTTTCAGAACTGGTTAATCTCATCCTATCTTTTGCCGATGGAAACAAAGATGGTAGAGTTTCTTTGCCAGAAGCTAAATCTGCATGGGCACTTCTGCAGTTAGATGAGTTTCTGTTAATGGTGATCTTGCAGGATAAAGAACATACACCCAAGTTGATGGGGTTTTGTGGGGATCTTTATGTAACTGAAAGAGTTGAATATACCTCTCTCTATGGAATCAGCCTTCCATGGATTATAGAACTTGTCATTCCCTCTGGCTTCAGAAGAAGCATGGACCAGTGGTTTACTCCATCATGGCCAAGAAAGGCAAAAATAGCTATAGGGCTTTTAGAATTTGTGGAAGATATTTTCCATGGACCTTATGGAAACTTCCTCATGTGCGATACAAGTGCCAAAAACTTGGGATATAATGATAAATATGATTTGAAAATGATGGACATGAGAAAAATAGTGCCAGAAATGAATTTGAAGGAAATTATTAAAGATCGTCAGTGTGAATCAGATTTGGACTGTATTTATGGTACAGACTGTAGAACTCTATGTGACCAAAGCAGAATGAGATGCACCACAGAAGTAATTCAGCCAAACTTGGCAAAAGCCTGTCAGCTACTTAAAGACTATCTGCTTCGTGGTGCTCCTTCTGATATCCATGAAGAACTAGAAAAACAACTGTACTTGTGTATTGCCCTTAAAGTCACAGCAAATCAGATGGAAATGGAGCATTCTTTAATACTCAATAACTTAAAAACATTACTGTGGAAGAAAATTTCCCATACAAATGATTCTTAACTTCTCCACCAGCAGATGACATTGATGCCTGCCACTACAAGTGGCCTATTGCATTTGATAAAAATGGTCTGCAGCATTTTTTAAAGACATTTCTTTACTCAGATGCCATTAATGGCTCTTTAGCTCTTGCCGTTCAGTCAGTACCTTATGATAGGACTCCTCAAAGAATGCACACGCCACTGAATGATCGAGCAGAGGCCAGAAGCACTTCTGGTGTTCCAGTGCCGTGTTGTGGAAACAAAAACTCTGCATGCTTGACTGTTCCGTGCACTTTGTCAGATCTTGAACAGGATGGAACTATTCATTGTGCCGCCACATCTACTGATGGAACATCTACAACTCTGTGAAAATCATTGCTCACTTGTGAAATACTTGCAAAAGATTTTTATCCTAAGTACTTCTATGAAGAACCACCACTACTGCAAATCATGTGTCTGAGTCCAAGTTGCTGTTGTGAATAAACTGAACTGTGAGACTGAAGTTTACTAATACCTTGGCATGGCAGAATTTGCACATTAATAATTTTTAAACTGTGGAAAATCAGAATTTTATTCTAGAACTGACAGCTTGTAATATGAGACTTAAATCAGATTCTGTTTACACCTTGTTACCTCATGCTTACATCTTGAATGTTTAAGTAGTTCAACACTTTTTAATAAAGTCTATATACAGTAAACCATGTTGGGAGCCAAGAATTTTAGAACATGTTATTTCTTAAAATCATGTATATGGCCTAGCAGCAGTATCAACGTTTGTTTCAAAAACTGTAGATTATTGTACTTCAGTTGAAACCTTTAACCCAATTTAAGCTGTAGCCAACACTGGAAAGCGAGGAGTTTGTGGAGTAGGCTATTGTATAAGAATTTAAGTTAATCCATTTTTAAAAATACTGATAGAAATGTTCTAACAGTTAAAAAGGAAGCCTGCATAGTGCAGGAATTGCCTGTATGGTAGTTGTGGATAGTCTTGACTCTTCACTGTCCCTCCAAATTTAGCTACAGACTTGTACTTAAATCCTCTTGAACTACTGCAGGAAGTATGTAAGCCAGAGCTAGACCTGAACTGTAGGACAGAAGCTGAATTGTTCAGGATCATGGAATATTGCTTAAATCAAAGCCTGTGAGATAGTATAACAGCTAGAAATGAGATGCAGCTGAAGTGAGCTCTAGTGTGTTACTATTCTTTTTTCTATAGCATCCATGAGTCACGGTTAAGTTTCAAGTCATGAGTAAAATAAACACCATCTGGCCCTGGCATTCCACATGGCATGACCACTGTACCTTTATCTATATCCCTGTTTCTCAGATTTACATCTATATTCACAATTATACAGAACTGGATGTCCATAAAACACCTTAATATCGTGTTCAATACTTACCTGTTGATGTTATTTTATAAATGTTCTAGGTAGGAAGTAGTTCAGTCCTTAATGATTTTAATGGCAGTCATCCATACACTTCCAAATCTTGGCCCCTTAATTTATTTTCAGCATAGGTTAAGGACAGCCTTTCTTTGAATATTTGAAAGGTTAACTGCTTCAGGTATCCTGTATTAAATGCATTCCTTGAATGATTAAACTGAAGTACAGGACCAACATATAGTCATTTCTCCATAGCATATGTAGTAGTGTGCGGCTTGTGTTAAGAGTGTACGGTTTTGTAAGCATCAACTTTTTAGTTAAATAATTACTTTGCTAATTACTGTCTCTAGATAATGTCCTCCAACCAACCACAGCTACTAAGTATTTGTAGCAGGCAGTGCATACGAATGCAAAGCAGTCCTGTTCTTTGTGGGGAAAAAAAAAAGACACTAATTGCTACTATGTTTTGGGCAGAGATTATTGAATCCAAAATTATGTTGGGTACAACTGGAAAACATGTTTAATAGTGCAATTTGTTGAACAGAACATTTTTGTTACTGTTGCATAAAGTTGGAGCTTTCACTGGAAAAAAATGCACTTGTTTACAATAAATCACAGGCCTCCTTTTCTCTTTTGATAGCAGTGCTTACCACCTATCAGTATCTTAAAGCAAAACATTCCTCCACGTAGCCTACTTGACTCACGTTGTAACTGTGCAAGCAACTTCACTAAGCCTAATGGGAAACAAGTGCCTATGAAACTGAGATGTAGGAGAAAACAAGGGATGGGGCAAGTCAAGGCCTGTGTAACGAAGCATGTATATGCAACTTCAAAGGGAATTCTCTTGTCTAATCACTAAATAATGTTAAGTGTTCAGCTTAGGACAGTACCTGTTTCAGTAGCTGCCACAAGTACTTCAGTTACTGGAGGAAGCTTAAATACTTCAATTAGACCTGTATTCCTGTGCCAGCTACATTCAGTCACAGTAGGGAAAGTGCTGCCCTTTGCGTTCCTGAAAGCCTAAGGCTGCCCTTGGGCAGACACTTTAGAACCTCCTGTGCCTACTCCTGCTTTTTTCTTAAACTACATACAGATTATCCCATAACATTAAGTATGCTCAAAGAAGAACGGTAAAAGGTATGTAAAGCCCTTTTTAAAAATTTGAAATCATTTTGTAGTTAGAAGCAGCAAGTTCTTATATCTAGTCTTTGATACCAGTCACACCAAAAAATAACCAAATTAATTTCCCTTTCTTATGGGAATAATTCTAATGCAGCAGCCTTGGTTTTGAAGTCCATCACCTCTCTTCTCTGTTAAGGAGATCGATTCATACAGTACTTTGAACCCTTAAGAATATCTGTATCATTAAAAAAATACTCTGCATCTTTAAAAGATATATTAATAAGCCAGTCTTACACAGTTGCTTACTCAATAAATTTATTGCCACTTTTTCCAAAGCTTCATAGAAAATTGTGGAAGTTGTCTTAACTATCAGCTGCACGCTCCTGAGCCCTGAGAAAGCTCGCCTTCTTCTGAGCAACACGATCCTTCTTCTGGGCAAGCGACATCTTTGGACAGTTCCATCTGCAATGTAAGCACAGTGCATGATATATCCAAGGCAGAAATAAGCACAAAGGTCATCAATAAAGCTACAGTGCCCCAGAACTGGGATTAACAGTGCTATGGTAGAACATACTCCCACTTTCGTAACATGCTTTCTTTCCTCATAATGATTTAAGGCTGCAGCTAGGGCACCACAAAAAGGCAGGGTTAGACTGCAGCCGTTTAATTCCTCGAGAGGTAAGCTCAGTACTCTTGTGACTACAGTAAAGACAGTCCCAAGCCCCATGCGAGAGCTGTGCCTTGATTTCTTTTCTCCCATACCCCTAGAAAATTAAAGTTGTCAACCTGAAGATAAACACTTGAGAATTCCAGCTCTTCAGGCCACAAGCATGCTGCACTTTTACTTTTTTTTTAATGTAGTTGGGAGTTCTTAAATTTTAGACAGCTACTGCTGAAGTTAATTCCTGACAAAGTTACACAGGAATACTTGTGTCTTAATCTGATCTACGACACGAGTTTTGACACAACTGCAATGTGAATCACATTACTTGTTTTAATGTAACTAAAATATCTTCAACACAAAAATGACATTCACGTCAAAGAAGATGAGGGGTTTACCTCTTTTTCTTTACTTCTCTCTTGGGCTTCTTTTCATGGACTGGATTATCCCGTATAGCAGCATGGGCTTTTTTATACATTTCCTCCATCTCAAAAGGAAAAAAAAAAACGTTAAATTCTCCATAGTAGTCCAGTTGTAGGATTGTGTCAAAACTCCAAGATACTCTTACTGGAGCATGCACTATAAACTGGTTTCATCACCATACAGCTTGTAATTCTGTGTGGTCACCTTTAGAACACCTTCTTCATACAGAAGACCAGCGCAGCAGCACGCTGAAATTCCTACCGTCACTATGATGCCATTTAAACATCCAAACCCACAACTTAGACATAAAATGGATAAAGTATTTTTATCCTTATTTTACAGTTAGGGAACCAAGGCTATTGAGTAACTACAGGCTACTTACAAGTCTCATAAATACAGGCTAGCATCTTGCAGTTCAAATACTATTTCCTCTGCAGCCTACTTGCAGTGCCGTAGCTTCCCTACGTTTAAATCAAGAGCCAGTCTAGAAAGTTATTCTACTTCTACCTAGAACAGAACACTTTATGATTACTTATTGAACCAAAATTATTCCACACAAACTGTCATCAGCCATGTAATGTTGCCACTTTTCAGACCCTACTGCAGTACACGTTACACAGGAAGAGGGGCAAAAAGCTGAATGTGTGAAAGCATGTACAAGTCTTGCCAGAAGCAGGACAGTCCCTGCATCATCCCCAAGGATACAATAATGCTGCTATGGCTCCATAATGGCACCAGTTTTAGGAGTGGTTAATTAAGATCACAGTATAGCCGCTGTGGAAAAATTTCTAGATATACAAAGAATAACTGTCTAGCTATCACTTCATTGCAACATAAACTATAATACTGGGTTTTAGTTAAATACATGAAGTTGGCATATCACAATGCAACATTACTTGTTTTTTAGTAAAGACTAAGTTACAAAAAGTAGCAGTTAGTTAAATTTACCAAAAAAAACCCCAAAGCCCTATAGCAGTAAAAGGATAAAGAATGCAGTTAAGTTTTCCATAGCCTAAAAAGGGATGTGAGAATGTTTGTTTCAGGCTTCAGGACAATTAATTGGGAAACCAAGAGAACATTAGAGGCAGCAAGACAAGCCATCTGAAAGGAGTTTAACACTTGAAAGAAGTGAAAGTAGCACCTTGGTAATTTTCTATACCTCCTTGTGTTTCGTACAAAATGCTCTAAAATTTAAAACAGCACTAAAATAAAAGGTATTACACTCACTATAGTTTCAGGACATGCTAGCTTCGGCTACTCTATATACAGCTGGGATCTAGAACTACCTACAGGGTCACACCAATCATAAGCCAGACTCGCCATGGAGCACATCCTCACAGTTCAACCATCACAGCTGAAGAAATGATGGGCTGTGGTGCAGGATTAGGAATGAGTGGGTGGCAGGTATAGAAAGTTCAAGTTAATTTCTACATAAGAAAAAAAGAAGCGGTCCATCTTAGAATGAATCCTGTAAGCTCAGATTTATAGGCAGAACATTAAGCTTCCCAGTAAGAAGAGAGATCTCACTTTCGAAAGATCTATGATATACTAAAGAGCCCTTAACAAAGCAATAAATATTTTCTTCGCACGGATAACATACAACATAAACCACATTATTTTATTTATCAGGCTTATTTGCATTAATAGGAAAGTCCCTACCCAAGAATTATCAGCATCTCTATTAATGCACAAGAGCCAGCCAGATAAACCTTACCCCATCAGGCGTTACGTTGTTCTTTATGTATTGGGAGAACTGTTTTTTGTAAGCATCTTCATCCTCCTCCATCAGGTAACGCATATAATCTGCAACGTTTTGGCCCATGATATGCTTGCGGTGAACCTCTGCGTTGAATTCTTTGCTTTCCGAGTCATAACCAGGGAAACGTTTGGTACTGTGAAACAGCAGTTACAGTCACATAAAGACCTATTGCCAAATGCTCTGAATCAAGAGACCAGCTTCCACACAGAAATGACTCATACAGCAGATCTTCCTACAGATAACTGAGGAATAGGACCCTCTAATTGAAAATGAAGATACAGAAGTTGTCATTTCATCTCAGCTGCCATCAGTCCCGTCTTGAAACAGTGCAGTGCATCATACACACACTGTGGACCAACTACAGAGTGTTCAGTCATCGGGAGTATCATCATACAGCAGCCAAGTTGGGAAAACGGGACAATTAGTCCAGAATCAATAGGACAGCATGGGAGAGGGGAGGAAAATACACAACAGATCTCTGATTTCCCCCCGCCGCTGCTACTAGCAGAAAGCAGCCATCAACTGTACTATCGGTGTCAGGTAACACTGCTGAAAATCTTGCTTCAGTCATTCACAGCCTATGACAATTGTCAAAACTTCTACTGGGAAATTTGAAGTGGCAGAACACCGCTCAGACCTGCTGGTGTATTGACAACTGTAGCGAAGGTCAGTGGTTTTGTCCCTGGCACGCACAGCCCTTCACAGTGAAACTAACACATACACACAATTTGCTGAAGACTTAAACCAACAGAATACTAAAGGATATTTACTTAAGCATATCCAATCACTTATGATTTTAAGTAAAAGTAACAAGATGGCTCTTTAAGTTCTAAATATCGACTAGCATCTCTTGACAGTTGCAAGATTCCCAGCAGCACTATCAGAATTATACTGGTCAATTAAAAACAATCCAAAACCCCACCCCAGAACCGAGGCTACATGATCATTACCAGGTCATAACAAAATTATTTCGACACAAAGCAGCAGTGCAAGTGGACTGTCACATACAGAAGCATCTCAGGTGAATTCTAAAGACGTTCTTCCAAATAGACTGGATTACCTGTGAGGGATGGACAGACCGCCATCCACTGCACCCTTCAGAGCACCAAAGACTTTGTTTCCAGTAGTAGTTCTGGCAAGACCTGCATCCAGGTAGCATGTGAAAGCACCAGGCTTTCCATCCACGCTTTCCACATTGTATTCATCACCAGTCACTTCAACTTGCCCTTCATAGATCTTATCAAGACCAAATTTATTCAGAAGCTGTGGGGAAGGGGAAAAAAAAGTAAACCAGTGAACTGAAGACATTCATCAGCTCACACAGAAAAAAGAAAAATCAATGGATGTTGTTTGCGTGTTTTCAACTATTAAAGGTACATCTTTTACATTTTTATCCTGACTCCCTCCCGCCGCCAAGCTTCAGCACTGACATTTAACAGCGGGCTGCCGGATTTCAAACTGCGAGCTGTCATACTTGTCACTGTGATCTGACAGTCACACGAGGCCATCAAATCCATACGATAAGAGCAAAAGCTGATATTTAGAGAAGCCCCCAGAGTCAGGTGTCTATACTACCACGGCACTTAATAAAGTGGGCTCTCCCTTTTGTAAGAAAACCAGGAAAACAGAGCAGCAGCTTCCAGACAATGGACAGATACCCACCCTGCGTGCCAACAGCAGACCTGTGCAGTACGCCGCTGCGTAATTGGTCAGGCCAACCTTCACGCCATATTTTGGCAGCTCGTGGGCATAAGCAGCACAGACAATCATGTCACCTTCGATTCTGGCATAGGCAATCTGACAACAAAACAACTGTTAGTGTTCTCATAATAATTCTAGGCTTGATTTATTATTTCTTTGACACCTACTTAAACCAAACAGGAATTCTGTATAGAATTGTCCAGCAAACTGCCAGCCTTGGTGTGGAAGCTCAGCAGGTTGGGTTTTCCTTTTCATTGTTTTAAAAGGCATCATTAACTCCTCAAGTAAAGACAAAAAACATCAAATCTGTATTAGGCCAGAGAAAGTGTATGTCAGCAACAATTTTTATTTACCTCTCCACATACAAAAAGAGGCCAGGGAACTGCCTACAAAAGCAACCTTTCAAAGAACCATTACAGATGGGGATGGATTCCATCCCACTTTCTGCATGTAGTTCGCACGTAACAGTATATAATGCACCTCAGGAAAATGCAAAAACATCTGATAGAGAGTTTGCGATAACGCTGTTACGAGCCTTACGGAATTATTTTATTAATGAGTGTGAAATTCTTGCAATCTTGTGTCTCCTGGACACAGCAGCACTATCAGACCTATTTCTACTGTTCCTCCTTCAGACTCCTGCACCTCCTTTCTCCACTCAAAAGTTGTCCCTTCTTGGCAGGACTGGAAAGGCACTCTCAGTCAGATTAAAGCACTTGCCACCACTGATTTCTGAGTTTCAAAGATGAAATAACCTCATCAAGGTCATATAGTTTCATCTCAACTGACCGTAAAATCAGCACTCTCTTCTCAACAGATTATTTTATGAAGAAATGACAGTTACACTTTTCTAGCTTTTTTTTAATTGAGGTCAACAACATGTTTTTATGATAGAACAAACATGCCTAAGCTTTTAACTTCAAAATTAGTCAAAGCATTCTGAAAACAAAACAAGCAAGTGAGCCACAGTGACCAACCGCATGTGATGCAACACACAGCTGCCTACTTAATAAGGAGGAAAAAAATGCCTACTCTTCTTCTTTACCAGTCTGCTTCCATCTGAGAGGAAAGCTATGAGGCCTAGCTGATCCCTATGGTCCATGTAACATTGCAGAACAAAATCTCTCAAAAGAGAAGAAAGATTTCAATGCGGTGCAAGTCACCGCAGGCTGACAGGTCATGGAGACAACTGTGTTGTCTTCAGTCAAGCAAGAAGGCCCCTTTTCAAAGCACTTCAGAGACAGTAGGGAAAGAACACAGAAACCTTCCCCTCCCTAAAATCTTCTACTAATCTCAGCATCATTAAAACACTATGATCTCATATTCTGAATAAGGTTGCTGAAGCATCCTGACACTAGTAAAAAACTTTTCTTAAATAAATTCTATCTTCAATACAGTTTATTACTGAGGTTGTGGCAGCACTGAAGATCATTCTCCTCTAAGAAACTTCTACGATATAAAAACTAAAACCCCCAGCTGCTTCGACCGCCCCCCTTTCTGCTGCTTTCAGCCTGGGAAGCAGCGAGCACAGGGACCTTACCTGGCAAATGATGTCTCTGTTGGTAACACGCACAATCATCCGATACTTAGGGGTGTTGTACTTGTTTTTATCTTGAATTACCAAACGTTTGCGAGCATAGTAATCAGTTTTGCCCTCTGAAAAACAACAGGTGTAGTGTAGAAGACGTGTGACAGAAGGAGGAGTATTCCTCAATGACATCTAATTATACGTTACAGGGAATTGTTCAATACCTCTCCTTCTCCTGAATTTCACTTGATACCTCTTGAAGTAGGCCTTATTCTTGACAACTTTCACAAACCCCTTGAACAAGAAGTATAACCAGATGTTATTAGCATATAACCGTGTAAGGCAAGACCATCCTAACCTGCTGTGAATAAAACCGCGGAGAAATCAGGAATAAAATATCACGTTTACTTATACATTTAAGTGAAAACCCCTCATAAAAACAGAAGGGAAAGAACCCACCCAAACGCCAGGATTTCCATCCTTCCCACTAGAACGAACACAAAACGTCTCGCGGTTTCGGGCGGCACCCAGACATGCTGCTCGGTCTGCGCCTGGCGCGGAGCAGAACGTGCTCGCTCCCCGCGGGCCTGCCCCGAGCCGGGCTGTGCCGCAGCCCCGCCGCGCTGCGCGGGCACGGAGCACGGGGCCCGGGGCCCGCCGCCCGCAGCAGGAGCGCGGAACGCCGCCCAGGGCTCTGTCACACCGGACCCGCCGCCACGCGCCTGCGGCCCAGCCCCGGTCCAGCCCGCCGGCGCACCGGGCGCGGCGCAGGGCGGCAGCGCGGGCAGTACCGGGGCCGGCACAGGCCGCGCCGGGCCCCGCCGAGCCGCCCCGGGCCGCCCCGCGGCGCGGCCCCGGCACCAATGGCAGCCATTGCCACGCTGGAGCCGCCGCAGCCGGCGGCGGGCCCGGGACAATCGGGCTCCATCCGTGCGCACGGAGGCGCGCGGCGGGCGCACAGCGCCGGGCAGAGCTCCCCGCGCCGGGCGGGGCCCGCGGGGCCGGTACTGACCATCGTGCCAGGTACTGTCCGGTCTAGGCCTAGGCCGGGGCCCGCTCCGCACAACGACTGCGCTCCGCAGCAGGGGGGAAAAGGCCGCGCCCACTGCGCAGCCGCAGCTCCTGGCCTGGCCAGCGAGGCGGGGCGCAGCCGGCCCGCCTCTCCCCCGCGCCCGCCGTGCTGCCCCCTGCCGGCCTGGCGGAGCGCCCTGCCCTTGGCGGGCCCGGGCCCGGGCCGTGCCGCTGTCACCGCGGGGCGCACACGAACACAACCGCGGAGCGAAAACTGCTGCCCGCTGGGGCCTCCGCGCAACGTGCCGTCGCTTCCAGGTCTTCCCTCATCAACTGCCTCTGCAGCTGTTAGCGAGGCGTGCGTCACCGCCAAGGACCCTTACAACGGAAGAATCCATAGACCTTTACACTCGCCAGTTGTGGACAGCTTATGGGATTTTAATTCCCTTCATTTTCTAGGGGAACTTCTCACCATTGAACAGTACATAATTAAAATGTGAAGCCAAACAAATCCCAATCAAATGGTGTTTCTAAAATATAGGTATCTGGGATAATTGATATTTTTTAATAAAGCAATAATATATAATTGTGTATATATATGTACATCTACTGGAACAAACAGGTCAAGCGGCATTAGATTTCTTGGCATTGTCAAAGCACACAAAGCCAGCAGCTTTGTTCCTGATGCAGTTGTCTGGTTATCCTCACTCACTGTACCCAATAAAATCCACCATGCTGATTGTTACACATAGACCAACCTTTTTAAAAATTATTAATTCAGTACAAATAACCACAAGAGAATGAAGGAAATAATAAATGTTTCCTACATCAGGCAAGTACCAGCATGGTTCCTGATAGCTTCAGAAATAACGTAACTATCTAAGTCTGAGTTTTAGGAAGCTCAGAATTCTACATGTTTTTCAATTCTTACATAAAGTAACTCCAGGTGAGCACGATGTCTCAGCCACTCTCCAGCACAGAGGCCACACCGAGCCCTTACACGTGCTCTCCCATATGGGGCTGCTGGCAACTGCCGGGCAATTACTTTGATGAGAAATCCCTCGTGGTCAATGGTATAATAAGCAAGACTCTTTTAATCTTGTTGCTAAACAAGAAAAAATAAAATAAAATTATTGTTCTTGTCTGTAAGAAGACTTTTTGCTCCTAAAATAGGTCACCATCACAAACCCAGCCTGCTATCCCATCACACCTCCATGTGCCCTCTTGCTTTGTTTCCACCCTGCAAGCCAGGGCGGCTGCACCTGAGCTCATGGGCCCCGCCCCTGCATCGCTTACAAATCCAGGGCAAATCTCTCGTCTTCTGTAGCGATGTTTGTTGAAAGGGTGACTGCTATTCGTAGAGGTGCTGAAACCGTTGAGGTAAAAGCTAAGATTTTAAATGCTTTAATAAAATACTTCTTACTGGTAACACTAATTGACACCAAAAAATATGTTTACAAGGGGTTTTTAATACTATTTCTTAATTTCTGTTATGTTATATGTGGTATTTTTACTCGAGTGAGTTCTGGAGAACAAGGTATCAGGCAAGTTTTCCAGAGCAGTGCTGTGTGTTTGAAAGAAGTCTCTTGGACCATCCCTGTAAGCGAGGACCCTCTCCTGGGTGTTTGTGGAGGACCCAATGTAGGGGTGTGTGACTGGACTGACCTGCGTGGTCACTTGTAGCAGTTGTACATTTTCTGCTGTCATTTTCAACAGCAATGGCCGTACTGCTGCAGGAAAGTTATGCTGGGGGCCTGCCTATAACCTATTGCTGCTGTTGCTGCTTACTTGTTTTTGAAAGTATGTTCTTTACATATTTGGCTATAAAGCGGTATGTAGAGTATGTGTCCTGGTATTGTCATTTTTTTTTAATTGAGCTTTTATTAGAGTCCTTACAAATGAACATTTCTGAATGGTTTTGCCTGGGAGTCTCTATTCTTCATTGTAGATACACAATGGGGAATGGGCTCATTGTCGCATGGGGAGCTGCAGACAGCATCTCAACCTTTTGTGTCACCTCATCGGCATCTGGCTGAAACGTGTCCCGCAGTCACTTGTAAGGAAGGGCCCGTCCAGCCTCAGGCTCTTCGGTGCTCCTGGAGAACGTGTTGTTAGGTGCAGCTTCCAACGTACAGATGGCGTTACGGAGAGCACAAGGCAGACACCTGGCTGCATCGGAACAGGCTCTGAGCGGGCCAGGTGCGCCCTCGCCCTGCGCCGGGGCGATGCGGGGGGCAGGCGGGTCACCGCCGGTGCTGTGACTTGGAGAGGTGGGGGCTTGGCTTCTGCTTCTCTGGGTTTTGCTGTGACAGTCGTGATGACATAACGGCGGGACCTGCACGGGCCGAGTGCGGCCGTGACCCGGCAGGCTGTAGGGCAGGTCGGCGCCGGGGAGCCGCCGGGAGGCAGGGCAGCCTGTCACCACCCGCCTGCCACCTGCGCGGCCCCGGCCCCGACACCGCTCCCCGGGCCGCGGCCCCGGCGGGCGGGCGGGCGCGGGGCTGCCCCTCGCGGCGGCGGCTGCGCGCGGAGTGCGCCTGCGCGCGGCGCGGGCAGGGACGTGGCCCGGCTGCCGGGGCCGGCGGAGCGCGGCCAGCCGCCGGGGAGGGGCAGCTCCGCGGAGGCCGGCGCCGGGGGACGCCGATGCTCGCACCTCCCGGCCGCGGGCAACGCTTCCAAGGTGAGGCGCGGCCCGGCCCGCGCCCCCGCCGCGGAGGGGCCGGGGGCGGTGCGCGGCCGGGCCCAGGCGGGGCGCGGCGACCCCGGCCGCGCCGTCCCGTCCCGTCCCCTCCCGTTGGGCTGCGGCGGAACGTCGCCGCCCCGCGGGCACGGCCGGCCGCCCCCGCCCAGCGCCCGCGGCCCGGGGCCCTCCCGCCGCGGTGGGCGGTGGAGCGGGGCGGCGGGCGGTGTCGCGCCGCCGCCGGGCAGGGAGAGACCGCTCCCCGCCGGGACCGCGGGGCGGGGGCGCCGAGAGGCCGCGGATCGCGGCCCTGCCGCCGGCCCGGGGGCTGCGGGGCCAGGCCGATCGGGCTCTCCGCGCGGGTTCGCGGGTGGGCAGCTGGCAGCGCCGGGATGGAGGCGGCCGGCCGGGCACGCCGTGGGGAGGGCGCAGGGCCGGGGAGGCTGCGGCGGGTCCGTGTGCGGAGGGTGAGTTGTTCCCGGTGCCACGGACGTATCGCCAAACCGGGAGCCTCTGGGTCTTTCATTCTCGAGAGAGAGGTGATTTTGCAGTGGTGCCTCGCACATCTCCTGTACTGGCATCTCCCGCTGCATCTGCAGGGACGTGGTTATGTAATGACGGTAAAAAGTCGCTATCAGTGCTCTGGCTACTTGTTACGTATTCCAGCTTCAATTCCTCGCGTTGGTTTTCTGTAGTCCTGTATATTTCCTGCTAACGTTCAGCATTGCTGATGGGAGCAGTTTGATAGCAAAGGTGAGGTTGGCATCCCATTTTGTGTTTACAGGATGAGCCAGCAGCACCGCTGACTGGATCAAAGCGGAGTGCTTCATGTTAACCTGGGACGATATTTTTTTCTCAAAGATCCCATGCAATAGGTGTAGAGAGGAGGCAGATTCATATAGAGAAGAACATGTATTCAACATGTTTTAATTATCTCCAAAAGTATTTGTCAAAAAACTCAAAACTTTGAGTTTTGACTTCATGTGCTAAAGGAGAAGACACCTGGATCTTGTTTGCTTTTTTGGTAGATAGTATTAAAAAGTGTTTTGCATAAGTGTGCCTGTTTATTTCTCTTCACTTCTTTCCATGTACGGTTTATACTTTGATGGTGATTGTACAGCTCTGTATTTACACTTATAAAGATCTAAGGCTTATTTGGAAATATATAGCTATGAATTATTTTTCAAGTAAGGGTTAGCAGAGGAAACAGTGACGGCCAGTGAAAAAGAAGGGCAAGATGAGGAGGAAAGCGCTCAGTATTATGAATCAGCATTGTCTGAATTTGATAAAGCGGGATGAGAGCAGCTGTAGTGATTGTCACTGGATGCCTGCCCAGCCCAGCAGTACCTCTGAGAGGAGCAGATGTTTGCAGAAGAAGCTTCCAAAGAACAGCCCCGTTTCCTCCCCAGATCTCTTCCCAGCCTCCCGCAGGCTGAGGCTTAGGGATTTCCTGAACTACAGCTTGGTGGCTTGCATTTTTTTTTTTCATTGGTCTCCATATGTTTGTCTTCTGTGGACTTGTTTGGTTGCTTTCGAACGAGGAAGCAGGAGATGGCTGGAGAGTGGAATGACTGAAATAGGGTTCATGGAAAGGAAGAAGTGAGAGAAAAGCCTCTTTGAAGTTTACAAGAAGAGAAGGGGTAGGGGAAGTGATGTGCCTCAATAGTTACTGTCAGTTTGTTCTCTGGGGGCGATTGATCATAAATGGAGAAGAAACAAAAGTTGGAAGAAAAGTCCTTTGCCAGTGAATCTTGGAAAATGAAATTGTTTGCCTTGCTAATTCAAGGTTCTAATATCATGATTTAGAGGAGGGAAAACAGCTAAGTTGGGGTATGGGTTGTCCTGGTTTGGGCTGGCGTAGAGCTGATTTTCTTTCTATTAGGCATGTGTTGGATTTAGTCTGAGAAGAAAGTTGATAACACACTGTTGTTTTGTTTGTTGCGGGGTAGTCAAGGACTTTTTTGGCTTCCCCTGCTCTACCAGGTGCACTAGAAGCTGGGAGGGAGCGAAGGCAGGACAGCTGACCCAAGCTGGCCAGAGGGGTGTTCCTCACCACATGATGTCAGGCTCACTATGTAAACTGGAGTTGACTAGTGTGCAAATACCACTGCTCAGGAATGAACAGGCTATTGGTGTCCCAAGCAGTGAGCAATTGCATTGGACATCACTTGTTTTGTATATTCTATTATTATTATTTTCACTTCCCTTGTTGTCCTATTAAACTGTTCCTATTTCAGCCCTCAAGTTGTTAGTTTTCTGTTTGGTTGGTTTGGTTTGTTTTTTTTTTTTTTCCCCAATTCTCTCCTCCATCCCACTTTGGGGAGGGGGGAGTAAGTGAGTGGCTGTATGGTCCTAGTTGCCAGCTGGGGTTAGACCACGGCATTCTACTGAATATTGTTTAGTTTTTGGTACCCTGGTAAAAACAAACTGGTTTGTTTTCTTAACTTGTAGAAGAAAATGAATTTATAATGCTTAAGACATATAGAAGAATTTAATATTTTAGGTATCATTTTAAGTGTCAAATGCGTAGTTAAAGAGAAGAATCTTTTCTGCTAGCCTGAGAAGAGGAACAATAAAGAAAACCAATCCTGACTTGATGAATGTTTTCTCAAGCAACCTATACTTGCCTTGATTATATACTCTCAATCCTCTTTATTTTCCAAGACCCAATTAAAATTGTTTGTTTGGAGTTTTTAGAGTAAATATTATAGGAGTATGTAATTTTGAGTAGTTAGATAGTAGGTTTTGATTCCTTTAAACTGGGAATACTGTCTTGCTTTCATTGTAGTGTTGGCTGCTTACAGGTCTGTAGTTGAGCTGTGTCCACTCCTTCTCCAGCAAGTGGTGACTGGAGTGACTGTGGGGTGGGTCAGTAACAGTGCAGGGGCTCTTGCCTTGCTTTGCTCTTTGTACAGGCAATTGTGATGTGTCTGTTGTATGTGTAGACACAGAATCTGTTAATACATGTGGTCCTGCTACTGACAATCAGACTCTCAATAGACTTCTGAGTTTTCTTATGCCCTGTTGTCATGACTAAATCTTAGTGATTCTTAGTGTAGCATTAAATACTTGTTTCATGACATCATAACATGTTCTTAATCCTTTTTTTTAGTTAAAGTATAATTATATTGTGATAATACAGAATTCTGACTCCCCAGTATCTTATACTGTGTTAACTATGTGGGGTTTTTTTCTTTGGTTTCATTGGAGTGGCAGATGGGGCCAGTCTTTTATTAGTGGGTTGTTGTTGCCACAAGTTGACCATGCACTTCTAAGAGGTTGTTAGAAGAGCTTACAGTTACTTTTGTTGTAGAAGGCTAAAGCTGTTGAGTGCTGCTTAAAATGGGTGTCAAAGTCTAGTAGCTAGCAAAAACCTAACATTTTGGACATGTATTGTCCACATCACTATATAGAGTTGTATAATAAAAAAGTTAGTTTTAAATTTTTCAGGTAATCTTCTTGATTGCTTGTATATAGTTCAAATAGTGAACTACTTTCAGGCATGGTAAAAAGAAATTCCAACTTCCATGCTTTCTGAAACAGCAGAGCTAAAATCCAGTATTCATTAAGCGAAGTAATTTTTCCCCCCTTGGAATGCATTAGTGATGGGACTTTATGGGTTTGGCTGAAGGTTTAGTATTTCCCAGACCTTTGGAAAAAGAATTATGATCAGCCTTTCTATAGACAAAATGACAGAGGCAAGCCAAAATTACATACTAAGACACAGACCATGATAGAATGGGTTTGGGATTTTTTTACATAATCTTCTTGATGTCCGACAGGCACTAAAAAATATCAGTGTTTCGTTGATCTTCCTTGCATTTTTCCACAAGTAGGCCCTTATTTCCAAAAGAAAGCATAAAAATCAGTGGTCATCTAGTCAGAAAATAACTGGTTTATTTTGATGATGACTAGATATGTAATTTCTCTGAAGAGTCATCTCCTTTTTCTTTAGTTAATAACTGAGGGAAATGGGGTTTTTTTTAAGTGCTGTGCTGAGACAAAGCTGCAGGAGCGCTGCTTCAGAGTATGCTACCATGAAGGAAGCCCTTTCCATAGCCTAAAAACATCAAGTGACACTGTAAGGGCTTGTGAAGACATGGATATACCAAGGAGACTGGTGGGCAAAATTCACTATTACTGCAAGACCACAGATGTTGGCATGGATCGTGTTAAAAGAATTTACTGTTGCACCTGTGTTTAAATCTGCTGCCTTTACTGAGTAGCCTGGACAACTTTCCTATGTGGAAATCACTAAACTGGTTACATTTATCACTTCTAAAACTTCTACTTTTGATTTCTTGTTCTCTGTCAGCAGCTGCAGGTTGTGATGAATTTGTAGCTCATAAGTAAAGATGGTTACGTGTCTGTCATTTAGAAACTGGTTTACTCTCTTGAGAGTAACTGATAGAAAGGTGACCTTTTAGCTGATCATTTAAAGGAAAGAAGAGTAATACCTTGAAGGCAGGGTCTCAACAACCTCTGTCACCTGATTTGTTTAAAATTCTAGTAAGTAATTAATAAATTTCAAGTGTTGCCATATCCCCTAAGGCCATGCTTATGTTCTCTGGTTTGTCCATCAAGTCTCGTTTCATACTTCCCTTTGGAAAGGGAACCATGCACAATGTGGTAAACGGGAGGTGAGCATTTTGGTTCTAGCCTGTAGATTGTGGCGTAAGTTTATCTAACCTCGATAAACAAGGAGAATTACACCTAGAAAGTACCTGGGCTGCCAGCACATAAAAACCAAATTTTGCATGGAATGGTATGTTTTCATGTTGTCAGATACTGGATCCTTTTGAACTTACCAATTTAAATCCCTGTAAATTTCGTATACTTTTAAAATGAAGAGTTGTGTTAAAAACATTTATTTTAATTAAGGCTCAGTGAACATTTAAATATATGATTTAGTTGTTTCTTGCTTCCAAATAGAGACCTAAGGCTTTTAGTAAATTTAACTGCATTTATCTACTACTTGTTTCTTTTTGCCCTAATGCAGTTTAGATGCTGGTCCTGGCTCCTTTCCAGGAGGAAGTTGGCTAAAAGCAGCATTAAGGAAGCCAGGCCTCGGGGAAGGAGTAGGAAAGTAAAATTTGTAGAAGGGAGCTTTAATGATAAACATATGTGTCCTCCAGTGTGTGTTACTTCTTTGCAAATGTCTGATGATACTCCAACTCCAGTGAAATGGCTGAGTTGCATTTTACTGAAAAGACAAAATGAGTCTTCCAATCTAGTGCTAAACCAAAGTGACTTTGCAGGAGTTTTTTATTTTAGCTGATAATTCTGATTCTTCCCTCTGTTAGCTGAGGGGATGGTCCTTCAAGTGTACGTGTGTGTAGCCTGGCATGCTGAACCTCAAGCACAAAGATGTTTTCCAAGCTGAGGCCTAAGAGAACAAAGAAACAAAGGAACTTCGCTGTTAAAGGTTTTTACCAGAGTCCTGCAGTATTTTCTCTTGCAGCTCTGAGGAGCTCTCAGCCACCTTTTGTACAGAAGCACCATATCTAATTCTTTTCCCCTGGAAAGAAGACCTCTATGGTTTCCTGAAGGTTGTTACATTCCCATGTCAGGTTTGAAACTTGTTTGATCAAGGACCATCTTTAGGTGGACAGGAGATGGTGTCTGCAGAAGCACTGTGGTTTGTCTTCTCAGTAGCATAGTAGGACAACGCAAACCACACTGCACTTCAGGGGTGATTAAAAACCTGGAATTGTTGTCGGAACTAAATAGAATTCAGTGCAATTTGGTCAGTGATTGAAATGTTACTCATACAAATTTGAACAATGGTTCTAACCTTTGGTGATCACCACAGCGTTTCTAATGAAGTACCTCCTTACAACATCTCGTGTTAGATTGGTGTGTTCTGTATGGGAACTTGCAGCTTCAAGATTCTTCTTTCAGGTGTTTTGGGACCATCAAAACCCCAGCAAGTTAGAGTCTGAAGGCAGCTTTTAAAGAACGTGTATTTGCTAAATGATACTACAGAAAGATTTCTGATAGCTGAAGATTTATACAGTGTAAAATGTTAGCTTGCTTTATTCTTTGTATCAGAAAGACTTGGAGAGCTTGTGAATATTAAGTGAAATGGAAGCTGGCGAATGCTTAGCCGTGACATTCCTGACTATTGTTAGATGATATTACAAGAAAAATCAAGAATATAAGAGTAATCAGGAGTTTTTCCCCAGACTTCAGCAGAGATCAGTTATATGAATTAGCAGTGAAAAAGATAGGGATGAAGCTTATATTGAAACCATATTTGAGCCCTAAATGAGGGTTTTAGCTTGTCAGGAAGCATGGTAACAGGCTGATTCACCAGCTGCCTCTCCTGCATGTGTCACTGGCTGAGTCAGTGTAATTTATTCTTCAGATATTAGAATGCTTTTAACTTGGAAGCAAGCAGGAGACTGGGTCCACGGAATGCTGTTTAACTGGCTCAAAAACCACATACACAATTTCAGCCCCAATTATGTCAGACTTCTTTTATATGTAGAATAGCATGAGGGATTGCTTCCTGTATTCTGGAAGTTCCCATTTCTTTCTCTTTTCAGGAAGAGAGGAAAGAATAGAGAGCATATAATATATACTGTAGTGTTTGTGTAGGAATTGTGGTTATTTTTACTTTGTCATGTGATAGGAACAGTTGAGACAGTGCTTTGGGTAATCAAGATACCTGTAATTTTAATACAGATTTTCCTCAGGGAAATGCAGAATGTAGGTATTGAGCTAATTCAATGTGTACAGTGAAATATCTTTTAAAAATAAATCTAAGTAGACTTTTTTTTAAAAAAGCAAATATTGTCTTCTGGAAAATGCAAAAATATGCGGTAGTAACATGATGCTGCACGATACCTTGGGATTCTCAGGGAAGGGGATTTATATAATTGTATGTAATGTGGGATGCTGTGGTCTACCTTCAGCTAGCCTGTCTTAAAATATTCCATATGCTGCTCTGCTGCAGTGTTCCTTTGAGTAACACAAAAATCTAAACCCAGTGTTGTACTTCCTCTTGGTAATAAAGCTCTGTAATGAGCAGCTAGTTAAACGTACTAAACGTAAAGCCGAGATAGTGAATTTTAGACATTTTAATTGGCATATATAAACTGCACATGGTATGTATAGTATCAGTATAAACATTTATTATCTCTGTAGTAGCTTAAAGTACATAGCAGACAGATCTGTGCCTTGCCTGATGACTGACTAGGTGAGTGAGAATTGCCAGTAGTTCTGTTTTGCTCACTGGAAACTGCAGCAGAGCAGAATGTCTTTAGTAGTTAGGTCTTGCCCCTCTCATCTTTTTAAAGACCAGTATTTTCAAACTCAAGATTCACACGTGTATTTAGGACATATCCACATGGTCTTAGGCAGGTGGATGCAAATGAGCTCTTCCGGTGTTCTTGTTTTTTTGGCAAACCTGGAGCAGTGTAGCTGTAAATATGGCTTGGAGCCTGAATGGACGTGCCTGCTTTGGAGTGAGTGGTGCCTGCTGGGTTCCCTGGGCCCCACACACAGGGGGGCAGCTGAACCCCTGCCTGCTTGTCTGCAGGCCTGGCCATCTGCGGTGGGAGGTGGTGCTGGCCCTGGGAGCGGGCCAGGAGCAGCGTTTGTGATTGAAGTCTCATTAATTGGCAAATTCTTGAGTGAGACCCCTCTGGGGAAAAAACACGTTTTTAAAATGGGTTTGCTCTGGTTTTGGTCACACATTAATAATAATTAATAATGGCTTTATCATACTGATGGTGCTCTCGATGACTTGGCTGGCTTCCCAGGCAATGTAGGTTACCTTTTATACTCTTCAAAGGTATAATAACTTGAATTTCAGCGTCTGAAAAATGCTGTGAATAAAATGGAAACGAGTTCTCTTTGCATAGTTGAGAAACTGGCAGTGGTGAGCTGAGCAGACTACTGCTAAGCGGGGCTTGCAGCCGGAGCTGGTTGTTGTCGGCTGGTCAGTGGCGTGGCTGGGGAGCAGAGCCCGTGCGGGAGCTGCCTGCGCAGCTGTGCCGGCCGTGCCCGCTGCGGCAAGTAGAGCAGCCCTGCGTGTGAGCGCTGCAGGGGGCAGGGAGGGGCCGGCACCTGCCTGTGCACCCACTGAGGATGGTGGCAAAGGCAAAAGCCGTCTGGTGTGGAGTTAGAGTTATGGCTGTGACCTAGCTACGATTTTGGAATGGGCACTGTGGTGTATCTGGCTGTCCTTGTTACTGAAACAAACAGCTGAGCACATGGCTGTGATCTGTTTTCCACAGTAATGAGCAGCAAAGGGAAGGACACTTCATAACTGAAGTGCAGAGCATCATTGTAGCCAAGAGGGAGACATTGCTGCAGGCCTGCAGAAATATCACTGGTTCAAGGATAACCAGTTTTTAAAAGAAACATGTGTTTAGGAAAGCCTTGAGGAGGCTCTGTCCAAAAATACAAAGAAAAGATTAAAGGTTTAATGATACTGATTGACTTGAATCTTTCCAGAATGCAGCAGTAAGCAAAATCACATCTCTAAGGCAGGGAGCTGTTAAACCAAATGCTCACACAGATCTTCCTGTGTTTCCTGGACTTGGTGATGCCCAGTGGAAGTATCTGCCATCATTCATACTGGACTTATTCTCTTGTGTGTAGCTGAAGGCAGAAGGCCTAATTTCAACAATTTGATAGCTCTGTCATTTTTTTTAATTAGGGAACCCCAGTTTCTCTGAAGGGGCTACAGTGAAACCTTTAGCTCTTTGTGCTGTCAGAGGAAAGAGGTATGTATCTCCTGGGAGTCTGTAGGATTAATTTCTATACTACTTGCGTGTATTGTCATAGTAGTGGGAGTCAGTAGGATTCACTTCTGTACAAGGTGTATGTATTCTTAGCAGTGGGACACACATTTCTTGTTGCAGGGATTGTCAGCAGAAAGCTGGGAGGTGGAGTTGGTCTGTGGTGATGGGTAAGTACAACCACCCTGTTAGGTGGAACAGTATATGTAGAGTTGAAAAGTTTGACACGTAGCAGGGATTTTCATTTGTTATTAAGAGAAGGGTAAAGAGTTGGAAGGGCAAGTGTAGGAGCATGGCGTGTGTTGACAGAAATAGTGGTGCGTGGCTCCTAGAAAGGTTTTCCTATTTTCTAGTTCCAGTGGCCTGTTTTCTGGGAGGCCTTAAGTCACTTGTCAAAGAATAATTCTATGAAATCTTCTGTCACTGAGTATAAATTTTGAAATTAACATAAGTGAAATGATGAAATACGAAAATCCTGTTACTCTATCCTATTTGGGGGAAGGGATAACGAACGTGATGGCTGAATGCCTTCATGTGTGGGGCCAGGAGTCTCCACTGATGCTGACAATTTAGGAGAGCTGGCTTTAGATTTTTAGGGAACCCTGGCAAAAGGGATGATGGCTTGACTAGTTAGCTGTCAGGTCAGAATTTTTTTCTCAATTCAGCTTGGCCCTGGGTGACTGCTGTAGCTGTTTTTCCCCACATGAATTATTTGTGTGCTTTTGATACCAGCTTCCCTGTGAGCCTTTTGATCTTCAAACACTTGCTTTTTGCAGCTATGCATTTTGCTTGCTGTAGGTGTTAATGCTTTCAGATAGTTGACTGGGAATATTTTTTGGATACTAATTTTCTGAATACATTCTCATTAAACTCTAAGCTGCTTTTAGAAACTGTGGTGGTGTTAGGCACATTGTTCTGATTTAACTGCTGTCTTGCATGTTTTTCTTGACCATACCTTTTCTTAGTACTCTTCATGTAATTGGTTCCTACAAACTTTGCATTAATTTTTTACTGCCTAGTGATGTGTTGATGAATAAATGTTAGTAAGATTCTTGATTTCTGTCACCGCCCCCCACCCCTGCTTCAGCTATTTTAATGTGGAGTAAGAGCCCCATAATGTATAAGCCAGACTCAGCTGGGATTGACTTTTTTGCCTTAAGTCTTCCTAGTTACTTTACTTTGTGAAGAGATGAACACCGACTGTATACTTCCTCTTCTTATTTCTGTCACATAGGCTATTACTCAAAATTACTGCTTTTCTAATACTTATTTGTAAGATTATTAGAATGGGTGACTCTTAAAACCTGCTGTGTATGGCAGTCGTTTCTGCTTTGTTGTTAAGATTTGCCCTGTTTCTGCCAGCATTTATTTTTGGAATAGTTATATTACTTGTCGTATTTTAAGCAGTTTTAAAGCCTTTGAGAAAATAATCAATCTTAACTGAAATGTATGAGTAACCTTTATCATAATGCTATTTTATACCAAGAGAAACAGCAATAATTTATCCTTTCATAGCAATAGAGAATAAAGGATATTGACTGAGTGAAATATTAATGCATGTATTAAACTTAAGATTTTGAAACCTCTGCCAATTTTTCTTCCTTTCTTGTGTAACAGATGGTGTCAAATGCTAGTATTGGAAGTGACTTTTCTAATCGTATCTTTAAAAGATCATGTGTTAGGTTTTTTGTTTGTGTGGGTGGGTTGGTTGGTTTGGGTTTTTTTCTCCCAACATTGATATACGTGAGCTCTCCTGTCCAACAGTGATATAAGAACCAACGGGAGCCTTTCTGATGCTTGTGTTGGGACATCACTATTCACACCTGTGGTTTGTGTGCCTGCATCTGAAGATTTCTAGCAAAAGGAAATTGGAAACCTCTTTGCAGTCCTCTAGGAGAGCTCTGAAGTGTTATGTTGCTGGTGGAGAGGAAGTGGAGAGATTGAGTACCACTGGTTTTCTTTTGGCCTGTAGTCGTCCTCTTGTTTTCTGAAGGCATTCAGCATGTCTTCCTTTCGATAAGATGTGAAAATAAAATACTGCTCGATTTGATTCACAAAAAAAGTTAATTGTAGCATTGTATAAATGTATAAATGTATAAAAGCCTCTGCCTTAGCAACCAGTCATTCAGTCTGTGTACTGTGCTTCAGATAAATGCACTGCATGCTGAGATAGAGTTACTTTTTCCTGTTGAAATTCTACTTCAACTAGATACTATTAGAGGATGTTGAAGGGTTTTTTTTCCCCTATAGCTCGGTGTCTGTACTGTCTTAGCAATCACTGTATAGGCTGTACTGCAGAATTGTTTGTGACGACTATTGAGCAATTCAATATTTTGAGGAAGTCAGCAGGTCAAAGTAAATAGTTGCCAGCAGCAGAACTTCAAGGAAGTTCCTCTTCAGGCTTGGTTTTGAGGAGTTTTAACATTTTGCAAGGCAGTGAACTCTTCCCTTAAGGTGCATCTAGATTATCTCTAAGTTGGGCTGGGGAAGAATTGAACTCTGAGTCACTGTAGGTCAAAGCCTCTTACATTTTCAGTTGCTGAAGGGAGCTCTAGTGAGGCTTCGTTGGAAAATATCTCCAGGGGCTGCTGTTTGTTCTCCAGTGATGAAGGAACCTGTTGGGCTGCATTACCCCATGACACTGGTCAAGAAGCAGCAGCAGATTATGATCAGCCCCAGTTAACAACCTCTTCATTCCTGGGCCTGTGGTTTCCCCAACTGTCTGTTCAGAGCTCCCTTCTGCTCTGGGAGCAGCTCTCACCTTTTCTCTAGGACCCCTCTCAGACCCCAGGCTTGTCCAGCCACAGGTGGCAGCATTAGGAGTCACAGACACTTGGTGTAAGGGTGACCTGAAGAGAAGGTGAGGAAGCAGAAGAGCTGGCTGCATGAGGCCTTGGTGCAAGACATTCGGGAGCTGTTGCAGATCCATGGATGTGAATTCTTTGTGATCGTTTTGTGCACACTGGCAGATACCAAAGGATCTTTTGCTTTGGTGCAGATGAGAAATGTGGTGTCCCTGCTCCTCTGTCCTGCTGCTGTAGGGACTAAGGAAGGTGAGCAGTGGGTGCTCTGGAGTAGTTACACTGAAGTACTGCTCCAGTGTCCATCAGTAAAGTAGTTGACTGTTTCTATATATATTTTTCTACAGTTTCTGTGCCCTTATTAGCATATCAAGATGTTTTAAAATAAGCTTTTGTTTCTAATTATTTTTGTAATGGTAAGTCTGAGCCTATCCTGGATCCTGTGGTCTTTCTGTACTGCAGAAATGAGCTCTGTGAGTATATGACCTCCAAGTCTTGCTTTGTGGATGAGCCACGTACTTGCATGTTACTACTTCTGTAATATTGTATTAGAGTTGATGTTTGTATTGCTTCTGACAGTTTTGGGTAAAATAAATAATAATAATAAATAATCTCAATGTCACTTCATGCTTATTGTGTATTTTTGGCTTTGTTCAGTACAGCAGGTTTACTGAAAAAAGGTATTAAAAAAGACAACTATTGCATCCTCTTCTTTTTGTAATCACAGGTGGCGACAGACAAGGTTGCAGGCAAGCTGAGCTCTACTCTCTCATGGGTGAAGAACACCGTGTCGCACACCGTCAGTCAAATGGCCAGTCAGGTGGCAAGTCCATCTGCCTCACTACACACTACATCCTCCTCTACCACTCTGTCTACACCCGCGTTGTCACCATCCTCACCAACACAGCTGAGTCCAGATGACTTAGAATTACTCGCTAAACTTGAGGAACAGAACAGGTGAATGGAAAACTTTTTGGTCTTCAAAGTACAGTATAAAACTCAAATGGATTTGTTGAGTTCAGCATAGAGGCTGTTCATTTCAAGGCCCCAGGGTTTAAGAACTTGTGTTCTTGTGCTATATTTTTACAGGTTCTGGTTTTGTGGAACTCTAAAAGGTGTTTTTCTCTCCTGGTTTACAGATGTGTTTACAGCTGCCTCTAATCCTAAGAAATTATACCGGAGCAAATGATTTTCATGTCCAGTTTAAAACAGAGTATCTCAGGGAGGAGATTTTCGTATACACTCCTCACCTTCTGAGATCAAAACTACAATTGCTATTAGCTTTTCAATATCTTAGATTCTGAATTCTGTTTTGTTTTGGTTTGTTTATTTTCATTTTTATGAATTTCTTGCTTTCCACTGTATGCTTGGAGATAAAACAGTGTTCAGCCATCTTCCTGCTGTTACAGTTATGGTGGCAGATGCATAGTGTCTTAATTTAATGAAAAGTAAATTCCTAATCAGTCCTTTCTGTTCATCTGGCTTTTATTTTTTGGTATAGTAAGCAACTGTTTTTCTTGGCAGCGTTTCCATGAGTGTATGTTTATCTGTACCACCTACAGTTCAGGATGCAACTTCCAGTTGGATCGGTTACTCTTGATGTGCACAGTGATTGCGAAGTGGCAATCTCACTAAGAAACAAAATTGGACTGTATCATTTCTTAATGATGAATTTCCAGAACCCATACTTATTTGCTCTTTTGAGGCAGGACTTTGAAGCCATCTGGGCTCTTGCAAAATTTGGTTATATTTGACAAGCACATTTCTGATTGAGTGCAAAAGAGAACTTGAAATAGGTTTTAGACTTAGCGGGTAGCTGCAGGGTTTTGATACCCACTGGAGGCTGCTGTGCCTGCAGCTGCAGGGAAGTGCACAGTTTGATAGTTCAGCTCAAACTGGCTTCTGTTCCAGCTCCTGCCAGTGTGCTGGACTTTGCACTGAGGCAGCTGAGGTGCTCCCTGCGGTGGGGGTTGTGGTGGTGTGGTGTTCTTTTTTCAGTAGAGGAATAGAGAACTGGGAGGAGGAGGGGCAGAGGCCACTGTGTCACCTGGCATGTCTTTTCTCATGTTCCTATTCTGCAGCCCAATAGCAATACAACTGACAAGGAGTTTGTCTAATTCTTGACCACGAATGAAAGGCAGCTTCTAGATCCACATCATCCTTTCCTTGTGGTTTATGAGGTTGTCCCTCCTTCAAAGATGAGCTATATGTAATTTTTGCTGTGCAAATGGAAATTTATCAAAAGAAGAAAAAAAAAACAACCTAAATGGAGTGCTTTTAAGACAGCTAATTTGCATTTAATCTGAGGCATTCCGCTCTGTTCATGACCCAGTGGCTCACTTTCATGTGAAAAGCAGTGGTACCTGTTCTTTGGACCACTTACCTGTGTTGGAGTGTAATGTCTTCATCTCATGAAGACCTGCAGTTAAACTGGCTTGCGTTTTGAAAGAAGAATGTGAGCTTGGGCTTGCTAGGCTTTCTTTTTCAAGTCAGCTTTCTTCATTTAGTAAATAAGCTTAGCAAATCTTGTCTGGTTTGATTTCATTTTAGCCAGAGCTGTTATTCAATCCCACAGTAGGCTTGTGTGTGAATTCGAACTAGAGGCTATCCTATCAAGTGTACCTTTTCTCATGAGATATCACACTTTAATACAGAAGTGTGATGCTTGTATGCTGGGTGCACTGTGGCTTCAGAACACTTTGAATCTGCATTTTGGCACAGCAGCACTTTGTTGACAAGGAATCCTGAACACAGGGGACTATTCTTGTTCCTTCTTGCTAAAAGAATTGCTGGTGATGGGTGTTTTTAAAGGTTTAGTTTTCATTGCTGGCTTTTCTGTCAATAAGAAGAATATGAATTAGTTAAACAGCTAGAAGTGGAAATAACTCAGTTTGTACCAGCCTATTCTGTGATCCAAGTATACTGGAAGTCCCCTCAGAATAATGAGGTAGCTCAGTCCAGAGTCCTGCTGGAGCTGTTTGGCATTAGTAAATCATTTATAAAGTTTTAGATGAAAGAAAAGAGTGACTAAACACCACAGAACTCTACTTACTGAAAGAACAACTTCTCAGTTTCAAGTCTAAGGACAATGAGTTTATCCAGGTAAGGCCAAATTACGGAAATTAGCATAACTTTTATAGAGAGCTGTGAAACTGGAAGAGACCAGTTAGGACCTTGGGTTTATAATGTCTATTCTGTGCTTGTTTTTCCTCTGCGATTACTTTGAATTTGATCATTAAGCACTGTGTCGAATTGAGAGGAGGATTTTTGTTATGGATCTGTATAGTCCAGGTTTCTAAACATTAACAATGGAATTTTTTTCCCCCTCAAGATTTTCTGCATTCCATTAATATGGACTGAATTAACATTGGTCTTGAAAATGCTTGCTTGTTGTTTTTTCTTTTTTTGAAGGCATTACTATTTAACACTTTTCAGAGACTGTACTTGTTATCTTCATGAATTAATTTTTCCCTAACTTCCGTAAACACCAGCAGGTGACAGCTGGGAACACGGAAAGCTGGTATAAATATCTCTGTTGTAGCAGAGCACTTAAAACTTGTACTTATGCTGAGATTCCTGTACAGTTTCAGGTACAATATAGCTCCGGTTGTAATTTATTAAAAATCTAAAATCTAACCTGACCTTGCTGAAATGTGGGGGAGAGGTGGGTAGCTTTTGTGCAGGTGCATTGAGCAATTATTCAATCAGACATCGGAATTCTGGGTAGTTAAAGCACAAATTGAACTATTGATATGGCAAAACGCTTTTCCAAGTTAGTCTGAATTCTTGCTCTTACCAAACATGTGATCTAAAAAATTTCCACCTGCTTATGGGGCTCAATATTAGTTGTGGGCAAGCAAAACAGCTTTTTGCCCAGAATCCCCAGCTCCTTGTGAAGCCGATGGCCATAGAAACCAGCTGACGGGAGTCTCTTCAGCAGCTTGTCCAGCACTTGGCATGTCCCCATGTATCCCTCACTGCCTCATCACTGCAGAAGCTCTCATGTCTGCACTCTGTCTCTAATTACACATTCATTAGCTGTACTAACCACTTGTGTTGCCTAGTCCTTATTCTTTAGGTCTGAGATTTTTCCCATGCATTTATAAAACACCGTGCTGATTTGTGAACAGTTGTTAGCAAATGTCAGTTCTTTTGAAATTGCTCCAGATTTTAGTTATTCTGCCTGTATTTACACTGTCTTTTTTTTTTTTCTTCTTTTTTTTTTAAAGTGTAATCATGTAGACTTTTAGGAGGCTATTTTTAGTATTTTCTTTAAAATTGCTGTCTTTTGCAGTGGTTTGACATTTGACACTATCATTGAGGATATTTTACTTATGTTCTCTTTGTCCGTCTGATGCACTGTTGCTAGTAAAGTCAAAGCCTTTTTGCTGGTACTTAAAGCCTCACAACAAAACTTGTGTGTCGTACCTGTAAGGCTATGAATTTCCTATTGATGAATGTGTAAAAGAGGATTGGACTTGCAATGCTTCTGTACTGTCTCTAATGTGGTGTTTTTATGTATTAATTCATGAGACCACAAAACGGTTGTATTAAGATCTCAGTGTTGTTGATGCACAATGTGACATTTTAACCTCTTTCTTAAAATGCAGCAATGTGAGTTGTTCTGTCTGCAGAATCTGAGATCTCAAGAAGAAACAGCAACATTGACCAGTTTTTCTTTTCAAATTTAATACAAATGGATGCTGGATAAACTGTTCTGCTGAACCTTTGGGTGCATTCTTTGTAAAGATGTTGGAAGAATTGACTTCTAACCAAACAATTAGTAGTGTAGTCCTGTGATTAGAGGAACTTGAATTTGGGTTCTGTGTGCTTTCTTTGCAGACTCTTGGAAACAGATAGTAAATCCTTGCGATCAGTAAATGGGTCAAGAAGAAATAGTGGGTCTTCTCTAGTATCAAGTTCATCAGCTTCTAGCAATCTCAGCCATCTTGAAGAAGACTCATGGATCTTGTGGGGGAGAATTGTGAATGAATGGGAAGATGTACGGAAAAAGAAAGAAAAGCAAGTTAAGGTTGGACACTGTTTTATAGGATATATTTGTAATAAGTGATATATTTGTATAAGTGATACTGTTTTATCTTCCTTTTGGTCTTGATTTTTGCAGAAATGTATAATAGAAGCTTCCAGTTGAATCTATTGGGTCCCTAAGACTTCCTGCTTCCTGTGTGTAACTGTTACCAGACTTTGGTAACATTTTGCCCAGCAAATGTCTTTTACTGAAAATTAGATACATTTAATGTGCCTTGAATACTAAAGCTTTCCATCTACCTCTAACAAGAGATGTATAGGGAAGATTTGTTTCATGTTTCCAAATTGAAATTACCAAAAGCACATAAGGGCATCTGATAGCTGGGTGCTATGATTGTTTTCCCACTGAACAACTGTCTTTCTAAAGCATTCTTATGAGAAGAGCTGATAATTCTGCTGCGTGCAGCTCTGAGTGTAGTTTTTTGTGCATGCCAAGTGTGTTGATCCCAGAGATGACCTTAAGTAGAACAACACATGGTTTCTAAATTCTGGGTGGATCGGACAAACTCTGACCACTGTGCATCATCCAGTCTGGGTTAGTTGTGGGCATGTACAGAAGTGGAATTCAATTACACTTTAAATTCCAACTAAAAGCATTTGGGGCATTTGAACATAACCATGTTTCAGAGGCAGCAAGTACAGCAGCGTGGGATTTTTCTTTTGTAGGCAAGTCTGTTCTGCTTTGGTTCTTTATTGGCTCTACTCTGTAGTTTTATGTGCAGAATACAAATTTCAAGGTCTTTTGAGCAGTTTGAAATGTGTGTGTATGAATAGGTTGTGGGAAGGCAGAACAATAGGCTAAAGTGTCTTTTATGTGCAGCAGTTGTGAAGAGAGAACATGACTTGAGAGAGGAAACAAGGGAAGAAAGTGAATTCAAGATTTCCTGCTTGTGTAGGGAAAATGGGTTCTGGAAAGGTGTTCCCAAAAGGCCACGAAATGAAGGCTGTGAACCTGCAAGAGAATGGAAAAGTAGATCTGGTTGGATATAAATCATTTGAACGTTTTGAAGTGTCATGAGCATCACTTGTTTCCACAGCTGCCAAGTATAACTTGGGGAGTTTTTAACTAACTTTCAATAAAGATTTAGTTATATTGCTAGTGAGCTTTCGTTTGCTGGTTAAATAATTGTCAATATTTTTTTGTTTTTGTTTTGTTTGTCGAAAGTCAGCCTAAACAGTGTCATTCTGCATTTCCGATGGAATACCAGAGCATCCATACCTATTTCCTGATTGTACCAGTAGGTATGACTTTAGCAGCATAGGTATCTTTTTGTCTTGGCTGTAAAAGCTGGTCTTAAGTTACTGGATACCTGGTAAGTGTTTTAAGTTTTAGACATAGGTGCATATACCTTCCTGCGTAGGTGATGTGTTCCATCCTTATGTCTCTTGATCCACTTCAGAACTCACCTCCTGTTTATGGAGGGGTTCTGAAGGATGATTTAAGTCCCACTTCTCCGTGTGCATAATATGGTGTAGAACGGCATCTTTTTAGTGCTGCTTAGTAGCTGGGTTTTCCTGCTGTTCCTTTAGGAATGTTGCAGGGATTAACCCTGTTAGCTCATCGAGCAGGTGCATGGTCACTTAAAGCCAGAAACCACTTGCTAATGCTTCATTATTAGTAGCCCTGAGGCTTTAGATGACAGAGCTACACTCTAATAGTGCGTGGTTGATGAATGAATAGCTAGAAAGAGCTGTGGAAAGCTGATGTGTTAGGGTTGTTGTCTTGGAAGTCTTTTAGGAAGCAACACAGGGTGTTGTAGTTGTGTGGTAGATGAGACAAATTGTTGGAGTGGCATTACTAGGGTGGTTCTGAAGAAGGCTGGAGATCTTGAGATATCAGAAAGTTGAGGTCAGTGCTGAAAAACTCCTGCAGTAGAGTTCAAGCTGAACAGAAACAAAACTTGAAAGCAAGAGTCTCTTTAAAAGTTATCGCTGTTGCATTAATTAATGTTTGGAGAAGTTAGAGAAATATTTGGAACAAACAAGAAGTGGAAGCTTTGCAGAATAGCAGATGACCCTGGCTTCAGAATAAACGCTAGTGAAAGAAACTACCCTTTAGGAGACAGAATACTTGATACCAGTTCTTGAAGAAAACTAACTAAATAAATAAAATTAAAGGAACCTTCTCATCTTGAACATATAATCTTCTAGATCAGACTGAGTCTTGTTGCAGAAAGTATCACTCAGACAGCCTGAACTTCCTGAATCATACTTCTTTCTCAGTTTTCAGATCAACAGGACTACTTTCTGCTTGTGCTTTTTGGAAAGACAAGTATCAGGTTCTTAGATCTATTGATCTGGGAAGGTTTGAATTGTGTAATACCCAACTGATTCATTTTATATATATATATATATATATGTATTTTAGGGAAGATAAAGTAAGTTTAGTAAATCATTTTTAACTGGTGATTTCTTATACATCCATCACAACTGAAAGTAACACCCTTAGTTATATTTGCAATCTTTTGTGAAATATAAAAATAACTGTATTAAATTCTGGCTAATGGGAGTTCTTGTTTAAAATTATTTGAATATTTAGATTTTCAAGTAGCTTACTATGAATAGGGGACCACTTTCATTAGCTAATTTAGCCACTGAAAATGAGTTAGATTCTCCTTATGTTAGCTGACAATCTACAACACTAGAACTGAGGTTTATACATTATAAACTGTACGATTGGTTTGTGACATGATGCAAACACTTTCTGAAGCTGTGAGGAACTTAATTTGTTGAAGTGTCTTGTTCTTTAGGCTGTTTATATTTTTGGGAAATATAAATGAATTTCTGTCTTTTTTTGTGCTTTAGGAGCTTGTTCGAAAAGGGATACCTCATCATTTCAGAGCAATTGTTTGGCAACTTTTATGCAGCGCTCAAAGCATGCCAATTAAGGATCAGTATTCAGAGCTTTTGAAAATGACATCTCCTTGTGAGAAATTAATAAGAAGGGACATTGCCAGAACATACCCTGAACATGATTTTTTTAAAGAAAAAGACAGCCTTGGACAGGAGGTCTTGTTCAACGTAATGAAGGTAAGTCAGTATTTCAGCCCCTGAAAATACATTAGCAAGAATGTGCACAAAAGTTTGGAAGAGTATTGGCCTTGCATATAGTGAACTTGCATCAGTTTCATGTGGTTTAAGTTTTTTAAACTTACTCTACTTGTCACTGGAATGGTTTAACAAATTACAATGCAGTTTCAAAGATAGCTTTCAAATATAGTATTCCTATAGTCAGTGGGTTTATTTTGTAAGAGATTTAGAAGCTAAGTTTGCATTAGAACAAAGTCACATGCTAACTGCTGACAGCATAATGGAATAAAGTGTGCCCTGAAGTAAAGCAAACAATGCAGACAAAGACAAGAATACTGTAAACCAGAACTAGCATTCTATTTTCAAGTGTTTTTAAACCTGCAGGTGGCAGCAGCAAATGGCAGGTACAGGTCCATGTGCAGCAGTTGCAGTGCCCATGCACAAAATGAGAATGCCACCAAAAAATTAAATCTGCGTTATTTTGTCTTTGCTGTACTAGAGCTTAAATTTTGAAAGACAAACTTTTCCACACAACATTTTCAACTGAAAAGCTGGCAGGTTTTCAGATCGTAATAACTTCCAGAACTGGAAAATTAAGATGCAACATGCATGGAGATCACCACATTTCTTCTACCTGTAGATAAAAACTGCAGCACATAATTTTTCTGAGAAGAATTGTTTCTTCATCTGGTCTGTCTCCTGTCAAAGTAGTAACCTTGTGCAGTCTGTCTGCCAGCTGTTGCTGTTATCTTTTGGTAAATTCCTGTAGTTGGAGACTGCATGTATTTTTTAGGTATGCCTTAGGTTTAGGTTTGTTGGCTATCAGAGAGCAGAGCTCACATCCCTTTGTAGCAGCAGGTGGCAACTAGAATATCTGACTAAAACTTCTGAATAGAATCCTTGCTGGATTTGGGAAAGGAAGAGTAAGTTATTAGCAAAATAACAGCATGAGCTATGATTACTTTTTATTGATGATTAGGTTTTAATTGTTGAGAGTCTTGAAACTTCATTTCCCAGGCTTATTCTTTGGTGGATCGTGAAGTTGGATACTGTCAAGGAAGTGCTTTTATAGTTGGATTGCTGCTCATGCAGGTAAACATGATATTAAAAATATGTGAACCTTTAAAATCCTTGCTAGAATGCATAATATATCATGGTGGTTTATTGCAAATTTTTATAATAGTTTTCCTTCGTAATTTTGTTACAATGACATTGTCAAGGGCAGCTGTTTACTCTGCAAATCAAATGAGACTTACTCTTTGTGGTTCTGTTTGCCAAGAAGATACTATCTGTGAGTGGGAGAATACATTTATTTCTCAGAGCTAAGGCAGGATTGCAGACTTGCAAGCTATCTTGGTGACTGTTGTTTCAACTATTAGCAAACGTCTCTGTTACACTGAATCTCCTCAGAGTTCAAATGGAACTTTATAGTTGATTTGATAATCTTAAAGCTGCCTTTGTATTACTGCCTTTGTTTTATGACAGAATAGGGTATAATATAAGAAATTTACAGACCTCCATTTTGTTTCAGAAATCACTTGATAGAATTGGATATATACAAAAGTTCATTACAGTAATTGGTTATAAATCCCTAAACAAACAAACCAACAACCAAAGATGACCGCCCCCCCCCCCCGCCCCCCCCCCCCCCCCAAAAAAAATCCCACTGCACACACACACACACACACACACACACACACACACACACACACACACACCCCCAGCATTTACTCTGGTATATCCTTACATTTGTCCAGAGTTTTTATTGTGTTTTTTTATTTTTAATAAAGATGCCAGAAGAAGAGGCATTCTGTGTGTTTGTTAAATTAATGCAAGATTACAGACTACGAGAACTCTTTAAACCAAGTATGGCTGAACTGGGCCTTTGTATGTACCAGTTTGAATGCATGATACAGGTACGTACAAAATCTATTGAGCTTTCTGTTCATTAAGCATTAATAAGGAAGCTGGGAATGACAGTTCAAGAGCAGGCACATCTGTGGGCTAACAGGCTGTTCTGTTGACAGTAGCTGGTTTCAGAACTTCAGAAGTAAATGCTTGCGGCTGTGGTTTACTCTCTTTGCCCTTGGCAGACAGTGACTGGCTTTAAACACGGAAGCATGAGGATTTGTACTGATACAGTTTAAGCATATGAATGTCTAGTTCCATTTGGATTGAAGATTCTGAAAGTCGATGTTTTAGTGGTCAATTTATAGCTATTTTAAAAGATAGAAATGGGGAATACCCTCATATGTAGAATTAAAATTGTGTTCAGATTTGGGACATGGAACACTTTCTTCTTGGTCAGGCTGACAGAGACAAATAGGTTTGCGTTTTGTGACCCAGTTCCTAACATGATGATCAGGGGTGGGAGGTTACATAGCAAATAAAATGTAGGTCTCTGGCCATACCCTAGGTCAGGGGTGTCAAACACTTATAAACTTATAAATATTTATAAATGTAACTACTTGTACATTTATACAGTCCTAAAATGACCTTCAGCCCTTTGAAAGCAACTGCAAGGCTGATGTGGCTGCCAGTGAAAATGAGTTTGACACCCCTGCCCTAGATCCCTCCAGCTCTTTTGTAGCCCACTCTAGAAGTGACCTGGGAATTTACAAGCTTGTGACTTCTTACTAGGATCAGGCAGTTTCTGTAATCTGTGCTTTGCAGGGTGGAAGTGCTGTAGGGCATTTGACACTGGGACTTGTGTTTCACAGTTCTTGATAGTACTTTCCCAGTCCTGTGTTACGAAGTTGCTGTCTGTACTAAATATAAATAATTTTCTTTTTTTATTCAAAATTTGTCCAAAACATGGACACACTGCAACTACCAGCAGAAGCTTAATGTATTTTTTTTCTTCCTTTTCTTTTCCAGGAGCATCTTCCAGAGCTTTATGTGCACTTTCAGTCTCAAAGTTTCCACACTTCTATGTATGCGTCGTCGTGGTTTTTAACTATATTCCTTACAACTTTTCCACTACCAGTTGCAACAAGAGTATTTGATATCTTTATGTCTGAGGTAACTACTCAATACTCATATGTTCTCTGGAGAGTAGCTGTTGTGGTTTAACCTGGCAGGCGGCTAAACACCACACAGCTGCTCATTCGCTCCCTGCTGCAGTGGGGTGGAGGAGAGAATCGGAGAAAAAAAGGTAAACCTCATGGTTTAAGATAAAGACAGTTTAACAGGGCAGAAAAGGAAAATAATAATAACAACAATGGTAATAATAAAATAACGTATGAAACAAGTGATGTACAATGCAACTGCACACCACCTGTCATACAATACCCAGCCGGTTCCCAAGCAGTGGCCCCTAGCTAAATTTTCCCTAGTTAATATACTGAGCATGACATCATATAGTGTGGGATATCCCTTTGGCCAGTCTGGGTCAGCTGTCTGGGCTGTACCCCCTCCCAGTTTATTGTGCACTCTCAGCCTCCTCCCTGAAGAGTCCTTGACTTGTATAAATATTGCTTAGCAACAACCAAAACATCCCTATGTTATCAATGTTCTTCTCATACTAAATCCATAACACAGCACTATATCAGCTACCAGGAAGAAAATTAACTCTATTCCAGCCAAAACCAGGACACTGTTAAAAGCAGTTATCTAGGTAGCGGTATAAATCCCACCATGATGGGCAAATCTCAAATAGTCTTGCTTCTTAGTCCTTACGCCTATCAGATGATTTTGTAGGGGAAGATGTCTATGTACGTGGTTTCTCAAGGAAGAGCAACTAAATCTTTGAATGTAGATGCTCTGTGTGACTTTGTACTCTAAGCCTATTGAAGAGTTACCAAACCTGTCAGTTCTGGCTGCAGTGCAGCAGCATTGCTACCCCAGGGACATTAGCTGCTCAATATAATAGTAAGTTTGGGGTGGAAAGTCATGGTGCTTTCAGGCCAAAATTACAGCTCCATGGGGATATGCAGGCCAAGAAGAGGAAGTGTTGGCATCTTTTATTGTCCAGATGATGAACAGTAGCCAAAGAAATGTATGGAATTACTCAGTGTCACTCTCACAGAGACACCTAAATGGTTTTTAGGATTAGAGCTTTGTGTGGTTGTAACTGGTAACAACCCAAAGCTTATGGTCCGTTTATGTTCTTTCTCTGCAATCATGTTTCAGAAAATAGTAAGTCAAAGGTGGATCCTTTCAGCTGACACTCAAGAATGTCCAAGATAGTGTATATGAGTGAGGCAGTCCCTTGCATCTGTTTAAATAGTTTAACCGTGTTGTACCATGTCTGAAATTAAAATGGCTTTTTTTGAGAAGTGCCTGGGGGGGTTTTGTACTAGATACATTTAAAGTGTTTGATAAAGCCAATGTAGAGAGCACCTGCCACTGGAGTTTTTCCATTGGCACTAGGCTCTCTGAGGGAGCATAAGGACAAGTAGCTGGACTACCTGTCCTTGGCACCAAATAAGAAACCGAGAACCCTTTGTTAAGAGATTTTTTCAGTAGCCTTTTTGTTTGAGAAACTGGGTGAGATTTCCAGTATTTGTAAATAGTAGAATCATTCTGTATTGTTGACAATGCCATGAATAATTGTTGGATGTTTCTTCTGTTTTCAGGGTTTAGAGATAGTATTTCGAGTAGGCGTAGCAGTGCTTCAGATGAACCAAGCAGAATTACTGCAACTTGACATGGAAGGAATGTTACAGGTAAATTAAGGTTATCTAATAATTGTAAGAGATGTCTGAAATGTGTAATATTGTGTAATATTGCATGTGTGTGTATTTCCTTGCAGCTATTAATTATATTAATTATATGTAATCTTGTGCTCTGATTGCTTTTAGCACTTTCAAAAGGTCATTCCACATCAGTTTGACAGTGGTCCAGACAAATTAATCCAAGCATCTTACCAAGTCAAATACAATGCAAAAAAGATGAAAAAGTAGGTATAACGTTTTGAGAAAATAGATTATATTGTTGCTAAGAGCTACTGTTTGTTTATCTTTAAAACTAGTTATTCAGTATTTTATTTTGAATTTTCCATTTTAAAATCTTTTTGGTGTTTTATACTATAAACAGTTAAAACTGAAGTACTGTCTGCAAGAAAATTCTTCTAAAGCACTCTTTGCTATTTTTCTTAAATGTAATAAAGCTATATCTCATTTGTAAGTGTAGCCTAAAAAGCTTTTGAAGAAGGTGCAAGTTATGGGGAATTACAGCACTTCTGTAAACAGGATCTGAATAGAAAAAGCAGGGAATGGCTCAGAGGGGGGGTGGGTTTGGTTTTTTTGAAGGTGAAGGAGGCAAAGGAGATTAAATTGTATGATCTGGCCTGAATTCTTAAGAGTCTAGTTCTCAGAAACTGGAAAAGTATTCGCAGTGCTGAAGAGTGCATGTATGGTCAAGATTAGTGCTGTTTAAAAATGAAAGTTAAACTTTGTTGTACCATTGATAATTGTTACTTAACTTTGATTTGGGCTTTGAAATCTAGAGCATAATGACTTTTAAGGTTAGTGGCATGTATTCTTTTTTCTGCCTTTGGTAAACTGTTTTGATAAGCCAAGCTACACATATTGTGCTTTTCCAGGGTTAAGTTTGGCAATTCTCCAGTTGGTTGTAATGGCTGGTACATTCACTGTTCTTGCACTGCAGATTGTGTGTTCAAGTTGAATTTGCCAGTCCTTCTGTCAGTGGCCTATCATCGGCGCTGTAGAGCGAGCAGCCTTCTCTAAAGCAGAAGCAGTAACAAAGCTTTCCGGACATTTTCTCTGGAAGCCAATATAAGTGTATGTAGTTTAAAGTCCTGCCATTCCGAGACTAGACTTCTGTGGTTGCCTTCTGCAGAGGCATTCTTTATCTCAGCTTGTTTTTGCTTGTTGCTGCCTTTTTCAATTGGGACTATTTTGTTGTTTGCTGGAGAGGGGCCAAAATAGTTTTGTAATTTTAAGATATTTGTCTCAAATCTTTTTGCATCTTTGTCTTTCAGGCTTTCCAAACTCTGTTTTCTTTTGGCTGAATCTATTGAATTGATTATTGTGTAACTACATTGAGTGATTATTAAAAAATAGCTCCAAATCGTTGCCACTGTAAATGGATACAAGCAAGCACCAGCATGTCAGAGGGCTGGTTCAGAGTCTGTTCACATCTGCAGAAGTCTTTGTGTTTAAATTTAATGTCCAGTCTAAATATTTACAGGAGTGCATTTCAAATGGCCACTTATACAGAGGAAATATCAATCTGTATCTCTGTTCTACTGTTGTTTGTTAGGTATTACACCAACAAGTAATTTATCTGTGGGTTTTCTAATAATAATTTACTATTTCTAATTTTTAGGTTAGAAAAGGAATACACTACAATAAAGACAAAAGAAATGGAAGAACAAGTTGAAATTAAAGTAAGAGAGCATCAACAAATTTATGGATCAGTTTAATTCCTAGATGTGGGGTTCCACATTTGATCTGTGTATGTAGCAGGACATGTAACTGAGGTCCCAAAGCTCTTTTCTTCCAGCATTTGTATTTGGGATGTCTGTTCATAAAGGACACTTAGAGTTAAATTATTGAGACTTCTGCTGGACATCTAAAGAAAAATCTTTAATGGAGACCTGCTGTACTTACTTTTCATTATTTTCTGCTGTGTAAAGCTTGATAACAAATGGCCTCATCAGAGGTTCTGAATATGCAAGTTTAGATATAGGTGTCCCACACAGGAGGTTTGTAAGACAGATGTTAAGATAGAGCTTGTCAGAATGCACTTGAGTGGTTTATCACTGATTTTGAGATCTTGACCCAAGATCAAGGGTCTTCTGCCTCCAGTCACCTTTTCTTTCTTTTCTTCAGCAATTGATACATAATGTGAAAAACACCTTTCAGATGCAGTTTACATTTCCCTATTACTGACTGACCCACTTCTTCTGTGTACTTAACCACTGCATCTTTTAAAATGCTTTTGTGACATAAATAGGCTTTTGCTGGTTTGGGCTTTTTTTTTCCTTTTTCACATTTTTTTTTTTTCACAACATGGTGTTTCGTCTGGAAAAAAAAAAAACCCTGTAACAACAAAAACCCCAACCCAACCAACCAGCCCCAACAAACCAAAGCTGTCTGTTTCTAGATCCTGCTTGGGGACCTTATATAAGCCATTTCTGACTTGCTGTCTTCTGCTAAGAAGTTCAGCTAGTTTAGGGAGATGCAAAACAAGCACACTGAGTTTTCCTCTCAGCGTGGCAGAATAAAGCATTACTGAACTGATACACATGGCTCCATTCTTAGGGATACAGATTTCTTCTATCTGAATGCTGTCTGCTAAACTTTGCAGGAGATGCTCCGGTAAAATATGCAATTTAATTCTTTCTCACTTCTGGAGGATCTGAAGTAAATAATTCTCAGTATAACCTTACAGATTAAGTAAATTTTAATGTATAATTTCACATAAGTTATTGGGAGGAAAAAGAAGGAAACCTTGTAACTACCTCAAGAGCCTGTGCTAGTACAGGGGTGCACTTCTGTGTCCATGACCATGCAGCCTGTGTCCGGCCCTGTTTCTGAAGAGGCTGTCAAGTCCTTGTGGTTCACCTGCACACTTGCTGCTTTCACCTAATGTCACACAGATGCTCTCGTACAACACAAGACTTCTCATCTGTGCTGCCTCAAACTGTTTAAACTCATCTTCTGAGTTAGTAACCTTTTTATCATCCTTTTGTGTGGTGTACTATTTTTTCTATTTGTATTAATTTTCATAGATGTGATGAGATCAAAATGTTGTTAGTTCCTTGGCTTTTATTAGACTTCCAGTTTATAACTTGAGAAGTACAATTCTGAACTGTTTACCTTCCAGAGGTTACGAACTGAAAACAGACTCCTCAAACAGCGCATTGAAACGTTAGAAAAAGTAAGTATGTTGGCAACTAAATTTAATCTGTGTTAATCTATACCTGAATTGATGGAAATCTTATTATATGAAGTGAGACTCTCATGATTATAGTTTACTGTTTTTTCTTCTAATCCATGGTGTTTACTAACAGTGCTTAGCCAAATAGCATGGCAATAACAAAGCAGTTAGGGTCAGTGCTTGTAGATGTTGAAGGTGGTTATATTTGGCTCTTAGTGAATATGAAATCAAACATTTTGACATACCAAACCTTTGTACTGTTTTCTTTCTGAACTAGAAGCATCTGTTCAAAATCCAGAAGACTACATGAAATAGTGGACTGCTTGGGTGGAAAAGACGTTATTGTGAAAGCATCCTCAGTTTTGAAAATCTAAAGTTGCTGAGTGCTCTTACATAGGAGCAAAATGACAGACCTACCAATGGCCAAAGAGAAATGGAGATAAAAGCAGGTTACTTCATTGCTGGCCAGTGCAGCAGGAGAGAGGTGTTGCTGCAGTGTGCATATTCAGTCCAGGAAGTCTGCTGCCATTAATTTGTTTTACATAGCTTTCAATTTTTGTAGCAATTTCGGGTACATCCAAGGGGAATATCTTTTAAGACTTATTTCTCACAGATTTAGTCTGCAATAGAGTTTTGTTAGGCTTCTTTGTAACTAGATATATCTTTAAAAGTGTGCATGATAAGTATTGTTGATACACTGCTGAAATGCAGGCATTGTTCTCCCATGGCCTCTCCTGTGTTCTGGTATGATGCTTCCTGTGACAGATCCCATCGGAGCTGCTCTGCTCTGGAATGAGGCTGAGTTTTGTCCATCTTAACCACGAATAGAAACTGTCTTTCAACAAATGGAACTGGATGCTCTTGCGAGTTGCCAACAGTTGTTTATGTTTCACAGGGAAGAAAATGGTAAAGGTTCAAGATAGAGTGACATAACTGAAAGATGTCACACTTCAGATGTTAAATCCGTTACAGTTTCTTGGAAAAAACAGTCAATCTGTGTCAAAGTCTAATGAATTGATTTCTGAAATCAGTTTGGAAAAATGCACATAATGAGGATGTATTGTGAAAGTTGTGGCCAAAAGTACAATTTTATAAACATCTTTGTCTCTAATACGGAAGAACTGATAAAATTAACTGAAAGCGCAGACTCTTTTAAGAAGTTAGAAGCTATAATGAATCACTTCAATGCTCTTGGCAAATTTATAATAGTAAATATCCATATTTTATACTTCACTTGCAAAGTTTGAGTTCAGATTTGGTTTTTTTTCATTAGGAAGTCCATGGTGAACTGCCAGATGCTACTGAGTTTGCAAATGCTGTACTTAAACTTTCAGAGTATCTCATTCTGACTGCAATGAAAACATTTCCAAATGAGAAAGTATTATCTATTAATAAGAATTTCTGAATATTATTATCATCGCAGGATCTGAAAAACAGATCATAAAGTGTGAACAAACACCTTCAGTTCTCCAATTGGAAACTTATTTTTATTTTAAAATATTTTTTCCTTATGATGATAAGGAAACCCAGATGATTTCGTTGTGATTTCCTTAATGACACAATCTTAACTTCTAAGTAATAGCTCTTATCAGCTAGTTTGAACCTTGATTTTAATAGAAGTTCCAAGGACAAAGATGGTCTGCGAAAAGATATGTTCTCTGTTGTAGAATCTGCAAAAAGCGAGTGCTTTCAAGGGTGATAGAGTAGAAATTAATTAAATGTGCAACTGGTGGGGGGTGGCAGAAAGTAGTGCTTGTCGGTGTGCATAAAGGAAAATTTCTTTCTTTCAAAACTTTGACAAGGAAAGAGAATCTATGAACTCACCGGAGTTACTGCAAGAGTTCAGTTAAGCAAAATATTAACTGTCATAGCTGAAATTTTCTCCTTGTGTCTGTCAGTTTGCAGCATTTAACTTTCCCGCTTCATCTTTTTGGAAGCTTTAGTTCTGCATGAATGCCTCAGTGCTTAGTAGAGTTTCCTTTGTGCTCAAATTATGCCTTCCTTTCATGTGGTGGATGGACCATAGACCATGTCTTGCATCTATCTACTAGATCATATCTGAAAACATATCAGTAACTTTTGTTAATTAGGGAAGCAAGCCATTCCGATAAAAATACCCAGTCTCCTGTAGGTGGATTTTAAGTGTCAGGGGAATCTGGCTTTTTGAGACCTCCTAGTATAAAGATGGACTGCATTACACCTGTTGCAGGATGGGCTGCTTCCTGGGACTTTCAGGCTGAGTTGCCTTTATATGAAGAGTTGTTAATTTTGCAAAAGCAGTTTGTAGAGAAAAATGGGTAGAATTTGGGCATTTTCTTTCTTTCAGCTCTTGGCCTTTTTGTCGCTATTATCACTCCTTTGTTTTTTGGTTTTTCTTTTCCTTATTCCTATCTGAATTTTTCCTTTGTAGGAAAGTGCTTCCTTGGCAGATAGATTGATACAGGTATAGTCTTTTAGTCTTTTACTGTATGACTTTCTTCGTCCTGTCAAAAATACCCCCGACTGCTTTAATGCATGCATATTTGCATGCTGTACTCTGTCCCTGCTTTGCTGATTTGGAATAAATATAGAGCTAATCTCTTGCTAGAAACTTGTTTAATTTTGTTTACTAAAAATATATAAACCAAATCCTTGCACGTTATATTTTTCCTAACCTAATGTAATTTTTTGGTACAAATTCCTATGACAAATGGATTCTATGACAATGTATTAACACTGAAATTGAATATTGCAATCTTAAATCTGTGCATGTACAACCGAGTAATATTGCATGAAAGGAATTCTATTCAATGCAAGTACGCAATTGTGCTTGCTAAACGGATGCTGAACTTCATAATAAAAGTACTAAACCAGCTGTTTAGTACTGCCTTGTCCTAAAATTTCTACCACTTGTAGTCTTTGCTGCTTGCAAAACCAATCTGATGAAATAAGCAGCTAAGCATCACAAAGGCAGTCTGTCTTGGATTTGTCCTCAATTGCTTAAAAAAAAATTATGTCCAAAGGGACAAGTGACAAGGGCCCAGGAGGCTGAGGAAAACTACCTCATAAAACGGGAGCTGGCCACCATCAAACAGCAGAGTGATGAGGCCAATACTAAACTGGAGCAAGCTGAGAATACCATCAGGGAGCTCCAACAGCAGCAGCAATGGGTAAGGAGCCTGGCAGCACATCATCTCATCTTTTTCACTCACCTGTGTTTATTTTTCCTCATCATGACATGGTCTCTGTGCTGTCCTTGTAAATGCTTGTTCATTGTGATTTCCATTTTTTAAATTACACAAATTAGACTGATATTTTGATCTGTTTTTACTGATAGATAACTCTGGATAGATGTAAGTTATTAGTTTAAAAAAAAAAATGTGACAAAACACAGCAAGTCAAACTCAACAACAAAGAAAAATCCAACCCCAAACTCCACCACTACTGAAGAAATACTAACAAAAAAACACAAAAGCTTTTGGTAGCTCCTAATGCTAAGAATCTAGCCGTTGCAAATTGTGTCAGTCTGAATACTCAGATTTGAGAATTGATTTGTAATACCTTTACCTAGCTTCTCATTTAAGTCAGTCTCTTCCATGTTAACGTTTCTTCTGTGTACCTGTATTTTTTTCCTATCGTGCTTAAATTTGCTGCTTGCAAAAACAGAAGGGTATTTTCCTAGAGTTTGGAACTACAGGACTTTATTAAAAGATGTGGATTTATGTACAGAGGGAGCAGGGAAATAACTTTGAGGAGCTGTTTGCAGTACTGTGTTTGTGTGTACTTTGGTTTAGGTCATATAATGTCCAATACTTCAGACTGTTACTGTGAGGCTGAAGTTACTTTCTCTAAGCAACTCGTGAAGTGCTCAATATGTTCTCTTGAGAGAGGGAGGGAGGCAGTCCCAGCAGTCTTCACTTGCTGAGCAAGCTGTGCGCCAGCAGTGTTGATGTGAATATGCTCATGTTGTTTTAAGTAAGTGGTGTGCAAGTACTTGACTGAAGCCCTCATTGCTTCAGGTGTGTGAAATACAGCTTTCTAGAATTACAGCACACTGGAGCTGCTTACCAGATCTCTTACAGGCAATGTAGCAGTTTGTTTTACACATCTTCCACCAAAGCTCTGGAAATACTTATATCTCATCTTGGAAGGTGGAGATGAGATTTACTGTTAGACTGAAAACAAATAATAACTTAACAAACTATTTCTATAATGTTGCATTTATGTGTGTGTAAAGCATTTCAGTGTAAAAAAAGGTACATCTTTTAGAGTAGTTGCAAGAAGTTACTAAAGAACTGTTACTCTGTAATGTGTAATGCTGCTTTTATGTAACTTGAGCGATTTCTTTAGGGGAAAAGAATGAAGAAATTATGATTAGGAAGATGGGGATATTCTAGCAATGCTTTCCAAAATTTTAGGTATGTTGTAATCTTTCAAGTGAAATAAAATAAGAAATGTTTATAGACTTGAGTAGCCAGCTGTTTACTGTCAGATTACAGTAGTACACATGCTTTTGGAATGTGTTTATGGAGGCGTCCATGTTACTTACCTGCACTTGATTGGAAGTTGTTAAAAGGGACTCAAATGCTATATTTATGTTTTAGATAATTGATGGGTAAAACAACTTTTAAAGCTAATGCTTTTAATTATGAGGAGGACCTTATTAAATAGCAATGATGGGGAAGCCTGACAGCTTGGCTAGGCATGGAAATTGGTCCTCAGCAAAGCTATGGGTAACTGTGAATTGCAAAATTGGCTGGATTGGAGCTGTGAGGGCTGAAGATTGGACAGGTACTGCAGGAGTGGAGAGTAAGGAAAATGGGGGAATGGGCAGTTAATTGAAGAGCCACCTTTCCTACCCTGCATGCTTGCAGCCTTGTTTTCCTCCATTTAAATGTGAACATGAGCACAGAAAATAGTCTGACTATGCGTGGAACTGAGTCTGTAAATCCGTGTGGTTGTAGAGGGATTTGTGCCCAGTAGCTGACTGATTTTGAAGTGTAAAGACTAGTGCTGTGCTTTTGAGGACCATCTGAATTAACTTAGACAACATGGTGAAAGTGTTAAGATGGTTTCAATTAGTAGTTCCCTAGATTCTGCTCAATTGGTAGGGTTTGCAATTGAACGGGGTTTTGTTTCCAAGCATGGAAATAGGAGCAGCAAATGTCAACAGCTGTGTGCGCTTAGGGCCCCACCTAGTGGAGATCCATCCATTTATTTTGAATTTTGGCATTTCACTTTAGACTGATGAATCTTTTTGCCACTCCTAGTGCCAGTAGTTTTGATCTTGGCAATACTACTCTTCAGTATTGTCTTACAAAGATTTGCTTTAAGGGGGAGTATGTGTCCAATTATTTCGGTTTTGTTCATGATTAGCAAAAGTGATCTCACGGTGAACTTAAAAGTGGCTGCATAGTTTATCTGTATTTATTTAAAAGTACAGCATCTGTCCTACATATTTTATAGTCTACATATTTTCCAATCGTGTTGTCTGTTTCAGCTCATAGAAACTGTAAAGGTCAGGTATGAATTTCTGAATAGGAATGTAAGAAAAGAACCGCCTAAGGATACTTGTGGCTGCCTGTTCTGAACAACACTGAGGGATTTTAAAAAGCAAATAAACAAAAAACCACCATGAAAAACCACAACCAACTTTTACTTGTAAAACATGAGGCAGGAGAATTAAGAGTAGGGGATTTTGTTTTGTTGGTAGGAAAAACATAATCTAAACCATCATATTTCTAAGAAGGCTACCAAATGCTTTGCAAAAGGTTATGCATTTGTATCTAAATATTATCGAGGGTTTATCCTATCTGTTCTATGAGATTTGATCGCACAGTTGGATGGCTTAAAGGTAAGTGTTCGAAGTGCTTACAGGATGTGTGTGTGCCTGAAGAAATTCTCTGTTGCAGCACTTTGCACGGCTGAATACAGAGATGGATAGAGAAGTATTCTTTTGACTGAAGTCCAACACCAGAAGCCAAAATTACATGCAACTTCAATTTTTCCTGTGCTGAATTATCTTTAGGGAGGTTTTAGTTTAACCGGAGTGACTTTGTTACAAAGTGTTGAATCTACTTGAGAGGTTCTTCTTACCAGTGTTTCTTAGTCAATGGAAGGCTAAGTTCTGCTATAGTGCTTCTCCCAGAAGACCTGAAAGTAGTACTAATGATCATATAATAAATCACATATTAAGTGTCATCGAATGTATTCTACATATTTTGTAGTAATTTAAGGTCATTTGGATGAGAAAAAGGAAGAGAAAAATAATAAGATGTGAGATGGAGACTGCACTTAATTTTACTTTGGAGGTGAACTTTTACATCTTAGTAGAGAGCAACTCTGTCAGTGTAAGCTTTTTAAAAACAGTGTACAACCTGTACAATTTTTAATATTGATAACTGGGAAAAATAATTGTGAAACTAATAGTATTTGAAGCTACCTGAACTTTTCTCTGAATGTTTTTGCAGAGCATGGTACTACTCTGTCTCTGGCGTGTCTAATCTTTAAATATAGAAACCTACCAAAGGCTTCTAGATGTGGTGGGTAACCAAGGATTAAGAGGAAGGTGTTTTCTTCCTCATACTGCTAGTAAATCAAGAACTGCAGAGAGGAAGTTGTGCCTGACTTCAGCAGAATACAGAATGTTTTATTCTGAGGCATGCTCAGAGCAATGGTATTTGAGGAGTTAGGGGTAAGAGTAATCAGCCTGTTCTAACCTACTCCTGATAATTATGTGCTGAAGGTATTTTCTCTGTTCTTTTTCTCCTATTGTTTCTAAATGAAAAAAGTAGCTTCTGCTGGATGTATAAAAATGAATAACCATTTCTGTAGTTAAATATACCTCTAGAACAGAAATCTCAGTATTTCCCAAGGGTACTCTCATTTTCAATGATTACCCTGTTCATCGGTCTGAATACTTAAAAATTGAATCTGAGAAATGAGAGGCAGTTCAAGTTAAAATTGCTTCACATCTTATTTTTAAGAAGGCTGTTCAAGTATATTATGTGAAGACAGAATGTTAATTGATTAAACAATAAGGTGGAAGCATATGTATTTTGCAAGGTAATTTATAGCCATGTATTTGGTTATTGTTACAGCAACTCCATAACGCATCTTTTATTTTCAGGACCTCATGCTAAAATGAATGATAAGAGCATAATAATTGATATAGGGAATATCTGCTTGTGAGTGCAACTTTGTGGAATACTTCACTTTATTTTACAATATGCTTTCTTTAATATTATGTTCTGATTTGCAACCGAAGAGCAGAAAATAAAAATTCTGTCTTCAGTAAAGTATTACAGTTAGTGCTTAAATGTGTAAATGAAGTTAGCTGGGCAGCTGCTGGACAATCTGTTAGTTGCCCTTTGGTATAGAGTACTGGAAAAGCATTCTGTAATTATGTGTAATAATCTGTCATCAGCCAAAATTATATTAGGAATAGTTGTATCAGTCTCTGAGATTTTACTCTTTCTGAGATTTTAATAAAAGTTGGGGGGAAATAAATCAGTTGTGTGAAGCCCAGCAAGGACTTGTTTCTTTCAGAGGTATATGGCTGTAGAACTACATTTTTTTGTGGTTTATGTTACAGACATCTTTTCAACACAGCCAAGAAAAACAGTGTTACTGTGGTTAAAATGTTTAGCTGGTGCCTGGAAATCCAAATTCACCTTGTAGTTTCTGTGACAAATTCTAGGGCTTAAGGCAAATGTATAAAAGCAGTTTTACTGCTAAAGAAGTCAGTCTTAAAGTAGTTTTCAAACATTGTTTTGACTATAAGCTTGTGTTACCTTTATATACTGAATTATTGTGTGTTATTTTTTTAAGGAGCACAAATCACAACTTTGAACTTGTGAAAATTGTTTTCTAAATCTGTTTCGGTCTTTGCTGTATTTCTTTCTAGTCCATCAAGACCTGATTTAAAGTGTGCTATGGATAAATAGATAAGTACTCCCAACATAACATATTCCTTAGGCAGGCAAAATCTAAAGACAGATTCAAAAAAGGCATGACTTGTGCCTGAAACTGGATGAGTAACTTTTCTAGTCTTCATGACTTACCATTTAATAAATACTAGTTAGATTTTTGTAGTCCAAAATTATTTAGAGTGCACTTACATATTGTTGTAAAATCAGGATGTGTTTAGCTCCTCAAATCATCTGTTTTCTCTCAATTTCCTCGAAAGTATAAGAAGACTTCTTACCTGAGGAGAGCACACTGTGTTCTTTCTTGTTCCACAGGTATCATTAGCAGAATCTGGAACAAGAAAAATAGAGTCCATTTAAGGTGCTCTGTGTATCATGTGATGAACTAGTACAAGCAGTTAGGGAATAAGAGATTGTTATAGCCCGTTCTCTGCGTATGCATGTGGTCATGTATCAAACTCATGCTCCCATATCATGTGATGAAAAACATAAATTAAGAAATAGTTGTATCTTTAATGAAAATTATAACTCTATGGATTTTAAAGTTGCACTGTTAATTAATAAAACTTCAACTATGAATCCAAGTATAGTATTTATTCTTCACAATGTAGTTAATGGCACCAAAGACATATTAAGTGATTTCCCTTTAAACTTTATTTTCAGGGTTGCCATGCATATACAGTGACTAGGCAACTATGCTTTGAGGGTATTAACTCCCAGGTTTTTTTCTAAACCAGTAATTTAAATTCTGATTTAGAATGGCATGGCCTGACAAGCAAGTCTGGCAATCTGCAGTGAATCCCAAGTGATTTTAAAGTGACCCAGCGCCTTTGAATGCAAATGCTTAGTGTAACTTCAGTTGGATGTTTCTGTTGAAAGATGCCGTTTCCTTTAGCAAGTGAATGGATAGATCTCACTTTTAATTCCAGCTAATCAACAGTAAAGAAATAAGTTAATGGTGATTTAACTTACTTGAACAGAACTGTGGTGTTTTTTTCCGTTCCCTCTTAAGTTTGGAAAGCATGACCTGAAGTTCTGAACTGCTATTTATTACTGAGGGAATGTGTTTGGGTGTGCAAAGCCATCTGGGAATATAGTATTGGAGTAAGTCCTGTATGGAAAGAACCAAGTTTCTTTGTAGCGTGGGCCTGTGCTGTCTGTCTAGAAGGGGCTATACTGCTACTTGTGGCTGGATTTTTCTGATAAATCCACCAGGCTCAAAATAAATATATATAGTGTGAGCAAGTGAGAGACAAAGTGCAAGAGTGGAAGGGGCAAACCAAAGTGATTGTGCATTGAAGTATACATGGCTATATTTTAAATCCAAGATTATGGAAAGCTTCTGTTTACTCAGAGCTGAAGTGAGTAGGGATCAAGAGAGAATACTTTTATTAACCTGGTAATTAGCTAGTCTTTCCTAAACATCTTTTTCTGCATATCATAAAATAATCACAGATCCTTTGAGAATTTTTCATTTTGGATAACAATGACAAAAAAGTGCTCATCAGTACTAATAGGGGTCTCAGTTTGGTCTTACATATTTGGCTTTGTGGAGGTGCAGTTGTTTGAGAGGCATAGCATTAGAGGTCTTATTGTTAGCAGTCTGGGTGGACATGTTGGTAGACTTGCATAAGGTAAGCACTTCTGTTGATCTTAAGCTAGTATTTCTACTATTAAGCATTTGAATGTACTTATTACTTGAAATCTGGCATATAAAACCCCTTTCGAACCATCTGTGCTTCATACTAAACATATTTCTGCAAACTTTGTAGCATAAATGCAGTTCACGATACAGTGAAGACTTTGTGCTACAGCTGGAAAAAGAGCTGGTCCAAGCCAGGCTGAGTGAAGCAGAATCCCATTGTGCCTTGAAGGAGATGCAAGATAAAGTTCTAGAGATGGAAAAGGTAAATCAAACTAGGACCCGCTATATAAAATAGCACTAGAAGCAGAATACAGGCCCCTGTCATTCTTTGCAAAACTGTGCTGTAGGATCTTCTCTTCTATGCTTTCATGACTGCAAGATGCTTTTCAAACCTGAAGCTAGCATAGCAAAAACTCTAACATCTGTTTGCACTGGGAAAGGTTTCTGAAGAAGTGATCACTTTTCTCCTGTTCCTCAAGCCCACTGCGATGGAAGACTGCAATTCTGATGGAGTCTTTACAGTAAACGTCAATTATTCCAAAATTATAATATATCCTGCAATGAGAGCTGCAGGCTTAGGTCAAGCATTGAGGTCATGGGAAAGTAAATAGCTTGGGAGGAGAGAAGGAAAGTCTTCAACATTTGCCATCCCAGGTCTGGAGTTCTTGAGTGTCTCCACTGCTTGGTATCAAAATCTCTACTGCTTTTTGAATGTCATCCCAGCTAGTAATGTATTGATGCCAGAATTCAAGCTGTACTCAAACCAAATGTCAACCTCTATTATACCCTTCTTTGAAGAAAAGTTAACTGAAGAAAAGAAAAAAAAAGGAAAAAAATGAAAGAGAAAACCCACTAATTGACCTAACGTAAAGTACACTTTTCAGATACTTTTGTATTGGCTTTGGAAATTGCTTCCTCAGGGAGATCTTAAAGACATGTATACTCAGGAGTGTGGCCAGAATTTACTAGCTAATTAGATTAACCCACTGGAGTAAAGATTTTACTTTTTTAATTATCTGAGTGGATTGATGGGAGTCTGACAGGCTAGTAGTGTGGTAATTTTTACTATACTGAACCCTGGTAGAATTCAGGATCTAAGGTATTTTTTGAAGTTAAAAAAGAGACTACTTAACCTTCATCGGCATGAAGATACCAAACACTGAAAACTTAAGGAAACTGGAGCAGTGGGGGGAATTCCAGTGTACCAGACAAACTGAGACATACAGCAGTATTTCAGTCTGTCATCATGAACTTAGGCAGATGAAAAGCGACTGAAATTAACTCCCTCAAATTCCTACAAGTACAGCTCTTTACTGCTGCTAGTGATGTGTCACGTAATTTGGGAAAATTCTGCTCAATCCAAGACTTGCATGGCTATAAGTGATGTAAACATTCAGAACATTACAGTGATGTAAACATTCAGAAACACACCCTATCACTTCGTATATTTGCCAATATTTGGATCCCATGATTTTGACACATGGAGATACTAATAAATGGCTGAGGTGCTGTGTTCTGTTAATGTTGATAATGTACTTTACTCTCAACTCTCAAGAAAACCTGGCAACTGGCACAGTATTACTTATCTACAAAAATACGTGATTTTGCTGAAAATTACTACTGAGAAATACAGTGGGAAGTGATAAAGCACAGTTCAACTTTGGGTATTTGGTGACCAATGATTCAATGTAGGCATATTTTAGTTAGGCAGATTATGTCCTTTTCCTTCTCCTCTGTGTCTTTTTCCCAAACCTCAATTATTTTGCTTCCATCACTGTTTTCCTTTCCCCAGGTCACTTCTGCTCTGTGTTTTCCTGTTTTCTGCTTAGCTTTCTCTAGTCTTTCTACTTTTTCCTGCTGTATTTTTGTAAACGTCCATGCATCTTCATCTGTAAGACCTTTTCCTGACTGACTGTTGTTTATAAATATTAATGGTAGTTCCTTTGTCAACATACCTTTTTTCCTTTTCAAAGAAAGATTACCTACTTCCTCCAAAATATATTTCCATTTATTATTTTTCCTGTAAGTCTAAAAAAAGGTTGTAACTCTAAAGGTGTAATTTCAGTTCTTCATTTGCTTTACTTTTATCAACTAGCTCAAAATCTTTCACATTTCTCTCCATATTTTTCATCTGTGCAAAAAAGCATAAATAATACTTTGTTAGGGATACCATCTGGGGAAATGTGGAAGTCAGAATGCCTGAAACTACTGTGTCAATTTTCTTCTGTGTTTAGCAGTTGGAAGATACTTATATATACTCGTTATATCCAAGAACTTAGATTTTTCTCTTTTTTTAAGGTATTTTCTTTAGCAAGGGATGTGTAATAAAGAAAGTTTGGTTAGTAATAAGAGTTATCATTCCACGTCTATATTCTTGGAATGGGTCTCACTAAGCATAATTTTATTCAAATACATATTTAAGAGGATGGTTCTTGTTGCAGAGGAACAGCTCTCTCCCTGATGAGGAAAATGTTGCTAGACTACAAGAAGAACTAATTGCTGTAAAATTAAGAGAAGCAGAAGCTCTGATGGGTCTCAAAGAACTAAGGCAGCAAGTCAAAGATTTGGAGGAGCACTGGCAGGTATGGGGAGTAACACACTTTTAACAATTTTTACTTTCAGTGATTCATAAAGCAAAAAGCTATGAAATAGAGATGTAGAGATCAAGTAGAAACTAGGGATTGTGCATCAAGCTGCTGAGGGAGGAAAATCTTGCCACAAGAAATGTTACTTCCAAAGTATGTTAGAAATTGGTCCCTAGTTGTTACTGATGGCAGAAAGCCTGTGCTATCAGGTAACCATTCTGGTAGAAAGGAAATACCTGATCAGTACTCCTACTTTACTAAATGTTAAAAAGGGCTAGTAATAGGCAAGTGTCTCAGGATATCCTTGCAATTCACTGACCTACTGTAGTTGGGAATGACTGTCCTCAGGTTTTTAATTGTATGTCCTTAAAACTAGTAAGTCTCTGTGGAGTTTTAGTTTTTAGAACAAACAAGAGCATTATAGCAACTTGTTCCTGTATAACTCTGAGACCTTAAATCAAGCAACACTAGGAAAGCTCAGGTGTTACCAGCAATGGCATGCTGTTTTTCTAGCGTCACCTAGCTCGTACCACTGGAAGATGGAAAGATCCTCCCAAAAAAAACACAGTGAATGAGCTACAGGATGAGCTGATGACCGTCCGATTGAGAGAAGCAGAAACTCAGGCTGAACTGAAAGAGACCAAACAAAGAATGATGGAGATGGAAACACAGGTATGTTATTGAACACTAAACATGTGTGAATTGAGCTGCATAATGGCAAATTGATTTCAAATGATAGGTATCTGATTGTGATCTTTATCATCTACAGGCATGACTTTAATTCCAAAATGCACTTTTTTTTAATGCTATTAGACTAGGAGGGAGAACCTAGTGTGTACAGTCCAACTTGCTTTAAAATCTCTTTAGTCTTTTCCAGGACTAAGTTTTCTAAATTTCTCATTTGGACTAACTGGTAGACTCTGTGAATGCGTGTGAGCCCTAATTCATTAAATTGTAACTGGTGTGACAACAGAAGTACGTTTGAGGTGGTTTAAATTTCACAGACCTAATTGATGATTCTGATAATAGTAATTGTAATTATTTATTATTTTATATTTATATTTATATTTTTTATTTATTTTTCTGGTGAAATTGCCTATACCAGATTATCAACTGAGGTCATGAATGTGGTTACTGAACTGGACTCTAAACAAAACAGCTGCATGCTGTCAGGTTCTTTTAGCAGAAGCTTTACCTTTCATGTGCCAGAATAGAAGAGTATGATTCACAATTGCTGAGATTTGTGCAGAAAAGACTAAAATAACTTGTCTGCCAAGATCTCTTTTGTGTAACCAGAGAATAAGTTGTTATTAAACAGATGAATCTGAAATAAAGGTGCACTGAACTTTGAGTTCATATTGTATCGGTGAACTTTCAAGTGAATCAATAAGCACAATGTGCTGTTGATTGAGAACTATTTGTAACAGGCTTTTGAGACGTTTTCCCATGACATATCTGCTAAAAGTGACTGTTACTTGAAGGAAACCTGTGCATCCAAAAGGCTAAACAAACCAAAACAGTACTTGGCAAGCTTCAGCAATCCCAGAAACTGGGAGAGCATGTTAGGATGTGCTGCTGAACAGAGATAAGCCAACTGCGAGGCACGTGGTTGCTTATTTCTGACAGTGGCAGCGCTTTTTTCTATACCAACTGAATGAAAGTTTCCTCTTGCCTTAACTTTTTAAATTTTCATTGAAGTGTTAATACTGTTAACTACAGTTAACCTGTGCTTTTGTTTTGTTACTTTTTCTCCATCTGTGTATTTTAGTCAGTAGGGGGCACAGGTATTCTGCCGTCTGAATTACATGTGTTAAAGTCACAAGACCTTTAGGTATTTCTCCCTTCAGTGTTAAGCATCGAGTCTCTGTATATGCTGATTAGCTGCCACTTGACAGAAATGCACTGGTTCTTGTGTTATGTACTGGTCTATGCACAGCTTCGTATAAAAAGGCTGTGACTTGTACTAATGTACAGACCTTAATTAAGGTGCAGTGTTACTTTGAGGAATTCACTGGACAGAGAAACTTGCACATAATATTTCTGACATATCTGATGCTTCTTGGATGTGTCAGCTTGTTACTGTAGTTGAGATACAAGTTCATAAAAATCTTTGCCTTACCCAAGCAAGAGGCTGGGAAAAAACATCTGTAAAGGAGCTTTGTGATGATCTTACAATGAGTTATCTGGTGTTTAAGAGCAATTTCAATATCCTGGTCATAAACCAAATGTCATGCAAACTTCTGATTACACTTAGAAAATTCTGAATGCGTTTTCCTCAGAAGTTTTTTATAGTAGAAGATCTCTAAGTCGTTCTTGTCAGGCCTCAGGAAGTTAAACTGATATCAAAGATCTTTCTCTAACATGCGTTTTCTTTCTTTTTTTGGTCGCAAATTTCAGAATCAGATCAATAGTAACCATTTACGAAGGGCAGAGCAAGAGGTTACTAACCTACAGGGGAAGGTACAGTATCTTTCTGCACAGAACAAAGGACTCCTTGCTCAGCTGAATGAAGCCAAGCGTAGACAAGCAGAGATTGAATGCAAGGTAAACAACATCGTAAATAGACTTGGTGTGCCAATGTATATGTACTTTTTAGTCTTGTCTGCTATTTTTAGATAGAATTGTATCTTAACTGAGACACAGAAGTCACAAAACCAAAACTTTCTTGTACTGATTTGACAATATCACCTTGAATTTACCATCTCACAAAAATCTCTTGAGGTTTTGACAGAGCTGCTGCTTTGTGGTCCCATAAAGATGTGGTTCTGTTCAGAAAAGTGTGTGTGTATAATATGTGAAAAGACACAACAGATTACACAGCAGATTCTGATCACTGTGTAATCTATCTTAAGTAACGAAGAGATTCATTACTTCAAGACTGACTATTACTGCAGAATTAGTTTAGGTTCAAAAAAAGGGAGTAAAAGTGGTATTTGATGGAGAGGTCTACAGAAGGGAGTGTTACAGTAGTCATTGCCTAACAGTAACCAGACTTTAAGGGGACCACCCAAAAATACTTGGCAAAAGAGCAGTTTTTATGCACAAAAGAGAGCCTAATCTATGTTTGAATCTCAGATTTAATTAGTTAATTGTGTAACTAAATCTCTAACCATTTACTTATGTCTCTAACTTGTGCACACATAATATGGACAATAAATAAACTATGTCTTACAAACTTTTTCCTATAAAATTGCATGAAAATTTTCCTGAAATTGCTATTGATACTTACTTCATAAAAGGACATTATTAGTTTACAAATATCTATATTATGTTAGAGACATGAAAACATCTTTTTACTTTAATCTTATTTCCAAAAGATTTATGAATAGTCTTCTATGAAATCAGCTAGTGCTGAACAGTCAGTAATTTCTAAATAGCATACTTATTAGTATGTTAAAAATAGTACTGTAACATGAGATAAATAATCAGAATACTGTTTATTAAATGTGGCTCTGAATTTGCAGCTTGAGAGCAGATGCTGTTATATAACTTGTTCATGATCACATCTTAGTTTTGCCTTTAATGTAACCAAACTTTTATGTGCACCACTTGTTTCTGTTCTCATTCATGCAGAACACTGTTGTCAGTTGAGTGTTTGTTTTTCACTTTTATCCAATAAATGTGCATTTTGTTTGTAACACCATTCATACCCCAAAGGCTGCCTCAGCTGCAGTTCCATCAAAGGCTTCTGTGGACAATGTGAATCAAGAGTGTAGTTTGTTGCTTAGCAGGGAGGTGAAATGACATTCTTATTAATATACATCATTTTGCTATAACATCACACTTTTCCAGTTTTTACAGATTTTCATTTCTTCTTTTAATTTATTTTCTCCAGAGTAGTGCATAAATCTAGGCAATTTACTTGTGTAGTGAACTCTCATCTTCTGTTCATTACTCAAAGCCTGATGTGTAATTTGTAATTGGCAATTTCTTGTCTTAGTTTCTGGCTCTTTCAGCAAAATGAAGCTGATTTTTATTGTTATTCTGTTCCATTTTAAAGAAATTTAAGAACAGTAAATAACTGAGATGTATCCCAGGTATTTCAGGGGTTTTTTTAGGTTTTAATTTTTCTTGCTGCCCTGCCAGTTTTTGTTTCCATTGGATCCTGAATCTAAAATGCAGTGAACATGTAACTTCTACTGACTCCTCAAACTCCATCAAAGCTTTTAGGAAACAAGCCACTGAATCCTAACTAGAATAAATTGCGGCTTCTGACTTTTGTTTTGTTTACCATAATTACTGGTTTCTGAAGTGCTGACTTTTTAAATATTGAGATTCTTATTGATTTTGTTGTTGTTGTTTATATTCACGATCTTTGTGACGTATCTTTTCATATAACCCGGAACTTTTTTGTCTGATTGGGTTTTGATACTGAAGGTCCTCATTAATTCTTAAGAACTGCAGAATATTGACGACACTCTTATGTTGACTATAAAAAGAGTAATATGTCTTTAACCTGGCTAACGTGTTAATATACATGACTGTTCTCACTGGGCTAATTTACTTGGAAACGTATGTTCTAATATGAGTTAAAGTGTGATAGTAATAGACAGAGCACCAGTCATATTTTCTAGAGATTGTCTGAAAGTAGCAACGATCAATAGCTAGTGAAGTAGCCATACTGACATATACTAGCATTAGATCCTGAAATTTGTTTTGCAGTCACTGATAGGAAAAACATTACAGTTTACATTGTAACATGTTTTCCAAGTTGATATTTATTTTATATAAAATGAAATATTATCAATTTGATGCATATACATTACCTGAAGTTCTACTGTTCAACTGTGACCTAGACTGTGACTTTTTGGGAGGAGGCTTAGTATTTTACAATATAGAATTCTATACTGTTTAAACACACAAGGTTTTTTTAGCTAACTGTATTGAAAGATGCTCAAATTTAACTTGTTAGAAACTACCCCTCTTCAATGTAGTTTCTCCTCATATTTCCTTCTCCCTCTACCTCTGATACTTATCTTGAACTGTCATTGTGACTTTATTCCCTAATAATTTATACAAACAATTCAGCAATGTTTTACAGTTGTAATAAAGTGCCGTGTCATTAAAAAAATAGCCATGTTAGACAATATATGCAAGTTTTAGTGTTCTCCCACTCCTTCGATGGGACATATCTTGGTACTGCTGTTTCAAATTTATGAAAAGCTTTTCCATTTCAGACTCTTAGCTATATGATCGTATACAATTAAGTGGAAAATGCGAGGGTGTAAAAAGCCATTACCCTTTGACAGCTGATTTGTAAGGACTGTCACTCTGTTTCCTGTCCCTTGCTCTCCACATTCAAACTACTGGAAGCATGTTTTTTGGCTTAATGTAAGATTTATGCCAAATGCTTTCACTTTTACTTGTTACAGAAGAGACTATTTTAGGTTCCTGTCTCCTCACCTCTGTACCACAAAAAATGAAGGAAATCCCTGCTTGGGATTGTTTAAGGTTGTTTCACTGTGTGAGGAAAATGAGTTTATAATGTTAAAGTTAATTGAAAGCAAACAAATAAAAGCAGAAGTTTAAAGTAGAAGGAGACACGTTATGCTTGTCAAGCCAAAACCTTGCAATGTTACTGACTTTTTCTGTATTAACCAGGTGTCCTATGGCTGCTGTGTGAGGCAGATGTTACACTATAAGTGTGAAGGGCTGGCCTCCAGCAGCAACAGCAGACTTGTCATACCCACACTCCTCCTAGATTTAGGTTCAGTATCTGTAACTTTACTAAATAGTGTTGCTACCAACTTAGATTTGACTTGAAATGCAGATGTAACAGGTAGGTTGAATTGAAAGGACTACTGCTGTAGAAATACCTGAAATAAAGCTGTTTAATATGTTACTGATACAAAAACTTTGTATACAAAACTGATGAAGAAAGTTTTGGTAGTTTTTCAGGTAATGTCATGGAGTAGTACAGACAAATGTTAAGTTTTTGTAGCACTAAATATTTTCAAAAGTTCCACCTTGCATCTCCTTAAATCTAACAGGTTTGTTATTCCCAGTTCCATTAGAAACTGATGTTTGATTTTTCTTCCTGTTTTTCAAGTAATCTGAATTCATGCTCTTGTTTTATTTCTGTCACCACATCCTGGCTATATTTCTACTTAAAGAGGTGTATAAAAAAAAATTATATTTGATTTTTGACTCCCCAGTTGTTTTGCTATGCAGCAAGAACTAGTACATTATTTCTGGAGCTTGTATTTTTTCCTTAAAGGATAGCTTAAAATATGTAAAAAGAAATTTTTGTAGCAAGTTGCATCTCATACCATCTATACAGCAACATTTTTCTGGCTCTGGTGTGTACTGTTATGTTTTTTGCTTTTTATCTGACTACTGCTTCTGCAGCAAGGGCTTAATTTCAAATTGTTTCTTGAAATGCACCACTGATCTTTCTAATCAGCTTTGCTAAAGAATTTACAACATAAGATTTGTGCCCCATACCAGTCTTGTCTTTCCTACCATATCAGCTTCTGTGGTAATTACTGAGAACATGCTCTGTTTCAGAGATAAAGCATCAGTGCCATGTATAGCAACACTGTTGACTCATCTCAGATACTGAAGTCAAGCCAAGCCAGTCTGTCCTTTAGCTTTCCGTTAAATACATGCAACCTGGTGGACTTGTGGGTTTGGCTTCATTCGAGCAATCATGCAGGAGAATTTAGCAATAGTGGATAAACTTTGCTTAGCACACGATGGTTTCCTCTGAAATGGACTCCACTGATTACAAATGCTGTTAATTGGGTCATGCAGATGATGCTCCTTCATTACAGGCATCTTTTTCTAAAAGAAACAGCATGTTTTCAAGTAGCTACTGTAGACAAGCTTTGGTATGTTCAATTCGGTCTCAACTCAAGTGTCTCATGAAGGGTGGTTAGGTACTGTTAGTTTGAAGCACACATTAAAATAACTTAAATAAGTGACTACAATTTGCAGAGTTAAACCAATCTGCCATAAAAGTAGGTGTACCTGAGCTTTGTCTGTCTCTTCCTCAGAGTTATTTGCACTCCAATTGAAAGTATTGCTCACTCAATACCTGTCACTGTTTTCTCTCTGTGGTTGTACCAAGCCACTGACAAGATAATATTGTTTTGTGCTCTGAAGCCTTGAGGACTTGCCTCATAGAACAGAAATAAGGAAATTTCTTCCTCTCTTGTCTAAACTCAAATGGCCTATCATTTGTAGGCAAACTTACAGGTTAAACTTACACCAGGAGTCTGACTGTAAGTTACAGGCTTTAGAATTTTATTCTAAACTGTCTTGCAAATCTTTGTTGTATGCTGTGAATAACATAGCTGGACTTAAATGAGGTTGAGAATATCTGTGTGGGGTTTTTTTTTATATACAAAGAAAATAATTAAATAAGTAATTTGTGTAACTGCTCTTTCTTTATATATAAAGTCAAAAGTTGAAGCATGAGCTGGTTTTTTGTTCTGTTGATACTTTTCTTAGTTTACAATATAACATTTCTGGAACACATATCTGGAAATTGATAACAGCATATTTTCAAAACTACACAGAATTTTTTTAGACTATTATAATTTAGGATCGTTCTTAGATGATTACACAATTCTGTGGGTTAAAATGAAATTTGGGTTCTTTAGAATATGTCTTATCAATAGGCAGGATATTTCACACAGCAGTTTATTAAGTTTTACTTACATGATTTGGGGTAAAAGCAATGCAGAGTCTTTAGTCAACTGCAACTGATATTTCTTAGCTTCAATCTGTTACTGCTTTCAGAGTAAAGAAGAAGTGATGGCAGTACGGCTCCGTGAGGCAGACCGCATTGCAGCTGTGGCTGAACTCCAACAGCATATTGCTGAATTAGAGATCCAGGTAACAAGTGATGGCATTAAATGTGTAACATGATACTGATTACTTTTTGTACTTTGTGGTTTTTTTCTTCTTCCACTTTCTTTCCTTGTTGACCTACTGTGAATATAAGGCACTACTTTGCAAAGTGGGATGAATGCTATATTGCTGAATGTGCCTCCTTTATAAGCCAAGGCCTTAAATCTGTTTTGTGGGCATACTTGTGAGCTGTTAATAATTGCTTCCATACAAGCACCATGCCACAGGCAACACTTTTAAACTCTGACTTCTGTATTTGTTTTTCGTTTTGTAACTGTCAATTTTTACCAGTTAGTAGATGAGATTGAAAGCATCCTCTGTCCAAAAAATTGCACATTTTGATTCCAGCAACCATTCTTCTCTGCTTACTCTACTGCTATGATCACTAATTGGAGGGTTTGTTGTAAATCTCTTACTCCTTTTATGTAAACCAGGAATGTTATTTACTGCTACCATGTCACTGTAGGAAAATGCATCCTTTGGCCTCTGTGGTGTTCTTTATGCTTTTAATTCCTTTCGGAGCTTTCACTGTCCCATGAACTCACTGTTTCTTCAAGAACCAGAAAAGACTGTTCTTTTTTTTCTTGGCTTTGAAAAAATCATGATCTCTTACTGTATTCTGTCCTTCGTCTACTCATATGCTCCTGTCCTGACTGAATTCTGCTATGCTTATCTGCAAAGGTTTTCTTGGTTATTATTCCTAAATTACAAGCTAGTTGATCTCTAGTTTAGTTTTATTTTCGATTGGTATTGCTAGTGTCTTTCTTCCCTCTGAAATCTTTCCTTCAAGGTGATGATTCTCCTGTATTGTGTCAAAGCCTTTTTTCCCTATGATTTCTCAACTACTGACATCTTTCTCATCTCTTCATATACGGAATATACAAATAAATTTAATGGAGCTTGCAGAAATAATTTTCACTTTGGGTATTTTTCCTCCAGTGCAGCAGGCATAAATTGATGAAAAGATAAAGCAACCATCTTCTAATCACATAATGCTTAGCTAATGCTGTGATCAGTACATTAGACATACTTAGATATGTACAGTAAGTATATGAATCATTTTTCATCTAGTAAGATAACAACAAAGTAGCTGAGTTTAGGTCAACCTTCTACAGAAGTGTTAGCATTTTACTAAAAATAAAAAAATAAAAAAATAAAAAAATAAAGGATACTTCAATGTGATTTTGTAGGTGAGGAGCCAGTACTCATTTTGTGTTATTTTTATTTTAGCACAGACTTTAAATGCTATCCTGCTTGCAGGATATGGCTCTTCCAAAAAGTACTCTAGTCTTGATTTTATGAAATGAAGAAATGGTGAATCCTATAATGATCAGTTTTGGTTTGGTTTGGTTTTTTTTTCTGATAGCTGTCACACAATTAGAAATGTGTTCATTCTTTAATGTAAATACTTGACTTTCTGTTGTTTGACTGATCAAATCGTTAGTGCTCAATCATTTCATAGGTCTTTGCTATCCCCTTTCCATATTTCAGCTTAAGCTATGGGTGCCAGAATTGTATGCGGATTTTTTTAGTATCTTGTCATGGCACAGGTAATGAAGTCAAGTGCAGGAGCATAATCTATTTTGTGACTCTGGCTAATACATCCAAAGATTACACTGTCACTGGTTTGTCATGATATTGCACTGTCTCATGTTTGGTGGTTTATCCACATAATCTCTCCTTCCTTTTCACAGTCACCACTGTGCATGATACAATCTTTAGTCATGTTTTTTCCATTTTTTTCTCATCTTCTAGATGGCCTTGTTTTTTGTTTCCTACTAAAGCACACTTCAATTTCCAATCTTTTTGGTGTTCCTAGATGATCACGTGTTAATGATTTCTGATTTATAGTCTCTTAGTAAAATTCCTGATTTTCTGCACAAGAAAGAATGGCTGTGCTTTCTTTGCATGTGATCTGAAGTCATTCTGTGGCTGTGGTTCATGTTTCTAATTTAATGAGTTTGCCCTGTTAGATTTTGGTGAGCTACTAATCTCAAACTTATACTAGCCTGAAATACAGCTTCTTCAGTTGTGAAATACAGGTTTTGAGTGTTAACTGTATAAAGACACAAAACAATGATTTAGTAGAAATAAGTTCCTCCGGCAATTTACTTGTTTTTGACACCCTAGATGTGACTTGTAATGCTTTTATTGGGCCGTGACAGATTTTTTTTTTTGTAAGATTCTGTAAGCAAATAGGTATTTTTGAGCAGTGTGTTTTGCCAGCAAATATGAAACTTATGATCACAACTTCCTTTTTGGGTACTCATGCTCAAAGGCCTCCGAAACACCTGCACCAAAAAAAAAGTAATAATGGAGTTGGAAAGCCTTAACTCCTAAAGCTTGTAAACTGTAAGACGTGCAACTGATAACAGAGCTTAAACAAAAGCTGCCTTTTAAGCAAATTGAAAATCTAGATAACTTCCTCCTCATTGGAGAAAGAGGTGACTCCCTTTGTCTTCCATTCAGCTTGTCAACTAGAATTGCTGTGACCTGATGTGGAGAGCAGAGGGTCTTTTAATCTGGACTTGCATTAATGGCTTGAAATGCAATATTGAATACCATAAATACATTTAGCCAGTCTTAGAGCATAGGTGTCAGTCTCAAAGTAATTGTGCTTTTTACATGGAGCATCACAAATAGGTCTACTTGTCATATTGTTTCAAAGCTGATAAAGACGAAGGGAGGAAGTTAACTTGCCGCATAACCTTCCTTTTTCTGAGGAAAGTGCTTTTCTAAGAAGCTTTAGGGATTCAATGCCAGGTCCACAAGGTCCATAGCAATGTTTAACCTAAATTGTGTACTTTTCTTCTAAATGTTTGTGTAGGTGTAGGTGCAAGACACTGGTGTTAAATTTGTAATGCAGAGTATCACTACTCCCACATAAGAACTGATCTCATGTCACACTCAAATGCTAGATTTAAATCACAGTTTCTGGGTAACTCCTTGTTTTGGTTAGCAATAGCAACAGAGAGGGAGAAAGAGAGAACTCTTTCATTTAATAGTAGATGTAATTCTGCAGCAAGATGTCAGATTATTATTATGTTAAGAAGTTCTTTTTTGTATATTCTGAATGTCATTTTTTCCTGGTCAGGTATTCAGTTCCCAATGCTAAGCTTTTAAACTTTTGTGTAAGCATATTGAGGTACAAGGAACAGTCAAATATGTGATAGATAGTTTTAAACAAATGTATGAGTCATTCCTTAGCAAAAATAACACAAAATTGAAGTGTAACTGAAGTTTAACTTATGTTGCATATACCTAAGCCCCAGAAGTGGCAAAGAAAAACACTGAAGTTACGTATAAACAAAGGCTTGCTTTGTCAGCCTTTGTTTTCTCCTCTTTCCTTTCCTTATTTTTCTCTCAATTGCCAGTTCAGCTTATGAAACTCTTGGGAAGCAAACATAGCTTGGAAGTATTTAGCAGGCTTCTGGACTTTGAGCAGGACATTTAAGCAAATTACCAACAAAAGAAGGGTGAAGTTTTGGATGGCTGGGCTGCTATTATTTGTACCTCCACACTGAGGAGAAGCTGTTCTCTTCAATATGTGTTCTACTTTATCACAAAAGTTAGATGTTCACATTCTATAACTGACTTGTTTTGGCCAATCTACTTATACTGATCCTTTTTTTTTCCCCACCCGTTTGTAAGATGTAGAGAACCAGGGCTAAGGAATGGATATTGTCTCTCTCTGTGTCTATAGTCAAACAGGGAAACCTCAGGTTTGTTTCCTCAGGGAATTAGTCTTTCTTGTTTTCGGTTGAACTGGTCTGATAGCTTCAAACTGCAACAAGCAAATGCTTTTAACTTCTTAATATCAGCTTTTAAAACCCTATTGTTTTTAGCTTGTGTGTGCTTTCCTAAAGCTGTCACAAAATGTCTACCAAGGTTTGCTACACTTCTGGCATAATAGCAAGCGTTCCTTCTGATTGCATATTGGCAGTCCTGTTGGTCTGTTGGTGTCATTTTTGTTTCTTTTGATTGTGGTGTGCTTTTTTTTTTATTTCCCCTGCAATAGTTGCAGGAAGGACTGACTAAAAAGAGGCTTTAGAGCTATTCAGGCAAGGTTAAATCAGTTACAAGCTAGGATCAATCAGTTGACTAAGGTAAGGAGCACTAGGCCAGTGAAAGTGTAGACAGACTGAGGAAGTAGAGCTGGGGCAGCTGCTGTCTCTGCTCTGCAACATAATCCCTCTCCCTCCATTTCTATTCAGGCTGGTGACTTATAGCGTCCTCCTAAAATTATCCATGGTTGGTTTGTGCTGGGGAGGAACAGAGCATGCTCTGTAATATAGAAACTGGTCTTAGCTCTGAGTAATCTTAAAGCAAAAATGATGAGAGTTCATTCTTCTTTTCATGAGGTTGATCTGGACAGGGGGTAACATCACTTCCTCCTGATATGTTTCCTGGCAGGTTCAGAGAACTTTGTCACATTTACCCTATCTCTAACTATGTCAAAGCGGCTCTGAGAACAACGCTAGAGGAAATCCATGATTGTGTTAGTTCTCTCCCCCACAGTTTAAACTTTCAGCACTATTTCGTTAGAATGAAGCCTTTCTATGACCTCTGTTTAATAACTTTTCCAAGTACTGACTGTTGAGTAAAGAAATTGTTTCCATCTTTTCAAGTTACAGGAAACTTTTTTTACTCTTATCAATAGTGGCGTGTGATGTTAGTGATGTGTTTTTGAAAGTCTAGAATGAGTCACTGTAAAGTCACTGAAAGGACACTAGTTACCACATTTACACTTCTGAATAACCTTCATTTACATTTTTAATGCAGTGTCTTTTGCCACAGAGAAAGAACTTGAAAGCCTCCCCTGAAAAGAGTATGAGGCAGATTGTTACCAAGTAAATACTTCTAAGGCAGAAAAGATTAAACTAAGGGTGTTAGGGAAATGTCCTACCCTCTAGACATTTTTAGTAAAGACAATACACTGTTATCTGAGAAACAGCAGCCATCTGGTATACCTGCATTTTGGCTGCCTATAAAACCCTCGGGTTTATTTTTCTGTGATTTAAAGTTCACAGATATTAAAGTGAAAACAACCCTAGATAATTTCTTATTATTTAAAATAGCTAATTTTCTTGTTGATGTGTATTTCTTTTCCTACTCTTATATGATCAAGAGTGTTTTATAAAACTGTGTACTTGTGCTCCTCTTGAGATGAAACACCTGCAACTGAAATTTGATTACATTGATCTTCTCTATCTCAGACCTTGGTCAAGCAGCAAAAGCAAGCTTAAAGCCTCCAGTGTGTTCCAGGTGGTTTCCAGTGTTTTATTTATTTCTTCTTTAAACTTTGGTTTGTCATTACTGCTAGACTTGGTTTTAGGGGGTACTATACAGTCACAGTTTCAGGTATTTAAAATCAGCATTCTTTGAAGCAGTCTGTCCCTGCCCTCGTGTTGCCAGCTGTGCATTCTGGTCCTATGCTGAATGAGTATGGAAGGTCTCAGTAGTTCTCAGTAGGCATCAGGTGTGTTTCTTGAGACTGGAGGTTGCTTATTTTGAGGATACAGAAAAGCTGTTTTTCTCTTAGACAGCCAGACAAAGGAGGATTAAAGTATGGTACTACAGCCATGAATCTCAACTGATACTTATTGGTGGGCAGAATTTTTCCTCAGTCTAAGAAGCAAATCTGGGGGGAACAGATTTTTCTTCTCAGGAGCTCTCAATATACCTCTTGGCATGCATGCAGGTACAGTCAACTCTGGTACCTCAGAGCAGGACGAGATGAGAGCTTCCAAAACTGAAGGGGCCTAAGTGAGTTCTGTTTAACAGCTGGTGGAGTTTTTTTTGATCTGTAGGGCTCATTTGCTGCTTCGCTGCCTGTACTGCTCCCTCTCTGTGCACAACCTGAGGCAGGAGGTTGGTTGCGTATTGGCTGCTGACACTGTACGTTCTCCTGGAGCAGAGGTGATAGCTGGCCACTAGGGTGGTGGGTGCAGGGTTTTCTAACCTTGCTAGTGCTGGTGGAGCTGGTCTGTTGAAAGAGACGGTGAGACTGGGGGGAGTTATTAATCTTCAAAGCAGTGAAATGGAGATGATGGATGTTTATTTACAGTGTAACACTAACGGGCATTACTTTACTAAGAACCCTTCTGGAAGAGGAGGCAGGCAGTGCAGCGGTGCCCATCTGTAGAAGCAGTACCTCAGGGAAACTGACGTAGAGATTCATCCACATCTGACTGCAAGATTGTTTTTTAGCAAAATTCCTGGTTTCCAGAATTGGCTAGCTTTCATTATTTTGCTATTCTGATAATACACTTTTATGTTACCTGGCTTTTTCACTGTGTATTCATTTTAAACTTGAAATGGCTAGTATTTGCCTAGAGACCAGCTATTCTTTGTGTCATGAGCTCCCCAAATACCACACATTTTCTGTAATAATGCTCCCTCTCAAAAAAAACCCAAACCAACAACCCACATCCTACATGTATAATCTTAGATTAAAAGAAAAATCATTAAGAGAGAGATTATTTATGCTACTCTGTTTTAAAGGTTGTGATGTTCATACCTTAAAGACTTTTAAATTGTAAGTGGAGTCTTAACATTCACTTTTGAACCAGTACAGTTGATCTGAGTGTTTTGTTCAGAATTACAAAACTACTCAAGCACAGTAGTACAAAACTATTCAGGCATAGTATAAAACCAATGCAGAGTGAAAGGCCTGCTTCCTACTGAAATAAATGTTACATCAGGAAGCATTCAACAAATGAACTAAAGCTACATTAAAGCAATTTAATTTTTCTTCTATCAGTGGGGCTGCCTAGTAACTTACGAGGAAGCTGGACCAATTCGCAGCCACAGAATGTGAAAATGTAATTTAATGGAAACAGAAACCCTGAGATTTTAGGTATTTTATAAAATTGAAAGGTAAAGCCAGTTTCAGAATATAGAAGGGCCTTGAAGCAGGATAGTCAGCTCCCTTTTTCCTTGGTGGTTTTACAGAAGACACCTTTAATGTCTTTTGCCCTTGAGCACCCTTACCAGTTAAGAGTTGAGATTAATTTGGCTTAGCTGTGAAAGATGTGCTAAATCAATGCATCCTGGTAGCATGTGTTTTCCAGCACATCCACATGCCTCAATACATGAGGCAAGAAGCTAGCAATGACAATGATACTAGGATAGACAAAAAGGAAGCATATCAAGAATGTCCTGAATGTGAGCTCTGACCTCCCTGGCTTCTGGGGTTGGACCATGGAGAGTGCAGGTAGCCTGCTGTTCCCCAGATCAAGTTATCCTTTGATCTTAGTAGCTGAGCTTCTATCTGCTATAGCTGGTTCTTAGGCTGAGGTGGCTGAGGCCAGACAAAAATTAATCCATACAAGACTGATTTCTTCCTGCCTGAGCCTAGAAACTTTTTCAATGTATACTGTTGAACCCCCAGGAGGAGAAAAGAATGAATCTGTTGTTTAGAGGGTTATGATACCTGGAAGCAAAATGAAGGACAGCAGCAGTAGAACAGGAAGAATGGAAAACATGCATCTCCAGAGAAGCAAATGAATGATAGAGGGCTAGTAGTTATTCCTGGAAGATTATTATCATCAGTTGCCCTGCAGTATATCAACTAACTAAAGAAATGCAACAGCCATATCCTGCAGATAGTGAGCCAAAGATTAAATCTGCAATAATCCGTCAGTGCTATTGTCTAATGTCCTTACCTTTTGTTTCAGTTCCATTCAGTACTTGTAGTATCTTCACTTTTCAATTTCTGTCCCACTTCCATGTCACATGCAACCCAGCTAATTCCCTGCCCCTCTACATCTTGGCCAAGTTTAATTCACGTTCTGAACTGGGAACAAATAGTAACTGACAACAATCTCAGTTGCTTCATGACTAGGTCAGTCCCAAGTGTTAGAAATTTTACTTATTTAGCATTATATTATATTTGAAACTGAAAAATCCGAGCTGAAGCTGCTCAAGCTTTCTTAGTTAAGCTACTGAATGAAACATGAAAACAAAATCCTTTGTGCAGTTTCTGTGTGTGTCAATAAATGTTTGGAGCATGAGTGTGCTGCTGTCTCTGGGGCTTTCACCAGTCACCTAGATTAGTGCCAAAGCACAGCTAATGGCATCTAGAATTGTGATGTACAAGTGGGAATCTAAACGGCGTGGGGGCAAAATATAGCGGTTATTCTGCAGTGGTAGAGGTTTTCACTATCTCAAAATGCACACATACTGGCAATACTCCTAAAAAGAGATGCTAGGATGATATTAAGATCACTTGATTAAAATAGGTTTTGATTAAATAGGTTTTTATGGTAATTGGGAAGTACTAGATAACGTGCCGTATAATCTATGTTAGGTTAAGAGGCAAATCTAGAACTACAGAATTTTTGGGGAAAAGTATTCTGTCTTTGTGCCAGATACCCACAGACAACAGAGAAAGCTGTTTATATTGCTTTCTGTAATGCCATGTTGAAGCTTTTCCTGCCGACAATTTTTCTTTTTGACTTCTGTCAAGGTAGCCTAATGAAAAAAACACCATTAAAAATGTAAGTTGCTCACATTAAAATTTGCCTTTGATTAACAAATGCACATCAGGAGCTGGAAATTGCTAGAAAGTAATCTGAACTTAATGTAAATATGGAATGTGGCTGGAAAGTGCAACACTTCTGCAGATTATAGTAATATTTTGTACTTATATGAAAATAAATATACATATTGATGAGAAATATCCGGCTCTTCTCACAGTTTTGAAGAATGCTGGGTAATTTAGGAATCATAATCTGACAGATAAAACTACATTGTATAAATGTTTTCGTTCATTTGAAATATGTAAGCTTTCAGCTATCTGCTTATTATTTATTCTAGAAATTAGATTATTTTGGTAAGAAAAAATATTTTAATACTATAGTGTCAGACACATGCATGTTTTCCAGTGGTTTGCTACTGCATCTGCATGAGTGTCTTTGAAACAACTAAATTAATGGCATGATCAATTTCACTTATTAAAAAAAACCCATAGAATATATCTTCGCTGTTGCTCAGAGAGATGAGCAGAAACTGTGAAGAAGATATGTTGTCTTAAAATTCCTCCTCTGTCATCCTTCCAGCTTATTCACTGTAAATAGCTTATAGAACATGGGCTTATTTAGCTACCTAGAAATATCTGATTTCTGTTGCAGCCAGTTAGAAGGATCAGCTTCTGACCTCTAGTGTTTTGAATGTTGCAAGAGGAAGTTACAGCATGACTTTTCTTTGAAAAGTATTTTTGTAGAAAATGATATTGCAGGGTTTCTTTTTTTGTGCTAAATACTTTTTTGTGAATTGTCAGCTCTACAAAATCTGTTAAGTTCTGAAAGGAAAACTGAAACTTACTTGCCTCTCACTAATAATGAGGATCTTGCAAGCCAGACTTATGCCCTATGTTCAGCTCCAACTGATTGGAGCTAGAGTCAGCAAATTTACCTGTCAAATTTTTCTGTGATATCTGCATTAACTTTACAGTGTTATTTATGGAATAAAAAGTAACAATATAAACACTTAAATATAATAGTGTAAAACTCCTAATATGTATACTCTACATGGGCATACACTAACACCTTTCAGCTATTTGTGCAGGGCCAAACTTAAGCTAGTAAATGTTATTGCTTCTGCTGTTAGTTTATACTGACTCAGCTTGGGGATGGCTGTTCCATGTCCTCTGCTGCACCCACTTTGAATGTAAGCTCAGCTATGTATTACATTGTGATATTAAAAGGGCTATGGCACCTATCTTCTATTTATGGTAAAACCTTACTTTACTCGTGCTTTTTGATACTATACTTTATGGTTACATAGTCATTTGGAGTCCATAGAACAGGAGGCTTAAATGGAAGAGTCAGGGTTCCAAACAGAGGGGGAGTACTTCGACAAGTATTTCTCCTATATAGTCCTGCTACCAGATGAGATCAAGTCATGCTCATAGTCTGGGCAATGACTTTTTTCTCTATACGGATGTAAACAGCATTCTTTTTAATCTGCAGGTTATGTTGTTTCTGGTTTGGTTTCTCCAACACCACTAGTCATCCTTGTAAAGAGAGATGATGGGTTTGTGGCATTTTTTTTTCACCTGTTTAGAACAGGAACAATTAGTAATGTGGTTAGTATTAGCCATTTTTTGTGACTTTGAGCCCTATGTTGCCTTGGAGGCTAGGTTCAATATGGAATTATGCACTAAAAGATCTTGTACCTCCATGTTGCAGATTCTGTGAATATAACAATGTCACTTTCGAGCAATATTGTAAGGCATACCTTGCTGCAAGAAGAAGTCTGCAATTAGAGAAGATGCTTTGAAATTGCCAAAACTGGCAGTGCTCAAGGCTGTTCTTTTCATGCAGCAAAAGGGTTTGGAAGGTGGTATATTGTCCCTTCCACTAACATTCTGGTACATGTTCTGTTCTGGTGTTCACATTCAGAGGGATGTTTTAAAATAACCTCTCCATTAAAGCTTTTTGTCTTGTATTTTGAAGAACAGCTGACACCTTTCTTTCTAATAGGTATTTAAATCCTGTTTGCAAATGACTTTGAACGTGTCTGGTGTCAAAATTAACTGTTTGCTTTCTTCAAGTGTAATTCAAACTTCAGCAAAATGACCTACAGGTAGAAAAAAACCAGATATTCCCATATAGTATTTGTATTTCTGTAATATATTGGTTGTATGTGATTTACAGTCAAAGTAAAGATTTATATAAAATCAAGGTGCTTCTGTCCTCTAAAGCCAGTGGCTGCTTCAAAAATTACTTAGCTGCGAAAACACAAACAAAAAAAACCCACCGCTCTTGACTTACTAGTGGCAAACTGAGGACATGGGCTGCCTTTTCCATCAAGGTAGTTATTTATCTCAGATTTGCCAGATTTGGTTCAGTCACATTATGATTCCCTTTAGAGACAAGCTGAAAGTTAGTGTTGCAGGCATTCAAGTGCAGATGACACCTTCTTGAGCATCTTGAAATTTAGGAGCTGCATTTGGCTGACAAATGAGGAAAATCTCACATTCCTCTTTTTCTATGGCTTTTTATTTGCCAGTTTTGATCTGTACCTCTTGCAGTATTGGTGTTAGGGGACATACTTCACTTATGCTCTCTGGAACTCCTATATGATAAATACCACAATATTTTAAATGCTACAACTTTTTTTTTAGGAGAGAAAAAAAGCTTGTCCTACGTAGTGTTTCCAGCACATGTCCTACAATACAAGGAATGAACGTTTTGTTTACTTGTGACTTGGAGACAAAGAGAAATTCCTTGTTACTAAATGAAAACTTCACATTAGTGAAAATAATGTAGACTAACGTATGCTTCATATATTGATAGTATTCTGGAGGGATGCATTACTAAATTTCATATGCAACCCTCATGTACACTGGATGTGAATTCCACCTGTGAAACTTTAATTTTTCATGGTCCCCCATAGAATCCTGCCTATATGATGGTTGGTACTGAGAAAGTCAGTTTGGTCTGAGCTACTGACACCCCTAGTTACCTGCTGTAATTTGAACTAGTTGTAAAGTGCTGTATGGTGTCTGTGAATAGCTTCTGTTCATGACAAAAATATGAAGATGGTTAAAATAAGACTTTAAATATAGAATATCTGTGAATAATTTGAATAAGATTCTTTTTTTAACCAAAACAGAAAGAAGAAGGAAAAATTCAAGGGCAACTTAATAAATCTGATTCTAACCAGTACATCAGAGAACTGAAAGATCAGATAGCTGAGCTGCATCATGAGGTAAGTGATAAAATACTACTGTCTCTGATCACTTGCACCTTTTGTCTTATCTTTCATTTGTAGTAGGTTTTGCTTCTCTAATAGTTGTTATAGCTTCAGTACCTGATTTTGCTGACATATGTTATTTAAAGTGAATGCAAGAAAACAAACTTTTATACCTGAATCTTGCCCTTATTCTGGGATGTAAAAGAACAAAAAATTGTTTGGTTACATGCTTTGACCGTGAGATCAGGGTTTACATTCTGTCTTAGTTTTTTTCCTTAATTTCATGAGTTGATCATATTTCACCACGTTGCATTTATTGTATTTGGAGCTGTGCACATGAAAATAAGCCCTTTTATGTCTTTATTTGCTACAACTTTTAAGGCTAATGTAGTTAGAAACTAAACTGCATTTTTGCAAGTAGAATAGTCCACGTTTAGATTTTCTTTTGGTTCTTGATATTGTGAGGATGAATTAAGTGATAGAATACTGAGGTTGCTTAAAAGAAAAAGGATGCTTGCTTAATATCAGTTAACAGATTTTTAAGTTTTAAACTGCCAAAACCTTCAACCTATGACATTTCTGTCTTCAAACTTCCTTGCTCTAATAGTTGTAGCAACTTTCTGTTAGTTAAAAAGATCAAAAGGTCCTGAAACCAAAATGCCTTATGTAACCACTGTGCTCACTGGCTCATTTCAGTTAATCCTGCATTGTGAAGAAATGTCTTTACCTAATACCACACTGTGTGCAAAATGCATGGTCATCTTTGCATTGTAGTCTGCTTCTGTTTCTAATATACAGCTCTGACAGTGTTGCTTAAAACCACAGTATCACAGAGCACTACAAAGTAGTTACTTGTTTGTTGCCTTCTTGCTTTTGTTAAATAAATGGGTTCTTTATTTGAGTGTAGGTAGTGTTTTCATAACAACCTTAGTGGATTCAACCTTTTAGGATCAATCCCTTGAGAGTTATAATAAAGTGGAGGATCTTAGAATGCTGTCTGTGTTATAGATTGAGGATACTCTCTAGGGCCATCAGTCCAGCACCTTTACCAATCATTAAGCTCACTTAAAAACAAGTTTAAAAATCAATAACCTGGTGTTTTCCATTAAAGGACTATAACTAGCTTGTTTTGTTCCTTATGAGAAAGTAAGTTGCTTGTGAAATTCCCAGAAAACCAAATATTTTGCATTATGAATAAAAAGGCTTAAAAGGTAAGAAACCACTGCTTTGGAAGGAAAGTAGGATTACTGTTGGAAAGCTGTTGCATCATTTTATCTATACAAACATTTGTCATATGCTCAGTTGTCATGAGGCATACAATTGTGTACGTGTTTAATGTGCATAAGTTAATGTGAACAGGTTGGAATGAAGATGAGGTTTGTTAGCTCACAGACCAATGATAATTCTGAGTAATAACAGTGATTCCTAAACAGTTAAATCTAGACAAATCTTTATTACCATTTCAATTTGATTGAAAGTAAATATCATCTAGGGAGAATATAAATTTCAACAATAGCAGAGTTGGAGTAATTCCACATAGAAGAGCACTCCTCTTCCAGATGTGTGCTTTGTTGTAGCTTTACATGTAATTTCTAAACTAGGTAAACACTATAGGAACAAAGTATCTCATTCTAGAATAGATAGAAACAGTAGGAAGAAACTCAGTATCCAGTAGACTAGTTCTACTTTGGCAGAATTTCTGAATGCTTCCTTACATAGAGTTTCTTAAACTTTAGAAGTCCTTGTTTACTAATTACTATTTCTGTGTTGTCTGTTTCCTCCCAGCTGTTACGTATGTCTCTTTTTTAAATTAAGAGTTTGGAAGAAATGCACAATCCTTTATTTTGAGAATAACCCACTGGGCTGATTTTGAGATAATGTAAGGTTAAGTCTGAAATGTATGTAGTATTTATAGGTAAGTTGGTGCTAATAAATAAAATATTGGATTAACATAGCTGCTAAGTAAAGAACTTTGCAGTGTTTCCTGAAACAGCAAAATCTGAATAAAATTGCAATAGGAAGAGGGGGAAAATGTTCACCCTCAACTGCTAAGTTGAATTAGTATCATTTAGTCAATACCAATTAAATAAACTGACTTTTTACATCTGCGCTGAAGTATCTTCATGTGTAGATCCATTAATGACCGTGCTCTTTGCTCTTTGGCTAGCTGCCTTTTGATTCTACTTCTGCAAAAGCTAAAGAAACGTTACATATTTGCAAATTCATCTTCCTGAAGATAGGGTGATGGTGTATGTGACATGCTGACCACAACCTCCCAACTGGTTACCATGTAAAAGGCACTGCTGCCCAGGGTCTACAGCTAAATCCTCTCCAGTGATTGCCCTTTGTAATCTGAGCCCACTGAATAATTGTGGTCTTCCTTTTCTGAGCTCAAAATTCTGTATGCATCTTAAATAGTGTTCAGCTTGTAGCCTAAAGGATAAATTTCAGCTGCTTTTATTATATTACTCATCGGGGAATAGTAATGCTACAGTCACTCTTCAAATCATATTATGAGAAGACTTACTGATAGTAAATTCAAGTTTTCTGTGTTCCTGTTACTGAGTAAAACTGCACATACTGGAAATTAGTACTATGGCATCCAAAACGGAACCGATTAGGCACATTGCTATTAAATGTACCAGGTAAATTACATAGAAAAATATGATGCCTTCTTTCTTACCTTTCAAATAAGGTAAGATAACTATAAGTGAAATTACTATATTGTTTTTTTTTGGTTTGTCCTAACAAGATACCTGCCTGATTCCTCCTATACCTCGCCAGTGGATTTCTGTAGTATGATAAGCTGAATTGTTTACTGACTGCTTCACAGTAGGTCTTAAACTCATATTTGATCAACACTTAGGAAAGCAAACACAAAATCTGGAGCTTTGGGAACATTGTAACAATGTGAGTTCTGTTGTAGACTTCTGCTTTGTGCATGCCAACTTAGATCTACTCACATCGCTCACTCTTTGCACTAATTTGAGTAACCAAATACGGGTTAGAATCAAAATATTTAACATCATTTATATTACTATGTTAAATGCTGAATTCATACTTAAATTCCTTAGTGCAGCCATAACTTCACTTGGAGTTCACACAGATGTAAACCATGTAAAGTAATTATTATTAACTTGCAGTTTTAACTTCAGTAAATACATGTCAGTCAGTTTTCTGTTCACTAGAAAGTTACTGACAGCTATCCTTTAATCTTCTACACAAGCTGTCAACATTTGAAGAATAACTGGTGCATAATGGAAGGACACTCAGAGGCTGGAGCATTTCTAGGTAGCCAATAGCTAATCCTGTGTAAAGTTGTGTATGTTTAATGTCAGATTAGTGCTATACTTCCTTTCCTCAATGGCTGAGTTGCTTTATTGGGTACAAAGATGCTTATGCCTTATGGCTTTATTGTTGAAGGCTGAAACTAGTGTGAAAACCTGAAATTTTTAGGATTGTCACAGATTCAAACAGGAAATCATGACATAAAATTATTTCACAGCTTTTAATATGCACTAGACTTAAACACTCTGCTTGCCTTGTCAGGAATTTGTGTCCCATTGTCATTTGTATTTTCATTAATTGAAAGATTTTTACCTAGCATTTTCTTCCTTCCTCCATTTTCCTTCTATTCTTAAAGCTATCTCTACCGCATTCTTGACTACTCCTAGCTTAGCAGGATTTTAAACTAAAATGCTTTTCCACTGTGTAGTCCTGACAGGCTGAAGCTTCTGTGAAGCAACTTTGTTACTCTTGTCACAAAGTACACAGGCTTGGTTGCCTTGTCTTTGGCACAAGAGAAAAAGGTCTAAGCACTATGTCACTTGACCTTACAGTTAATGTGCTTTAACTGATGTAACATAAATGGTGTGAGTATACAGGCACTGCAAGATTGTACTGTGAGCTACATACTCTCAGGCTGCACAAGGAGTGCCAGTGCTTCATAGAAGTTGTCTTGGATGAGACACTGAACTGTTAACTGAAAGTAACTGTTTTGAAACATTTTTAGTATTCTAGAGAGTATCCCAGTTCAGTAGGTATCACTGAAGTAAAGCAGTTACTCTGTGTAGGGAAGAATATGTATAAAGTTTGGCCGAGTTTCCATTAAGTAAAGTTGAAGGCTTAAGAAGAACTGACTAAGATAAATCTTGAACTAGCTGTTAGTTATTTCAACATAAATCACATACTGGGGAAAAAAGGTGGAGGTTCTTTGTAGTTTGCCACTCTTTACTTCTAATTCAGACTGAATGGAATTAAATGATTTATAAAGTGAAGTTCTACATTTCATGCACTACCCCTCCGTATATGCAGTCACTTTACATATATTACACAGCAGCTGTCTCTGCTTCCTGTTGGATGTTGCAAGGCTTGTATGTGTTACCTAGATTACAGGAGTGGTACAAAAGATTAGAATTGACATGCTTACCCACAAACTACACTGGCAGACCACAAGACACCTTTGGAGACAAAGCAAGTGGTTTCCAGTCTTACAGACTTTGTGATTTAGGACTGAAGTGCTTAAGTTTAAGTTGTATTTCAAGTGAAACTTTGTTGAGTTTGTCATACTGCTAGCTGATTTTTGTGTCTCTTGGAATGTTTTAGTGAGTTTGTTTTGCTGTTAAATTTCAGTTTCTTATTTATATTTCTACAGTATTTCAAATGTAGGTTTGCTTTAATCTTACGACAGTTTTCATATTAAAAGTAAATTGTGCCTAATGTATGCAGGTCCACAAAAGGAAGTAGTCTCTACAATTTGGGATTACTGAGCACCTCATAAGGCCAATACTATGCATAGCTTTATGAAGGGGAGAAGCAACATAAACTTAGTGCTTCCTTCACTTAGCATGCATTTTTTCCGTAGAAAGTGGGAATATGGATGCTGAAGATAGCTCTTTAAAATCAGTTTTAACAACATTTTCCTATACTTGAGGGATCCAGTAGCTGTTTTTAGCTCGTGAGCAACTGAAGAACACTCAGAGCTTAGTGATGCCTTTTTTTTTTTCCTTTTTGACAAATTATTTGGCCTTTGATATACAAAATATTCTTTATGAGCATGAGCCTGGCACCTTTTGCTCTTGATTTGTATTCTTAGGTTAAAAAAAATCCAGATAAAAGGTTTCAGAACTCTGTAGAGTCAAGGAGACTTGTTGAGGAGAGAAGGTAGTTTCTGGGAAGTTATCTGCAATTCTTGTCTTAGATTTGAGTAGAGCTTTCAAAAGATACTGGGATGTTACTTTCCTTTATCTCTTGCAGTTATCAGGGGATACAAAAAAATGACTGAATTAGGAGTTGGCTGAACTAATGGTAAAAGCATAATAAACACGAAGTTACCAGGGAAGATCACAGAAGCAAAATAGCAAGTTTTGAAATAATGCAACTTGTTTCTTTGTGCGCTTGCTTTTGCTTCTCATACTGTTGTTAGCTGTTGTCTAGTTACCTTTAGCAGCCAGTGAAGCTTGTGACTCTAAGAAGGAGGATCAGCTAATTCTCACTCACCTACTTTTGGTGTTTGGATAACATTAGTAAATTGAAATGGTTGGGGTTTCTTTTTCCATCCAAGGAATTTTGAAGGGAGAGGTATAAAATATTCAAACTGTAAGCAGGATGAAGAAGATGGGTAGGGAACAGTTGTTCACTTCTCTTCCAGTGCAAGAATGAGGATCTTCAAATGAAACTGAAGTTGTGTTGAAAAAACACTAGAGGATGTGATTTTTGCAAATTTAACAGTTTAAATTCTTTTAGATCCAAAATTGTTTCATATACTAAAATCCATGTTAATACAGATTGGAAAAAATAACTGCCTAAATTCATGGGGGGAAAAATAATCCCTGGAGATACACAAATGTCACATGTATAGTTGAAAAATGGGCTACTTGTTGGAGTTTGGGAAGGACATTCTGGTAAAGTACCCCTATATATTTGCTTATTGTTACATTCTTTCCCAGGCATCTGCTATTGACCAATGTCAGAACATGGAGCTAGTTTTCTCCTAGCTGTCCTCTGTAATGAGCTATAACCTTAAATAATTACTTCCCATATTATGAGAGGAAGCAAGGATGTTTTCTAACATGCAAATCTTACGCGTGTGTTTCTGGTATTTGAATGAAAATCAAAATCCTGATGTTAGTGTGGTGCACTGTTCCAACAGTTAGAAAACCCTCTGCAAACTGCCCATGTTAACAGAATTTCAGCATGGCCAATGGAAAAGAACAAGATGACAGATGACTGGAGCATTATTAGTTCATAAAAATACTTTTTTTTTAGGCTTTTAAAAGGCTATAATAGTAACTTTAAGTTAAATTCTGGTGATTAAATTCTTACATATAGACAATGCAGAAAAGGGGAGGATTTATTTTTTTTTCCAAGTATTTCCCATATTCACTATCTGAAAACTTGATGACTATTCAAAGAAGTAGTGACCACTGGTCTACCACTTTTCCATTCCCACATACATATAGTTTATCTAGGACTGGATCTGATATTATGTTTTAAGAACCTAATGCAGTCAGTAAGACTGTGATATAGGTGTTATCTCATGGACTTATCTTGCTCCTCGTGAGCTAACATTTCAAGATTGTCTTAATGAAAAGAGATATAAAAGTTGGAGATTAAATAATATGCTTTTAAAAGATTTTGCTTGTGTAAATAAAATTCAAGACACTTTAAGTAATTACTTTGAGGATGAATAATGCATAAGTTGTGACCAAAGGAGTAATTGGTAATATGGCTGAATTAAGGATACATTTTACAGCTTGGGTTAGCTTTATAAGCTTTCACTGCTGAAACTAAAATGGAGAAGGGAAACTAAACGATAGCCATCAATGTGAAGGATTAAAAAAGCCCACCTATATAGACCACATAATACAACACCTAAATAAAATTCAATGCACTATAATACACAGGAGGGAGGTTTAAACCCCATTAACAGTTCCTTCGGTCTTGAATACCATAAAGTTGTGTGGTAGGTAAGCTATTTTAAAGCTTCCAAATTTTTTTTTTTTTTTTTTTTAAATTGTTAGCTAATAATCTGAAATCAGCAAGTGGTTCTGGTCCCCAGCACAGTTTAGTCCCCTGAGGAGATGAGGGGTTATCTTTACAAGCAGATAAATGACAACTTATGCATCAGCCATGGATGAGCACAAAATTATGCTGCTGCTTGTGGCCTACTGGAGTAACACTCAATGGATTGGCCGCTTCTAGCAGCATTCCTAGCTGCTCTTTCTCTTGCAATAACAGCATCTTGATGATGGGATACCAGCAGTAAGCATTATTCCTTTTCTCTGTTAATTTTGTTACTAGGCTTCCTTTGAGTCAAATTCAGTGCTTAACAAATGAAATGTTCTCTTATATGAAGTGCCACTAGACTACACATAGGAGCAAGGTAAATAACTCTGAGCTTTCATCCTTCTGTACTTGGACTGCTGATGTCCAGCTACTTTGTTTGGATGTGTCTGTGCTGTGTTGCAGTCATGACTGCAGTGCAGACACATGTTTAAGTAACTTGTAAAGCTGTGAATGAGTTGCACATAGCTTTGCATGGTGGGGACAGAAGGTTTAACTGGTGAAAGCTAATTCTAGTTAAAGTTCAACCTACTAGAATTTTTTTAAAGTTCTCCTCAGGAGACATATATGAAGTGTTGGTTAGCAGTGGATCAGATCATATGGGCAAATAAGAATGAGAGAAGATCATACTTATCAGCATTTAGATATCTTGGAAACAGAAATAGGTAACACTTATTTCATCAGAACTGAAGAGAGAAGAGCAAGTCCAAAAAAGCCTAATACTCTTCCTGTAAAATTCATAATTAGATATAATGCTCTTCTACTCAAGTCTCTTGCCAACTTATTTTTCCCCCTGTTCTTCTGAAAGGAGTGTACTATTTATTTTCTATGTAGTATAGGCAGATGTATATTTGTCTCCTTGCAATTGTAATTTTACTTGCTTTCATGAAACTAGTTAATCTTTGTGGGATTTATTTCAGTCAATTTTTATATTGTTCCCACTTCATAGTTCTCACTAAGTCTGTATGTTTGTTAAAAGTACTGTATTAACGCTTGCAAAGCACTTGTTTCTCAATACTGAGTAGAATCACATTAACACCTTCTAATAGTTTGTTTTACTAGACAAACGCTTTCAAAATATGCAGCTCTCAATCAATGTTTTCTTACTTGATAAGAAATGTTGTCCCTGAAAGGAAATATGTTAGCCCTCAGATTTACAAAGTAAGCATTTCAACTTGTGGTGGAAGTTTATAGCACAATAAATCATGTGCTTTTCTTTTACCATATCTTGCAAGCACAGTTGGACAAGAGACCATCAGATTTTTCCCTACCCACAAATGAAGTTCTTGCAAAGCTGCTGGACAGCTAAAAATGTAGTTGCTTTACTAGTACGTGTCAAAGTTACCGAGTCTCTGTGCTGGCAGAGTCTGATTTAAGTGGTTGTGGTCAGTCTGAGGAACCTGTGATGTGATAAGATAGCGCTTGTGAGATCATGTGGTTTGCAAATACCCAATCTAACATAGCAGCTTTGTCTACACAGTATAGTTAAATATATACTGTATGCTTTAGAAAAGTGAATTGCTTTATTCCTTTAATTCAGCTTGTCCTTGAGGGTCAGAGATGTTATACTGGCTTGATAATACCAAGATTGTTACAGAAGTGTGAGACTGAACAGATTGGGAGTCTTCATTCTCCAGTAACTTTCTCCAGTTTAGTTACCCTGCCCTTAATAAAACAACTAGCTTTAGAAACTGTCTGGCTTAACTAAGCAATCAACAGGCAGAAGTGTTATTGCACAATGGAATCCCTGTATATTTTATGAACATCTGTTGTTTAATTCAATTAATTTTGAATGGGTGTTCATAGTGTAATTAATACAGACATATTACACTTGCCCAAAAAGGTAGGATTTATTCCATAATGGTGGTACTCCATTCCACAAATCTTTGGCTACAAACTATATCTTCATCTTTGTATCAGGTAAAGTAGATTCCTCTCCCTTCCCCCCCAGTAACAACACCATCAACAAAATATCTTCCATCTCTGGTGAGAATAAAGGCAACCTCTGAATATGACCAGTGTAAGCAGGACAGTGATGTAGTCTGTCCTCAAATGGAATAGGTGTGACTTTGTTCACTCAGAGGAGGGCAACAGTTTAGGTATGTATCTTAACTGTTTCACTGTCACTACTGGTAGATTAGATTCGGTGATTAAAATAAATGAAGATTGGTGATTGTTCTCTTTACAGACATTCCTCCCGCTCCCCCCCCTGCTTTTTTTTTCCTGACTGTATCCTGCTGTGCCAAAGCTCCAGATCTAGCTTGCTGAGCAATACAGTAGTTGTTGATTGCAGCATTAGAAGTTAATCTAGAAATTAATCTACTAAGTCCCTGTGTAGAGTTTGTCTGGATAGCCAAACCAAGTAAACTGATTATAAAATTATTTCATTATCATGACAATAATGCTCTTCTCTTGAGTGCTGAAGCTGTGTGACCTGTCTGCAGTGCTAATTTTAACAATGTCAGGGTCTATCCTATGTTTTTGCCTATAAATCAAGTTTTGGGAGTTGAAAAGTGAAAGGATTGAGGTTCTACTGGTTTTAATTTGTCTGAGTAGTTGTTCCTTGGAAAAAGTTTTGTGTCAGCAACCATATACAGGTGCCACCTATGTGAGAAACAAGCTCAGGAGAGGAATGCTATGTATGAGCTTGTAATATGTCTCTGTAAATTTGTCTGAATATAAGTGGGGCAAATATTGGAAATGTGATGGAAACCCCTCCTAAAATTCTTTTATCACTCTCAGAATAGCAGCCAGCACAGATGAAAGTAATTTTTGCAAGCGGAGGCAAAAATAAATGTTACTTATTCCATTTTAAAATGTTGAGTTTAACTCCTGCTTTGAAAGGACAGAGTAAAAGTGCGAAATAATCATTTCCTGTAACTTGCCCATAATAGGTACATTTTCAGTCTCTGTATCAGCCCGTACATTATAGTTAATGCTTGAGGTTTCAGTAACTTTTGCATTTACAGATGCATGCTCTAGAGAGAAGGAGCATTTGAGATTCAGGTAGTTCCTTGAATATAATAATTGTAGTACATTCAGTGTGATCATGCTGCTATTTTAAAATATATTTGTTGCCATGTCCTCACTCCAAATAAACACTTTCATTAGAACTTATTGTAGGAGGAGTTTCTGGGAACTTTCCTTCCACCTACCAACTAGCTGTTTATAGAAACTTCCCAGTACTATGTCAGCTTAGAACATTTTTTGGAATTGCATACAATCACACTGCAACCAACTTGTCAGATCTTAAAAAAAATCCCTCAATAGATAAAATTTTACTTGCAGTTACCAAAGACTGATTTGTTTTGAAAAGAGTTTAAAAGTTTGATACTTCCTTAGCACTGTTGGTATTTCAATTGCATATTTGATACAGAACTTCAAAGTTTAATTTGATTATATGGCACTAGATCAAAACCAGATTCTTTAACCATACAGTGCAGTGATCAAAAAGTCATGACCTCCCATTGATTGCTTTATTGGTTTCCTGTTCTGATTCACTGGAAACCTTCTGGTCTGAACACTTGCTGCTAGTTTTAATCTTTGTCACGTTTACAACACAGCAGACTCGTCTATGGTAAAACTGATATGCAACATACATTTAACATCATATTTCCTTTTGGCTCAAGTGCTTTTTAACTGATAATGTTGAAAAAACACTTTTTATAAAAACTTAAGTCAGGAAATATAAGAGTGCATTTAGAGCATTATGAAATAAACAACAGGACAACTGGACATGAACTTTCTTCTAATGCATTAAAATGATTCAATAGACTTTATTTAATCTTCCTGACATCTATAGGGATTTTCTAAAGCATTTTATGTTACTGTGAGACTGAATATGAGTTACAGAAGCTGGCAATTTAAAACAGAGGCTAAATATTTACGTGTTGTTAAAAAAGCCAGAAGCCTGAAATGACTCAGTCTTGGAAATTTCTTGCTGCTCTTTTGCTTTTCACTTATGACACACTGCAGTGGTTTGAACTCTGTCTAGTGGTATGGTCAGCAAAGTTCATTTGAGATGAATATTTCAGGTTGTATACCAGCATGTTTCTCTGGATCATCCTTTTAAAAGTACGAGTTTCAGAACAAAGGTAATTATTTTCTTAAACAGAATAATTTAGTAGTTCATTATATACAGTAATTTGGATTCCAATGAGTTAATGATGAGTGGGGCAGATTCATCTAACGTTGTAGTACTTTATGACTCTTGTTTTTAATCCTGCTACAGATGACCAAAAAAACCCCATCTCAGTTTGGAGATTCTTTGGGTTTTTACCTTTTAAGAATAGCAGCCATATTGGTACAAGCAAAAGAAGCAGCCTAGGTCTGTTTGGGTATCTAATACTGTCATTCACTGCAGTTCTGCTTTGGGCCCCTCAAGCCTGAAGTTCAATACTTGCTCTGACTTCAGGTCAGCTTCTGTTGTTGTTGCCAGTTTCAAGGTGTTTTGCTGCAATTGCAGTAACAAGTGGACAGATCATACTGCAGCTGTATTAGATTGGACTGAGTTCCATTTATGAACTCTAGAAACAGTTGTATTGTTTTAAGAAAGTGCAGACTGAGAAGTTCAGACATATGAAACCCTGGAGACAACTGGATATGGACAGATGCAGTCTTCCTAGCATTAGGTTATTCTGCAAATCAGGCTTCTTTGAACCTTTCTGCCATACTGAAAGTAATATCAAATTCATTTTCTCTATCTGCTTCTTTCTGCTTGTCCTAAAAACCCCCAAAAATCAAATGAACTCTTCACCAAGATTCATTTTGTTACACTTTAAAATAAGGAGCCAAGTACTCCACCAAGTGTTCTAAGATTTTTTTGTCACTTATTTTTATCTTAGTATGAGCATTATAAAATTGTTTGGGGGACAGATGAGGTAATACCAACAGGAAGCAAATACATCTCTGAACTCATCCATAGAAAGCAGAATTAATTTTCTTTAGGAAGCTACTATTTTATAGCTTATATTCTTTAGAAATACTATTTTATATAAACCACTAAACTTGCACTATTGTGGAGTGATGAACTCTTTTCAGGGTTTGTTGTTGATTGTGCAGGTTTCCCACTTTAGTCATGCCAAACTCAGTCCCAAATAAATGGCCAAATGTGCTAAAGCAGATCCCAGACAGTCTTGAGTATGCTGGAGTGCAGCTTGGCTCTTCCTACAGGGACTACCTAACAACTTCATTTCAAAGGTCATCGCTAGACTCCCTAAAAATCAGCATTTTGTTTATCTGACTGAAACTTCTGCTGGGTGAACATTTTTAGATGAGGAAATTAATTTCCATATTCAAAGGATAGCAAAGACAAAACTCTGTCTTAAAAAAAAATAAAAGGCTCCATGATAAATGAAATGTTTAATTGTGCTTTATAACTAGTAAGCAAAGGAAGTAATTTTGCAAACAGATTTTTGAAATGGTCTCACCATGTGTTATTTGTAAGTGTGATAAAGATATTTCCTGCGTTCTTCAGTCACAGTACCTTAGGCACTGCAATTTCAGTTTATTTGATTTTGCTTAACTCGTCTAATTTGTTAAGTTAGACTCTGATTAGAATCTTGAGTACTACCTTACAAACATCACTTTTGGGGGCGAGGGGGAGCCAAAAGCAAAGACAAATCATAAAACTATGTAATGATTATTCCAATCTGCTAAACCCAAAATTTGTCAAACCCCTACCCTAAACACTTCAGGTTAACTTTAATATTTGTAGTTTAGGTAAACTACAAGGGAGAAAAGTATGGTTTTGTTCATGGTAGTGTTGTAATAAAACTTCCCTCTGATAGTTTTTCGGGGTTTTTCAATGCATTCTTAAATGTATTCACTTTCTTCCTACATCCATGACTCTTCTACAACCCATTGGAATGTGTTAACAACTTGATTTCAATAGAAAGTGGGTAATTTGCTGGGGTTTTTTGGATTTTGACAAGAAATTAGATCTCAGATAAAGGAGCAGTAAAGAGGACAACATAAAAACACTTCCTATTTGAAAATATAATTTTCTATTATATGAATCTCAAAATTAGACAGATCTTAACCTGAAGCAGAACATCTTTAAGAAATCTGAGAAGACTCAAAGTTGTTCTGGAAGAGTTTTAATCTTAATATTTAAAAAAAAAAATAAAAGTATTTGAAAGCAATAAAAGAAGATGCAATCTGTTTCCTAAATTTCTCTACGAAGTGTATCAGATTGTTGCAGATCTCTCCCATGCCTGCCTCACAGTGAAAGGAAAAGAGAGTTCATCGCCATTTTTCTTTTTTCTTCCCCCCTCCTTTTTAAAACAAAACAAAGCATATTCCTTGTGTATCTTTTAAGGTCTACAAAATGTATTTTAATTCCGTTTTTAAATCTCTAGAAGTAGATATGACATTGGAGAAACCAAGATGGCTTTGGTATGAGATGTGGGGGTGGCCGTCTCTGCAGCTTTTCATACAGATTAAAAGGGAAGAGAAGCCCATACAGCCCCTCTCAGCTGTTTGTTATCTTTCTGACAGTGAGTCCATGGTATTAGGGCCTCTTCCTCAGGAGGGACAACAGTGACTGGCTAACAGGAGCAAGCAGAGTAAATGAGAGATCCTGGATTCAGCGTTGGTTTGGGCTTCTTGAATCATCAGTAATTTCCAAGAATGACCCTTGTCTGGCATTGCTCATGGCTATTACTTACAAGTCAATAATCCTGATGATGCTTGCATTTATAGTCATGACTTTAATTAAAAAACCTTAATGTTAACTGAAGTGAAACAGGAAATTCACTGACACTGAAATAAAAGCCACAACTTTGAGCTTTGTCCTAATACAGTTACAATGATAACACATTTCTCATTTCAAATATATTTTTCAAATTTATTTTTAACTTTGTTAGAGAATGTGTCACTGTTTCTAAACAAATACTGTATTATATGTGATAAGTACTGTTGATTTATTTGACACGTAATCTTGAGAGCTATACAAGTTGTCAGGAAGCTCTCAGAAGACTATCCTCTGTCTTTTGCATATGATCCACGTCTTTGTGTATAAACTGTCTCATGCTTGAGGAAAATGAAGAATGTCTTTAAAATTGGCTTGCTTTTGCATTAAACTTCTTCTTTATTGCAGGATACATTAAACTGTACTTAAGTGGGTTTTTTTAATCTCAGACTTTTCAAAGATCAATAAGCAATGGCTTTCGTTAAAATGCTCTGATACAGTTCTGTCACAATCGCTGCTTAGCAGTCCCTTTCATATAAGGAAGCTGATTCTGTTGCAGAACTTTAGAAACACATTTGCATTGTAGCTGTACAGCCATTAAACTTGCCAAGAATTGTTCTAGGTGATGGATTGCTAATATTAGTTTCTGCAACTATTCATTTAGCTCATGATGTCTCCATTTGTGCAGTCTTCATGTTGCGATGGTTTCGGTATGAATGTGACTCACTGTGGAACTACAACTGTATATTTTAAAATGGTCTTCAGAGAGCTTAAGATATCTAAGGAGTTGCTTGTGTTCATGGAAGTGGCCAAATAGCGTGAAAAGGCCTGCAGCCTTAATGTTCTTCATTCTTTTTGTGTGCGTGTGCAGAAATGTTCCTGCGTTGTAGTACCTACTGGACATATTTGTCTCCCAAATGACAAACTATTTTCCATTAATTCAGTCTGAGATGCTGCAACTGCTTCATTTGCTGAGATAAGCTTTATTCTAAAAGTTGTTACTGGGAGCTTTTTTTTAGAAGTGATTGTGTACTGGTGTATGCTGTGAACTGGAATGATGTCACAATAGGAGAGGGTCTGCAGTAAGTGGCAGTCAACTGTTAAGTACCATAAGGGATCCCATCAGATGCTGTGGACTGATAGTCTCAGGAATTCTTAAGAACTCCAATTAAACTGCTTTTATTAATGTTAACTGTAATTATAATAGATCATAACTGATATTTTTAATTGGCTTGTAATTAGATTTTGACTTCTAAATCTCTCTTTTCATGTTGACAATGTTTTTCTGAATTATAGAACAGGTACTTGAAAATGCTTATGCCTTGTTTCTCTTCAGCTAAATGTGGTCAGATCATACTTTCAGCAACATTCTAGTTTTCTTTTTAATCATGTTTGGTTTTTAGGCAGGAAATCTTACTAAGACTTCCTACTCTTACTAAGTTGGGGACAAATAAAGAGGGAACTCTGATTTTTTTAGATTTCTCTTGCTATAAGCACTGAGAATTCAGTATCTTTTTTTTTTTTTTTAAGATTTAACATACTGGTGTCTGCCAAAACAAATTTCACTCACCCAAAGCAGTGGTCATATTTTTATATTTTTATCTCACTTGTGTATTACTTGCTTATCCTACTGTGAGTAGATTGAATATTTACTGTCAGGCTTTGTTAAAACTCTTCTTTATTACTTCAGAACTGAGCAAATCTCAATAATTAGTTACTGAAATATTTTAAAGGGACCAGAAAGTAACATTTTAGTTTGACTTCTTTCCATCACTGAATTCCTAGCTTTAAAAAAAAAAAACTCCCAGGTTACAACATAAAAATGTCTCCCAGAGCTGAAGTAGAACTCTCACAAAGTCCAGTTGAAAATTTGACCTATATTCTCTATTTAAAAAGCACAGGGGCTTAGAAATACAACTTGCATGCAACTGACTAGCACCCTTCAAATTATTATGTGATTTAATGTGGAAGAACTTTGGAATTGTACTAAACCATTTAAATTTCTTTTTACTGTCTCTCCTTCATGCCTGACTTGATGAGGCAGTCAGCATCAGGTAAGAAAGTTTATTCTGAGGTTCAAGGGTCTGATTGTTAGCCTTTTTTTTCAGCTCTTCTGAATTTGTGAAAGTACGCTCTTATGTGGTAAGAGTACATACGATTAAAAGTCTTTTCATTAATCAACCAGTAGGGCATACAGTTCGTCTGTAAAATTATGAATTACTTAGGCATGAGAAGGTATATAAATGCAAACACATTCTGTTCTTGATTCAGCTGGCTTTTGAATGGATAATGATGACATACATTTTAGTCACATAATGTTATTAACCCTTTGAAATGTCCTAAAGACCATGTGAATGTGCTGTAGTGAAAACTGGGTTGAAGCTGCAGTCATCTAGACAATATGACCTGGATTTGAGAATTAGAAACAAAATGTGGGTTTACCAGACCTGGTTTTGTTTTGTTTTGTTTTTACCAGATGTGATCTGATTTGAGATTCTTGCAAAACTGAAGCAGTAAGAAACTGCCAAGGTTCATCTGAATGTTACTTGTCAGGGTGACACAGGTCTAGTTCACACAAAGGAGGGCCAGACCCAAAACTGAAAGGCTTTAACCAATATTGGCTCTTTGTATGAAAGAAGACGTAAGTGACTGACTTTGGGGAGTAAGTCCATGCTATGCTCAACATGGCTGCAAGAAAAAGGGCTGTTCCTCTTCCTTCAGGTGGAATGATTAAGGATAGAGTACAAGTAGGGGTTCCATGCACCCCCCTGCTCCAAGTCCTTACTATCTTGATATGCTACACAAATGACAAGATCTTGGCATAATTCTTTACTTCCTACTTTAAGCTCTTCTTGCATGTTCAAATAAAACACTGATGGCAAGAATCTCAAGTCTCTCTTAGGTGACAAATGAGCTTCACTGTGAATGAGGTAATTTATTAATTGCAAAATCTAAGCCTTACCTACATAATGGCAAACACAGAATTGGTTGTTACAAATTGGAAAATATATTTTCAAGTTGTTGCTGAAAGTCCTCTTGACATCATTTGCTTAGTGTGCAGCAGCAGCCAAGACAAGACAATATTGAGCATCAATAGGAAGTATACTAAAAACAAAATCAAGGGGTTTATGTTTTTACTACAAAACCTTGTTCATTATTTTTTTCACTAGGAGTGTTTTCCACAGACTCTCATTTGATGTCTGGAAAGGCTACTGCCTAAAACCATGAAGCCATGATTTTGCCATGTTACCTAAATAAATTCATCTAAAGGTATCATGTTTTAAAGTCTTTAGGAAAACAGCTGAAGTAGTTGTCTTGGCGTTCTGAATGTTCAAAACAATTAACATTGAGTATCAGTTTAATAATGTCAGGTGAACCAGTGGCTTAACTATGCAGGCCTAAAGCATGTACTTTCTTATTCTCATATAAAATATGTAGTCCACTTGTACAGTGGAAATTTTTTTTCTGTGGTGAGGGCAGAGATAAACTGTTGGGTTTTGTTTTGATTTTCCGTGTTTTATTTTCGTAGTGACTAAAATTGATAGCCGTTTTTGAAACTTCATGTGGCAGCCAATCTGGTCACATTGCAGGATACTTTTAGGAATAATATTTCTAAATAACACAAGAATCTCTGTATCAGGGTTTCTGCATCTAAATAAATAAGCTAGTAAAAATTATTTATTCCAGATACATGTTACTGTCCAGTATCTAATATTTGGCATAAGCTGATTTTGTTTACATCATGAATTATTCTCTGCAAGTGTGGAACTTTTTGGTTTGCTTGCCTTTATACAAGCAAGCTCCTCATGAAACAACTGCAGCCTATGTGTATGTGAAGAAAATGCAAAAAACTTAACATTAGCATGTGCAGTTACAACAATGGTTTTGATCTACAGCATGTACTCATATTCTTAACAGAGACGTTTGGATATATATTAAAAACTGGAGCTTTTACATGCCATTAACATCTGATTTTATGGCTTCTAGCATGATTATGACTCTTGTGATCTTTTTTCAAATAGTTTTATTCTCATATTTTGAATAAGCCCATGGTAAGTAGAGAGCCTTTCTTCATCAAATGGACAGGTAAAATCTTCTATTGGTGTCAACAGCAAGGACCTATGGGAGCTTTTTATTTATCAAAGTGAATATTGCTTCAGATTTCTGAAACATCAAATAGATTTGTGTAAAGAAGCTCTTCAGGCTTTTTCTTCTTTCTGTTTTCCAGGTCTCTGTTACTGTTAAAAGTCCCTTACAAAATAGCACTTGGTGCATCTTCCTTTTTGAGCTTCCAGAGTGATATTAGGAAGTTTCTGTAACGCATTTTTAATGTTTTTCTGCATCCTTAAGGTTTTTTATCTTAATACTCTTAGACTGTCAAACTGACCCTGAGGTAGTTGCAACTGAAAGCTAGCAAAAGTGAAATTCTAAAAAAAAATAACCTTAGGAATGTCCTCCATGAGTTGCAGTTATTTTCATTAAATTAACAGGGGACTTGCCAGACTTCAGAACTTCAGGTTTTACTTTTGCATAGGTTGAATGCATGATTATAATAGTTTCATTCTACAGTGCATCTTGGATTAAAATATTATCCTATCTGTCCATGATCTGACAATCATTTTTGTCTTGTTTGATGTTCTCTTTAAATTGAAACTACAATCTATTTATGCTGTACAAAGAGAAGTTTCTCTTCTACTTCTTGATCTGAAATCTCATTGGATCTGAACTAGATAATGAAAAGACGCTTGATCTTACACTGTAGACAGAGCTAAGCTTATTCTCTGTGGTTGTTTGGGGTTTTTTTGTTTGGGTTTTTTGTTCTGATGTGTGTTGGTTTGGTTGTTGTTTGGGCTTTTGCTTGTGTTTGTTGTGGTATTTTTTTTAATCTGTGGCAATGTGCAACTAGCAATATTCGCTTGGGACCTTGCTCTTTGGGATTGGGGGAGGGCTTTTCTCAAGTGAGAAGTTAGGTGATAAGGGAAATAATGGAGCTGTAAAAGTAAGATGTGAAGGCTCAAAATGCTGTCAAAACAAATAGGCCACTCTAGAAAACTAACTCTAAGCCATCCTTATGTGGATATTAAAGATGGAGTAAATAGCCTGGATTAATCTGTCATTAGTGATTCTACTAGGCACCTTGATTATTAAGCCTTAAAACTGAAATACTGTGTGGGTGGAAGAAGAATTTTTGAAAATTCCAAGTACTATTTAAGACATTCGTTCAAGGTCTCTGCTTGGGCAGCCAGAGTGAGAAATCACTGTGTTCTGATTCCAGCTGAGTTTCAAAGCAGTCATCAAATGTGCTGCTTCTAGATCTAGTGTTTAACTTAATCCATTAACGGTTCAATGAGAAATTTCTTGGAAATGTCCTTTTTTTAACTCTGGACTCTTCAGCTCTGATTAACTGTTAACTTCTGCTTTTTCTAACAGATCAAATGTCTAAAAGGCCAGAGAGACTTCTCAGACCAACCCACTTTTGATGGGATTCACATTGTCAACCATTTCACAGGAGATGATGAATCATTTCATTCTTCTGATGAAGATTTTATAACTAACTCCATACAGGAGAGTGGGGTGAACTTTCATCTACACAGAAGGACTGGTCAGATGGCTTTGGATCACACAGTTATAGACAGCAGTGACAGTGATGCGGAGGAAAGTGCCCTTCAGACTGGGATTTCAGATAAGATGGTTTCCAAGCAGAGAAGAATGGAATCTTACTCTACTACTGTGTGATTATCACTGTGACTAGCATTGAGGGATTTCATACTTCTTTAAGGGTGAAGTTGTCAGATAACTGAAACTATTGTATCTGGTCTAGCCTGTGATAAATATACACATGTACTGTTCATCTGCCTTCTCTCTTTGCCAAATCTCGCTAATGACGTACCATTGCCAATAGAACAGGCTGGGAAGAAGTTGATGGATGACAGTTCTGACAGTATTACTGAATGTTCCTTGTTTTAGAAACTGCAAATATATCATTTCTTTAATGCGCAAGAACCATTTTTGCTGTTCACAAACACAGGAATTATTTTCCTCAAAATAAATTGCTGTTGTGCAATATTTTATGCTCTGAACAAACGTGTATGTTTTACACTGTTATCCATTTGTGATCAAGATGGACTCTGGTAAACCATCTGATCATGACACACATATATATATATATATAAAATTATCTTATGCTTCTCGATTACTTTTGTTTTTACTAAAGTTATTGGATGCCCACAGAAGGCTTGAAAGAGGAGCCTTTGTCTGTACTACTTGATATATGGAAATAACGGTCACTAATGTCATAAAGGTGTTTTTCACCATTTTCACTTAAATCTATGTGCATCTGCTTTTGATGTTACTAAATAATACCTGGTCTGAATATATTAATTACCATAATGTTTATTTTGTACATATTTATATATCTACACCGAGCTGAAACTGTACATTACACCATTTTATATGAGGAATGTAAATGTTGCATTACTGTCTCTGGTATTCTAACAGGAAAATTAATTCTGTATATATACACTAGAAATTAATTACTAAATAAAGGCAAAACACTAACTTTAAGTTTCAGCCTAGCTACACTAACAAGTTCATGTTGGAAATGCTTGTTCAAAACACTATTGACTGAAATCTTTTACCTTCATATATATGTAATGAAAATAAATTTTTCATGATTTAACAAGGTTGCAGCATTTACTGTTCAGTCACTTCTAGGCTACAGACCTTGGTTACTGCATAGTTAGTTACTTGCTGGCTCTAGATTAGAGTGCTAGTTCAAATAAGGTGAAAAATTATTCATGTCTTACAGTTAGTTCTAATGAACGCATGGTCAGTGCAGTAAAAATATGTAAGTTCACTCTTCTTACAGTTATATATTGCAGATCTATCTAGGAAATTAGCTATTGGTCCTCTCACCAAATAGCTGTGATGCGGCAAAGCAGTAGGAGCTGACGTGAGCGTTCTGCTTGCACATTATCCTGAAAATTGAGACAAGTAAAATGACCCTAGCTTCTTGAAAAGAACAAGGTATTCTGTTATGGTCAGATGAACACTTGCCCTCTCAGACACATTCTAGTCAAGAATATTCTTAATCGCAGCTATTATTGCAATCTTGCATAATTAAACAATCCTTAAGATTTATCTTCTAGCAATGTTTGCAACTGTTCTGTTAATAAAAAAAAAAAAAAAAAGCCATGCACAAGTTGGTACTGAGAGTCAGTATGTACGTTAACTGTCTTCCTAGCCATGAGAAGCAGCATAGTTATTTTAAACTGCAAAAGTGTGGAAGCAAACTGCTGAACACATCTGCTGGTCCTGTTAAGCATTTTCTTTACTTTTATTTTGAATATGTCCTCAGAAAGAAACGGCACAACTGAGGGGATAACAAATGTTCAAAGAATGATAGGGAAGGTTGCAGGGAAGAAGCATATTCTGGACCTCTCAACAGTAGTATCTGCTCAGGTGCAATCAAATTTAAATCTTAAAGCAGGTGGGTGATAAATTCCAAGTTACTGATTTCTGTGGCCCCTAACTTTCTTTCAGCATTTCTGCAAAATTCACCACATCCTACCTGTAAATACGTAGTTCCCAGTATAGCCTGTGGAAATTGCCATCTCTGAGGTGGATTATTTGACCGATTCTGATCCCTGTTGGAAATTTCATGTATACAAAACCAAATCAGGAGCACTTTTGTTCATTAACAAGTAACAGTTATCTTTTTTTTTTTTTTTTTCCTTCCAATGAGCATCTGGTAACTTATGTTTGCACCTGGATAATTGTTGCCCAAGGGGATAGGGTGACAAATGTCTCCTTGCCTATCATCAATACCAGCTGCAAGTCTCTTTTAAAGGCAGTGTTCCATACTAAGTGGCAGGAGCAAAATTCAGTTGGAGAGCCATAAAAATCCTGTTTGAACAGTGAAGTGTTACGATTTTGCAATAACTGCCTTACTGTTCAAGTGATAGCAAATGACATCAGTTGGCAAGGTTATTTCCTGAACTTTTGTGGTTTTAAAGTATACTAATAGAATAAATACTCATACTGAATAACAGCATAAATAAAAATATCAAGGGAAAACCAAAATTCCTTATCCAACTAACTGCATCTCTTCTAGTGGTGAAGGTCAATCACTGAACATGCCACAGTTTCAGAAGACTTAGTTACACACAGAGTATCCTATGAAGACAAGCTGAGAAGTTGTTCAGGATCATCCTGCTTTTTCTGCAACTATTCTGCCAAAAAATGACTCTCTGCCTATGCAGAATTACCTGAATATGCACCCAAATAACCTCAGGCCATCAACAGCATAGATAATATATTTACTAATGTGTCAATAAATAAAACATGCTAATTATGCTACACACCATGACCTCGTTGGCATGACCTTTTAACAAACATTGCCATGATCTTAGATGTGCTCTTTTCATGCAGGCTACGAGAGCTCAATATGAATGCTAAAAGCATAAGGTAATAAAAGCACATAAAACCAAAAACTTAAGATTCTTGTATATGCAAGTGCTGCAGCTGAGAAGACAGGTAAAACAGGGAAGTGGGATGCTCAGCTATATGCATTTTCCATATGAATTATGTTTTATGTTTGGTAGTGAAAATGGTTCTGCTTTCCCAGTCTGACTATCAAATGTCTTCACTAGCTAGGAAAGCCTCCATATTTACATTTTCTTATTTCTACAGGCAAAGGGAGTGAATATTTTAGGTCCTAATACCATTTATGATGAATCCTCTTTTTAATTCAGTAATTTCATTTCACATATTGGAAGTTTGTAACATCTCTGAAAAACTGGGAAAACTATTAGTTGGGAAAAAGTATATCTGTGAAGTTAAGAAATGTATATTACATTCACAGCTCAACAATTGTTTGTTCTTGTTGGTCATGTTTTTTGACAAAATACAAGCCTCATCTACATAAACATTGACAGATTAGTATTTTCCATTAAATTCAGTTTTCAACTGTATGTGCAATTCCTATGTTATTTTAACTAAAATAAATTGCTATAGAAGTGAGTAAAGGAAGTATTTACATAGGGGTTTGCATAAATTTAACAAACCCACTTGTACTAAATCTTGTACTATTCAACTTAATCAGTACTCAGCCATTTGATGGAATAGCAACACAGAAGGAATTGCATGCTTCTCTGAGGTTTTTAATGTAATCACTGTTCTATAGCAGAGACTATGCTAGTGACTTAGTGAAACTTGATGATGCTCATACAACATTTATATTTTAAGTTAGAATGACCTAAAGATATGTTAGCAAAAAATGCACATTTTAGACTGGATGTGCTGGTGATTCCTTTACCTGTAGAGGCTCTACATAATGTAGCTCATTTTGGGGGAAGGCAGAGGATAAAGCAAATCCCCTAGGAAAGCCATTAGGCTAGTCCTGGAGGCTAAAATTTAGAAAAAAAATTAATCTATAAAATACAGGTTAGTACAATTTAAGTGGAAACTACCATGTTACATTTAATTATGCTGCAGCTACTTACTCTATGTGTATTGAAAGGGAAGAGGAAAGCCGTGAATCAACTAAAGGATTTCTGGATTTAATTAAGTCCATTTTTGTTCGGTGAAATACTTTTATCAGTATAATTGCACCAACTTACTTTTTGTAATTCTCCAAGGGTTTTGGTCATTTGTGGTTTTAGCAAACTAGCTCAAGGCATAAGAAAAATTAGTGAAATACATTTATGCAGTATCTCATAGAACCAGAGAGTCTAAATGATGGAATGAAAAGCACACAGTAAATTGACTTTCAATATAGCCTCTATATAGCATGAAGTTTCAGCATCGGAGCGGAGAAAACATGTTAACATATGCTTGCCTACAAGTATATGGACATTTATGACTAAGATGCAACTGCTAGATCCAAGATACAACAGCTTAACACCCTCCTTTCCAGGAATTAATACGTCATTTCAAAATTTTGGAAAACAAAATCAATGTGGCATACTCTTAGAATTGTATATTGTTGCATAAATGACTGAAATTTCTAGCATCCCACTAGAATTTCTGAGATCATTTCATAGTCCACATTTTGTAAGCCATTGATTCAACTTCCTCCTATTCATAATAGATGTAATAAGTTCTGGATCTGCTTGTTCCCAAAGCTGGAATCCCTCTTTTCATCCCAACCTTCAACACCACAGCCTCCTGTCACTTTCCCTCTCCAGCTCATGCTCAGTGATCATTAGTTTTCTAATCTGCTCTGAGAGCAGCCGAAATTACTTTTGTTTCTCCAGCAATCAGAAAAATTACTATCAAAATCACTCATTAACGTCTCATATACTTAAAGCACGTGTTTATGCCACAAGGAGAAACATAAAGAAGCTAGTGACAAAATTCTGGGGGGGAAAATAAACAATAAGCAGGAGATGTAAAAATAATTAAATATATATATATATATATATATATAAAAGACACTTCCCAACAGAATGCACAGTGCTACAAGTTCTAGCAGCTTCTCCTAGTGAAAGTGTTCTGGATAACTGTGATTTCGGGTTTTATCACTTTGAAGTGCATACCTTACTCAGGAGTCCCCCACAGAATCACCCTCTTTCCTGCCTTGTCCCAATCCTGACTTCTACACACAAGAAATTTCTACTCCTCCCCTATGTACCAAGCAGCTAACCTGTCAATTCCCGTTCTTCAAATCCTTCCTCCTCCTGTTACAAAGCGTCTAGCCACTTCTGAATACGAAGATATCATCTGCATTCCGTCACCTTCGGTGCCTTATCTGATGTCTTCTTAGCTCTAATAGTGGCATCAGGCAGCTGCTGTGAGTAATGCAGTAAATTACATTGAGTAGCTCTTCAGTCTTAAACACGACTATAACACAATCCCTCCCTAGTTTAAGCCCCGTCTTTTGTTTATTTCTTCCCGTCTTTTGTCACTATTGGGGTAATGGTCATGTACTTAGCATTGCATTCAACAGTAGCTTACCAAGGCTTTATGTTTAACTGAATGTCACACTCCCTTTGGGGGAAGCATTAGAGTAGCTTTGTTGAATCCAATCCCGAGCCCATCACCCACACTTCAGATGAATTACTTCTCCCCACCAACTCAGGACCGTTGGCTTTCGGCTGTTTCACACTGGCATGCAGAATACTTGAGATTGTCACATAGCACTTGTAGTGTGACAGGATGACCACTGCATACACAAGACCATCCTGAAGGTTACTGAACTGCGGCACATAAGTCACACCATAAACAAGAATAAGAGCTTAGTCCATTCACTTCTGCTCAGTATGCTGTTACTACAGATAGCAAGCTCCTCTCGAGGGTGGAAAGAGCCTTGGGACAATGGCTGCCAGACGCTAAGGAGACGAAATTGCCTTCGGGCCCTACCTATGGATTGCAGCAGTTGCAGCACTTTTCTTTCGGTCCCTTGTTCTGTAGAGATAGGAACCCAGCGACATTTCTGAGGGGCCACCTCCAGGCAAAAAGGGCGGGAAGTCCACAAGATGAAAAAAAGCTCATGAACCGGCATGAGCCGGGGCCGACAAAGCCCCGGGACGGGGAGAGGAGGCAGCGCCGAGGCACCCGCAGGTGCAGCTCTGGCCCGCGCCGGGGCTGCCCTGACGGCCCCTCAGCGAGGTGAGGGGGCACGGGCCGGTCCCGCCTCGCCCGGCCTCGCGCCGCCGCCCGCGGGCACGTGGCACAGCAGTGGGAGCGGTCGGGGCGGTGCGGCAGGGAGCTCCCCGTCACGGCAGCCTGTGCCAGCCCCGGGAGCCACGGCCTGGCCGGGCGCTGCTGGCCGCGCACCTCCCGCCGACGGAGCTAAACCGGCACAAGCTGCCTGTGCGAGCTTCGGGTCGAACTCGGCACGGCTCGATGGACAGCGCCCGCGTTCCGCTTGTCGCGTCCTCACCGGCGGCGTAAAGCAAATCATCCGCCCTGAGGAAACCCTGGGAAGGCACGGTGCGCTCCAGGCACGAGCTGGTTTTGTAAATCACGACACAACGGCGTTTTCGGACCCTTTCCCCTCCAGTCGTTTGAGAAAGCTGGCGCCCCAGGAGCCGGATGTCTGCTCCCGGTGCCCGTGGAGCATCCCCCCTTTCATGAGAGACTGTATGCTGAACTAAGCATTCCCTTGATTCACTCGTTTGATTTCCTTATTTTTGCCGAAGGCTTTTACGCCGTGTGGGCAGCAGTAGGTGAGAAAGTGCCGTCCGCAGATGGGGTAAGCCTGAGGGGGCTCGGCGCGGTGCCTCCCGCCTGGCACGGACGCTCCTGTCCTGCAGCGCATCCCGCCTGTCGGCACACAGCGAGCACCTTCCGCGGGAGAACCGCCGTGCTGCCGAACGCGCAAAAGCGATGTATGCGTTTTGAACTTAGATGTCTAAAGACGAATATGTATTTCATTGTAACCAGGTCAGAATTGAGTTTGAGTCTTAATAGTAATTTACAGGAATGTTTTCTGTTGCTTTCATCACGCTCAGCCAAAGCGCCGTTTAGAAAGGTAATCGAAAGCTTATTAGTTCATCGTCCCATTTCAGAGGTAAACGAGAAAGACAGTTTTGCAAAAAGTCACAAACAATGAGTCAACGAAGACGCGTACACGAAATTGCACCGAGTTGTTCTAATCTGGTTGTTTCTACTGATTCCAGCATTTACTTGTGATGCTGACGGCGTGAATGATTTTCAGAGTAATCAACCAAAGGCGCAGCAAGGAGACCGCGATACAGAGATGCCGTAAGTAAAACTGCTGTGCCCAGCACCAGGAACTTTCCGGCAATAATGAAGGTGTGAAGGGCGATGTGTTAGTTGTGTTCTTCAACTTCCTTTTGTGTCACTGCTAGAGCATCACGCAAAAGGTTGGACGGTTTTTCTCGTGGTGGTGCTTGCTTGCTCAGTTAGATTTTGGGAAGTCACGTTAATCCTCTCTTCCACATGGTCTCACAGGCACAAAGTGACTAATTTTTTTCTGTGAATACGTCGGGGTTGGGTTGGTCGTGAAAGAAAGCACCTGTTCGCAAAGCCAGCGTTCTTCTGGATGCGAGGGAGGCTCAAGTTTGCTCCTGCCTTGTCCAACATAATTTTCGATCGTTTCTGAACGTTTAAATCTCGATTTGCTCGCTGCAGGGCCTTACATCGGGTGCCCTACACTCATCGAAGTTGCTGGTGACCTGAGGTGTCTGAGAGCGAAGCCCAGAACCACCTCAGAAAGATACTGCAGAGCTGAGCCGGATTTCCTGGTTGCACCAGGAATCCGAGGCTAGACCTGGAAAACCGTGTTTTGGGATCGGGGAGTGTGTGCAGAGCAAGACGAGCCTTTTTCTCTTTGCAGAAGGGAGCACGTTTTCCCCCTGCTCAATGCGGGGGTCCTCGCTACCGTGCCCGCCGCCCCGGGTTAGCAGCCTGAGCACTGGCACGCAGGCGAGGAAGGCAACCGCTTCCCTCCCGCCTGGCTCCGCTCCTCTTTCACCTTCGTGTTTGCATCGCTCTCAAGCTACAGAGTCACCGTGCGCCGAGGAGGGGGGGTGATGGGGGATCTCGCCTACCTCTTCCATATTTAACCATTACCTAAATCCGAAGGGAAATGAGCAAACCTCTAGGCTTGGGGCTTAAGGTATTTTCAGCGCCGTTGGGCGTATTTATCCCAAAAGAGTTTTCCACAACAAGTTATTTCTAGCCTAGGGGAGGTCTCGGTCGCCCAGGGCCCTGTCTCAGCCCCGATTATCACGCCACGCGCGGCGGCGGGATGCGCGCCCCCGGGGCCGGGATGCGGCGCGCCCCCGGGGCCGGGATGCGGCGCGGGGCCGGCGGGGCCGGGATGCGGCGCGGGGCCGGCGGGGCCGGGCGGGCAGCGGCGCCTCCGTCCCCTGCCCGCTGCCTGCGCCCGCCTCGAGTCAATCTGTGTTTTGAATCTGTGACTTGTTCTCGTTGCGGAAGTTGAAGGGGATCCAAGAATAGTTCAGATAGATGTGTGTAATTTCTAGAGCAGAACCCCGAGAGAAATGAAACGCCCGATTCCAGAATGACACTTTGATGTCACTTCAGCGAGCCCTGTGAGGTGGAATACGGGAAGACATTTTCATTTAAGGAAAAACAGAGAGAGAGAGAGAGAGGGAACAGTGCTGATTTGAGAGGCTTTGGCCTTTAAAAAAAAATTGTTGCAGAAGCTCCTAACGCTCAGGAAGTGGAATTTGTGGTTTAGGGGGCCGAGCTCTGAAGGAGTTGAGAGAGACAGAAAAGAAAAAAAAAAGCCAACTCAGGCACCATTGCTCCTTAAAGGGAGACTAAATTTAACGTAACCCAAACTAGCAGACTGCGGCGCAAACCCCGTCTGCAGCCCAGCTCCCCTCACCCGTCCAGATGGGTAAGCGCTCTTACTTGGCTCGCCTGGCGTGGGCAGCGGGCGGGCCGGGGCGCGGCGGCCGCTCTGCGCGCGTCCCCTCACCTCACGTCCCCTCACCTCAGCGCCGGCCCGCGCGCGGCCTCGCGCCCTCACAGCAGCGGCCGTTGGCGCGCGCGGGCCCCGCGTGCCGCCAACAGCGGCCACGCGCGCGAGTGCGGCCCTCAGGCCAACGGCCGGCGGGAGGAGAGCGCAGAGAGCAGAGAGCAGAGAGCAGAGCGCAGAGCGCAGCGCCGGGCAGGTGCCGCGGGGCAGGTGGGCTGCGGGACTCGCCTTCTCACGGGCCCGGCCCCCGCCCGGCCCGCTCCGGCCTTGGGCGGCGGGGCGGGGGAGGCCGGCGGCGCTTCCGCGGCGTGGCTTTTGGAGGGAAAAACGCCGCGCCGGCAGGAAAACACGCGGCGCTGGCGCCCGGAGCCCCTCAACGGCTGCGGCTGCCGTTGCTGTCGGGAAGGCCGATGCGTTATCGGGCCGCTTTGATTTCTCGCCCCTCGCTCGCTGCCAGCCCCCGCTCAAGGATAAACCGCGGCGCAGGTGGGCCTGGGCAGTAACGCTCCCACCCGGCCGGCGCCGTGCCCGGGGGCGGCGCCTCCCCGGTGGCGCGGAGCGGCCCTGCCCCCGGCGGGCACGAACGCGCCGGGGCGTCGCGGTGCAGCCAGGGGCAGCGCCTGCGGGGCAGCTCCCGCGTCCCCGCCCGCGGGCTCTGCTCTGGCCGGGGCAGGCCGGGCCGAGCCCCTTCCCTCCTTTCCCCGCTCGCAAACCTGAGGCCACTGGCGTGAGAGGTGAAACGGAAAAAAAAAAAGGCAACTCCCCGAAGTCTCCCAAAAGAGCGAAACAAACGTGTTTTAATCTCGTGTTTTGCGAAGTGTCAAGTGTTACAACAAAGGCAGCCCCCGGCGCTGGACGGGTTCGAGTGAACCTCTCCTGCCTTCCCGCGGGGAGCAGCCTCGGGGCAGCTCTGGTTAAGCCAGTCACTGTCCTCCTTATGCTCCTCGGCTCCCCGCAGCACCCCCCAACACACAGGAGGTTTCCCACTTCGTCTCCACCCCGCCCCGGCTTTCGGTGCCCACAGCTGCAAGGTGCCGCGGCGCCAACAGCTGCGGGCTGCACGAGAGATTCCGTTTTATTCGTTTTCGCGTTATCGTGGTTCGCGCTAGATGGGTGAATCAGTCTCTCCGACAGCAGCAGCCTCTCAGACGTCGGGTTTAGGCTGTCAGGTTTATAACGACTCTCCCGCCCGTCCCGACAGTAGCCCTGCCTTGGCCAGCCTGCTCTGGGTGGCGGTGACCGATAAGCCGTTTCGAGGGTGCGTTTTGCTGGCGCCGCTTCTGCCGCGGCTGCCGGTGCGGGCGCAAACATGGAGGCGCGGTGCGTCCATGCAGGCCAGTGTGGCCGCGCTCCCCCGGAGGGACAGCGGTGCACATGACCGCCCCCCCCGAGCCCTCAGGCCCCCGCTCGTGCGACAAACGTTGCCCGGCCGCTGCAGTTGCCTCTTCCCCACGATCCGGCAGCCGCCGTCGTGCCGGCATCCCTCCTCCGACGGGCAGGGCACGGCTCGCCGTCGGGCCGCCGGAGCGTGACCGGGGGCGGCGGGAGGCCGCGTAGCCGCGCTCCGGGGAGGGGGGCGAGGGGAGCGGGACCGGGGGCGGTGGCCCGAGCCACCTGCGCGCCGCCACCTGGCGCGCCGCCCCCGGCGAGCGACCCCTCCCGGCCGGCGCCCCCGGCCCTCACCGGCGGGCTCGGCGCCTCCCCGCAGGTCGCCTCCCCGCCGCCGCCCCGCGGGAGACTCGGGGGTGACGCTCGCCGCCCGCCGCCGCCGTGCCCGGCGCTTGGAGAGGGAGTGCGGCCGCGCCGGCCGTGGCAGCACCCCACCATGCCGAGGTCTTTCCTAGTGAAGAGCAAGAAGGCGCACAGCTACCACCAGCCCCGCTCCGCCGACGAGGACTACAGCCTGCGGCTGGAGACGGTGCTAGCCCAGATCTGTGCAGGTAGGAGTCCCGCGGTCGCAGCCTTGCTTGCGGCGGACAGAGCCCGCCCGCCCCGCATCACCCCGCTGCCAGCGGCACCAGCACCGGCCGGTAGCTGTGCGGCCCCCCGGCACCGCAGCCCCCGCGGGACGTCGGAGGGGCTGGTGCGGGGCTGGAGAGAGTCCGGCAGTAAAGCTTGGTGGGAGCGGAGCCGCCGCGGGAGGTGAACGGCTCCCACTGCCGACCCTCACTGAGGAGTTCCCTCTCCCTCTTTGCCCTGCAGACAGCAAGATCCCCGAGGACACGGGGCTGTGCCGCACAGTCCTGCCCGATCCGGAGCCTTCCCAGGGGCGCTTCTCCCCGGAATCCCACCTTACCGAGGCTGCCGATGGCACCTCCGAGTCCGCGCCGAGCTGCGAGGGCAGCGTCTGTGACAGGGTGTCCGAGTTTGAGGATTTCTGGAGACCTCCCTCACCCTCCGTCTCGCCAGGTAGGGCAGGGGAGAGCAGCCCTCAGCGAGGGTCCGCCCGGGTGTCTGTATGGGTGCCGAGGGGCAAAGTCTCATGGCTGGGCACTGCAAATCTGTCCCTTCCACTCGTTTTTGGGTGGTCTCTTTCAGGTTGCTTTTCCAGCCTGTCTCCCACTGCTAAGGGAGCAGCGGGTGACAGGCTGTGGAAAAGTTGTGATGCCATCGGCCGTTGATTTTTTGTTTCTGATTAATTGCTAGTGGCAGGCTGGTTATGTTCTAAAGGTCCCAGCATTTTCCTACGGGGTCCTTCTACTCGGAGTTTAGATGGTTTTTTTGACACAGTAAAAATTTATACGAGGCTATCTATATAACTGTAGTAAACAGCGTTGACTTTGTGTTTTGTACTACCTGCTACGTGTTTTCCCTAACTCCCTTTCAGGTTATTTCTTGCCTATAAAAAGGATCTCTCTCTCACTCTCTCCCTTCCCAACTCCCCCTTTTTTGTTTTATTTGCTTTTCTAAAAACGTATTCGTAAAAAACAGATGAAAATAATGACGGTCAGATTTAAACACCCCAAATCCAGGAAACTCACACTTATGGCTGCAGTGCCTGTCTTTAGCTCCCTCGTCCTGCCTTTGATGTGGTTGGAGCAGTGGGAGATGCTGTCCCCAGCCTGGCGCGAATACTTATCTCGTTTAAGAATACAATGGTGTCATTTTATAACAACAAAATATATATATATATATAAACCCCACCTTTTATTGCCTTGGTTAAAAAGTGACAGCTGGAAAAAAAAAAAAATTGCTGTCTTAGTGAAGGAAAAATTGTCTCAGCTTTACCAACTGAGAGCAAGATGCCAGCAAACGAATATTTAGTCCTGTTTTCCCACTGATTTTAGCACTTTGTCTTTATAGTGTCCTTGCATATCAATGGCTGGTTGTAATGATGTGGGTTTGCATTTTTAAAGCCTCCCTGTCTTTTAAGAGTCTTAAAGCCCTTTGAGTGAACATTCAAAATGCTGCCCAATATCATCACAGTCAGCCACCGGACAGTTTCAGTCTGTGCAAAGGACAGACGGGACCAAATACAGCAATGTATCAGTCTCTCTTTTGCTAATACTTCTGCATAAAGTGTAGCAATGTGTGCAATTTTTATTCTAACGAATACGTTCTTCTCCTTCCCCAAATAATTGTAATTTCTTCACGGGAAACAGACCATTTTCACGAGGTGTCTAAAAAACAGAAGTAAAATGGAGCAGGTATTTACCAGGGCTGCTCTGCCTTTTCCTTCTTCCCACTCCTTTCTTCCCCCGCTGTGGGACTCATTAGCTCCCCATCAACCATCCAGCTACCCAGGGCAGGTATCTTTGCAAAATAAGGGTGACACCCCCAGATGAAGATTTTTTGGAGGGAGTGGGGGAGGCCAGTCTTGGGACTGTCTGATCCCACGCACGGGAGGAACAGAAAGGTAAGAAACTCCAAGTACCATAAGGAAAGAGCTTTATTAAATGAACCTCGGTACATTGAGAGAGGTTCTGTTACATTAATGATGAAGGCAGTGGCAGCAGGGTTAGATAGTCGGGTTTCCTCTCACAGCCCCCCCAACCGCTCTGCCTTCCAGCTGCTTTGTCACATTCATCGCAAAGCTGAAATTTGTGCCTAGGTCACTTCTGCAAGATGCACTGGTGAGAGACTGGATTTCTATGATTGTGTTTGTCTGGGTGGGGCACAGGTTTTGTGCTTTGACAGGCAGCGCAGATGAGAAATTATGTTTCTAAATCATGCTCAGGGCAGGTGCGGTGAGTAGTATGATCACCCCCTTATTCCTAGAAGTGAATGTAGGTGCAGGTTACACTTCAATACACAGTGAAAGCCAGATTTCAGGTTTCTTTGAGTGCTGTGCTGCTGATCCAGGCGGGCATGCACAGACATAATACCTGTTAACACTCTAATACGTTGTTGACTCCATCAGTGCAAATCACTTTGTTATTTAACCTCACTTTCTACGTGTGTCTGTAATCATATGTGTTTGCATATACAGAAGGTGCCTGATAGCTCAGTGCAGCAGTTTATTAGTATCTCTTGATAAGCCTGTTGATGCTGCAGTCTTGAAGAGAGGTTTTTACTGGCTAAAAATTAGTTTTGCAGAGAGTGTGGTGTTTTGTGGTCTGTGGAGGAGGACACTTGAATCTTTCTTTGCTGTGCATATCAATCTGTTGCCAACCATTTCAGACTGAGTTTGCCTTGCCTTCAAAAAATACCATTTATGTTTTTTCTCGCAGAAGTGGTCTATATAAATGCTGCACAGAATTGGTAGGAAGAGGAGGGAGAATATGTCCTTCCCTTCTCACTCCTTGGAGGCCTAGAAGCTGTGGAGTAGAGGAGAGACAGACACCGAAGCCCCCTGCAGTGTGGCAGAGCAGGGTTTGCAGGTCACCTTGACACTGGGAACAGGGCTTGGATGGCTTGAGCTTGGATGGCTTGAGCATGGTGTGAGTGGCTCATCTGCACTTGTGCTTGAGAGGTCTCCAAAGTGTCTGAGGTGATGGAAGGAACGTTGCACGCAAACTGATCTGTGGTGCAATGTTTACCGTGTCCCATGTTGCCAATTCCAGGGGCTCAAAAATCAGGTCAGCCTTCCCTCTTCTCACTCAACAGACTGGGTTAGAAATCAAGATTGTAAGTAACACCTTGTGGATATTCAGTTCTAGCGTTGAAATACTGAGGGTTTACGTTTTCATGCTTTTCTTTACAACCTGGGCTAGAAGTTGACTATAAGAAAAAAAAAAGTTGAACAAGCAAACAAAAGGAAAGCTGAGGGCCTGATGAAATCATGCAGTTTCAAGAGCTGGGGCTTTAAGATAGTTTTGAATCTTGTGATAAAATCGTGAGAGATGGCAACACTGAAACTGGATGCAAAGGCACAGGGTAGATGATGTGACGCTGACCACAACTTTGCAGTCAGTGCAGAACAGGAAAAATCATGCTCAGCACCATGTCAGCTAATTTGATTTCATCGCTATGTTCAAATGTCCCAGTTGATATGTGCACATATGTTTCCAACCAAAAGACCGCTAATTTCAGTGGAAAAAATTGAGACTATTAACCTCTGAAATTATGTGAAAGATAGGAAACAGTCAAGTCATTCAAAGTTCAATTTTCACCTCATTTCTCACTCCATTCTGTAACTCTCCATAACCATCTGCCTATCCAAATGGATAGCCTGACAGATCATGCCTTCCACCTCTTGTTTGTCAAAGGTTGAGAAAGCCATGGGAGCTGCGAAACTGACAGGAATGAGAAAAAGCAAGAGAGCAATTGTAGGTGGACATGTTTTTGGGTAAGGGAGGTTATTCTGGAAGCCCAAGTTCTAAAGGACGCCAATATCTCTGTGAAGCATCAGCACTTCAGCAGTTAACTGATTCATCTTTTCATTGGCTCACTGAAACATTTGTCCAGTGGAGACATTTAACTCTCCCATTGCTGCTGCCTATTGTGATAAATAGTGAAAGCAGAGCACCTCGGGCATTAATCAGCATCTTTGGCTGACACAGATGGGGTCTGGTACCTCATGTTCCCTGCCCAACTCTGCTTTCCTCTATGTGAGGCTCCCTGAGCATTTGTACCTTTAGATGCTTATCTCAAAGGCTGCTTTGCTGCCATTGTGTCAGACTCTGCTATGGGCCACCCAGGTGTGATTCATCTTGTGGTGCCCACTGCCCTGGTAATTGTCAAAGGTGAGCCTCTTAGAGCCAACTGAAGCCATCTGAGCTTGTCCTGGTGGAAGATTGCTTTGATTATGACTGCTAGGAAAATCTTTTCATCTCTTCAATTTTTAATGTGGCCTATACCGATGATTTCGCAAAGCTCTACTTTGGGTGGACTCAGTTTCTTTACTTGGAGAAACTCAGAGCAATCTGAATCACTCATGTTTTTATTTAGATGAGGACTCATTTATTTTTTTCTGAAAAAGTGAGGCATGACATTCAAGCACCTCAGAAGCTGTTCTCTGTTTCAATTATGCTGTAGTATAGTTATGGACAGTTGTGGCATGAAGTTGAGAGACAAGATTTGGGCATTGAATTGTGCAACAAGCAGTTTTTAGTTTTGTTGAATAGGTGAATCTCGGCATGCTTGCTCCTTCTGGCACCTCTGTAATGTCATATATATTATATAGATGTGTGGGATCTACATCAGAACTCAAAGATGTGGACTGTCAGCTTTGATGCCCATCTTGGGACACTGAGAAAACCAAAGGCAGTTGCAGACTGGGTTGTTTAGTGTCTCAAGAGTCAGATCAGTGCATACACACCTGGGCACCCAGAGATGGAGATATAGACAAAATTAGTGGCTGCTTTAAATAATCTGTCTGAGGCAGCAGGTCAGTAGGTAGTCCTGGATGCACAGACATTGCCATACACTATGACATGTCTCTCATTAGGGATGAAAGGGCGACCATAATGTGAAGTACAGGGTTCTGGCTCTGGACTCAAGTCTGAGTGCTGAGATGACTCTGTCTTATGATACTGCCTGGATTGTGAAGCGCACTAATTTCCATGCCCTTTTGTTTCTGCAGCCTCGGAGCGATCTGTGTGTCCGTCCTTAGATGAAGCACCCCCCTTCTCGGTGCCCTTCAAACCGTACATGTGGAACAGCCTGGGTGGCTCTGAGCTGAGACACCTTGTGCAAAGCTACAGGCCCTGCCCGACGCTGGAGCGAACCTCAGCCCTGGGGCTCTTCTGTGAGCGAGGCTCTGAGCCTGCCCTCTACAGTGCAGAGTGTAGCTCTTCCCTCGGACTTTATGGTGACTTCAGCTCCACAGCCCCAGGGCTGTTTGAGCGGCCACCAGCAGCACCACCCAGACTCTATGCCGAAACACAGCCTGGGCTGCAGCAAGAGAAGGGCCCAGGTGGCATCAAAGTGGAGTCAGACCTATTGTGCCGCCCATTGCTCATCAGCACTGGCTCTTACAAATGTGTCAAGTGCAGCAAGGTAGGGATCTGTTTCTCCCGCAATGGTTATGACTCTTCTCCTTCTCCTTGGTGAGCCTGACCCTGCGTGCTCTGTCCCCTCAGGTCTTCTCCACACCGCATGGCCTTGAGGTACATGTGCGCCGCTCACACAGTGGCACGAGGCCCTTTGCCTGTGACATGTGTGGCAAGACCTTCGGCCATGCAGTCAGCCTGGAGCAGCACAAGGCCGTGCACTCGCAGGTGAGAGCAGGGCGGGCTGCCAGGGTGAAGGTCCAAAGGCCAGGGCCAGCTAATTGCCCTGGCTGGTTCTGGGGAGGCCATGAAGGCCATCACAGGGCAGTAGGCGGGCATCTAAACTGAGAGGAAGAGAACTTGGTGGGCTCACAGTGGGTAGTTGTGGGTGAAGAATATGGTGGCAGGCGGAGGAAAGGGTGGGCAGCTAATGAGCAAAGGAGCAACTCAACAAATAAAGAACACAGGCTTTGTTTCCATTCCCCAGACCTTGCGTGCATCTGTATTAAGCAACAGGCACTTTTGGCACTCCAAAAGTAACAGATAATAAATAATAAATTTTCACTTTCAAAGCTAGAGGTTGTAATGTGGATGTGGACTGTTTTTAACAGCTAAAGCAACTCCCTGTGCTTTTTTTTTCAGTGCAGCTCTACTCATGCTTTCTTCTCCCCTCCCCCAAGAAGTCAGTCTTCCCTTGTTTGTAGTCATTGTGTCTGTGCAGGGAACATCTGAACGACCAGTCAGGTATAGAGCACAGACTTCGCCCGTCTCGACACCCTCTGAGTCACACACCAAAAGAATATGGTAGTTAATTTTGGTAGGAGGACTTGTAACATTTTCCACCTACTGATATTGTGCCATATTTCCCCTTCACCCACCCACTTGACCTGGCGTATCTTCCTTCTTCAGATTGGCTTTTGGAGGATAGAGTTACAGCCATGTTTTTTTTCCTGTTTTATTTACAATTTCATGAGTGTAATAGCAGAGCTCACAATGAGTGAAAATATCACCTGTTAAACAATGATGAAAAGAGCAGCACTGCATATTATGTCCATGGAGGGGACAATATTTCAGGAAGAGGACATTAAAAGCCAAATAAACTAAGACGATTGTATGAAAGCATAGCAGGAAGAGGAAGGTATGATGGCAGTTAAGGGATAGAAAGAACAGATGACTTATCATGGAAGAAAGTGGTAGAATGAGGCAGAGGAGAGAGACAGCAAGATCTTAATGCATTTATTTTGATATGTTAAAGTAGTAAGCCAAAAAGCTGTTTTCCCTGGGTGCTCTAAGTACCTTTCACTTGAATTTGAATGGAACTACAAATAAGGAGTTAGCTGTTACCTGCCAGCAGAAGTCAGCCTGCCACAGAGATTTCCCAGGAGGGCCAAGCAGACCTCAGCACCCACTTCTCTGTGCACAGGGGAGAGGTGGCTTCTGCACACTGCTGCTGCTGTTTGGCTTCCCACGGGAGTGATCGTGTCTTGGGCCCCTGCTGAAATGTGCCTGTGGATTCTGCCCAGTTGGTCAGGGCTGCTCCCACCTGGCCATTCGTGCTAGCCGGAAAAGCTGTTCAATTAAATTTTTGTGAAGGGCAATGCACAGCACTGGAAAAGGGTGCATTATCTTTTTTATCGTGTGGTGTTTATCATGCCAATGTTAGCATCTCCGCAGGCCAGTCCAGCTCTCTGGAAAAGTGTAAGTGCTTGCTGAGGCAGAAAGGGAAACACTGGTGGGCTACTGAGCAGTTTGTTGCTGGTGGGATCGTTGGCGTGGTGTAACGTGTGTGTGTTTGGGCTCCTCTCTCTGCAGGAACGCAGCTTTGATTGTAAGATTTGTGGCAAGAGTTTTAAGAGATCTTCTACTCTGTCCACCCACTTGCTCATCCACTCAGACACCCGGCCCTATCCGTGCCAGTACTGCGGGAAGCGGTTCCACCAGAAATCTGATATGAAGAAACACACCTTCATTCACACAGGTCAGTCCTGCAGCTGCTGGTGTTCAGCCCCAGCTGTGAGAGCAGGTCTCTGAAAAGGTCTCTCGGCAGTGGTCCACTCCTCCTCAGCTGGATCAGTACAGCACCTCCCCATACTTCTCTCTGTCCTGCTGCTTTTCATGCTATCTGAGCTCTACTTGTGCAAAGGAGGGTGATTTGAATGTGGTTTCATGAAAAGCAGCTGCAAAATAACCCAAATCCTCACAATCCAATCAGTGTTCCTTTAATAGGATCCACCAATGTTTATTCAAAGGGCTTTTGTGTAAGATGACTTGTAGGGTATTATATTGATGTAGCCTTGATTTACAGCTGAGGTCCCTGGAAAATGACAGGTGAATTTGATTGCAGCATTTCTTTTTGCAGGATCTACCAATTTACAATAGGAACAACAGGAGCCTCCTCCTCTAGATCAAATACCAACTGGAGGGCCTGGGGTCTAACTCTTAGTCTAAATATTTGTTCAGAGGTTGTCTGCTCTTCCACCCAGACTTTCTGAGAAATGACTGCAGTTTGATACAGAATGGAAGGAGAGGTGCAGAGTTCTCAAGTTTCACTGTTAGTAATAAACATGGAAACTAATAAAGTGCAGGTGAATCATTGAAGGAAATTGTTTTAAAAATATAATTCAGTCAGCATGCAGGCTTATCAGAAATCTTTAAAATCTTGCTTTTCAGACCTGCATCATTAACTTAAAGTAGAGGCAAATGAATGATGTGTGAGGTACGGAAGCATTTGTAGACACGAAACAACAGCGGGTACTGGCCAAATCCAAGGTTCATATAGCCAAAATCCTGTTTTCTGATGGTGACCACTAGGAGATATCAAGGATGATGCCTAAAAATGGCAAATGCGTAGAAAGATGGCATTATATGTAGTGCTGTGTAGTTGTAACTTTTCTAGATGACAAGCAGTGAACAATTAATGTTACTTATAAAGATTTTCCACCAGATGTTTGCTGGATGAAAATGAACCCTTTAGGAAGGAACACAAAAAGTATTTCTGTAGTAACTTTTCCAAATGAGGCCTAATTAAGCAGAATTTCAGCGAAATTCTGAATCAGTCAAAACCATTGTTTTTTTGTGAGGTCAGAAACTGTGCCGGGGCTTTTAAATTGCTAATATAAAACCAGGTCCTTAACTGAATTGGGGATCCCTTTCATATGCAGAACATGCTTGTGAACTGAGCCTCCAACACATTTCATATTATTTTATGGCTCTAAGAATCTGATCTTCAAACACGCAAAGAGTTTGTTGCTCGAGCTGAAGTCAGTGGGGTCTGCAGGTGAAAAGCCACTCTGAAAATCAGGCTTGGTTTTTGTGGTTGGGTTCTCTCTTATCTGTTATTTGATAATAAACAGTATGAAAATGCACTGAGATCCTGCTCACATGGAACGGGACCTTCCTTTTGGGATAGGTCACAGCTCATGGGGTTTGGCATAACAACCCCCATCAATCTATTCCACCTGCCCCTATGCTGATGCTATAATAATCGATGTTAGGTGTTCAGCATAACCTGGAGGTCTTCCTGGATGTTCCACTTGCTTCTAGGACACAAAGCCAGTTTAAAGCACACAGAGTCCGTGCAGCTGAATGAATTCACAAGTTACGGTGTCCTGACAGCACTCTGTGCTTCAGGCTGCTCCCAGGACTATACTGGGCCGATGAAGGTGCAGCCAAGTCCAGGCCTGCTCAGCTGCAGTGCAGGGTCAGCTAATGCTGTGGAGCTCTCCACTGCATGTTTTTTTTATAAGAATGACTTCTTTGGTAATCACACAGGAATCCCTTTGATTAGGTCCAAGGCCCAGCGTGCGTTTGCTGTTTGCTCAGGTCCTGCGTAAGCAGCATGTTGCTGCTTTCACACCTTCTCTCTGTCTTTCTCCCACCTTCTGTGTGCAGGTGAGAAGCCTCACAAGTGCCAGGTGTGTGGAAAAGCTTTTAGTCAGAGCTCCAACCTCATCACCCACAGTCGGAAGCACACAGGCTTCAAGCCCTTTGGCTGTGACTTGTGTGGCAAAGGCTTCCAACGAAAGGTGGATTTACGGAGACACCGGGAAACACAGCATGGCCTGAAATGAATTCCAGCTGCAGTACAGAAAGCACCTACAACACTATGAGAACAGACTTCCTTGGCTCTCCCGCTGGACCCAAGCCCCGTCCTAAGCACAGACTCTGGCATTACCTTCCTGACCAGGAGCTTGGAGAGAAGTGGACAGGCCCAGGCATTGACAGCTCAACCTGAATGACTGTGAAAGCGAAAATTAAACGCTGGGGTCTCTCTCTTCCCTTCTCTGTTTCTGAAATAACACTGGAAAATAAGCCTGTTAGATATGAAGCCTGATACTCCAAAGATGGATAAGCTACCAAATACCTGAAGCTGTAAAATATTTTTCCCATGGCCAAGATGAATCCCCTGAAGTTTCCAGTAGCTTGAATCACCTTGCAGAGAAACATGAGTATAACGGTGTTTACATGGTAAGGACAGAGAGCCATCAGCACATGGTGCAGGGAGCACTTGCCTTGGTTGAGTTTCAGTGCTAAATGGCTTCACTCTTGGTTTCCTGTCAGGAAAACCTGGAGGATCAGGACTGAACTGTGTGGTTTGACATCTCACTTGTTTTTAAGCAAAGGTACTAGCTTGGACCTGATCCTGCTCTCACTTGTTCTGGTGCAAATCAGGAGCTGCATTAACAAAGAGGCCCTTTTTAATCTCCGAGAGCCATCTCTTTGTGCAAGGCCTGGCTGTGTGCATGTGTTTGAGGCATGGGGGTTACTTCTTGCTACATCCGCTGGGGAGAAGGAAGCTTGTGAAAGATGTGGAAAAGCCAAAGCACAGAGTTATGCCTTATAACTACAAACCCATCCAACAAGTGATCCTGACTGAGGAGGGCAGGAGCACTGAGGAGGCACAGACTTGCTGTCCAGAACCATTACTGACTTCGGCGTTCTGGCTTGTTCTAATAACTGGAAAATAGCTACTTAATAGCATCATTTGTATATTTGTTTTTGGTTTTTTTTCAATTTTTAAAGGGAAACTCAGCTGAGGTGGGCAGGAATCATAAAAGTATAATTGACTGAATTTGCCTTAAATGACCCTGCATGTACCTCAGTTAAAAAAATGCTGGTTTTACTTTGTTGACCGGTTTGTAAATGTCCTTATTAAGATTTTATGGAGTGTCTTATGTTTATTGGTACATATTTATTGGAGTAATGTTTTAAGTTAATAAAGTATTGAGGATGGTCCTGAGTGATTTTTATTTAATACATAACTTCAGCACATTTGTGAATGTCAGCCATTACGATATACCCCAGTGATGGTCAGGGATACGGCATTCGAGGAGATAATGCAGGCACAGCAGAATTTGCGCAAGGGCTCTGGTGGTTAAGGAACACAACTGCCATGTTTATTTGTCCAGCTGCCACTGATTTCAGTTAAACACTTCACACTTTGGAAGACTGGGGTATGCTGTGCATAGGCTTATCACCATGAAAGGGTTTAGAGGGGAAACAGCAGTTTTAAATGTCCGCTTTGGAAATTCAGACTGTCAGAAGTCCCTGCCTAGCCTAGGAGGAACTTGAATGCCCTCCCACAAGATTAAATGTCTGTGCCGGGGAGTCTGCAGGGACACCTGAGCAGCAGGTGCATCCTTTACACTTAAACCCGTTGGGACTCACAGAATTGCCTTCTGCCTGCCTGCCATGTCAGCAGGGCTTGCTCCATCTGGCAGCCGCAGCCCACACAAAAGAGAAGGAGGAGGATGATGGAGGGGTCCCTCGTCCTTTTCGCAGCAGAGCGTGGCATTGCAGCCTGAGCTTTTACACTTGCCCGTACCCTTGCGTGCCCACACGGATATATACTGTTATTTCCAGCGTTGTACTTTTATTCTGGATAAAACCAGTGAGCGGAGGCCTGCTCTGTCTGCTGGGCTGGGCCAGCCCTGTGGGCACCCCGGCCCCGGGGGCCATGGCACTCCAGCTGCCAGCCTGCTCCGGTCCCGCCAGCCTGCTCCGGTCCCGCCAGCCTGCTCCGGTCCCGCCAGCCTGCTCCTGCCACCCCCTGAACATCAGCCACGGCCCCGCCTCACCGGGCTGCCCTTGCAGGCTGGGGCTGAAGCGTTATCTCCACAGGGGTCACCAAGCACACACCACTTGAGCAGGGGGCAGCTCTGCCACACACAGTCTCTCACACCAAGACTTCACAGATGAGGCTTTTATTGAACAGAAACGCAGTCACAGGGCGAGCGGCTGCGGCACAGGCACCACAGAGGGTGCCAGGGGTCCTGAAGGGCGCATTGGGCCCGCTGTGCTGGGTTAATTAATGCAGATCAGTGTGGGAGACTCAGCAGTAACGGGAAGGGCCTGGTGAAGTCCTGCACCCCGCCCAGATGAGGCTGCAAGGAGAAGCTCAGCAGGTGGCAAAGGTAGGCTGGGGCTGCTCCTGGGGTGATGATCGATGTTTATTTTACAGAGAAGCTGCTGTTGTGTTTGGAGTGAGCGCTGGCCGGGGCCTAGCCCATCTGCCCTCAGGAGGCCATTTTCCTGTCAGGCACGGCCTGCCTCGCTCCTGCACACCCCGAGCGGGCTCGGTTAAGTGCCTTAAAACCTTAAAAACCCACAACAGCCGTGTGTGCCTGCCCTCCAGAATGGCTCATTTTCAAATAGGATCACTCGTATGGTCTGAGCCTGGGGCTGCCTGGGGCTGGCTGGCCGGGGAGGCTGCTGCTGGTGGGGTGGGAGGGCACTGCGGCACCAACACAGCCTGGGTGGCAAGGCTGTTCTTGAAGGGAAGACGCTTGGCAGGTGTTTTTGTTGGTTTAAGTGGGTTTTCTCCTCAGAGTGTCTTGCAGCTCGCTGGTGTACCTCAGGGCATGGGTGTTGAGCGGTTGCTCAGGCCTCAACCCCTTTGAAATGGCTGTTGGTGGCTGCATGGGAGGGCACCAGCTCAGCTGCTGATTTGGGTTGAAATGCAGTTGTCTCTGGGAAAAAGTCATGGCTTTATGGTGGGGAATTTGAAATGAAGAGCAGGAAAAGAAGATCTATCTGGGGAGAATCAGAACAGGCTACTGAGGGCTGCGGTGGAAGTCTGAAGATTGGAAATATCTCTCTCAATGTTATTACTGCATGCCATTAAAAATACATTATGCATATTACATGACTCATTATTCATGAAGCAGGTTCCATACCTTTTGTCTGCCAGAGTAACTGTAGAAAGGGTAAGGAGAGACGCTGGAGCACACCTTTGTTTCTTTCGGTAAATTTTTAATGACACCTCTAGCTAACCAGTTGGTGAAGCTCAGTTCCTGCATAAAAGTGGAAAAGCAGAGCTATCTACAGGACGACTAAGCCTTTCAAAAGCTAATTTGAGCTTGTGTTCATCCACACCAACGATGATTAAATTACCTATCGAGTGTGCAGAGCTATCAGGATTCAGGGCATTGAAAAACAAGGTGAATTTATCTGATTGATTTGAAAGACATAGATGGAACAAGTGAGTTAAAAAAAGAAAAAGTCCCTTCCTTATGGATATTATAAAAGTACTCCTGGCAAGCTGACAAACTTGTTACTTCGCCTGCAAAAGTTGTTTTGCTTGTCCAGAAACAAATCTATTAGTTCGAATCAAAATGCTTTATCCAAATCAGTTAGCAGGCTGAATTAATTCATGAGGCAGAAACAAAGCAACTTATTGGGTTCCATCCTTATGCCGAGCAGAGATATTTAAAATTAAAATATGCAAACATCATCTGTGTTTTCTATACAGCCAGTTTCCAAAAGCTGATAGTAACACTCAGATTGGATATTGCAACACGAGGGAGAGAACAGCTCTTCTGGGTCTTGCTCCTTCCGCAAGCAAAGCTTCTGTTGCAGTTGATGGGGGGGAGGGAGGAAGAGGTTTCTAGAATAAGCCCTGGGTGAAAGATTGCAAGAGTCGTGCAACTGTATTTGCAAGCTGTGCTGCTGTTTTATGGTGATAAAGTGGTGCTCCTCAAGTCTCTGCATTGCCCTGCCTTGAGAGGGAAAACACAAACAGGTCAGTTGTGTCAAATTCATCTCCAGCATAACCCCAGTCCACATCAGGAATCCATTTTGCCTTTATTTATGGTTTGGGTCTTACTCTAAACTTAACAGTGAAATATAGCTCAGCATACAGCCCTTTGAGGGAATTCTGATTTAGAAAAGCACTGAAATACGCATGTAAGTCAATAAGTGCTTCTCTAGCAGGGACCTTATGAGACGCCTGCTTGGAGTTAAAATTCCAGACATCTTCCCTGCTGAATCTTAGACCTAACTCCATGGCCAAGCCACATCTTGTCTGTCTGGCATATTTTCACCCACATTGGAGGTGGCTTCCGAGAATGCCAAGGGTAATTGTAATCCTTCTTCATGTATTTGTTTGTTTGTTTTTTAAATGCCAGCAGGATAGTGGTAATTTCTAGTATTTTTTCCTCTGAATAATAAAGAAATCTAATAGATTTAAGGCATGTAAACATCTGTAATGCATTATAAGGCAAGTAAAGTGAGGGAACCGGATTTGAAAATATATTTGCACATCTTAAGCAGCAGACAAGTCTGAGTATGTATTGGGTATGGGTATCTAGTTGTGTCTTTGCCCAATGAGTTGTGGGGGAGGGAGAAAAAAAAACCAACAAAACAAAACACCAAACCAAACAAAAAACAACACAGGAGTCTCAGAAAATGTCCTGAGTTTTTACCACACCAGTTTGTAATATACACAACATATGGACTATAAATAGAGGGAGCACATGCATCTGGAAGAAAATATTTCATACACTATAAAAACGCTGGCCACACCTTGTTAGAATAATGTTGCCTAACGGATTAACCTGGAGCATGTGATAAATCTTTCAAATAAGACGAAAGCAAAGCACTTTTATGTGCTTGTTCTGACAGGCTGCTTCTCATCTGGATTTTGTTTTTTTTTCAGTAAAGATGACATGACAAAAATACTGAATAAGACAAACCTAGAAAGTAAATAATGTGACAGGTAATGAAATGATTTCGTTCTTTTAATACCATCCAGCCAACTTTCTAATACATGTGTGATCTCCCAGCCAGCCCTGGGTACTACTGTGCATGGAGCACATCCAGGCCCAGCTTGCCCAGGCCCAGCTTGCCCAGGCGCTGGCCACAGTCGCCGGACTCCTCTGCTCCAGCAGTCCAGGTGGTGCCTTGGCCACTGGCTCATCCTGCCAGCCCCCTCCTTAGGGACAGGAGCTGGTCAGCCAAGGGCAGCAAGCAGGAGTGCAGCACAGCACGCCTTTGAAACGGCCAATATATTCCATTGATTTAATTACTGTAGTGTAGCCAGCTGGCATCGAAGGGAAATTGTAATCCTCTGAGGTGACAGACAGTTCAATATGATATACTGCTTATGTTTTACACTTTCTTTTTTTTTTTCTTCCTATGAATAATACCTTCCCAAAACTCACTGATAGACTCAACAGGTGAGTTCAAAGGGGAAAAAGGTATTGGTGCAAGAGGCAGGAAACTGAACTCCCAGAGTTCAAAAGAGTACAGTCATCTGCCAAGAAAAGAGGCAAAATAGATGTTTTCAGTGTTTTGTATTGGAAAGTTTAAGTGTTGTAGTGAAGAGCCACAACAAGTTAATTGTATTTATTAAGTTATCAGACATTTACTTGGTTTAGATTGCTCACAGTGGCCACTACTAGTGAGTAATTTACCTTGATTTAAGCCAGGGGATTTTATGCTATCTGTTAAATCTTCTAAATGCCAAATTTCACAAACTGTCAGCTGTGCCTTTACTGCCTTTTATTTCTCTGAAACACAGCAACACGGATAGACAGGCAGGAGGGTGAGACCAGCTCCCGGAAAGGAATGTGTGAAAAATGGTCATGATCATTTTACACAGCTGTTCCAACTCTTTGAGCTGCTGCAGGGTTGACGGTTGCAGATGTAGACATCCCTTATATTGCAAACCTAGCAGTCAGGTAGCTTGGGGCCACTGGACCAGGATGCTCTTGCTCACCCTGAGTTAACAGCAAGTGTGAGTCAGGGCTCTGAGAGCAGAGCTGGGTCTTCCTGTGCTTGTGCTGGGCTCTGTGCTGCAGGGGCCTGACCTTTGCTGAGTTCTGCTGTGGACTGTTTTGGAATTATTTGTGTTTTCAGCAGCTTAAATTAAGATTAAAGGCAATCAAGAAGAGTCTCCTTCCTGTGTGATGTTTCCACCACTGCTGAGGCATTTTGCTTGTGAGCTACACTGCCCCAGGAGCCGGGTAACCTTGCTCCTTCCCTGCCTGTTTGTCAAGCTGAGCCTGGCTCTGGCAGGGCTCGCTGCCATTGTTTCCTATAGGGGTTTGGCAATCCTTGGACTGATTTCTGTGACCAGTTGGGGTGGCGGGGCTGTTTGCCAACTCCTCCTTCATCCCGGGCGAGGGGGGTGATGTTCCAGTGGGTTCTTCCGTCCCAGTTTCCCCAGCCCAAGTTGCGTCACAGAGCCTTGCAGGGATGGAAAAGAACGGTTGCATTTATGAGAGGAAGGGGTTTTATGTAAGTGAAATGAGCTCTATCCTCTTCCCAAAATTCTAAATGCCTCTCTCTGAAACCTTTCACACCGCTCACAGTGAGACTCCAGCCAGACGTGGGGCCATGCAGGAGCACATGCCTGCGGAAGTGTGAAGTGCCTTAGACTGCTGGGCACCAAATAATTTCAGAGGGGGAGATGTTTGACTGTTACTTCTCTCTTTTGAGACTGCTGTGGTTTGGTTTTAACTGTGGCTCTTTCCATTTGCCATTTGGATGTCCATTTTGTTCCTCTGCATGTTTGGTTGCTGAAATCTCATGTTTGAGCAATTTTTTCTGCGGGCCTCTGCATGGCAGCGAATGCTGCCACGGCCTTTGTATTGATGCTCTGGCAAGGTTAAGGACCTCCTTCTCTTTCCTAGTGTTTTAGATCTTGGTAGTGGCCAGAGAGCCAAGGAGCCCTCTGCAAAATGCAGCCATAAGGAGACATAGTTCTCAGCCCAGAAAGTGTGTTGGATCCTAAGGATCCCATACAGCAAAGAGTAACATGAAAGGACAACTACACTGGCTCAGTCAGTTCTGCTGCTGTTCATCTAAATCAGGGGAAATGCTACAATTAGGCATCATGACTAGATGTGTAGTGTGTGTTACAGGGAGGGTACCTGTTGTTGCTGGTAGCGAGTTTCCCAGGTCCATGTTATTGCCTGTTGGATCCCTCTCCTGCTGAGCTGCCTGGGGGGAATTCAGCTCACAGTCAGGGAAGATCCCTGAGGGCACGAGCATTGGAGAGTGAATCAGGTCTCTGATGGTGGTACCGCTGCCTCTTGACCAGAGAGGGCTGGTGGGCTTTGTTTTGCAGGGGGGGAGACAAAAAGTTAAAAAAACCCCTCCAACAACAAAAAAGCCCTTGTTTCCTTATGCTTTATTTTCCTGCATGCTGTAGAAGCCAACAAATACTGGGCTTTGATACCAACCCAAAATGCTGCTTCTTGTCTTTCTCCTAGCTGGGCTAAGGGCATTGTTGTGCCTGTTCTCTGCAGCTGCTGTGGGGTGATTCGGTGCAGCAGATTTTGTGAGAGAGGGGTCACGTCTGTGTGACAGCTGCTGGCAGATGTCCTTGCTGAGCGCTGGCTCCCACATGTGGGCTCCCAGTTGGGCCGGAGCATCGCGAGTGTGGTTGCACAGCCCTGCTCCTGGCCTGCCACACATCTGGCCTGTGTTTTGGGTGCCCTGTTTCCTATTCTTTCCTATTCTTTCAGTCCCTTTACTCCAGGGGGGTGTTCTTATGTTTATTGTGAATTAAGGGTGGTGACTGACATCAGATATATGGGCTAAAAGAGCTAAAGCACCCCTTTAGCACAGCCCACAGCAGCCAGGGGACATGGCATAATCTCTGATCACACTGACACCGCTGCTGCCCCAGGCATGCTTCTGGGAGGTTTCATGTTGTTCACAGCATAACAAAGTATTTGTCGTCTTAAACAAGTGTGAAATGGGTCTAATTCCTTGTCTGGCGATAAAAGGACTTTTCAAAGATCCTTTTTATTGTCAGCTCTGTACAAAACTGTCTTCATGTGACTGAGTATCTGATTTAGCAGCTTTCTGTAATGCTCTGAGGACTGAAATTCACTTCTGTAGGACAAAAACATAACCTTTGTGTAAAGGCTGGTCACGGCAGAGGAGCAGGGGGAGTAGGGGAGATGCCATCAGTATGAGAAAGCCGTGGGCCAGGGGAGGTCATGGTTAACTCCACCTATCCACAGCATACGGAGACCTTCTAGGCAGTGTTTGCAGTCCTATAAACTTGAAAGAGAAATTTCAAATAGGGTAATTGCACATCTTGCTAACGGTGGTGCTCGGTTGTGTGTTGTAACCGTGGTTGACAAAGAGGTGGAGGAAACTCCACCACAATACTTGAGAGACAATGTGTGTGTGGCAAGTGTCTCTGGCAAGTCCAGGCTCTGGGCAGCTGTAGCCAGAAAGGTCAGGCTAAGGATTTGTGAGGTGGTGCTGGAGTGATTTGGTTCCTCCACTGGAATGCCTCAAACACCTTGGAAGGGGGATATGACCTGAGTATGATTTGGGAGATGGAGTACTCCAATACACGCCGCAGTCCTGAGGAAGGAAAACCCAGGCTGAACTCACTTGGATAAACAGAGCTAAGAGCATGCTGGACTGTCAGTGATTAGCTGGGGAAGGGGGAGTGGAAAGCACTGCTGGTGGGCAGCGCTACTTTGCCCATGCTGGTGGGCATGGTGGCTCAGAAACCGCCAGGTATGAGGCATACTGACTGTAACATATCTGAAGAGTTTCCTTGGCAGGAGGAAACCTCAAAGGGACCTTTCTGGATTTGCAGCTGTGTTAGGAGTGCTGCATACTGATGTGACACTGGAGCCTGAGCTTAACTACCTTACCATGAGTACAGAAAAGTGTCTTTCTAGGGGCTCCTCTAAAATAACCTGTGGTACATTACTCTGAAGTGTCTTGGCCTCTGGTAGTGAACTTGTGGCACAAGGGAATATTTTCAAGGAAACATATGGCCAAAGTTTCAATCTGTTCTCTAACGCTGCTTTAACTGAGAATCATGTTAAACCAAACTGTGACTACCCTTTTTGGGGGTGGGATGTTCTTGCTGCTCGCAAGCATTACCTGATTTCAATGCAAACTTGGTGTCTGAATAAGGTTTTCAGGTTTAATTTCCTGCAGGGATTCACAGTGTAGGTAAGCTGTCTGGAGGGGCTGGTTGGCTGCTGTGATGGTCTTTCATGGCCAGGAAAGCTCCAACACCCCTGATTTTCCAGTGTGCTTGGGAGGCAGTCTGTCCATTACAGGTAGGGGTACATGCAGATCTGTGTGTGCCTTGCACATTTTTGTTGCTCTGGGCAATATCTGTTGACTGTTCAGAGGGCACAAGAGCCCCAGGTGTCAGGTGTTGTTGCATATCTGATGAAGAGATTCACTTGTGGAAAAAGACTCAACAGAAAGTTACTCTCATACTTCTCAAGTGCTGCCTGGGATGTGTTGCAGACTGAAAGAGGATTATTTTGAGAAAAGTGGTCAAAGAGCATTGCTATAAATTTACAGTCAACAGTCTCAAACAATAATTCTGTTATGTACAAACTTCTACCTATTGAGTTTGGCCCTAAACTGTCCAGAAAACAAATATTTCACTAGGATTCTTCTTGTGAATATACTGAACACAAGTCTAGTTTTCTTCTTCTATGCTTATTTAGTAAATATGGAAAGTAACCTCTTTTCACACTCCTATTCTTTCTGAAAGGCCCTCTGAATGAATGCCCATTGACTCCCAAAATGAAACTACCGGACAGAAGGAATACCCATAGGTTACTGAATGGTGCTGAAGTGCCTTTGCTCTAGTTCCCCTGTTGTTTTCCCTCCCTCCTCTGGTTCCCATACCACAAGCTCTGCAACTGCCAAAGCCACACCTGGCTGAGGCTTTTCAGCAGGAGAGAGCAGGCACACATGGGCAATTGACACTTCTGGTGGGGAGGGACCTAAGAATTGAAAACTGGAGCAACTTAAACCGTTCAAACTACCTCTGTGTTGCTTTCAGCCTTCTGACAAAAGTTGTTTCTCTGCTTAGATATGTGCTTTTCACTAGAACTCTAATAAGCTGGCAGAAGATAAATGGGAGAGGAGGGGAAGTTACCTTTCCTTCCCTTGGAACAGTGTCAGCATTTCCAAAAGCTGCTGTCAGCTGGGAGCCAGGGAAATGGTGCCCAAGTTCTTGGAAATAGCAGGCCCAGCACTAGATGCCAAGTACTTTGGAGGATCTGTCCTGAAGCAACAGGCTCAGTAATTTCTTCTTCACCTGACAGATCTTTTTGGGTCTTTCCAGGCCAGGAATGTATGGACTTGTTAACATACTTGCCAGTGATCCTCAGCCCTTCAGCTATCATGTGGGTGAGCTGCAGATGCAGGAATGCACGTGCAAGTGCACAGTTTCACTGTGCATCGCGGCACTGACAGCTGGCTTTCTTCCTGTGGTTAAAACCTTCACCCACACTTCTCGGGATCTGAGCACAATGTGTACAACCTTGCAAAGTAAACACGTCCACCTAGAATTTTTATTTTCCCAAATCACTCCTTTAGCTAATGTTTCAAAGATACATACGCACCACATCTGGTGCAAACCAAATATTTTCAGTCTGTTGGATCCGAGTCAATATTTGCCCAAGGTATTACAAAGACAGGGAAGAATGCCCTTGTTGAGGATTGATCTTGGACTTAGATGTGGGCAAAGGGACCCAGAGCTTTGTGACAGGGCACCTCTGATACCACCGGTCCCATGCTGCGGCTGCTAAAGATAGTTCCAGATGGCCCTCTTGCTGACCGTTCCCTGTGCGCTTGTGCGGGCAGGGCCTCACTTATCGCTGGTGCCGCTGGGGACTGGCACTGCTCTGCACCTTCTGCAACCTGTGGGGCCTTCCCCTGGGGCAGCCAGATGTGCTGGAGGTATTTGAAGCAGAGGGCTCCTTGCTGGAGTGAAGCTGGTGAAAAAATCAGTGCCATCTGCCATGCTGGTTGTGCTTCTATTCCAGACTTTTGCACCTGACTGTTGACTTTGTGTGGCTTGCGGGTTCCTGGTGCAACTGCAGTCTCTGTGCAGGCTTCTTGCTGACTGACGTGCTGTACTTGCTGTTGAGTTGTGGAAGGTGGCCTAATTCAGAGCTGAATCAGTCCTAGAAAAGGTATTAAAATCTTACTTGCCTTTTGGTCAATTGAGACTCACTTGGGTAAACAAAGGTCAAATCTTTAGTTTCTTTTTTGGTATTTACATAGTTCTGTATATAGGCAAACTCCCATTGCCTCAAGAGTATTTAGGAGCTGACTCACATGTGACTGATTTGTCTTACTCTGACTGAAAACAAAGAGCAAGAACCTGACTGTGGGATGACCTACATCTAATTTGTCATATTTAGGGTAAATCTGAGTGGTCTGTGCTCTACATTGAACCGAATCTGTTTGCAGTTCCATAACCCAGTCAATAATACGTGGGCTGCATCGAAGTGCCATATCAAGAGTCCTGCTTGTGCTGGTGAGGTGTTCTGCAGGCTGAACTTGGCAGCCATCGGCCTGCTGGGGAAAGCGGTTGTTTCCTGGCCACTGCTGACTTTTGGAAATGCTGGGTTGGTAGGCGTTACTCTTATCTCCAGTGCTTCTGCTGCAATTCTGTGTGTCTCAGCACATTTTTTTTGTGCTTATGGCAGCATCTGTCTTTCACCCTGCTCTTCCTCAAGGCTGGGAACTAGCATAACATTAAGAGCTCCCCTTAAACCCTCCCAGAGAAAGAACTGGCACTCAGATGCTGCACAGCAGGTTGTGGTTGGCCTGAAATTCATTGCATTGAACTGAAGTGGCATATCCAATGCTATCACAAAATAGTGAATCCTTAGAAACCAGCGTGAAGGATGAACCCACTCCTGGTCAGAAACCAACCTTAGCAGAGAGAGGAGGTTCCCGTGTGACAGGAGCCCTTTGCAGTGGGATTACACCCAGACTAACTGCTCTGTGGTTTGGTGTGCAGGTTGCCCCAATTAGCAGAACGCACACAACAGGGCTTGACGAGTCCTCACCTCTTTTGTACCAAGCATTTGTTTCAAATGCCTTTTAGGATCTCTTAGTTGCATTTAAAAGGCAGGATTGTTCAGTGTTATTTTTTCTTTTTCTTGTGAGTGATTTAGCAGTCATTACATGCTAAGAGAAGTTATACCTGGTGATTGTTGTATGTTATGATTATAGGAAAGACTGTGCACTTAAATGTTGCCTAGTAGATAGTGTTATGGTCCCCTTTCTCATTTGCCTGTAACTATCAGACTAACAAAGTAGGTTGAACTCTCCGTGTCAGTGCTTGAACTTTTATGTTGCTGTTTGCTTGGGTTACAGGCAGTAACTGTGGTTCAGCGATCTCTGAGAACGAGGTCTTGGGGAAATGTCACTCTGGCTCAGAGCCCTTCTCTTTATGAAGCTGCAGTTCCCTCTCGTGGCATGTTGGGTGGGATGTCTTCTCCTCACACTCCCGTTTGGAGGGTCGCTGCAGAACTGTTTTGTCCTGAGTGGGGAAAGGCACCTGAAGGAGTTTATCCCTCTCAAGCTGCTGTTCTGAGCTGGGCACTTTGTTCCTTACATCAAGGTGTGTGACAAGGAAATGGAACCTATACCTGGGGACGCTAGGGGGTATGGGCTTTCTCTAAAGACCCGTGACCTCTGTGTCATGCTTGTACCTGTATGTCTGTGCATGGTGTCTGGATGACACCGTGAGGTTTGCTGCAGTCCCTTCCTAGAGCAAAGCAGTGACTCTCTGCTGTGTAGCAGGGCATCGCTGTGCAGCTGGCTTCAGCTACAGCCTTGAGGCTGGCACACAGACCCAGAGGTCTTTTGACTCTGGCTGTGCTGCTGGCGGGTAACAGTTTAGTACCTCTGCTGCTTTTTCATTGCTCCAGGACACTGGGATCAAGGCTGTATCAAAGATCTTGGCTGTAGTATCAGGGTTCTACCTCTGTCCAACCTGCAAGATCTACAGCAAGCTGTGAACCTGCAATTTGTACAGATTTGGTGGAGACTTTCAAGGTCTCTGCAGCTAAATTCCTTTAAGATGGTTCCTTCCATCAAGGAGGCAGAGGTGAGAGCTTCTCCTGGGTCCCTCTCATCCTCCCCCCACAGCCTCAGGACACCAAGTGCCAGGGTGAGAAGGGTGGGACCTAGTACAGGTGGAGGACTTCTGGAGCACAGGGGAGCAAGGGCAGGTTAAAAAGAGGAGACTCTGAAATCTAGGACAGAGAACCCAGATATCAGCAGGGACAGGACGTGTGTGTGACCGAGGGAGCTTGGAAGCTACAGTCATACTGTAAAAGGAGCCTCATCACCACACAACAGTTTTTCTATTAATGAGTTTTGGCATTTCCTCCCAATCAAAACTCAGCCAACACTTAATAAATGACCATGCAAAGGTATGTGTCAGGGAAATGCTGGCATTTTCAGTGCTGCTTGTGCCCATCCATCACCACATGAGCTCTGACTGCAGGACCACAGGCTGCTCTTTATCCAGAGGATACACTCTGGGCTGAGCTGCTTTGGGAGGACTCAGGAATGGGTTACAAAGAAGGTGGGTTTCTGTTTGATCCCCGTCTCGCTGGCTGCAAAGGTTGATGGTTATGTAAGTGGGAAAGGCAGGAAACTTTACAGGGTACCACTTCATGTGTGCAGTGGGAAGCTTAACTAGCAGTCATGCTGCTAAGGAGCAGCACCAAGCCATGGAGGCTTTGTAGCGGCTGGTGTGACGCAGAGCCTGGTCTGACTCTCGGGCTGGAGGGGTTGTGTGGTTTGTTATGGTCAGATTGGATTTCTGCTCTGTCACAGAGTGACTGTTTCAGTGCTGTGGGCAATGTGCACCCTGTGCTCCCAGCTCTGAAAACTGAGAATATCCTGAACAGCCAAATACATAACATCCATTTGTGGGCATTAGGGGACGACAAGAAAACTTGCAGTGAAATGTGGTGAAAGCCATTTTGGAAGACAGCAGGTTACCCCTAAGCATATTATGAGAGAGGATATGTATTTTTGGTGGGAGAATCATCCAGTTGAAGGATGTCTGGTTTAGGTGTTAGGAGTGAATTATTGCACCAGCCCTGTTAGGAGTGGAAAATTCTGATTAAGAGGTGGTGAGAACACCTACAGGTGCAGTGTTTCTGTGATGGCAATAACACTGAAGATGTGCTGTATCTACCCTGTACTACAGAAATAACAGAAGTGCAGCAGCAGTAAATGAGCAAAACACATAATTAGGGATCTGTAGAACCGAGTGTCTCGGAGAGAATACTGCTTTCTAGAAGTAAGCACCTCTGAATTACTACTTAAATCTAAAGAGAGAAGTGATTTCTGAGTGCAGTCATGAGTTGTGCTGTTGTGAACAAGGCATCATGCCCTGTCTCAGGCTGTTTCATTCTTAGAGGTATGCTTTGCATAAACTAACACAGAAGTCACACCAGTTAAAAAAGAAAAGAAACCCTAATGCACTAAATGACTACCATTTATGTAGGACCTCATCACAACCTTACATAGAGGTAGAAATGTCATTATGTTAGTCCACTAGAAGTCTGAGGACATTTTCTTATGCCTGCACTCACAATTGCACCTACGTGTGGTTTCAGGAAGCCTAATGTAACAGTCAGATTAAGTGCTTTCTTGCCTATGGCTATTTTACTGGAAATCCTGGTAAGGAAGATCTCAGAATAAGCATTTATGTCAAAAAAAGCATGTTTTCAGTGCTTCCACCTTGGAAAAGGGATGAAGTAAGGGTCTGTGTTTCTCTTCTATTATTGATTATATTGTAGTTCTCACTAGAGGATAGAGGACTAAGCTATTGTGTCTCAAAATGTCAGACCTTAACCTTTGTGCAAACTTCCTGAAGTTCAGCAAGCTATGTGAAAATGGGCCACTGTGATTGAATAACGTTAATGTGGAAATAGTTAACTCCCACACAACACTGTATTTCACCATCTGCAACATGGTTTGACTCTGTAATGGTTTCACAGGTCCGTGACGCTTGTGCTGATTTTTGTGGTGATTCTCCTATTTATAATTACAACTGTACTTAAAGAAACATCTGTACAGAGATAAGTAGTATATAACATTGATACGTAGATGCAGATACTAAAAACATAATTATGCTTTTGTACTGAGGATTAAGTTGTGTAGGCTGACTTCACACCCTAGTATCCATCATTGTTTTCAGAGGCAATTGTGCCTGGTAGAAGAAACTCAAGATTTTGAATCTTACTAGTTTGTAAGAACATCTTCCACTTGTGCCCAATACCTGTGCATCTGTTTCTTCCTTTGTGGTCCCAAATAAACCCAAAACTACTATTGGACCACTTGGCTTAGGCTTCCTTGGACTCTCTCTCATACCCTCTTTCATCTTTTACTACTGGACACATACTGAAGTTCATTGCTGCTTTCAAACAGAATCCAGTTTTGTAAGACTAAACTAACATTAGTTGGTCTAGTCCATCCACAGTGTCATAAGAAAGGACAACATCCTCCTGGTGCCTTTCTCACATGACCTAGAATAGTCCACTGTACCCAAATGCCGCATTATCTTCTCTCTGAGATCATTTTAAAGCCCCTGGGCCAACCCAGTGAGCTTACTGTTAGGTGGCCACAACAGGCAGCACTGAGCTCAAACTCTCCATCCCCACAGTGCTTCTGCCCTGTGCTCTCCAAACATCTTCCGTGTAGCTCTGTCCCATCCACTGGCTCCCCCTTACACCTGTAGCCTCATCTTGTCTTCTTCAATGGGCAGGAAGGTTATAAATGGACAAGAAGACAGACGAAGTGGCCCAGATTCCTCAAAGACCTCAGCATTCACAATTGAGGCCAGAGCAAATGGCCTGCTTTCATACTCTTTTTATTCTAAAATGCCTGGCCTCAACATACTTTACCATGTTCAAAAATTGACTCTAAAGGTTGCAGTGAGTCTAGCTACAGATACAGCCCAATTCTAATGGTGAATACTTAGGAAAATCTGACCCAATTCCGCTGTAATGCTTTTGTGTGGTGTGGAGCCTTGGTTATAGTATCAGCAACATCAAGGCAAAGCAAGCGATACAGAAAAATATGCTCACTCAACTTCAGGGTTAGGCAAAAGAGTAAGGGAGGTGTTACAGCTGGTATCACCAAGAAGAAAGCAAATATATTTTGAATTTCAAATGCATGTTCCTTTGCGAAATGGTGGGATGCCTGCTATCAGTTTTGGTGAAAGCCATGCTAGACCCCAGGCAATGAGTGTGGGTACCAGGGGCTAAGAGTCTATTTCTGGCTCTGCTCTGACAGAGTCCACGTGCTTGGATGAGTCATTCCACACCCTTTCACTTTCCTTTTCTGTGAAAAGGGGTTACCTGTCTTTGGAAAATGCTTTGAAATTGATGATGAAACTGCTAATTGATAATTCTCTTAAAAGAGTCCTCAAATAGTAAAGAGCTCACCTCAATACACACAAATGTGCCATAAGGAAACCATTAGCTCAGTCAAAAAAATTAGCAGCTATAAGCACAATCTGTGTAATAACTGATGGGTTTGGTCCATCTTCAAGGGTGAACTTGTTATCTTGGTCAAAGTTCTGAAACTAGACAATTTCTTACAACAGTTATGTAAAAGTAAGAATTCATCTCTTCTTTTAGCAATAAAATCTTACCTGAGGTTGCATTATGAAAGATAATGGCTTTAGCTAGGTAACAGCCTATAGAGATATAGGGGAGTATTATTTGGGGATTCCTATATAGCAAGAAATTCTGAACAAGGCTGTTACTGCTCCTTGTCACATTAGTTTTAAAAATAAATACTATACTTCCACTAAGGAAAAATACATATTACACATAGTCTAACCTACAACACACAGTTTGGGAAGACAAGTGAAAATGTAAATTGTTGCAAACAAAAATTTAATGGTGTCAAGTATGTTAAAGTAACTGGATACCAGTGGAGCATGAATGAAATTTAACACATCTTAAAATGAAAAGTGACTTTAAACTTTTTTTTTTCAATTTTTCCTTTTCCTTGTGTTTAGAAATGTTGAAGTGAAACACACTGACAATTTGAACACCTTTTCAAGTTGAGAAATTAATCAAAACCAACCTTTTCCTGCAGAGGTTTCATTTTCAACCAAGTAGGCCTCTTCAGATTAAAGAAGTTGCATAAAAATTCTTAATCATTTCTGCACAGGAGCACTGCTGTAGCTGTTAGGTGATTCATATCTGTTTAAGAGACAAGTTTCATAACCTATAGATGTGTTGTAAGAATCATTATGAGTATCTCTGTCCAGCAGCCGTCGGGTGGCACCGGGGCAGTGTCATCTCAGCTGGAGAGGCTGCCAGGTGGGAATGGCACCAACCAACAATGCGCATGAGCCCCTTCTGAGGAGCGGGGGGGCACATGGCCCATGGCCCGTTTACCCCTGAGCTGACGAACTGAGCCCTGCAGCAGGTTCCCCGCAGAGCTCGATGTGGAGACAGGAGGGCGGAAGGCATGAGTTGGCCCTTGCTGGGCAGTGCCCTCCCTTCCCCTTCCCCTTGTGGGGTGCAGGGGGCCGGTGGGAGGGAGGCCCTGGGCACTCCAGCCATGGAAACCAACTGTTGAGTGAGAGCTTTATGGGGGGACAGGGAGCAGGAGGACGAGCACTGGCTGTTGGAAAGGGGTAAAGTGGAACGGAATGGCCAGGCACTGGGATGGGAAGAAGAGGAAAGATTTGAAAGAAGAGGGAAGAGACAGAAACAGAGCAGAGGAACAGGGTGGAGTGTCTGTAACTCCGATGGTTGTGATACCCAGTTGTGAATTTTTAGTAGGCGGCTTCCAGTAGCACCAGGTATAAAAAAACTTGATGTATTATTATACGTGAAATGCTGAATTAAATATTTTTAAAAGCATGTGGCTCTTGGAAATTGTACTTTGCTAGCTCTCAGGCCATAAGAGCGGATACTCTTGGGCTAACCTGCAGGGAACTTCCTTCCTCGTTTGTAAAGGAAAGAAGGATGTGAAGATATGTATCTATGCGTTGTGCTTCCCCCCACCCCCAACACACAGGCTTCTTAGTATTGGTGACTTTATCAGCTTTGCTTCAGGCATCATCTCTCTTGTATTCAAGGTTATCAGACAGACATGAACTAGGAAAAAAGAAATCCAGCTTTTGACTCAGACCCTTAAAAGATAAATGATGTAACCCAGAATCTAGCATTACCCTTACAAAGATCTTTATAGAAGATCAGCAGTCAACTACCAGAACTGGAGGTCAGTGTTTCACCTTTGAATCACCAGATTAAAAAAAGGATGTTTCTTTCAGTGAAACCTGCACAACAGCATGATCTTACAGTAGCACATTGACAGAGAGCCTTCAAGGCAGCAAATACACGTTTGTAGCCACGCTTCTAAATTTTAACTTTTTTTTTTTTTTTTTAAATGCTATCACAGATTTTGAACTGTAGGGATAAGGTGACAGGATGCTGCAAAGTGTGAAGTGTGCTTGACAGTTTAATTAAGAAAACAGCTAGCTGGTCTAACATATATTTTCAGCGTGAAAACGACCCCTTCTACTGCTTCTACGTGTAATTCTTTGCAGGACAGTATTGTGAGGCCTTTTAGCTAACTCATGGCATTACTGCCAGGCTGAATTTTGCACAGGACCCGATCCTGCCCCACCTCAGCACCTGCCGGGGGAGGAGGGACAGCATGCAGGCAGGCGCTACAGCTGAAAGAGCCGTGGGTCCTGCTGGAGCCTGGCCATGCAGACCTGCACAAATCCCTTCACTCCCCTCTGCTCAAAAAGTCTTCCGTCTGGAACATGGAGACCTGCTACCACAAACTGGTCGCAGTGGGCCTGCTTGGTCATGCTGGGAGCTTCGCTCAGCTCCTGTCCAGCTCTCTGGTGCGCGCTGGGTGAGCAACACATGGGGGCTCTGACACAGAGGGGCTGCACACAAAGCACACGTTCCCAGCGAAGAGGCCTTGCTTAGCCCTGTGTGTAACTCAACTAGCACAGGAACACACATGCTGCTTTTTGGCAAACACGGAGAGTCATTGCAAGGCTGTAGTTTAAGAAAGATAAAACTCAACAAGAAAATACAAAGCCTTGTTCAAATTAATCTCTTCTATCCAAGAGCAGCCTCTCCTTACACAGTGAGCGAGCATAAAACTTAAAAGCATCAAATGGCACTTCCATTCTTAAGAAACAATGCCTGCACTGGGTAGAAAACGTTTCAGATTCATTCTTTGGAAACAGTTTGTGTGATTTCTTCTGTTTTCCTTCAAGTGTGATTCTGTTTTTCTTCAGCACTGCTTGCTGCTTGGGGTGTGTGGTTTGACACTCAGCTTGTCAGTTTAGCATTTTGAGATTGTGAGTTTTTTGAAGAGGGCACATCTGTGGTTATAGAAGAAAAACAAGAAGCATCAGATGTTCGGTGTACAAAAAGCAGAGCTTGGGAGGATCTTAGAAATGAATTGTTAGCAGAGATGACATGTATTTGACCCAGAGCTGTTGAGGGCTAATGTTGCATCTGCAAAATCACTGATTTTCCAAGTTTTCAAATGCCCTCTGGAGAAATTATCTTAAAAAGGAAGAAATAATTTAACTACATTTCTAGTTGTGAAATTTTATAATAAGCCAAGGATCTTAAGCAGCAAAAATATCTGCTTTTTTTTTTTTTTTTGGTAGCAAGAGCCCATAGTTCAGGAAAAAAAAAATGTGTTCAAAAAAAGCTTTTAAGTGAAGGGCTTATCTTAAAAATATCAGAGATTGTGATTCCTAAGCAAGGTATATAATTACCAAGACAACAGTTTGCTCTCATTTGCATCAATACGAGCTTTGTCATCAGAGCTTTAAGCAGTAAAACTACTGCCCTTTTGAGAACAGAAGGGAGTGTCAGGACCGTGGCTTAATCCCCCATATTACTCCTTTAGACGACTTGGACACTGCAGCAAGAGCCCAGGAATAGTTAAGCTGGTGGACATTTAACCAGTCTTTGTGCAAGAAGGACTACAGTCAGACTGTAGAGGGCTGCAGGTTTAGGCAGGTTTCTATGTAAAAGTGAACTGGATGTAAAATCAGAGCCAACAGCGTTTACACCAGTGTCTGCCTTTGTTAAATGCAGTGATTATTTTAGCTTAACCAAATGTATTGTTATCAAAATACCTTAATATTTTCAAACTTAATTTTTAATCTTTCTCTCCTGTACTGATATGAATTCATGCTCTCTTTTCTGGCTGTGCAGGTAAATACAGGGTACCAATACAGATTTGCTTATGCCATCTCAGTGAAGTATCTTTAATGAATCACATGGTCATTCCTGCTTTGACACTGTGTCTTCCATTAGAAACACCCAGGTTCCTTGCACAAGAAGTGCAGGTGTTCTGAAGTCACCTTCTAACACAGAATTCCTAAGTGATATTTTAACATGTCAACAGCCAGAGTTACATACCTATACTTTGAACTACAGCCAATCCTGCTGAACCAGTACTAGCCACAGATTTGTAGCCATTTATTCTATCTGTTAAATTAACAAATCGAAATGTCTGCAAAAGGCTCTCGCTTGACTGGATAATGCCTGCAATACAGAGATGTTTACGGAAAATCCTGCTCAGTGGTAAATCCTGATTAGGAAACGTTATCATTTTTTTTGCATAATAGGTGAGATAGACATGCCTAACATATGGTTGCTATAAAATACCTTAGATGAGTCAGATCTTAGCTGGCAGCTGTAAGCAGGGTTGTTCTGGCTTCTCAGATAATACTCCTGGTTATGATCTTTTTTGTAACTTAACTGCTGTTCTGTTAAATTATATTAACCTGATTTGTAGACACTCCCATTTGACTAGAACAAAAAGGCAAGATTTATGATGTAAATCCTAATCTAAGTGTGTGCAGCTTATTAAAGCTGTATCCAAAGTACCTCAAACTCTCTGCAGTGATGACTAATTCTAACCAAACTGCAGGACTCTCCGTGAAGCTGCTGCTGTCCCCCTATGTGTTCAGTTCAGTTGCACACCCCATGAAATTTAAGAGGCTAAAAGGTGCCAGAAATGGCACTGACTTGATGTGGCTTGCGATGATGCACAATGTACCAGTCAGTAGCCCTGCTGGCTTTGTTCTCTGATCTTTGCATGCAGCTTCTGCAAAAATGTGCTAAAGACTTTTGCCTTTAAAGTCTAGGCTACCAAAACATTCTGGGGACTGACTTCTAAGGGGGGAGTTTTCATAGTGGCAAGATGCGGCTGCCTTATGATCACCAGTGATCAGCTCTAGCCCGTTCTTGGAGAAGGGAGTCATAAGGGAGCTGTTGTCCTGGGGTAACTGCAGGACAGCACAGTAAAACCAACACACAGCTGGACGTCTGAAGTGTTACAGGGGCCACGCTGCATTATTTGGACTGATAAGCCATCCCACACCTAGGACTTAAGTCTGCACGTTCAACTATGGTAGCAAAGTCAGTGGGAAGATGAACCTAGCTGACAGATCTTGGAGACACTGGTCAGGAAGGTGGTGGCTGTTGTCCTTGGCCTTCCCAGCCCTGCCACTATTGTTAATAGTGATGCTGTACTCGGGAGACTGTTATAAGGAGGATGCCCAAAAGGTATCTCACAATATTGCCCGTTTTCCAGGGCAAAAACTGTTTAAAAAGGCTTATCCTTCTTTCTCATCTTTCTTCTTGCTAATGATTACTCTTTTTGGCTGATCTTGTCTATTTTTTCAGAACTCCAGGTTGCCTTGATCCTTGCTCTACAGCTGCAGGCAACCAAGGGGGAATAACCAACATTTATCACACATGTCCAGATCAGCCACTGAGGCAGCATATGCTTTCACTTGCTTTTTGAAACCAGAGTGCTCAAGCGAGAGCTACTTGAAGACACAGGTTTCCAGCTCTCTCCCCCCACCTCACCAAATCCTGTTTAGCACCACAAATGCCACAGCTCACGTTCTGCAGCATCTTTCAGGCAAGACGTCCCAAAGCACTGTCTGCAGTCTGTGCAGAGAAATGGTTCTAAGATGAAGCACCAGAAAAAGAAAGCTCACAAGAAGAGAAGTCTCGAGCAATATTGCTTTTTGTCTCTGCTAATGGAAGGCACACCCACTTCCTCTGACTCTAATCACAGGACGACTGGCTGTCGGGGGTAGCGATATGCAGTTGAGAAACAGAGATCTTTCTTTATAGGTGCCTAGCCCTGCCTTGTATACCATCTACTGCTTATGGAAACTTAAGACTTGCCAAAGAGAGGCTGATTCTGTGCTTTCAATATTTAATGCTCATTGGAAATGACAGTTCAGCATTACCTGCTATCCCAGTGAGATCAAGCTAAACCCCACCCACAGTACTGGGTGCTTGTAAGCAATTGCAGAAATAAACATCAAGTATGGAAAGCTTAGAGGCAAATTGTAGAACTCTAGTGTAACCTTGTGCATGTACTTTCAACACACTGGTATTTTTTTTTCTTTTTTTCCTAAAAACTGCCACTCACTTTAATTCATTTGGTTTTAACTCTTATGAGCTAAGAAAAAATGCAGTGTTAAACAGTAGCCATCAAAAGAACTGAATTGGATCAGATTACTAAGAAACTTCCCACTCTGCAGGGAAGGAAGGTCCCCATTCAGTGCCACGCTTTATTGCTAAATAAATTACTCCAGGGACAGTCAGTTCACTATGGTCAAAGTTCTCAGCTGACTTTTCTGCTTGCTTTCTGCCACCAGGGAGTAGGGGCACAGGCGTTAACACCACTAACTTCATACACTGCTCTAAGGTATGATTTGGAGAACCTATATTTAAGAGCATCAGTTATCTCTGAAGTGAATGGAGACAGGCAGGTACCTATGGTTGGATGCCTAAATTTAGAAGGTGTGAATACCGCTTTCCCTGTCTCCCTTTTTCTTCTCTCTGATGTCTTAGTCTTTTTCTCTCTAGCAGTTAAAGGTCAGCTGAGACTTAATGTCCAGCTGAACTGCTCATCCCTTCTTGCACTTTGTAAAGTCCAGATTCTCTCGTAGGACATGCAAGTTCAACACAAAGATTAACTGGACCATTATTTGCCCTCCCACCAACCACAACAGACGCCTCACTTTTAAACTACTCACTGCATCTTCCATGTGTTGTGTGGACACAGAGTTTGAGGCCCCAGATATATCTCATGTACCTACCGTGCTCTTTGTTGCTCCCTGCATCACTCTTTAAAGCCAGGGTAGATGTAACTTTCCAGTCCTGGGTTTAAGCAGCAGCACAGCTCCATCAGTTGTGCGGCTCTAGAGGTACTAAGGCACTTCTTTGTTCTGATAGTCTTCGATGAAATAAATCAAGCTCTCCTTTTCCTGTTTCAATGTAGAATTCTGCATTACCATATATAAGCATAACATAATTTGCAAACTTTACAAAGATGCAGGGTACTCTCTTTGAATACCTAATAATTTACAGGTTGCATTATGAGTCACCCACTTTCCTGAATCACTCTGAATCCCCTTCCTTCCCTCCAAAACCCAAGAAAAACCAGCAAGCTTGGTCAATGCCACAAAGAATTGATCAGCAGCAGCGAAGGGCTCTGCGCTGGGCAGTTCAGTAGGACAGAGTGCAGTACTTGCACTGACAGCATTTACAGGACTGTGAGCTGAATTTTGGTGTGAAAATAGCCACAAAAGCTTTTCCTCCATCCCCTTTGGCCAGCACAAAGTCTGCTTTGAATAACTTTGAACAATTTGACTTTCTCTATATATGTGGTTTAATTAACACTGGTCTCTTCCTCAGATTACTTCATTACATCTATAGAAAACTCAGTAAGAAATCTGTATCTGCACTATGCAGGTCTGTGTTACACATTCCTCCTTTGATGCTGAGAAGCTGCAACAGCATGAAGCAGGCTTTATTTTAAGCTTTAAAGTGTTCTTCTATTCTTTACTATAACCATTAGATAAGTCAGAAAAAAAATCACCATAGAAGTCTGGTTTCCTCCCTGCCTTCCTGCTTTTAAAAGCAACACATCACACCATATTTGTCCTGCTACAGGTCCACTGCTGGGCAGGCTTGGATGCTTTCCATGGTCACAGCAATGGACTTCTTGTGACTTTATAACCCCTATGTTCTAAGCAGCTGATGGCTTTACCAAGCTCAGGCACCTTGCACAGAGCTGTTCCAAAAGAGAGGCTTATGTCCCATCTACCCTAAGCCCCAGATCCATAATGTTCCTACATGCCTGTAGCTCACAAATAAGTCACTAAAACTTAAGAGTATCTGAGATAAGGCTCAAACCCACCACTGAACCAAGTGATAACTGTTCTCATCTGCTCAACTAACATAGGAAGGAAAAATGGTGAGCACAGCAGCAAGGCCACAAGGAAACAATCCTGCAAACATCACCAAAATGAGAAGGTGCGAGGGAAAGTGAGCTGAGAAAGAGTAAAGTCTGTTAAAGGACAGATAGTTGTAATAGCAATTAGCTTTAAGCTCATAAATGAGGTCTAGATTTGAATGTTTCTAAGCAGTTAAGCTGTTACAAAACATGCTCATAAGAAAACTACACAGATGAACTTATTTTTTTTGTGTTTGAGTTATGCTCTTTGTACAACCAGTTAAGGCTGATAGGCTGTACACTCATCTCAAAAGGATCTTTTGTACTTTCTCCCACTCAAAAGTAAAGGGTATATGTATACTTTCTGCATTTATTTACATGCGTTTTACTCATATCTTAGGGAGATTAAATAATTAAAGGTAAGTGAAGAATATCCCTTCGGGGCATTTCCAGTGTATTATAGAAGTCTTTCTTCTGGTCTGGTGAAGGTGGTCATGGAAGGCAAAAGATTCTGCTGTTCTCTTTAGGCAAGGAAATGCATGAGTGTGCTTGCTACAAAGCAGCCAATGAGGAGGTGTAAAAAATCCTGGAAGCTTCACTTTGTGAGCTGCTAAGGCAGACAGTAAAGGCAGCTGCAGTGAACACTGATGGAGAAGTCTTGGGGCCTGTGACTTATTCACTCTTATTACAGGTTCATACGTTTCCTCCACAGTAAGTGCTGAAGACCAAGCCTAAAAATAACTAACAAAAAAATCATACCACCAAACTGACAGGAAGTGTAAAAACTTTCCAAATGAGAGGCACTGAATCTGCTGAAACAGTCATATTGCCAGTAACACTTTCTAGGTGTACTCAGTATAGCCACATTATCATGGGGTAGTTGTAATCTTTGTAGAAATATATTTAACTTCCAAAATCAGAAGCAGAAAGAGATAAATCCAAGGTTTAAGTCTTGCTCAGAGTATTGTACCTATTACGTAGTCTTCTCTAAGCTTATGTTTTGGTGAGGTCTTGTCCCTCCTTTGCATATGCATCAACTAAAAACTTTTCCATCATGGTACAAAACCCAATGTACCTTCTATCCAGATTACATCACACATTCTTATAAATTTGACATCAGACGTGCTCTGATCACGATGCTTATTTTTCTCCTGTTGCATACTTAGAAAAATGAATAGCTTTAACCTTGCATTAAAGGTCTTCCTCATTCTAAATCTTCGCTTTTACAAGTTATACTGCACATAACTTCCCATGACAAGGTAAGGGAAGTCAAGCATCACTTAAATGAACTTTACTGCACAATGAAGCTTCCACAGAAAAGCTACACGGGCTTCTGTGTGCCAGGGGCAATCAACTTATTTATCTTTACTATCATGAAGGAACTACATAGCAATAAACTAATTAAGTGCAGGGTTCCCTTTGGGTGTCCGCAGAAACAAAACAAAATAATAAACTCTTGTTTTTCAAATGGAGTTGCTATGTAGCAGTCCTGGTAAGTCTTGCTTCAGCCTTAACTAGTGCTGCACCAGCAGTTACAACTTTCTTTCAAGTCTCTCAAAGGACAGTGTCCTATGAAATGAGAACAATGCAATAAACCATATTATGGAATAATTAAGAATTACTAGTGGATTAGTTTTAAATTGCATTTTATAATCAGTGGCAGAAGCAAGTCTAAACACAGTTTAAACAACACAACTCTTGAATGAAATGACTACTAAAAGACTAAAGTTAAGTTTTTAGTTATTAAAATATAAAGTCCAAATTAGTAACAATTAGAGACTTTAACTTATATATAAGTTCAAAGATCACCCCTCTTCTTAGAAACAGCAAGAGAAATGAGCTATAGATCTGGCATTTTTGTGTGTACTGTTGTCATCATTCCTAGAGTGCTGCTCCATGCGTTAGCTCAGCTGGAAAAGTGGCAGCAGCAGCGCTCCTCACGTGCCAGCAAACTTCTGGAGACAAACTGCGGCTGAACATTTCCAAAGCAAAAATAACCCAAACCAACGCAAATTCATTTCTACTGCTTTTAAATAGGTAGTTTTCAGATGATCCGCATTTTAACTAGTATCCATGCACACTCTGAACAACTGCTGTTATGGGCAGCTTCTCCAGAAGACTTCAGCATTCTTATTTGTAGGAAGGAACTGAAATAGCAGAAGTGCAAGAAGTACAATTAACACTAAATTTCATTTTTAATTTAAAAACAAGTTCCAGCAATTGAAGGTGTTTTTTCATTCTCTGTGCCACTATTTCAGATAGTAGGAGAGGTTGGGATGATCACCTTAATTCTGTGGGGAACAAAGGAGTGAGATCGGTAATGTTAATATACTAATTACTTAATTAAATGCTATAATGCCATTTTCATCAAATCAGTTGAATATGATCAACCTAAATAAGGTGTTTGCTTTTAATTTTTTCAGCCTACCCAGAATGCCAACAGTAATCTCAGTATTAGGCAAAAAATAAGTGGCTTTTAGCTCAATCTTATATCAGAAAGACTGAACATAACAATTTCATTTTAATAATAAAAAACCCCACTGAGCCTTATCCATTGTAGCCACACAGATTTTTTTTTTTTATAAATTGTAGTAAAACTTGAGTAAAAATTCCTCCCAAAAACACAGTAAACCAACTATATATTCTCAAAGGTTAAAGTGATAAGTAAGCAGCTGGTATTTACTGTAAGTGACAAAATGGTGACACTCATTTCCATACCACATTCTGTTTATTTACTTTAAAATGTACTTTACACATTTTCTGCCCTGGCTGATATGATCTGTAGTTACTGTGCATACTTACAAATTGCTGAAAATCAAACCTGTTGTTTACTAGTTTAGTTTTAAGACATACAAAATAGTTGAAAATTGCCTGACTATTCAAGTAGGCTTTCCTTTCTAAATATTCTTGTTAGACTTTGCAGATCTTCATTTTTGAAATGCAGTTCTTCCAGCAACGTAGTCAGGAACTGTGTGTACACGGGGCTCGTCTGAGTGTTCTTAAAAAGTGGACTTGTTTGTGACAATCTGGCAAAAAAACAAAACGCAACGTATTTGATACAGAAAAGCAACTTTTCAGCTTTCGATGTAAAAAAGGCAAAGCTTGTGAGTTTGAACAACTGTATTGAAGAAAGGCAGTTTATAACATCACACTTGATTCATTACAGTACATAAGATTGTATGGATTATATAAAATATGACCTGTACTGAAATGGGAATTTTTATTAAGACGTAGTGAAACCGAAAACCAGTTGAATTTAAAAAAAATGGGCTAGTAGTTTGTACGCCACTAATCAGTTGTATATCGATGTTATGTACACAAACAAAATTCAGAACGAAGTGCAAAATGTTATACAATTTCAAATAAAAAAGGAAATATATCAGACATTATTTTCTTCTTTACCAAAAAGCTCCTGAATATTTATACTGTAAAAGTTATATAGGTCTTTGTACGAGTAAAATATAAAAGTCTATCGTAAAGTAACCAAGAAGGATATTTTATTATTTATTATTATTATTATTATTATTATTATTAGCTCCTGGGCAGAATTTGTACTTAACTGGTAAGTCACACTCTGTCAGACTAGATAAAGACATTCAAGAGGTCCCTTCTTTCGAGGTCCCTTCCAATCCCTAACATGCTGTGATTCTGTGATAAGAGGGTCACTTACGGATGATTCTCCCCCTGTTCTGTATGTCATAAAACACACAGTACGTCAACAGAGCAAACACGTTTTGCTTTAAGCAGAGATTTCTCCGAACACATAGAAGCCTCTCATAGAGGCAGTTTGGGTTACGATTAATTTTAATTGGTGCACATGGGCACATGAGACATCAATTAAATTCTCAAACCAAGTAGCAATTTGAGTGAGTAATCAGAGCAACATGATTCCTTAGTTTTGACGGTCTGTATGTTAAAGCAGTTTAAATTATAGCTCTGAACTGAACTGTTTAAAAAACAGGCTTCAAGAAAGTCCAACAAAGAACAAAGCTAATTTTATAAGGGATACTAAAGGGATATTAAACCTCAGTTTTAAAGCTGGTGCTAGAACAAAGATTTGCTATAGCGAAACTATTTTCTGTTTTGGTAACAAAATTAAGTGCTTAAAGCCTTGAAATGCCTGTAGTCTTACAGTGCTTCAGAAAAATAAGAGAATCAACGGTGGGGTGGAGGGAGGAAATTATATTTCTGAATTCAGCTCATGAAGTTTAACTTTAAAATTCAAACAATACTTGGCCTTTCAAAATGGGCTATTTAGCAACAGCATTTTGTAGAAAACCTTCTATTTGGGTCTGTTTTTTCTAAACTGAGTAGATGGAGTTAATCCAGTTTCCACTGATTTTAAAAATTACAAAGAATGGAAGCTGAAAGTAGTTGCCAACTTGGACAACAAAGTATTTGCGTGACATCAGACAATGGAAATAAATAGGGCATTAGTGCAGATCCCCAAAGAGAATGTTATTTATCATCTGAAATCACTGAAACTGCAAGGCTTACATTACTGTATATTGCCTTTAGTTCCAGAACCAACAAGAACAGCAACAGAAGGCACCATCTTCAAAGGATCCCCAAGCACACATGCAGAACACTGTTGCTAAAGCGCATCCCTCCACTGAGGAGCCATCGCCATGCAGATCATTTACAGACATCGGATCTGGACGGAGATGAGGTCAGATGTTGAGCTGTTGGTTTTCAGTTGTGCTTTCATTTTATCTGAACCTATTTTTATCCTAACGTACTTTCTTCTTCTCATAATTCTAATGCAAAATATTGCAAAGGTAGTAATAGCTGAATCTAATTCCTAAGCACAAATATAAAAAAAAAAATCTTAAATGAAGAAAATCAAGTATTAAAACTTATGCCGAACATTAAGTAACTTCAATGCCAAATGTTACTCACAAGATGACTTAATGCCAACTCATATCCCAGCAACAGTTACTTCATCTCAAATACTGTATTTAGATCATAGTGCCCCTGACAGAGGTATTTTAGAATATGTTTGGAAATTATGTACTTTTAATAAGAAACTCATGGTAGTCTACAGCTTCCTAAAACCTTCACAGCTCACAGGGCCTTTAAGTGAGTAACAACTGAGAGTAACCTCCCTGCAGTCATTGATAGCAAGACCATCTCCACTTGAAAAAAAGATGCACAGAAAAGAAGATTATTTTAAATTAAGCAAAAATGACAGAACATAAAGGATCTAGCAAGACATACTAAACAGAGTCTCTTAACACAAAAATGAATTTACAAAAAATGCTGATTAATAGACTTAATGAGTTGAATTATCTTCAAATTCTTTTTTGATTGCATTTCGATATGTACATTTAGCTAAAGATTTCAACTATCAAACACTGACACTTAGTGAGGACTTCAGGAGATGCTCAAAGTAAGGACATGTGGAAAGAAAGAGATTTATGTACAAACTCCGCTCTGTAAGCCCTCCCACAAAAGAGATGTATTCATAGTTAGATCTGTGATTTTTGGACTGAAGCCACTAAGTTTTGTGATGTACTTCATGGCAGACAGGCCTGAGCTCTTTCCTGGTGAGAAATGCAGCAGGTACTATTCAAACTGGTACCACAGAACGGCCCCTGCCCGGGGCTGATGGTCTGAAGGTTGATTTTTGCATTATGATACTCCATCAGCAGGGGAGCGGAGGATGTGCTGACAGAGGATCAGAGCGACCATTTCAGAGTGTTAGTCTGGAGACAGGGACAGCTGAGAAAGATGCACTATTACCGGTCTTTAATTTGCCCTTCTCAGCATTAAGTAGGTTGTATATGAAAATGACTGGTGGTGTGAACAGTCATGACGTCTGGGTGTTGGGGCCAGGCAGCTGTAATGTTGCCAACTGCTCTCTTGGCAATGTTGTGGATTTACGTGTGTTTTTAGCTGAATTTTCTTCCTCCTGCCTTGAGCTTAAGAGGACATTAATAAGGATGTTGTTTTTCAAAAAGAGCAGAAAACTTGTGTGGTTTTAAGGAATATTCTAAAACTATATATATACATTTTTTTTTTTTTGAACTGCAGTCTGTGATATTATGTAGTTTCATGAACTACAAACATGTCCTAACTATCAGACCCTGTTTAAGAAGACATTCTGTGTAAAGAGTAGCTATTATAGCCCACACTAAGAAAAAGGTATTACTGTTGTGAGAGAAACTGCCAGGCATTAAATATCGAGAAACAAAGTTAAAAAATGAAAGGACATTTTAGCTGTGGATCAATCTTTTCTCCTTACCTGGACTTTGTTTAAAAACTAATTAACCTACTAATTATCTGATCAACAGGATACAAAATGAAAAAGTAATTTCAGAGAGGCATGTGGAGGGTTTCTAGCAAGTAGTTAAAAATTTTGTCTAGATGGGACAATGTGTTAAACATTTATGAATATACATACAAACACTTTAATCTTGGCAAACTGTGTCCTTTTGGTATTTAAACGATGCTTTAACTTGTCATTTGAAAAGCAGTTATCGTCAAGTACCTTTCTGCTTTTAAGTGGCTGTTGGAACAGATGCAGCAGCTTTTGTCTGCACAAGGTACAAGCAGATGTTGCTGATGTGCACCGGGTGAACAAAACCAGGACACATGGTCTAACACAGGTCCAATGTGTACTGGAGGTTCTGCACAACAGAGTGTTAAGGGCTGTGCTTGCATCCTTGCATGAAATGCTAACTGAACTAAACCATATTTGTATGCAAAGCAGCTCAACAGTATTTGGAATCAATATCTTCAAGTCACTGAAAGCCACAATGATGCTATCTCTGAAGAAGCTGTCATGACTAATTCAACCTAATGATAGACAGGATTTGCGTTCAGGGATCGTGGAATTGCCTCAAAATTCTGCAGTATCTTCAAAAGACATAGAATATAAACAGGAAATAGGATACTTGCAACCACAATAATAACAACTGACTAATGGAACAATGAAAATAAAAATAATAAATTCTGCTTTTCCGTTACTTCTTTCACACGTTGCAACATTAATGTGGAAGGGACTTATGCAAATAAAGTCAAATAAAAATAAGCTAAAGGATTAAGTGACTTTAAACCAATCACTTACAGAAGCACGCAAACATAGATGTCACTGTCCCAAGTTATACCCGCGTGCTTCAAAGGCTTGCCTTCAGCACGCCCGATAAAAGGAAACGTTCGTGCTCAGGTCATGGAAAACCAGGACAGTATAGATCAGACTTCATCAAACAGTGTCGCTTCCTGCACACTCACTCACACCATATGGTAAATAGGTCTTTGTAAAGTTTAAAAAGTGTTAAAAATGTCAAACTATATGTAATTGATAGAATTTGTAGTTGCTATTCCACATATGTTACATGTTCAAGGAAAAAAAAAAAGTGAAATTCATATGAAGACCCAGCTATTATTACCAAGCTATCAAATGACATCTGGCTACCTCAAAATGTTGACATTGTTTCAGTGCTTCAACTCAAGACCCAAGCTTTCTATGAACTAGTCACCTTACAAAAATATTTGACAGGTATACATAGGAATTTAACCTAAATTAAAACAGTCTTAGAAGTCAGTCATATAATATGGAGTAAATGTCATTAATTGATATGGTAGTGTGCACTGCTTCTTCCTAGATTTAGGCATACCTTAACCAAGACAGCTGAATACATTCAGAAAACATGATGACGCAGTAATATTTTTATGTAGTTAAAAGCAAATGGCACTTCCTATGCAAAGGTGTGAATATCCTTTCTGAAAAAAACCCTAATTGTACATTACCATCCTCCCCTCAGATACTGGACCTCAGGAAAATCCTTCTGAACTTTAAGATTAATTCTGTGATGCCCTTTGAAAAAAGTTAGATTTTGAAAGCCACCACTGTGCTATCAGCCAGTTACAGATCTCCGAAACAGACACCTGAAAACAGGGCTAAGAACACAAGCACCCAAGAGTTGGGTTCCTTTCCACTTCCCAAAACTGGTCACCACTTAAAATTACATGAAAAGCTTTGAGAATTTGAATGCATGTAAATTTACTCAATACGATACAAAGCATTTGTATACTCATGAAGAAAAGCCATATGCTCATTCTCAGAAGAATAAGAAGCCTCTCCTAGAAAAATGTAAGTATTGCCAGAAGCTTAAAAAACAATTAAAAGCCAGTGATCGTGGCAGACACCACGGATCGGAACACATTTCAGTCCCTTCCTTGCTCGGCATGCTTGGAACTTGAATAAGAACAGAATGATAAAGCAGAGTAATGGAACAGGCAAGCACCACCATAGAAAGCTGTAGAAAATTGGATATAAACATTTTTGCCAGCTTACAGGCATTTGAGCACTGTGAATAAGACAACATAATCATCACATGAAAGTCTTTTTTCTTTTTAATTCTCTCAGTTTCTTTCTACCTTTTGTTTTAGGCACTTTAGACTTAATTTTTTAAGATCATCATAACCAGGATGACTGATAACTATTCTTCTACCAGAATGACAAAAGTTGCACTAATGAATACAAAACTTTCTTGAACACTCATTTCAGAACATGGAAACGAAGCAAGAGCTGGCAGCAGCTATAGGCAGCAGGTTTTTTTTTCCTTCCCCAAGACAAACAGAGGCTGAGGCTGCTGCACATGTGCTACGGGGAGGGCGCCCACAGCCTCTGCTCCTGGTGCCATCTACAGACTCTTGCTAAGGGTCCCTCCCTGCAGGGAACCCCAGCGTGTTTTTGCTGGTTTTGGACATTCACAACTTGGACTATGGCTGTGAGGAATCTCGTCCTCTCATCACACAAGCATTTTAGCTGAAGGTCTGGTAACAAGCACTTACATACATTTAACAACGGAACTGTGTACACACCGCTGACACCAGTCTGGGTGATCTGACATAGCTGTGGAAGGTTCGGAGAGACCAATCAGCCATTCCAGCAGTGTGCCTTTGGCACTACACTAAAGCACATTTGCTCTATGGCTATGACATAAAGTCAGGTCACATCATTAACAAGGTCTGATTTAGGAGAAACAACGCTAAAAACCATGAAGAAACGTAACTGTGCAGGAGATGCTCCACGGAGTGCCACTGACCACTACCTGTCAACTACTACAAGAAAACATTAAACAGAAGCCTATCTGAATAGAAAAACCCTTTATACTAGAAGTCTTCCAGGGTACTGCCAATATTCAGACACAAATGGAAAGTATTTTAATGGAAAATCTACATCGAAGTTTGGTGCTGGGATTTGGCAAGGACTGGTTAGCGATCCAGTACTCTTTGTGGGATCAAATGGTTCTGAAAGCAGAGCAGTTTACCAAAGTGAAGTCTTTAAGTCAAAAGCAGGGAATACCACCATCGTGGGGCACCGAAAACTGAAATTAACTCGAAAGCCTGTCAAATTTCTGTTCAAAACTCTTCACACTTCCAAGACTCTTACAAGTCAATTCCAGATTTGGAAAAACAAAGTTATTAATGTAGGACAGCCCATCTTTGCAAATAATTAAATGATACTTAAAATAATTAAGTTATAAACGCACAAGATTTCCAGTTTGCCCCCTCCACAGATATTTTGTAAACATTTGGGATGGTATTACCTAAATATCAACTGCTTTTAAGATTTACAGGGGGTATTACCATCCTCCTCTTCCCAGCTCCCTACCTACCATTTGGAGTTGAAATCATGAGAGACTTCTTCTCTGATTGCTTCTGCAAGGGATAAAGAGGAGAGGGAGCGTTTCGCAGGCTGGCGCTGCAGAAGCCGGTGCCGAAGCACTTGACTGCGCAGCCCCAGCGAGCCTTCCTGCTGCTGTTGGACGGGCTGGTTGTGCGCGCTGAACCCCGCTCTGGGCCAGAGGCGGGTGTAGGACAGAACCAAAGGGGATGCTGCTACCTAGGCAAGAATCCTTAAAGTTGTTTCAGTGTATTAATGAAATTATTACTTTAATCTCATCAACAGCCCAGGACTCCTTCAGCAGCTATCTACAGTAAATGTCCTACTGCTTGCATTGCAACTAGAAGGGAGGGCACGAAAGCTCATCCACAGATTTAAATAAACCTGTGAGCAGATTTATAAAAACTAAGTATCAGTGTGATACTGAGGGTCATTCTCACTAATAGCTCATCTCAGTGTTAAAATCCTCTAGAAATATGCAGAGCAATGTCAAATGAATGAATGAGGACAATCATGCCATTACAATGTGTTCTGCTCTGTCAACACACAAGGGCTGGTTTTTGTGTTGGCTTTTTTTAATACTTCAAATGTACCTTCACTACTCTTATTTCACAGATATGATGGGCTTAGCAATGCAATAAAAATGTTATTAATCAGAAATGCCATTCTTTTAACACAGTAGTTCTACAGAATGCAGTCTTGGCTTCCATTTTAATTACGTTCCTATGAAGAAAGTCTCCAACGCGACTGATTAAACAAAAGTAATTGTTTTAAGACAAATGACTAGACTGAGTCAATACAACAAGTGTTACAGACCAGCAGTAAAACTCATTGAAATAGATGTGCAGTGCAGCCCATAGACCATCTGCCTGTACGTATAACTGGAGTGCTGCCAGTGCTGCCAATCACTTAATAACAGTGCGTCGGGATGGGGTGAACTGAAACACTTGCCGCATTTATCCACTTCAGGAAGCCATACTGAAAGGTGCTTGGATAATTTACCAGAATGAGTCAAAGCATCACTGTAATTCTGAATGTTCTTCACAATGTATTTACTGCTTGCTTAATTTGAGGTACAGACAGTGATTTTGTTATTCAAGTATCTTAAATCACAGCAGGGATTTCCACAGACCTTAAGGCATAACGCATCTGTCAGGCAGAAGTTAGTATGGGACACAAAGCTGATCAGAAGCACAACATAAGTGTTGCTGTAAGTTAAAGACGCAACACCAGGTAGCTTAAAAAAATTATAACCTTTGGTATAATTAAGTGGTTACCCAATTTGTACTGTTTTAACATACACTTAGACATTAGAAAACATTACAGCTTCAACTTATGTAATTTAGCAGTTATGCTCACAGTTTCAGGTAAAAAAAAACCCCACTTGTTTCTAGTAACTTTAGTTTGAGCATGATTTTAAAAGCTCAACATTTAAAAAAAAACCTTAAAAGCAAGAGACTGTCTCTAGAGTAAACATTTTCCATTAGAACACATTAATATTTGACAGACAATCTTGAACTGGAAGCATCTAACTTACAAACAAGATGAAGAAGTATTTAAATGTATCTCTGCAATTAAATCTTCTTTTAAATGGAGTGATACTAGTGCAAAAAAAAAAGTATGATCAGTGTCATTTGCAGCTCTGAAATTAAAGAAACCTCTAATTTGGGGCCCTTTGTTAGTACATCCTATTTGTCAAAGAGGGAAGTCAGTATTCAGGAGTAGTTTTCTTCAATCTCCCCAAATTTATTCCTATATTCTATTTTCTTTATGAAAGATAAAACACTCTAAAGGCCACAGTGTTGAATAATAAAAACTGACAGAAATAAACAGGCAATTTTCTTACTGAGGAAAAAAAAGCTACGGCTGGTCTAGTTTAAAATATAGCCGGAAGATCCTATTCTCATCATAAAGACAAGAATTTTGTAGCTGAAGTGCAACTTATGTTTTATTTATTATTTAACTTCCTTTCATTATTGTGTACTGACTTGTCCACAGAATCCAGCACAGACACTTTAATCCTCTGATGGCAACAGAAACTAAATTATTCATAGTTTAAAATTTTTGTCCACTACATTTAAATCAATGCTACAAACACTGATTCAAAATCAACAACTGGAATTCCTACATAACCCAGGTATATGGCAAAACTTAAGGTTCATTCAAAAGTTAACTTCGTCAATTGGTTCCACTACGTTCATTTTTTCTTATGCAGCTTCTACAAGTGTGTTCAAGAAAAATGCTCTCTTTGATACGTTTATGTATATACTTACTCTAAATATGCATTTTTCTTCTTTTAAAGTTCACCTTCCACACACACTTTTCATATAGTTGGTGTCCAGATGCAAGCCAACTTTTAATGGGGCCAAAATTTCACTTGTGCTGCTGCTGGATGGCTACAACTACCAGCAAAGGGAAAGCAAACCTACAGCCCCAAGAGCTTGTCTAACCACATGACAAAAGTCCTTCCTGACAACCGAAAAAGAGACAGTGGAATTGCCTTGTTAGTTCTTCCATTTGGATCTTGGTCTTTTTTTTTAACCCAAGGAACAAACTATTTGCATGAATAGCAGGATATATTGTTTATGCCACTTTTTTCCTCTCCCATGAAAGTGAAGGATCACTCCATCAGCTGCCAGCTGTTATTTATAACAGCCTGCAGTAAAACTTCAAAGATCCTGCAATGAAAACATTTTATACTAATGTTGCATTGATACAACAAGATATAGAAAAGGAAAAAACTCAAGTAAATTCAGACTGCCCTCAAAATATCAACTTTTTAAAGATATATGACCTTTGATTTTTAATTAAGGACAAGTAAAACGCTTTCTTACATATATATAAAAATCTATTTACATCATTAGGTCAGTAATGAATTTTACAGGGAAAGTAAAAGTCTAATGCAAAGGAGCACCCAAAATAAATACATAATGTGTTCAAAGAAACTATGGTGAGACATTTCATCAAATGGTGTAACAATTTAGTATAGCCACTTAATACTATTTGTGTCAGTTCTGTACCTTGTATACTTGAAGACAACAAGCCTTAGAACATGCACTGTATGTACAAATAACTGAAAAAAAAATAAAATGCCTCAAAAATTAGATAAACACCTGAAACTCTCAGTTCATGTAACTCATACTATTTTACCACAATATAATTAATTATATTCTAAAATTCTTCCCAGGAAGTAACTAGAAAATGGCATTTTTCACTATCGCCATATTTCAGTTCCTGTGAGTGACCAGTAGCACATAAACATGAGAGTGACAATTTCTATCCAGCTGACAGCAAATGTACAAGTCTATTGCTCTGTACAATTATTTTAACGTTTACAGTGCAAGCATCAACACTGCAGCTTCTCTCACAGCATCACTCCTATAATGGTCCGTCTGAACAAGTTTCCTGACCGTATCTATGCACATCTGACATAGTTATTTTCCTCAGCCATTGTCCAGGACAGAAACTACACATTTCAGAACACTCGGCAGGTGGAAAATGATGTCCCATGCTGTGCAAGCATTTGCTGGTGTTGTGCTGATCCCGTAATACTGAGCAGCTGGTGTCAGGAAGCGCTCGGGCATCCTTGGTTTTAACCCAGGCAAGAGGACCAACACTCTGGAAATACTTGGATGTTACAATGTCAGCCACAAAAGTTCAGGACCTGTGACTCCTTAAAAGCTACAGTTATAACATAAAATGTTTCTATCTGCCTCCTGTTATAGTGATATATAGGAACTCTATTCTCAAACACTTCTTTATTTTAAAATGACAACCAAGACTGCCATCAACACAAATATCATCTAGGTCTAGCAAAAACCAACTACTTGGGCAATCATATGCAAAACAGAGTTTCCAGATTTCTTTGATTAGTAAAACCTCTCACCAGACAAGAAGACTAAGAAAATACCAGAACCAGCTCAACGAAATCTACAGTTTCCTATCCAGAGCACTCTTCATGTATTTTAGCTGGATCAGAGACCATGTTGCACCATTTTGTATTAATAAATATGACTGCAGGGTGACTTTTTGTAAAAGCAAGTGGAGTATGGTACTCACCTCTCTATTACCACAGTCCAAGTTAATTACTACAACATTAGTTCACAGACATGAAGCATCAGAACTTCTGTAATCCTGTGTGCCATTTAAAGCACTTACATTCATACAGGGATTTGTTCCGAAAGGTTTCCATTTAGCTTATCTGAATAAAGCCAAGGCAAAAAAAGTTCACAATATAAAGCCAGAAGAAATCACTATCAGCTGTTTCTCTCTAACAAATCCAAGCTTCTTAGGTACACATTTCAAGGACAGGCCTTGTTTAAAGAGCTCCATTTATTTGAAGTCTGTTTCCTGCTAACCAGCTGACAGATCAAAGGTACTTCTCAGTCCTACCATTTGTTCCCATTTTTCCCTCCTTTTCAACTTAGTCAGAATTTCAAATTTAATAAATTTAAAACTTATTTTAAAATTGACCCTTTCATCATTTTCAGTCTTCTATTTTTTACTTTTTATGTTCCACAAAGTTTTCCTGCGACACCTCTCAAAAACTGGAATCTATGCCACTGAAATCTTTGGGTTACTCAGGTACATGAAATTAAGCACAGGTCTAAGTCTCTGTAAGATTAAAAAATGCTAAGATGTAAGCTTTTCAGAGCCTGAACCTTTTAAGTACTTTGTAAGACATACACTGTTGTATAAATTATGGTGCACATACAATGGGACATTTTAATATCTAAAAGATGCCTTTATATACAAATCTGGTACATTTTATGAATTAAACATTTTTTTAATATACATCCATTTTGGCAACTGCTGGACTTTTTTGCTCGCAAATACTGGTAATCTATTCCTATCAATTCATTATCTCAGTGATATGCAAAATAATTCAATAAAGATCAAATAAAATATACGGTCTTACGGTTAAAAGAGCTACGACACAATATACTTAGGTAAATAGCTTGTGGATACTTGACTTTATAAAATGTACTCACCTGTACTCAGTTACTATGGAAACAATGATCATAAAATTGATCACGGTTTAGTTTCACAACTTTCTAACACTGTAACTTGATTATTTGCCTTTCAGCCCAATATACAGATCAAACACCTGGAATAATGCAGCTGAGTAAAGAGACATTGCTAGGAATAGACTCGCTGCCACTGCGTCCAAATTTTTTTTCTTCAGAAATTAAACACAGGGACCTCAGGATTTTTCTCCCTGCCTTTCCCAGTTTTGAAAACAAATGCCAGTGCAGTTTTGGACCTCTCAAAATCAGATTCTTAAAAATAATCAAAAGTTAGGGATTCTTAAGCACCTTTTCCCAGACACGCCAGCTCACAGTAGGTTTTAAAAAAACCCGACAAACCACAAACAAAAAAACCTGAATCATTTTCCTGTTTAATTATTTCCAGTTCTATTACTGACTTGGTTATCTCCAGGAAATCACTTTTCTACTCCTAATCTCAATTTTACCATCTCTGCAAGAGAAGAACACTATTAACTCTGACTGCTGAAAGTACCCTGACCTGAATGTATACCTAGAAAACCAGCGTATCTGGTGAGGTTTGAAGCAAAGAGCAACATGAACCTCAACTATTCTTTATCTCTTTAAAAAACTGAATACCTCATCTCAGAAATACTGAGTTTTATAACGAATGAGTTAGATCTATTCAGTGCCTTCTTCAAATGGATAGAGAGAAAAGGATGGAGAGAGCGGAAGAGTGTGAGCCATATATACATTGCCGTGGAACACGGTATGAGCATGGTATACATCAAAATGAAAGGAAATATACTGACATCCCAAGCCTCTAAAGAACCAAGCACCTGTACAGTTTTTGCACTGATGCTTGTTTTGCACCAAATAGTACGCAATTATAAATATATACTTTGCAGTTTCTGGATTGAACTCCCACATCCTGGTTAGCTGTGTTTGCTGCCAGCCAATTAAAGCACACTGTTACTTTTGGGAAGTACTGTTACGTATGTGACTGTTATAGTTTCTTTGCATTATGCCATGCAAAACCTTATTAATATAAAGTTATTTTATGTTTATTTGTACAACATTCTGGTTACCTGATGGTTGCTGTCTTATCCCAAGTTTCAATTATACACTTTGTGTCCAAAGAGCCACCTGCACCCTGATGCTAAATCCACTAACTTGGATTTTCTGTAAATTCCAAGAGCTTCGTCATAACCCACTGCTTAGAGATACACTTGATACATCATCTTTTTGTCAGTGACATGTATTTCCTTCCTTCCCTCCCCAAATAGGCTGTATTTTCTGTTTTCATAAATATGAAAGGAACACACTTCAGAAAATACTGTACATCTTTTGCCTTCACTGTTAACACACCACATCAGGATCAGAACCTAATTGCCAGACTGGGTGAGACCACTGAGTCTCAAAATGTTTTTATATCTCAAGAAGTAACAAACTAATGAGAAGTACAAACTGCCTTTGCACTCAATTCCTACAGCATTAGGAAACGAAAACAAGGCTCCAGTTCCTCAGCACAAAGCCCGCTATCAACTATCACATAAACCAATAATTTGCCTCCTTTCTTAATAAATTAGTTGTAATCTTATCCTCTCCCTTCCAAATTTTTCATGCCTCTGAGCAGTTTATCCCTGGTCACTGTTGAATATTATAGGGATGCCAACATAGTCCAACATAACATTAGAAGAACAGGACACATCACTCAGCCTAGTAGAGGGATCATTATGACTCTCTGCATAGAACCAAACAAATTAACCCAGAACTCATGCTAAAAATTCTGCTGGTACCAAATATCTGGGGATCACATGCTTTGAAGCTGTACTAACCTTTCCAATGATGTGTACCTCTACATTTTTTTTGTTTCAGTAACAACAAGCCGAATCAACGGTGATTTTGATCTTACGACAAAGTTTCCGGTAAGTCAGAAACACTGCCTATGTGTCATGTCCCCATTCATGTAGGCAGTTCTTTAGAAAGTTTACTAAGATAAAGTTAAAACTCTGAAAAGAAAAGATGCAAGTGTGTGTCAAAGTCATGTTTTTCTTTTAACAGATGGGTAATGTTTCACGATAAAAAATGTTTGCATTGAATGTATTGAGATTAATTATTAATAAGGAAGCAAGTATATTTTCATAGGACTACAGCTTCGGGATTCAGCTGCAAAATTCAGTTTGCAAAATTCAGCTGCAAAGTTCAGTTTGCTCAGTTGGTGAAGTTAAAATACATTTAGTTTAAAATTAAGTTTGGGGCAGCTGTTAGTGTGTAAACTCATGGCTTACTTGCAGCATTAGTTCAGAACTGTCTACATTACCGTGTAACTGTACAACTTAGTCTGTGCTATGGCATGTCTTCTAATGAGCAAAGCTGTATGCAGCAAGAACGGAAGGAGGAAAAACATGACACTACAAGAGAAATTTTCTAAATATATACTTTTCAAGAAACTTAAATTTAAAACACTTCTCTGTAGTAGGGCTAGGCAAGTTTTTCCATCTGCTTGATCAGCACGTAGTTATGGCACAGAGTTCAACAGGACATGAACTCCACTGACCGAGTTAGCTCCCCAAAGAGTCAACATGATAAAGTGATCTTCCGAAATCTAGCATGCTATCCTTCAGAGGGTTGAAACACAAGCTGCAACAAAAATCTCTTGTTTAGTCACACAAAAGGCAAAAATGAAGTGTCAGAGGAAAGTACTTTCCCTACCTACCACCATATTCTTAATTCACAAGTACATTTGGAATGTAACATACCCAAGGATGACTAAAGCAGAAGATCCAAAATTATGTTCAACATACAAGTATTTCTAGGCTCTAGTAAAAAGATCAGCCAGGAGAACACCACCACGAAGGACAATTTCTAACTAGCGATGCACTTTGCACCCCAGCTCTGCACAGCTGGGCATGACTTCAATCTGAATGCCCACACTTACTGCTGCTGGGAACACGCAGCTATCTCTCTCTCGGAGGGATTTCCGAGACACTTGGCAGAAAGCCACAGCCCTGCTCTCCCCTTGCCCTGGGCAGCAGAACGGGCAGCTGCAGAGTGGAAGGCGCAGAGCAGAAGGTGCAGAGCAGACAGGTTCCTGAGCCAGCCCCCTAACCCCAAGCACCCCAGGTCCAGCCGACAGCGTGTGCTGAGGCTCTGCTCCTGCTGATGAGGTCAAGGACCAGAACTGCAAAGGGGAACTGATTATCCTGGCCTCACCTCAGGTGGTTTGTGCTGGGCTTACGTGGAAGTGCACAGCACATCCAGGTCTCCCATACAGAAGGTTATCCCTGAGAAATACTAGAATGGAAAAAGACTCCGTGTGCTGCAATCAAATCTGGGGACGCTTTCCTGTGTGGCAGCACTACAGCAACACACCCAGGTTGAAGCTGTTAAGGTTTCCTCTGCTTCTATTTTGTCCCTTAGCTGATGAAGATATTTAGTTAAAGTTGGCACTGATTAACGTCCCAATTAACAACACTGCAAATCCCTCAAAATACTCTTCTCTATCTGTTTCCTTAGTAATACTGGAATGCGCTAGGAGGAAGTAGAATAATACTGATCTACTCCACAATATGCCAAATAAGCAGATTTGAGTTTGCTTAGAAAGTGCTGATAAGTAAGAACTGTTTAACAGAAAACCTATTTGAGTTCATATTCAGCAAATGACAACCTACAATTATTGAGAGAAAAAGAATATACTTTTAAATTTTTTTAACATGTTAAGACAAACTTGGCTTTTCTCTGTTTCACACAATAATATAACTCTACAGACAGAGACCAAGAGTGAAGGCAAAACTATGACCACATTCAAACACTTTATAAAAAGGAAGACTTTTTGGATTTTTGGTCCTGCAAACTCTATTTCAAAATGGAAAATAATTATATTTCTAGCTTAATGATAAATTATTTTTCTCAGCTGAAACCTGGATATAATCTTCTATCATCAAAATTGCTAAATGAAAGATCATCCAGCTGACTTGTATGTGGTTTCTGTAGAAAAGAGTCACTCTGCAACTCTGATTCCTATGCAATATGCATTTGTACATTAGATTTGTACGTTACAAACATCCAAGCATTTCCAGACAGAACACAGCAGTGGCATCACAAACATCTGAATTCCTTTTAAAATCATTTAGAAGTGTCAGTGTTGAGCAATAGATGTGCTCTCGTGTGCAAAGAAGTAAAAACACATACTTGAACCCAAGATTCTCCAGTTCCTGAACCGTTATCTCCAAGAGAGTAAACCTCTAGAGTACATCTCCACATGACACATTTATCTAAAGTGGCTGCACACATATAATGATGGCTTTTGTTTAGTGATCATGGTCATCTTGAGTTTGTTTAAATACTGCACCGAAAGCTTATAAACTAATCCCAGAACATTTTGAAATGCTTCAAAGCTTTTAGCGGGGGAATCTCTTGCATAGGCTTTGTAGACAAAGCTGACCACAGTTCACTGGAACCAGCCAGCTCAGATAAGTCAGATGAAAGCAGACATTTCCTGAAAATATCTTGAAAGCTTTCCATTAGACTGTACCAGGGGTATACACTAAAAACAGCAAGTGCCCATGCTTGTATAGCAACCAATCTTCCCACTGCTTTCTCCGTTCTTTCTTATTTGTATCTGTTTATCTGCTTCATTTGATATCTTGCAAAGTTCTTTGGGAGGAAAAGATGCAACTTCCATATTCTAGCTTACAGTGCGTTATAAAGCAGCTGTTACTGTAACAAAAAATTCTGCTCAATGTACCAAACATTGCAACAGGAAGACACAGAAATCTACCACTGCCAAAATTGCTACACATGACAAAATAACAACAACAACAACAACAAAAACAAACCAAAAAACCAAGACATTTGTTCTACAGAATATTTTAAAGAGTCACCCACTCCATGATAGACACGAATGCAGTTATTTGAACATAATTCTTTGGCTGTCAGAGTGTACTCTAAGAAGGTCAATACAGCATTGCTGAATGTGCTGGTCATAAAGATGGGAGTGCCTCAGGCTAGATTTTCAATAAAGGCTGCGACTGGCTGTTCAGATTTTATACAATAATTTGATTGAATAAATCCGGCTGCTCACTAAGGAACAGGAAATGCTCCACTGTTGTGATCTCCCTACATTTTATACTTTGATAAAGACAGTTACACCATCTAGTTTCATGCACGTCATTTCATAGCAATGAATTGGAAGCCCAGGTTTCTTCAATAGTCCATAGACTGAAGGGCACATAAGTACTTTTAATAGCTTCTTGAGGACCAGCACACTATAAATGGAGCCTAGGTCTAATTTAAGCACCAAAATTAGGTGTTACGACTATCCTACCAAGAGTAAATAGGCATTCTCCAACGAAGAGAGGGTAGCACTATCATAATGTAACACAAAGTATTAAGCAGTGATGACACTTGAATTCAATACAGCAGTAATAACTAATAGTTGTTCTGCGCAATAGCGTATCACAGAAAGGGTGGGGGCAGTCTGATGGCATGCTGTGAAATGAAGCACAGGCCGAGTCCCCAGCACAGGCTGGCCATGCGTGCGAAGGAAGTGGTGAGCCACAATATCGGTGCACAAAATGGGGTGCAAGCAAAGTCCAACAGTTGCTACTTTAAACAAAACAACCCTGCCTCCCTCCAAACAAAAAATACTTGAGGTCTTAGTAGTTTCTTTTGAGGTATACCCTGAAATCCCATGCTCAGTCTGCCTTCTGTAGTCTCCGTTCTTATACCTCCTGCCTCACAGGGTCTCTGTAACACGGTCTTTCATCCTCCTGGAAAGAGGCAGCATTATCCTCTGCCAGGGTGTTGCTTCTGCGCCTTCAGTGTGAGGAGTGAGATGAGCACGCTGTGCTGGGAGCAGGCCAGGCCTGGAAACACACACTGAATGGGTTCTCCTCTTGCAGGGACAGGAGCCAGCAAAGAGCCACTCTGACTCAGGCCCCATACAACTCTGATCTAAATGAAATTACATGGGATGCAACATACAATGGCTCTCAGTGTAGCTAAGGGGAAGCCAGAGAAGACTTTAATAGAGTGTCATTGTTTCTACAAGCAGTATTAGTAAGAGACGACAGATTCTTTGGTGGACTGCAGGAGATGAGAAAGGGCCACAAGGTGAGGACCTGTCTCCAATGGGATGCTGAGGTCCTCGGTAGCCTTTCCCTGCATGCTTCTGGCTTCCACTAAATATTCAGGTTTCATTAGAATTCCCAAATAATTAAATATTCTGCTTTAATCTTTGCAGAAATGATGCAACACTCATCTTCTTAGAGCAATGTTAACACTCATTCTACCCCATCTACATTCTTCCACATCCTCTCCTAACACTGAAGTGAGCGTAGTTGAAGACCATGAGCCTGCAAGAACTTTACAATAAGCTGAAATCAACAGGAGTTTTATTTCCCCAGAATAACATTAAAAATAAAATCTACTCTGTTTTAGGTTCAAATATAATTCATTTTGCGGCAGACCCTTAGAAAGCAAAAGTGAAAAAGGACTTGGTTCTCTGCTTCTACTGATTGCTATCAAGACTGTCTGCTGCTTGTACAACATTTTAAAGCAACTGTAAAACAATCATTAGGTATGTAAACATTTAGAGCTCATAATATGTGCAGAGACCAGCAACATTAACTTCTGATCAAAAGAGTCACCACTTCCTTAAATGTACAGAAACTACTTGAAAAATTCATAAGATCTGTTTCACAAATTACCAATTCAACCATAAGAATATATAGTAAAAATGACAAAAGATTTGTTCTTATAGTTGATAAAAAATTTATGCCAAGGCATTCAAGTAAAGTTACTTTCTGTGTTCTGATTTAATGAATCATTTGAGCGGTATCTGGCTGGGTGACACAGATGTAAGGCTCGCTGAAGCCTACTCTAATGCCTGCTGGTACCGTCCTCCGTGGGACAGCGGAGCCAGAACAATGTGTCAGGCTGCAGCAAGATCAAGAAAGTAAGCGCAGTGCCGGGCTGCGCCGAGGTTGGCCCACAACACTTCTTGACCTGCGAATGTCTGCAAGCACTTCTCTGTCCTGCAGGCTCCAGTGACCCAGGAAACCCAAAAGCAGCAGCAGCGTGGTAATAAACAGTCTCTGGGATAAGATTTCTGCAATCTTGTAATTCAAGCTGAAAGACGTAAAAAGAATGCTTGATGGTTTAACCCTGCTGAAAGGCAGGGCCTGCCACTGTGTGAAACCACCAGTGACTTCTTAAAAGGTGAACTCATGTTAAATGTTTCATACGAATTTGTGAGAGAACTGTCCGTTTTACACACTGCAAAGCTTGTGTCTTTAACTTCAGAAATGTACATGAATTTGGAAAACAGAAACTGAGGAAGTTACTTGATGCATATGACTACAGCTTTTATAGATCGTGCCTCGGTGTGGAAGTTTACTGAACGATACTATAATAAAATCAGGCTTCCTATTATGAAAACCCTTGGGAAGAATTTATTTCTACAGTAAGCAGAACTAAGCTAAGAAGGACTATAGGCACTGTACTAGCATAATCTTAAGCAGTAAATCTAATCCTCATAAAAAATAAAATACTGGGCTCCAGTATGCCCCTCAGAAATTTGGGAGTTGCTAAGAAAGCTTTCCCCTCTCAAAAAAGTTTGCTACAATAGTCAAACAAACATATTTAGAAGCACACTTTATTGAAATAATTTTACTTTAATCATGAAAGCGAAATCTTCCAAGAAATTAGAAGTAAAATGAGAAATGAAAAGTGTAACAGTTACGCCAAATCCAGGTAATACAATACACATCATTTTGTCTTTCTGTCAGAGGGGAGAATGTCTGTCAGCAGCAAATGGAAGAAGGTGAAGCACACTCCTCCTTCAGGCCACCAGCCCTCTTTACAAATGCCTAAAGCTTAACTTTTCTGTTGTTAACGTAACATTGAAGTTTCTGCACTGTTAACATGTTTTTGCAAGTGGGACAATCCTGTTTTGTCACAAGAATTTAGTTCATTTGCATGAAAAAATAATTAATCGATTTGCCACTTAATCTAAAGAAATCCTTCCCTCCTTTTATTTGAAAATTAAATCTCGCCTTACCTAGTCTATCAAAACAGTTGTGTATGAGAATATTTTACATTAAACGGTACTTACACAGATAACAAAACGATAGCAATTAGAGTCCATTCAGGCATTTTGTGAATAATATTTCTGTTTGTTAATCTGAAAAATAAATTAAAAATAAAATCAGAACATTTCAAAGTGAAAGTAAACAGATTTTAACTGAATTTTTGTTTAAATCTACCACTTAGAGACTTAATACACTGAGTTACAATGTAGCAGTTACACCTGTATCGAGCAAATCACCAACTTTCAGGCTTCTCTCTTATCTTCTCCTGTAATAGAAAAATGGCAGAATTCCCAATATGTGTCTTTTTTCTATATGAAAGTGGGATGGGGAAGACCGAACAGAGGCTAATCCTCTGAATTAGCTCACAAATAGTCCTGGCTGCAGCGAGGGCTCAGCTCCTGCTCGTACCCACTGGGAAACTCTCAGAACTGCACACGTGTTTCTGAAGAGCCGGGCCTTCCTGCACTTAGTTTCCCCCCCGTTGGCTTCAGATCCAGATTTGCTGTAAAAGCTAATGTTGCGGAAACAGACTGGATTTTATAAGACACTGGAGACAATCCTCTGTTTTTAACTGGAAACCCGGAATTCTAACTTGCGCAAGGAGCACTGCTGCAGGTACAAGAGCAAGAAAATGAGGCGTGAATGAAAAAACACAGGCGAGCTCAACAAAAGTGCTGCTGCATGTTATACCTGCTGACCCACCTGGCTGAATTTCGTAATAAGACAGATCGGCTTTAAGTCAAATGTTAATCTGACTTAAAACAATTCACGTGTGAATTGCTATGGCTGAACTTAGGCATGACCCACGCTGTTCACAACACGAAATTTCATGGAAAAGTCACCGCTAAAAATGAAGATGTGGTTATGTGGGCACCTAGAAGGCAGCAGAATTGATTTTTTTCAGGCAGATGGCACCATCCAACAGAAATACTGAGGGGCGAGTGCCTCCCCATATTTGCATCCTTCTTGCTCTCAGCTTCCCTTCTATGCAGCCTTGTATACACTGACATTGAGAATGAAACTACCCTGTCATTCATACTCATTTCTACAGGCATTGGTGAGGATGGGAGGTTGCTTACAATGAAATACTTGGCAACAAATTAAAATCCAGGGTTTTCTTCCCCAGATTTTTTAAAAAAAATTTCATTTCTTTGGGCAAGTATGTAGTTACCCAAAAAAAGTGTTGAAAAGTGGAAAAATAGAAGTATTTGTACTTGCCATTGTCAAAATTAAAATTGTTAACTATTTCCTCAAAGTTATATTCAAAATGGTCATAAAGAATACAGTTATCAATAAGACATTTTATAGGATAATTTTTCTCCGCAAATCCTCAAGTCTTCCAACAAAAATAAGATTTCAAAGCAATGATTATTCAAATAGTGTCTCAACAGCCTGAGTTTTGTTAAATGATGAAAGGAAAGGCAATGTTTTGTACTATGTGTACAGGAATTGTCACATCAAAATAGAACTAGTAGTTCCATCAAATAGAGATTATTTTTGTTATTCAAAGATGTGTGTTTCCCCATTACTACTTGAAATAGCTAATGGCATTAGCTGGTAACAAAGCTTGTACCTGGTAAACTGTCACATTTTTCTGGCTATAAAACAAGAGACAAAATAAAGGCTGCACGGCTTGACTCAATACTGATGACAGTGACAAACACTACCAAGAAATGCCTGATGGAATCATCTTGACAAGCAACTCAAATAAAACCTTCCAGTTAATCTGCTGTGCTGAGACACAATGGAAGAGACAGTTCCAGGCCTCCTGGGAAAACTCTGTCAAATAGAGAACGCAGCTTTATTTCAATGCTCTACAAGGAGTTATTATTGATTAGAGCACAGGAAGGTGTCACTCTTGTACACAAACTGAGAGATGCAGTTATTTGTGTCAATTAACTCTTATTCAATGTTAGTATTGATTGGCAAGGTCTGAACACTAGTCATTGCCATCAATATGCTCTTTATGAAGGAGGCAGTCAAAAGACACAGCTAAGCAGGAGGATACACAGTATGGATCTGCTGCTGAACTGCTGGCTCTGCCCGGGTGAACAGTCCAGTCAGGCTTCCACAGCGACTCACCTTTCCACACAACACCTGGCCTAAAGCACTTGTGCAGCTGGAAAAAACCCCCGCATTTCAGGCTGATCAGACTAAAGCCAGCAACCTACAGGTGTGAAGCCTTAAATAATAAGGAGCAGCGGAAGGACAACCACTTTCAAAAACAAGCTGTGTGTCAACACCAAGGCCTCTGAAGAGCAAAGCTTTCAGAAACAGCAAAGTGCAAGTCCTCTGTAAAAACGGGTCACTAATTCTTTGTCTTGCCTCTAGCCAAAACTGTTACTTCAGAACAACTCATGAAAGGGAGGTCAGTAGATTTCTGTCATAAACATATGAGGGGGAAACGTTAAAACTCTACAAAAGTTTGTGTACGTGATTTGAGTTTTGCCATTAAAGAGTGTGGCTAAGTTCTCCCTCACCTACCCAAAGAGAGAAAACAACATGCGACTTTTCAAAACAGGATGTGTCTACTTTCTTGGCCTCTGTAGGGCAGGATAGGAAAGTCAAGAAGGTTGGATGATCCCAAATAGCTGTGGGGGTTGCCTGGCTGCTGGGTTGTGGGTGGTGTGGTTCACTGCAGCTGGACTTGACTGCTGCCAGCAGGACCTGGGCAGCAGTTTTAATGCTCTAGAAAGGAGCTCAGACTGAGCAGATGGATCCCAGTGGCAGAAGCTGACAGCATAAAGGAGTAAAGAGCAAGATGCATGAAAATTCCATCCCAAATGACCTCTCAATATCTGACTAACGCCCAGCCTGCAAAGAAAGCAAACTCCAATATGGAAGTTGTAGGAATACAGGGGAGTCTAAGGTTAAAGTAACCAGTAAATAAAAAAAGTAAACCCAAAAATGACAGAAAAAGAGCATACACACTTGGTTCTACTTATTTTCCTTTAGTTGTCTTCCCATTTAATTACCGCCAGATGCAAATTTTCCTAGCACAACTCCATTAGCAAATGATGGCCTGATTTGTAAACAGTGCCTGCACATCCCTAAGTGCCTTGTGCAAGAACTTGAAGCAGGACCACAATAAACTTGAGGATATAGGAAAGAAACGCAGCAATGCGGGAGCTCACCGCCCTTTCCTCAGCAGGATTACATTTCTGGGGACTTCTAGGAAACAATTTGATAACAGAAACACTGTCCAATGGGGAATGGCAGACGGACACCTGGATTGTTACGCTAAACAGGCCCCAAGCATCAGGTGTTGTGAACAAGATGCAAGAAAAAGTAACTGGATAATAAAAACCTATCTTTTTAAAGTATATTTTTCTTTGTACCTATTTATAAATTATAGTCTTGAGGATTATTTCCTTTTCTAGAAGTTTCTTTATCCTTACAATGAGAATATACTTGTCATCTATGAATCGATGAGCTCAACTTTTAACATGTTGCTATGAATTTAACTAATAGCAAGTAACAGTGAGTTTAGGCTTCAACTAGACCAGTTTAACCATGAAAGAGCTCCTCTACACTCTGGAAAAGACCAACATATTTATGTAGTGTAGTATAATTTAGTTTGATGACAACCAGCAAAAATGAGCTACTATTGTACTTTAGGCTTGAGAAACCCATTTACTTGAGAAAAGTCATCAACATTCAGGTATTTTCACATTTCATACAGAACCTTGTCTATTACAAAGTGTTGCTGATCAACTTGAAACCGAGAACTTAAAGTTCCACTTAACACGGGTAACAGGTAAAGCCTACTAGTGAGTGTATATGCTTGGTAACATACACTCCCAATACATATTTAAAAGCTAAAATATTATTGTCTTGGAAACAAGATAAGACAAAGCTGTAAAAAAAAGCCTCGAACACATCTTTTGGAAACAACTGTATCATACTCATTGACAGAGTCCAATGTCAACAACAAAGCTCCATAAAAGGAATTAAAATACTGGCAACCATAGGACACACATGAAATTCTATTTTCAATATGAAATATTATACTAAAAAAAACCCAACCACACATTCACTACCATAATCATTTAGCCTCAATTTATATATAAATAGCTAATTTTCTCTTGATCTTTTAACAAAGTGCCTTTACACACTCTGGAGAGTTATTTGACATCTCAGTTTTCGTAACAAAAGCTTACAGGCACTGAGGGACTTTGTTTGGGAAGAGCTCTAACCATTCTAAAATGTCTCTTGAGATCCCTGTAGTGCATTTCCCAGCAGTGGTGATTGACTAAAATGCTGCCCAAAGGAGGCTGAACTGCAAGTGTTCCTTTAAAAACCAATGGAGCTGAAAATCGTTGTTGCTTAGTTCACCACATGCTCTTTTACCCTTCCTCAGCTAAGCTCTACTACAGCCATGTGTTTTATCTCCTGCCCTCTTTGGCAAGTTCTTCAGCCTGAAACATTTCCAGTACAAAAAGCAGAAAAGATCACTAGCATCTGTCAGTGTTCCCTCCATAGTCATTAAGCATTAACAAAGAGAGTAACATTTAAATAATTTTTATACTCTGCAAACATAACTACCACTTAAAACCTATCCCAGGTCCACCTGACAAAGCATTCAACCTAAAAAATCAGAGACCACTCATATTGAATAAATCTAAACCTCCATACAGAAATGGAGATCCAAACCCATGCCTTTATCTTAATATCCACGAGCTAGATTTTGCGTATCAACAGACCCTTCCGTATCAGAAAGGCAAGAAGGAGAAAGGACCCAACGGTTTCTATTGCTTCCCTATTTCCTGTATTTTTGTATTATTTTACTGTTAGTGACAATAAAACTCCATTTATTTTGAGATATCTATATCTCTCTATATATATATATGTTTATACGGGCACTTTAAAATTCTTGTGTAGCGCTCACAAAAGTCTTCAACCATCTCCTGCCCAAAATGCTGATTTTCTAAGCAATTTATCTGGAGTCTTCAGAGTAAAAGAGTCCCAAGAACTTCCTACCATTACCTTCAACTTACTTCCTAAAAAAGAAGACTTAAAACCAAACTCACGAGGTGTTATCCGAGGGATACTAAATAGAGCAGGGGAGACTTTTAAAATACGATAAATTACTGCCGTAAAAGCAAGGTATTGGAATCAAAGTCCAAATTTGGTTCCATTCTGTAAATCAACAGGTGTGTATATACATACATAGACGTTTTTAGACAACCATTTTGGCTTCAAGGCTCCTTTGCTATAAACCACTTTTAAAACTTCATATTCTGTTCACATTGTCTTTGAATAGCAAAAATTTTTTAAAATAGAAGCTCCACTTTTGAGAACCTCCAGGACTTCTTACTAATCAATCACACAAAAGTAGATAGAAAAGATCAAATGTAGGCTTTTCCAGTTCTATCAATCCATAAGCTAAAGTGACTATTAACCATTTAGACTGCAGAGCAACAAACTGGTTTAAGACACAAAGATTTATTAAAATAGTAGGTATATATATAGTGTATGCATCCTGCTCTAGTATAACAAAAAATATCTTCCCTGGTTTCAGTGTTGTCAAAATAAAAGGTCAATCACAACTTAAAAGACTGAAATTACAGAATCAAGTTCAAACACTAACAATTCTTTTTAATAAAAGAGATCACGCAGAGAGTCATCAGAAAGAAGAAGACTACTTTCCATAGTAAGAATTCCTGCATGTAGAGATCTGTGTTTTTGTGGCATAGTTACAAATGTCTGAAAAATTGCAAGGAATTGGGTAGAGCTGGGTTTCTACTCACCAAAGCCAACATTTCACATAATCTAGGTTCAAATTACAAAAGTTGTGTCGCAAAGAAAACTTTAAGATATTCAGAGAAGTTACCATCATTCTGTTTTCCCTCCTTCTTTATCCCAGGGTTTCCAAACACTGTCTTTAGTGCTTCTGACTGAAGCAGGAGTTTCATCTGTGGTGATGAAGTGCCCACTAGATCTATGTCTCCTTGAAATCAGGAACAAACTGGACCTTCTTCTTGGCTCTAAGAAGCCAGTGGTAACCATTATTAATCACATTTAAACCATTTAGGCCGGCTGCAGGGAGCCAGAGCAAAAGAAGGTGACAGATCTCAGAAACTCACACTTAATAGGAGGTGACGAGGTAGCAGAACCTTTAAAAGACTCACCATCATCCTCCAGAGACTGCTGGCCTAGTTTTTCAAAATCTACGAATACTCCTGGTGACCCAGCCACTATCAGGAGCAGGGGAAGGGCTGACTTGTTAGTCCACAGGGAGTGTGGCATTACCTACATGAACACACAGCTAGAAAAGGGCCAACCTGCAACAGGGCCCTCTCTGTGCCCAAATCACGAATTGTTCAACAGCACGTTTAATTAATCCAGCAAGAAGAATCTCTAAATAAAGACAAGTACTCACCGGAAAGTTTTGACAAGATTTTTCAGCTCTGTGTAAACATCACCTGGAGTAATCTGAAGAGGGCCCAAAACTGCAGGTAATCTGGAAGGCAAAAGACCCTGGTCAATAAAAATTTTCCTTTCCTTCACATTTCTTCTCAAGTAGGACTTTCACCAAAGCTCATGAAAGTTAATAAAGAGAGAAAGAGATTTACCTTTGTGCAGCAGATCAGGGCTGTTTACCAGTAACAGTATGCCTAATGTACAGGACAAATATTTGCATTCCTCCCAATCAAGTTTTTCAGTTTAGATTTGAGCACTTGGTACATACAAGTATTTTAGTATTTCATATTCTATGTCCATCAGAATCTGCTTTCAAACAACTTACAAGAACCCAAGTAGTTTAGATTATCTCCAGATAACTGAAGAAAAGGAAAATGATAAATAAAGGGCTTGCTGTGGAATTTCTTTTTCTGAAGTACATATTCTCATTTTAAGCTCCATGTATTACACCAACATTTAGATTCAAACACCACATAAATTTTCATTGTGGTGGCACAATTGTGTTGACTTCTGTCAACTACTGAAGAGAGGAATGCTGTCAATTCCAAGCTCCAATGCTTGTGAGTAGGGACAGGTTACTTGCAGAGAACACCTCTGACATTACCTCAGCAGGCTGTGCAAACTGACATCTGCAACTGTACCACAGATGGCTATCTCAGACATAAGTAAGCTTTTTAGGGAAATAATGTGTTTAAGTTAAGACTAAGGCCACCTAGAAAAAGTGAGAATGTCCTTGCACGGTGTTCGTTACTTAATGACGATGAATGAGCACCAGCTTCAGCTAGACATTTACCAAAGTATACTTACGCTTTTCTCAGTTTTTCAAGGACGATTCTCTTTCTAATCTGCATTTGTGCATTTGAATCGACAAGTGGGAAGGTGAGATCTTCCTGTTGATCATCCTAGATTAGACAAAAAACTTCAACAGCTATAGCCTAGTATCTAAAGTCATTGCATCAAAAAAAGTCACAGCTTATCACTAAATGTTTAAACGTAAGAAAACTCTTATCTCTGAACAGAAAACAAAAACCAACCAGCAATTACATAATGGACAGAAGCTTGCTTAATCTGACCCAACACACAGTGTGCAGCTAACCTGCTTTTCCCCTTCCCTTCTCCACTTGGGGAGACAGAAACAAAGAGCTGGTTCCAATTTTCTGAAGGCAAGCTTCGTACAGCCCCCACACTCTTCCTCTGGACACTTACTTTGTCTTTGCTTGGATGTTCCTCTGCTTGTGCACATGTCACCGCCTCTTCAGCCAAGACACACTTTCCTTTATAGAACTCTCTTACTCGGAGTTCTAAGAACTCTGTTTCTTCTTTTAACTCTTCATAGCTAGGCACAGGCTTAACTGTTCCACCTGGGCTTGTGAAAGGTAAAGAATAGTTCAAACTGTTTTCAGACGCCCCTACAGAAACAGTGTTAAGATCATCAGCTGTATCTAAGTCATCCTCATCAAGTTCTTCCTTCTCCTGGTTAGCAGATGATACATGCTCTGATGAACACAAAGACGTATAGTTCGGGCCATAGAGAAATTTTAAAGTTTCCTCAGTTCTCCATTCCATAAGTGTTTGCTTAAGCACTTCTAATAAACTGCCTTTGGAATTAATTGGATCCCTCAGTTCAGGTTTTTTATGCTCTACAGAGTTAGCTAGTGTTCTTTTCAGGTGTTCTGCCCCTCTTTTGCTCACACCTAGAAAAACTACCTGTGAACCACAGGTATTTTCACAGTTTTCTGAAGCACTTGATTTCCCTAGAGTAGTATTTTTTGAAGGCGTAGAAGTTATTTTACTCTGAACAGAGCAAGCACGCGTTTCCTCCTGAGCATCTAATTTACAATTAGATAGCTGTTCAGTGGCTTCTATCACATCTGAGTCTTCAGTTTTAGGGCTGGAATAAACGTTTTGGCCGCGCTTCTTTTTGAGGATGCTGCTTCTGTGCAATTGCGGCGCAAAACTGGCTGAACTTGACTGACTCCCTGGTAGGACAGAAGAAACAAATTCTTGTTCAGTGTCACTACTGCTGTCACTGGATGTGTCATGAGAACCAGAGTCACATGGATTTGAAGATATCCAAGGATTTTCAATGTCAGATGCTTTAATTACTTCGTCACGTAGTTTCACCTCTTCTCCAGACTGTCCACTGTAACAGAAAACACAAGCCATCCATGAAATAAGAAATGCGTGTTAACTGTAATAGCTTTTCATTCTCATGTAAGAAAGATAAAGCATTTTCCCTTATACTAGAATTGTGCTTTTTTGCTTTAAGAATCTTCTAAAAGAATTCTTGAACTCCAAGAGTTGTAATGTTCTGCAATCAAGATGACAAGTATAGGCACTATGTAGAGAAGTGAGTTCTCAGTTGCTTATGGGCAGTTAGAAAAGAATAGTAGGTAAGATCTTATTAAAAACAACAGAATAATGTCAGACTCAGCATGGTGAATAGTGTCATTTTAAAATGAAGGTAGGCATCTTAACATATATAGGAATATAGTACGCTAAAATCAGGGGGACAGGATAGCTGTTTTTAGCATATGTAAGCTTGCCACCTAATGGCCATGTGTTGCAAGAGAAAACAAACAAAAAGTCACAATACACAGCAAGGTACAGAATGATGACAGAGTAGCATGATTTTATTTTAGCTGATATAGATGTGTTAGATTAAGTATAGAAGCTTTCATCACATATAATTGTTACCATTTTCTTTATAAAGAATAGATGGCATAAAATACGCCAAGTGCAAACAGTGTATTTGTTTCAGATTTCAACAGGCTCAATTAAGAGACAGACCAAGAGCAGCTGTACACTAAATCATGCAGATCAAATATACTGTTTTAGAATCACGGAGGAAAAAACTAAACAAGACAAATAATCCTTTATGTAGGTTCTAATAAGGTTTTTTCTATAACTCCGGAAATCAAAGATTCCCCTTTAACCTGATATGATGAGTGCATATAACAACAAAAGAATATTGTTCAGTATACCTCTGTCCCTCCTTCAGCAGCTGTATTTCTGGTGGTCTGGAAAAAGAAGATACAGCATGAAGTTTTTACTGCTAAATCAATGTTCTTGAAATACACATGAATACATAAAATGCATAATTGAGGTTGCAAAGGACACCTGAGGGTCTTCTAGTCCCACACCCTCTGCTGAAAGCAGGGTGAGCGAGAGCAGGTTTATATGTACATGTTCACAGAGCGTGACTCATGTGCCTGCAGAATGATGCTGTTACATTGAACAATATTGAACAGAATCAGCAAGTCACACAAATGTGAGTCAGAAAGGACCTCTGGAAGTTTCCAGTCTGACCTTCTGCTTGTAAGGCAATTGTCACCATCGCTAGATTAGGTCAGCCACGAATTCATGAAGTTTAAATCTTGAGAACCTCCAAAGATGGAGATTTTGAAACACTGCTGACCATCCTGTTTCATTCCACCATAACCTTAATGCTTTATTTTTGCCCAGTGTCCAACCTGAACCATTCATGTGATAATTTGTAGCCATCACTTGTTTTCTGCCATCCACCAAGATTAGTTTGGTTCTGTAATCTTTGTAACTTTTTTCCAAGTAGTTGTAGCCTGCTTTCAGTTCACCCTTTGGTCTACTCTTCAACAAAGCAAATGTACCAAGATCCTCACACATCCAAAGTTCCTACAGTAAAAACAATCCTGGGGCATTTATAGGAAAATGTTCCAAATTAATGCAAAAAAGAAGAATATTCGGGATATCTTCACTTAATTAAAATATTACTTGTTAAAAATGAGGCTATCAAGCAAATGCAGTTGAAAGGTTTCCAAAAACTCTAAGAACTGTAACTCAACAAACTCTGCCATGTTTCTTTCCAAAGCTCTACTGGCAGTTAAACTGCTTTAACTCAGTTGAGGCAGCATCCCAATGCTGTTCATTTTATCCAACACTAAATGTTGAAATCCTCACCCACCTGTCCTGTGCACGGAAGAAAACCTTTTAAGCACGGACTAAATACAAGCCCATGCACTAACGTCTCTCTGACATTTACAAAAACTATCACAGGTTTAAAAAAGTGAAAGCTGCACCATTTGTATTAATTATTTGAGTTTGGAAACTAATGGTGATTAACACACAATGATTTAAAGTATTAACTCCATATAACTCCTCTTCAGAGTTTCAAGCTGAGGTTGTAGTCATTCAACTGAACATTCTCTAGGCAAGTATTTATTGTAAAACAGTGACACCCATTGGCTCATGCCATTATTTACAAGCCTGTGTTTCCTAAGCTAGGAACATGGACTGCATCACACTGTTCCAAAATGTGTGTTGCAGCAAGAGCGGAAAATGAGCAATCTGGAATTTAGACAGGATAAAGAACCTCTTTGTGTTATAGTCTGCTTTCAGGTACAAGTATTCACAGTCTAACATTAAGATAGGTGCCAAGTGCTCTGCTAAAATTAGAGAATCTCTTCTAACAGAATAAGATTAATTCCTCCTGTACATTATCTGGTTCATAAAAATCCAATGATAGTAAGTACATTTTCAAGTTAGGAGGAGTTGCGTTAGTTTGCCCTCTAAACATGGTCACGTCTGTTGAGTAGCCATGAGTAGTACTATGATCAATATGGCAACAATACTTTTAAAACAAGCACCATGCTAAACTAACATGTTGACATGTTAATTTTGCTTCAGCCTAATCATTTTGATGTGTTGCAGCTACTTAATTAGCATTGCATTTTGGATAGAGAAAATAATATTCTCAAAAGGAGCAATGAATGTATAAGATGATACTTACTTATCTTCTTCTCGCATCCATACTGGACTTCTGGAAATTTGAGCTTCAAAATATTTAGATGCTCTATAGCAAAAGTTGCTGCAAAAGCACTGGAAATGAGAAAGCAGGAAAATATGACTAAAGGTAATTTAATGCTCCTAAAAAGGTACAAAAGTCCTCTTTTTTTATGCCCGTAAAATTTAGGTACCAATTCACATTTATTTTTAGTCCCGTGACCAGCTTTTTAACGCATCCGAGAAAGAAACCTATCAAATAGGTCTATCCCATTCCCCACAAGCTATTTGAAGTTGCTTCTTTTTCCCCACTTTTCTGCTTTTTGCACTTTATTACATACTGAGAAACAAACCAGTCTTGGATTCTCCATAACAACAATTGAAGAAAAAATTAACATTAGTTTTCAAAGAGCAAACCCAAACTCAACAAGACAGTCATAAAGACATGCAAAAAATCAGGTGTTTAATGATGAAAATTCTGGTTGGCAACATAACTTGGATATTTTGCAATACTCAGAACAACACAAAAACTTTTGCAGTTTCTTTGAAAAATTAACTTGCACACTTGCATCAGGGAACACTGTAAAACATCCCACTTCTTCTTGCAGTCTTGCTTAGTAGCTTGAGAAAAAGCTCCCAGAATGTTGTATATCCCAGAGTAGTAACCAGAGTTAAGGAATGTATACTAGTGACACTCAAGACATTTTTTCTGGAACTAGAAACATCCTACAGTTTAGCATCCAAGCACCTGTAGGTGATTTTGTATCCAGTGAGCAGGCAAAGATGACTTTTACTCATGAATATGTTTCAAGAAAGAAACAGACTTTGTGAAGAGATAGATTTTATGTTGAAAAGTCCTCAAAAAAGAACCCTGAAGGTAGTCACACTAAGGAATGCATAAGATGCACCTTGTATTACACTACTGCAAACTTCAGTGAATGAAAAGGGTGTGCACTTTGACTCTACTGAAGCTCACTGACTATACTGGAGCAAAACAGAGAACACTTCTTCACAAATGTCTTTAACAGATCAGCTGTACCATGTTCAAACTGCTGTCCAAGTAAAAATTTCCTCGTTACATTTAAATTTAGAAAAGAAAGTAAGTGAGGTTTTGTCCTTCCAAAGAAAGCAGCTAGAAACTGAAATGCACAAGACTTCATATTTTAACAGTTCATGAAAATTATTTTCCTGAAAACCAAACATCTTGGCTCTGAATCAAGACACTATATGAATATTGTTGTAAAATGCATTTCTGAGGTTGAAGCAGTATTAAATACATTTCAGAAATAGCCTTGTTACCATACCTTTCTTTCGGTGATATCATAAACTCTGTTCGTTTTTGTTGAGATTCTGTACTTCTGTTTTGGCACCTAAAACAAGATGCTTTCATCAGCAAGACTGTTACTTCCATCATGACTTTGCAGAAACCTTCATTCTTAATTCACATATTTTAATATGTGTAAGATGTTGTGTTTTAACTGAATTGCATACTACAACCACCCTTTCTCTCAATTATTTTGATATCGTACCTTCTCAGATGTTAAGAACGACAATTTCTCTTTAATCATTTACATCTCGCTATCAGCAGAAGTCAACTTCAGATCTACAAGAAAGCCAGCGCTAAACATAAAACAAGGGAGCTACCGCAATAGAAACTTCACTCATATGTAAAGTGCTGGGCAGTCACCAACAGGCCCTTCTTCAATCCTGTCTGTTTCTGTGCATGGGAGACTGTTCTGTCAGAGACCCCCACAGCTACCCACACAAACCCAGACAGGATCTTACATAAAATATAACACAATTTCCAAGTGAACTTATGTAGGGATATATGACGCCAAAAACAGTAACATTTTTTGTACTTGATTAGATTTTTTTCACATAATCAGGGTTATCACAACTGGTATTACATTACAGGTTATCTAACTGTACTGAGTTCTGCTCAAGCTCTGACATACCGTACTTAAATACGTGTGACTATGATTTTGACACAGATAACACACATTTTTAGAGCAGATGTATACGCATTCACATAGTACTATCCCTGCATTGTCTTATTTTTTCATTTCAATCCTTCTCATAGAGATATGTGGTTGCATTGAAGGAACAAGGTTAGCGAGATTCTGCATGCACAAAGGCAGGCCATGAAGCCATACCTCATTCATCTTTACTACTGTTAAAACAGATGCTAACTGATTCTGTCGTAAAGTAGCAGCTGTCAACTGTTCAAATTTTACCTTTTACCTCAGGAGGACTATACTGAAATTGAATGATACGATGCCTGGTCTATTACTTGACAGTATATTAATCCATGTTTAATATTGTAAGCTTAAAATTAAAGAGAAAATGGAAGATAATAAAAATCATGAAAAGATTCTTGTGATAACAGCTTTAATAAAAAGCAACTTACATTTTCCAGTTTATTTTGACATAGAGGATAACCACACAGTTTGATGATAGACCGTTCATCAACTATGTCTTTATAGTGAGATGGTGTAATACATTTTCCCTAAAATGACAAGAAAATAGTTCAACAACAGATACTGGAAAATCTGTCATTTTTTATACTCAAAACATCTCACAAACAAATAAATAAATCTAATTTTGTAACAGTTCTTTACAAAGTTTAATAAACAACATTTAGAACCTCTAGAGTAAAAATGGTAAATACGGAAAGAAGACAGACACAGGCACTTCTTTCTACATATAGAAAAGCCTATTTTCATAGTTTTCCTCTACTTACATGTTTTGCACACCTATTTATCAGTCTATTTACAACCTTTACAGGAGTAATCATTATACCTTTCTAGCAAAACTGTGCTGCCAGATAAACTGTGGAGCACTGTAGAGACTTTGTCTAAATTCACAGATGATGTGATGCAGACCTAATTTTTATACTTCACCTATCAGTCCAGAACCACAGAGGCATAAACAAAGGCTCTGGGAATAAAGTGAAGGCTCTTCTCCTGAGTAGCAAGTGATAGGATGAGAGGAAATGGCCTCAAGTTGTGGCAGGGGAGTTTAAATTGGATATTAGGAAATATTTCTCCACGGAAAGGGTTGTAAAGCCTGGAACAGGCTGCCCAGGGAGGTGGTGGAGTCACCATCCCTGGAGGGGTTTAAAAGATGTGTAGATGAGGTTCTTAGAGACACACTTTAGTGCCAGTGTTATGTTAAGGATTGGACTTAATGACCTTGAGGGTCGCTTCCAATCAAACTGTTTCTATGATTCTATGAAAACTAGGCTATGCTTTCATTGTAGAACCCTTGAAAATAAGGCAATCATCACCAGAGCTGAAGAGAGAGAGCATAAATCATTTGCCTACTTTAAACTGCAGCAAATTGTTCCAAGAACTTAAAAAAAAAAAAAAAGTTGAACACTAAGATGTAAAATAGCATAAAAACATGCAACACCTACAGAATCCAGAAGGAACTCTTCAGTTATGTTCTCTTCCAGGAGCTGTTCAACAATATACAATGCTTTTTTCTCACATTCAATCTTCTTTCTCATAGCAGCCTCCAGAGCTGCTTTCCTGCAACAGAACAGACACTGAATGACACAGATTTCCATAAACAATTCTCCAATGGTGTCTTGGCCTTCTTCCTGAAATACAGTGGCTTTCATTTTTCTACATCACACCGACCGTGTTGGTCAAACAAAGCAACAAGTAACTGGACCAGCAGTTCTGTAATAACCACAAAGGAGTTTCCAACCCTGGTTTACTTTATTTTCACCCCAGTCAGGAAAAGTACTGACTGTTATTGCATTATGATACTTCTACACAAGGTCACCCAATTCTTCTTGCAAGAGAGGAGAACCCAGAACTGGCTGGACGAAGAGCCTGGGACAATTTATGGGGTGTTGCCAGGTTAATCAGAGCCGGATGAGACATGAAGAGCAAGAAGAAAAATGGTCTGGGACAAGACTGAATGTGAGGGTACAAAGTAGCCATTGCCAGCAAATACCCAGAAAGCAACCACCTAGGTGTCTCTGATCTCCATCTGACAGCACTTCCCATGGAGGTTGTCAATGTACAGTTAGTCTGCTGTCTACAGTATTCACCTGAAGCTTAGCTCTACTACAGAACCAAAGAAATATTCAGGTAATTGTCCATGGCAGAAAGTGTTTTTTTCCCCTATCAAGTGTGGTTTTTAAAGTGAATAAAGAAAAATGGCAGGTATGCAAAGAAATTAAGATGGCAAAAAGCAAACACAATGGTGGAGGTTATCGTCATAAACTTCTGGCATATTATACAACACACCTATGTGCATGCTGTTAGCAGTTACATAGTGTTACTTCAAACAAGCCTGCATGATGTTGAAGCTGGTGATCTCCTGAAGTTAGTCATGGTACTCTAGGAAAGCGAAAAAACATGCGAAGCAGAGATTGCAATTTCAAAGTGAGGCAAAACAACATGAATGTCACATATTGTTAGTTAGAAATTATACCTTTGAGCAGCATCTTCATTCTTCAGAGCAGCTGAGCGCTTATTTCCTAGAAATCAAACATACAAATATAGAAATCAGTGTGCTTCCTTTAATAGCACAAAATATTGGAATGTGAAAAATATTAAAACCTCTAAACTGCAAGCGTAATCAAGAGAATTGCTTGGAAACTTGCTTTTTGTGGCTGAAAGTGACTTAGTAAGCTGGTAACCATTCGGCAACTAGCTAGAGGTGCTTTTTATAAGTGTGAAGACAGAGAAGCCCAGCTCTCTTCATACTCGCATTCATCATAGTCAGAAGGCTAAAGAAAAACAACTCTGACAATGATTTTGTGCCACCCACAGCCCCCTGGTTCTCGACAGCCTCTGCAGCCCAGCCGTCCGTGCCCGGCTGTCCCTGCCCACCGCTGGCGGGGCTCCGGGCAGGACCGGACCGCCCACCCACCCGGAGGCCCAGGGGCAGCAGGGCGGGCGCAGCGGGCTGTGCCGCTCACACCGCCGGGACGCGGTTTTCCGAGCAGCCGGACGGACGGTCGCTGCGGGCGCAGCGCGGCTGCCGCTCGGAAGGGCCGGGCGGCAGAAGGCAGGGGCGCAGCCTGAGGGGACAGCGGGGCGCTCGGCCCCGCCTCGATCAGCCGCCCGCCGTGGGGCGCTGGCCCCAGCCGCCGCTGCCGCTCGCCGGCCCCGACCACGCAGCCGGCCCGGCCGGGGCCCGCCGAGCTCGCGGCAGCGGCCCCGCACCGCCGCCCGCGGCCGTCCCGCCGCTCCCCCCGCTATAGCGAGTTGGGCGAGTCGGCTGTGCCGGCCGGAGGGCACAGGGAGAGCTCAAAGCGCTGCGTGGGGGGAGCGGTACGCGGAGTCTGGAACCTACCTGCGCGCCGCCGGCTGAGCTTCCCCTGCGCGCCGCCCCGCGGCTTCCCGGCCGCCATCATCGCGGCTGCTCGCTCCCTCCCGCTGACCTCTCACCCGGGAGGCGGAGCCGCGCCGCGGCTTGGCCGGTGCTGGGAGCGAGAGAGGCGGCGGCGGGGTGCTGAGGAGCGGCGGGCGGAGAGGAGGGGTACGGGGCGGCTCGGCGGCGCGGGGCTCCACTGCCGGCCCACTGAGGTGAGGGGTGGCCTTGTGGTTCTTTAATGGGGCCGTGTGGCAAAGGCTGCGTTGGCAGCCTGCGTGTGCCGGCCTGCGGGTTGTGCCCCGCCTGGAGAAGGGGCTGGGCTGTGTGTTTGTGTGTGTGTTAGAGAGGAGGGAGTTTGATGAGTATTCGTGGCAGAAAGTTCCACGCGATTCAGATACTGCCCTCTTGCCGAAAAGATTTAATTAGAAACTGGGTTAAGTATTAAGGCCTGAGACTACGAGCTCAGCAGGTAAATCCCTGAACAGCACGGTGGGTGCTCAGGGCATGTTTCAAGGCTGTGAGTATATTGCAGAGTTACTGAGGGCTGAAAATGTAAGAATGTTAGCGTTCAAATTATATTTGAATTGTTTTAGGGGGATTAGTAACATCCAATAAAATTAAGAGCTCAAATAGTACAACGTGTGGCAACAAAGTACATGAAAGCGACAGGCTAGATCCATTGATAATTGCTGTGCTGTAAAAATGTTAAAATAGGCCGTTGAGAATAGAAAGTGAATTCTTTATCCTTTGAATAATAACGTTCAGATACGGATGCTTGTTTTCTGTAAACATCCAGGTAGCATAGTTTTCTAGGTGCTGTTATCTAGCCGAGGACAAACATGAGAGGAAAGGTTGAGGACGTTACACTGAAATGTCTGTATAAATATGGAACTTGGGTGTTTTGATAAATAGTTAGTTATACAGCTGTCAGGTTTAGGCACATGGCATTTCTTAAAGCTATGAAGATTATGATTGTTGCTATGATAAATCACATGGGGTAACCAAGCTTGATTTAGTCGTAATTCATGGTCCTGACCATGTAAAACTTTATATGTACTTAACATTCCTCAAATGTTCAACTTAAGTGTTCATCAAGAAAGTTCTAAAATTATACTATCTAGAGGTAAAAGCCAAACCTAGATAGCAGAAATAAATAGGTGATGTTGCGTATGTAATCCTGCTTGGGCTGTTGATATAAACTGGTGGATGGATCAGCCCTGCACATCCCAGGCAACTGGTGACAACAGTCACAGAAAACGTTGTGTGTTGTGGGCACCTGGTACGTGGTGAGCCCAGACTTGCTCACTGTTAGCTGCAGTTTACAGTGTATATGCCTAAGTAGTAGCTGAGGCCTCTTGAATTCTTCAGATGACCCTGATACTTCTTGAAAAATTCCTTCCCTTTACGTGGAATGCTGGTTGTTTCCTGTCTCTAATAGTCTCCTGCAAATATGGGGAGCTGAATAATATAGTGTATGCTTCTTAAACATACATTTTCCAGCTTTTTTTTTTTTTTTTTTGATCATATAGTCTACATAATATCTGTCTGTTTAGGTTGTTCTCATTCCTCTATTGGCGTTTTTAAAATAATGCGATTATTTTTCAGTCTCTGTTTTTACTTCATGTGTTTTAATACCGTACTCTTTAATTTATAGTAATTTTCAATGCCAGAAGAACAAAGTCAAACTATAATGGCCGTGGATGAACTTCAAGCCATAGTACAAAGATGTGTAAGTAGTTTTCTCTCCATAAAAGTAACAAATGTAAGCAGTGTGTGTTTCTCTTCATATATTATATTTTAAAACAAAATGACCCCAAAACACAAGACAGTTGCTATCAGAACTCCTCATTGGGCAGCTAAGTTCAGCCTCCATGTTTCAGTGACTTTTCAGCGGTGCTTATCCCAAGATGCTTGATCACTTATGTGTCTTGGAGAAAAAAATGTTCTTGTTCTCAACAGTAACTGTCTGAAGTAACGAAACTTTAGCAGATGATTGTAGGAAGTACATCTTCCAAACAACATGCTGTAGTCTAAACTGAATTACCACTTTTTCTTCTGTAGTTGATTTTGGTAGCTTTTATTAATATGTAGAAGATGTTAAATAAGAAAAGATAAGTTACCCTACCTTTAATTTTGAATTGAAAGCTTGAATTTTCTTATTTTTTATTTATCTTTCTAAAGTATGGAGTTAAACATACATATTTTCTTTCCAGCAAATTCTGGAAGAAGCTGATTTCAAAGGAGAAGATTTTAATTTGTTTCAGGTAGCAGGTCAGAAATGTTTAGAAGATGGGTATGCAGCTCAATTATTAGAAGTAATTCAAAATGAGAAAAATAAGGTGAGTTTACGTTTGTACTATATATTAGTTGTGCACTAACACACCATTAAATAGATAAAACTGCTTATTGAAAAGAAAAAGCTGCTTTCACTGTAGAGCAAGGCTGTACTTATGAATAGTTAAAAATTTGCTTAGTTTTAAGTGCACATTGTTGTGTAACTTCAGGTAGCTCACAGAAACCAAGTCATAATAATATTAACAAATCCACTGATACCTGTTTTTCAGTGACTTAAGCAAGGAGAAAAGAGAGTACAAAAGCATAATTAAGAGAAAGTGACAGGGTCCCTCTTTTGCAGGACAGGATTTCAGATGGTGTACTGGGTCTGGCTGTCACAGAGTTGATTTTCTTCATGGCAGCCTGTACAGTGCTGTGTTTTAGATCTGTAACCAAAACAGTGGGTGACAGACCAGTGTTTCAGCTGTTGCTGATCAGTGCTTGTACAGCATCAAGGCCTTTTTCTCATTCTGCACTCTCAGTAAGCAGGGAAGTTGGGAGAGGACACAGCGGGGACAGCTGACCTACTGTCCTTCACTTATCTCAAACCATAAGTTACTCTCTGGTTTGCTCTTCATTGACTGGGGGAGCAGAGCGAGCAGCCAGCTGGTGGGTGCTTAGTTGCTGTCTGGGGTCACCCCAGCACAGATGGATATAGTAATATTGGCTAAAACTGTAAGAGCCAGCTCAGCTGATGCTAGCGTAAGAGATGCTGATGTCTGTAGACACTTTGGGAGCTTGGAGAATATACTAAATTGTATACAGATAAATAAGAAGTTCAGGAAGAAGATGAAGGATGGAATGTTTTGGCAATGTTACATGGAGGTCAGTCTGGCTTGAATTTTGTGAGCTTGGAGTAACAACTGAAGACCTTGATCCCCTCAGGTTAAACATAATCTATATAAGCATTCTTCCTGTCAGCAAAACTCCTCTACTCAGTCTTGCTTTAACCGTATTGTCATATAAATTCTTGGAAATACATATTGGCATGTTAGAATACATTGAAGTATACAAAATATGCAGCTGTGTTTATAGGTATGGAGAGAGAATACAAGGTATGCCATGTACAGAACTTTATGGTAATAAATGTTAAACTTTCAATGACATTATTATGGTGTTGGTTACAACTGGGGCATTGATCTGTTGTCTTTTTTGGCCTTCATATGTAGAGTTTTTCTGGGTTTAGAAGTTGTCCAGTTTTGGTTTATTCTCTGAAAATCTATTGTTTAGGTTATCGTCAAGAATATGGGTTGGAATCTCATCTCTCCTCTTGTTAGATGTATTTTCATGTATAAACAGGAAGATGATAAGCGAGAACACTGCCTGAAGATACTAGATCAGTTGGCACAGGTATGTTTTTGAAATATATGGTTATAATACAATAATGTAGAGAAGGGAGAAGTCCTAATTTTTTCTCTTATTTCCAAAGATAACAAGGCATGAATACTTCTAGGCTCTTCTGTCCATTTCCTGTAACTTTTAAACTTGTGGGCCAGTTTCATCTGAAGTAGATGCAGGCTTTGTGTTCTCAGAGATAATTAACCTCTTACAAATCTTGCATAGCTCGAACTGGGCAAAACAGAGAGACAGAGCATTACCCAGAAGTAGAAGGCAGTTAGAACTCATCAAGCTTTTGATCGCCATTTGTTGCAGTCAGAGCAGCCACAGCAGCCACAGCAATACTGCTTCTTGTCTGCTGCAGATACAGTATGACAATGAGTGCCTGATGGTTCTGATGTAGTAGGTAGGGGGAAAAAGTTTTAATATCTAGAAAACCAGTTCCCTTTCATTAATATACTTGAAAAACAACTTGCAAATTCTATAGCTTGGGTTAAATTCACACTGAAGTTTTTATTTTCTCTGTAATTCTAAGGCTTACTTTGCTAAGGTACTGTGAGAATTTTACAGACCATAGAAATAAAGTTTTGTGCCATTATTTATTTTATGTTTTCAGCTTATATAAAAGTGTACACATATCTATACTCTACAGAAGATGTTAATTGTAGGGAAGTACTTATTGTTTCCTATTTGTTTTCTTGAAGATTACCTCGGATGTTGAGATCTGCTTTCTTGACGTTCAGAAACTTCTGTATTGAAGTTTGCTTGTGGTCAATTTTTTTTAGCTTATGACCACAGTGACTAAAAAAGTATGCATTGTTCTTCACCCGCAGCTGTGCAATCCCAAGGAACTTGTTTTGAGTTTACTTGAGCAGATCGAGCAGACCTCTGGAGAGCAAGTGTGCCAGACTGTCATGTTACTGCTTCAGCCTTTGCAAACAGGTAAAATGCACTTTCTCGTGTGATTTCCGAACTAAATTATTTTCTCATTTATTTATCAAGTTATTTTAGCCTTTCCTGGAATAGTTTCAGAATGTGTCTGTCCTGACAGGCTTTAGAGTCTATTATATTCTGCAAAATAATGCAAGGTGGAATTTTCATGTGTATATTGGCCTGTTACAAAAATATTTTAGATAGGATTAATAACACCAGTTGAAAAAGCAATATTCAGCTATTTTTCATCATTTACAAGAATGCGATCCTTTGATGGGTATATTTAGATGTCTAATCCATTCATACTGTTGTTACAGACATAGAGAATTGCATGGATTTGTGAGATTCTTCATTATTAAAGTTTTAAAACATACAATTCCGTGTTTTCGTAGTCTAAAGCTTTTATTTCAGCTAGAAGCAGGTTGAAATATTTGGTAGGGGGAAGCATTCTTCTGGCTTATATATAAAACTAAAAATGCTGGTTTTGGACAACCACTAAGCAGGTAACAAGTAGTAGTTTCTGTTTTGATATGTGAGAAGAAATCTAGTGTCTTGTATCAACTTTAAGTCTGATTGTAGCAGTCTTTGCAGTGTGCTTCTGACTTGTGTTGGAATTTATCAAGAGAAGCATTGTGGTAATTAGAAGTGTGTGGTTTTTTGGACAGCCAATCTGCAGTCAGACTGCACTGGGTGCAGTTTAAGTGCAGAGCTGCTTGTGCTGGTTTCTCAGTCTGGGAGCCCCTCTGTTGTTTCTGCCATGCAGTATAGAACAGTTCTGCCAAGCACACGAGTCAGGCAGTAAAGCAAGAGTAAATCAGTTTTTCAGATCACATAAATGAGTATTATTTCACTTAGACTAGTTCTAGAAAGACAGATTTTTTCAGTCCTCATCATGGTGCTACAGAGTAAGGAAGAATGCACTGAAATGCATGACTGCTTTAGTATTTGTCATTCTCAAATATATGGGCATCTTAACTACAGCATATTAAACTAGCTGCTGATGTTTAGTCTTGCTGGATTTGCTTATGTGATTTCAGGTATCAGTCTGTCTCCTTCCGTGAAACTAAGGGCTTGCTTATACAGTTTTTCTTCATGTTTTCTTCTACTAAGTAAGTAATAACTTAATTTCTCAAAATGTTCTCTCACTCTCTCTCTCTTTTTTCCTTTCCCCCAGTGCTTTTGAAACTTCAGAACAAGAAGGCCTACTCAGTGGGTTTATCTTTGGCCATGATTATGAATCAGCTTACTCCCTTACCTGTACCTTATACAAAGCAACAAATAGAGGAAGATAAACTTGGTCTCTGTCAATGTTGTAATGCAGTGGTGGACTTTGCTAAACCTTTTGTGAATGAATTGGTTAAAAACATGGAAAAGTCGTCAGAATACAATGACATGGAGCTGAAAGAAGAGTTATTAAAATTGTGAGCGTTTTATGTTAGCGTAATATATTCCTATCATTTAACAAAATGAACAGTAGGCATTTATTACATAGGCAGTAAATAAATAGTCTTTTTAGTGTTTTATAATGCTGCCAACTTATGTTAGCTAATGTGGTATTTTGAAAAAGAAAACCACTAAATATACTTTACTGATTTATGAAGTGAGAGAAGCAAGGTCACTTTTTTGTTGTCGTTGTTTTTTTAGTACAGGGAAATGATAAAGAAATATTAGTCTCTGTGCTGTGAAGCTGTTTTGGTATTCTGCTTCCTCTTCAAATCTACAACAGTGAGGACAATGATATTCTGGAGATGAAGTCTAAGAAATGTTTCTATGTGAGAATTTTTTTTTTTTTAATTATCCTTGAATATCAGGAATAGCAGCAGCTAATAAGAGTATAGGCTTTATTTTTGGTCATTGATGACACTATTATAGTCTGTATTTGTGACCTTATTGGCGATTTAGTTTGACCCCTTTTTATTTCAGCTGTATGAAAAGCCTGAAATATCCGTTATTGACAGCTCAGCTTGAGCAGCTTGAAGGCATTGAAGAACATCCCTTTCGGCATTTTGCAACTGAAATCATAGTAAGTGCAGTCAAAGTTAATAACAGTGTTTTCAAACCCAGTGGTCTTTTTCAAAATTACCTAGAATTTGTTCTAGAGCTTATTTTGCTTCCTTTATTGGTTAGTGGGATGACTTCTGCTGTTTGTGGAATTGGGTAACAAGAGCTGCAGCTAAGGTCAGTAAAGTCATACTTGGACTGTGTGACATCTTCTGTAATCCTGATTTTCCAAAATGTGAGATACCAGATGTTCAGTTTGGACAACCCCAGAATAGTGATTTAACCTTGGTCTCACTGTTTCTTCGTAGTATGTACAATAGGAGTTACACAACCGCCTAATCCACAGGAAGGGCAGGGCTGGGGGTGAGACACCACACTAGGATTTGTGAAGTTCTCAGGTGTCACTGTGCTGTGCATCACTAGAAGGAAAGGCCATACTGGGTGATTCTAACTGTAAAGCAGGGCTTGCCCTTAGCAGATAAACATAGTGTTGCATATTGATTAGTGAGCGGAAAACAAAATACTGGGTGGTTAGTGATCTGAAAAACACAGGGGTCCTGTGACATAATGTGATCGTGAAGGCATCGTTATTGATAGCTTTGTGGATAAAGGGGCCAAACTAGGGTGACTTTATTTTATCTTTTGCTAACTTTTGAGTGCTTGACTTTGCTATCTTAGTAGCATTTCTCTAACAGTAGTTATTTTTCCTGCAGGGTCTTTTGTGCATGTGTATATATCAGTTACTCTCAAAATATTTATGTTAAGTTACACGTATGCTATGTAAGATATAGTTAAAGCTTTGAAACTTAACTGGTATACAGGTCTTTTAATAGCAGCTATCCGCAATCTGTCTTTCTTTTTTAGGATATTTTGTGGGACATAAAAGAATTGATACCACTAGTGTTTCTGCGGCATAAAGACAGAAGTCCTCACTGGGAGAATCAGGAGTTTGCGGAGATGGAGCAGAAGAATTCTGCGGATTCTTTGGCATGTCTGTCATATCTGATATTCGTTCAGCATTTGGGTATTGATTGCTTTCCAGTGGTATTTAGGTAAGAACTATTCTTCGTCACTTAGGATAAGTCTGTATTTTTAACATTCTTTCTGAGCAGAATAAAACTTTTTATTTGTGAATAGTTATGAATGAAAACTGTGTATTTCACTAGTATTTGTTTTATGTCAACCTTTATGCGTTTATATTATATGTATCTTATCTTGTATACATAAGGACATACTTCAGTCCTGCAGATTACTTTATTACAGTTTCATTTTAGGTGAGTTGTCCTTTTAAAGAAACTGTTGGGATTAATCATATGCTGAAAATTAACAGGCATTAATTTTTCAGTTGCATATTCATAGACAGTTTCCATATAAGAATTATTAACAGCAATTTGACTTTCTATGTTATGTCTATTTAAAAATTACCAATTTTATAAAGATATTAGTATACATTTTTCAAAAAAGACTAATCCTGTCAAATATATTAACTGTATGCAAATGTATATGGCTTATGCACTTTAATGTATACCTAATCTTGCTCTTTTAGTCCGTCATACCTTCTGCAATGCAATATGACGCATATTGAAGTGCTACTGAAAAGGTAGGGGTTATAGTATTTGGAGATCTAGATGTTGGGTGTGATCTTCTGTAGTAATTCATAGAATCAAATTTTGAATATACCAGATAAGTTCAGGGGAGGTTTTTAAACCTGGTTCTACAACAAGTTGGCTTCTTTTACTTATATGTTTTTAGACAACTATTTATACTTCTATTTATGGTTTTCAGCTTGTAACATCATATAATTTTTAGAAACTTTATTCTGAAAATGCAAAATTGATTGCTTTTAAATACATGCAGAAAGATCAGGGTGTGTACTTGTACTTCTGTAACAGTTCACTACTAAAGCAGACTATTGTGATAGTGTTTATTTGAATGTATTCTGATACTACATGCAATCTAGTTAAAGGTCAGACTTTCTAAAGGAAACCAGACTTTTCTATATAGTGTGATTATTTCACCTTCCATAAGCAGCAGGGTTGACCAAATAGTTCCTAGCACTTGTATAGAGGGGAGGTTTCCCATTATGACTACTCAGTGATTCCTGGTGGAATTTAAACAAAACTTCGGTCCCTTCAGCATAGGATCTGCTGTGTTTTTCTTAGGCCTGCAGAGCTATGCAAATGGAATAATCTGGGAAAAGGTTCTTTGTTAGTCAGTGTCTTGATTCCTGTGAGATAGGAGATGTTGCTTTTGGGCATTTATAAATATTAAGGAAATAACCTGTCATTTTTGACCCTGAAGAGAGGAGTCTAATTTTCAACTTGTCATCAGCCAGTTTATTCTGAAAATCTTTGATGGGCAAGTTCTTTTTTATCTCTGTTCGTGTATTTGTTCTGAAATATCAACAGTGTCTTTTAAATTTAACGTTTTTAATTTTATCTTTTTAATTAACAACTTAATTTGATAATGTTTCTTTTTTTTTTCTAGAACAGAAGAATCTATGTTATCTAAAGGACTTGTAAGTTTTCTTTTAATAAAATTTTCAATGCTAGAATGTTTATTTTTACAGTTAAAGTAATGGTAAAAATTTAGTGTCCCTTTCTAAGGGACGCTTTTTGGCTTCTAGGAACTTGGGCCATGCAAAAGAGTATTTATAGTGAAGAGGTTTTAGTCAAGAAATGTTAAGCATATAGATTAATGTCTTACATATATGCAAAATGTTGGCATTTTTTCTTTTTTCCCCACCTGCAGGATCTGTTTGAGAGCTGTTTATTGAGAATGGAAGAAAATAGTCTTCTCCATCAGTATTTAGAATTCAGAACTTTTATTAATGTACCTCAGGTAATAAGAAGCAGTGTAAATGTCTTTAAAGTTTGATTATAAATAATATCTAGCTGTCTTCTAGGTGTTTGAGGAGGATGCACTACTGAACCTTTACATGCTTGTGTCACTAGTTTGAAACCCTCAGGATCCTGATATATGGAATGGGTTGTCTTTTCTACCCGCTACATACAGCATGATGTTTCAGTGACAGTTAAAATCTACTTAGTGTATTTACAGGCCCCCAAGTCAGATGGGCACTGATCTTAGCTGAAAGATCTTGCTCATTTTTGCCTCTTCCTTGCTAATCTGCTGCTTCACTACATTCTTATTTGGATCCAACAGTATGAGAATAGTAGGTCTTGTGTATCAGCCCTGGGATTTCAACCACTGAAGCTAATGTAAATTTCTCTGAGAGTCTTATGATAGGCATGGTTTTGTGGGCTGGGGGTTGTTTGTATGTCTGTTTTAATGTCTTGAGTAGATTTTAGTTAATGTGATGTAATATAATAATCTGTATGTAATTAGATGTTATGTTTTTTTTATTCAACTGCAGGATTTGGTGAAAGTTATGACTCTTTGTCCCATAGAGCATCTGGTATGTAATAAGATGTACAGAATCAGTTAAGTGCCGAATTTATTTAATTAGAATTAATCTGATAACATCTTTTTTTTTTCTTTAGAGAAAGAAGAGTTTAAATATTTTGCAGTTGTTCATAGACAAGTTTGATGCAGAGGGAAAATATACATTATTCAGGTATGCATCCAAATTATTGTAGATTGCACAATATCAGCGTTATTGCAGCTTAATTGCATAGATATAATGATTTCTGACAGAGTCTCTATCTTGTAAGCTATATTAATTTTACAGTGTTAATTTTTGGATAAATAATGAATTCCAGTTGCCTCCCATAAAATCAGCTGGTTTATGTAAGGTAGTGTTTGAAGGTTACACAGTCGTTTTTTTGTAGTGTCACTTAGATGACATTCTGGCCTTATTCACAAAGTGTTGACCTAACTAACTATATAGGCAGCTTTGAAGAGATAATATCTTTTTGGTTTTGTTTGAAGGTGTTTATTGAAGACAAGCAATCATGCTGGTGTGGAAGGATACATCATCAAAAACATAAAAGATCAGATTCACTCATCATTAACGGTGAGGCAATCACCACTAAAAACAAGTTGCCGCCTCAAAATTCTATCACTATTACATTGAGAAAATGTGTACATCTTAAGCTTTGAGTGATGCATTTTAAAAATCCACTTTGAAAACAAACATAAGATTGGGAAATGATATAAATATTAATTTGTGTTTTTTCCTGCGTAAGTATTATTACATTATAATTTTGCAAATGTATTTTTAATTGCACAATCTTACTGTATTTTTCTAAGAAGTGATCTTTACCTTTTCTGTGCTTGAAAATACATGCTTCTTTCTAAAAGAGGAACTATTCAATATTTTAGCCTCACAATTCCTCATTTCTTGAACATAATTCAAATGCTACAGTCCAGACAGAATGAAATTTTTCTTGTTTTTTATTCTGACAGTCAGCATTATATTAAAAGTGCTTCACAAATGTGAAATTCATCAGAAAGGGCTGAGCTAGATCAAAGCCATTTAAATCTCGTATTTTATAATAATTTACACTGGGAAGTTGGAAAAATTAATTTAAAAATGATTAACTTTTTTTTTTATTTTAACTGCTTAAGGCCTTTTGCAAACTAAATTTGATTCTCAAGGATACTGCCTTTTGTCAAATAAGACAATATAGTAAATGTATGCATGTATTATGCTACCATAATTATGTTAGAAAACAGTGAATTACTATTTATTAGATCATAGCCTGTCCTGTATATTGAATCAGCAGGGGTGAAGAGGACAATATGGAAACTGTTCCAAAAGGGGCTTACACTAAAATGGAATAATTATATTATGAAGTTTCCTTACTAATAGATTTTTTACTATACAGTTTGAGAGTTCTCTTAATACATTTCTTCCATGTAGAGTTCCCTGGCTGTCAAAAGACAAATAATTTTAAAATTTCATCATATGGACTTGGATATTCTAGGGTTGTTGCAAAGAATTCTGCTAGAGACATAATGATAGCAATTCCTTATTGCTATCCATTTATTTCTTCTTAGTTTTTCAGCCCAGCTCAACTTAATCTTTCCAGGTCCCTCATCTGATCATTTAACAGACAGTTTCCCTCTCCTTGTCTAATTGCAGTTTTCCTTTCAATTCCTTTCTGGCTTGGTCCTGCTTTCCTCTCTTGCCTGGCTTTTGCCCGGTGGGTGACAGCTCTTCCCCCAACCTTGCCATCCCTCTCCTGAGATAAGGACTTTGCCAACATGACACCTTTGCAGCAGCTCTGTGCTCTCAGCTTCCTCGTGCTGACATGAAGGAGCCTTTTGAAGAGGCTGCGAAGCCTGGAGAGAAGTGTGCTCGCTTGTTCTTTGGGAATGATGGGCACACCGTCAAGTTAGCACCAGTACAGAGGAGCTCAACCATCTTCCTGAGGAGGGAATTCTCAGGAGTCTTAGCTGCAAGGCTTTAAAAAACTTCTGCTAAGCAAGTGAGAGAAGTTGTTTTTTGTGATTTGCCCTTCCTCACTTCATAATTTGTTGTAATCTATGGGAATTTTAATGAAATTAGCAAGTGGTCTTTCTGTTATGCAGAGGGCATCAGACTAATTATGTTCCGCCACTTCAAAGCCTAGTACTCTCCATCTTATGCTCAAATGATTTTCCCTTCTGTCCTATCCCAGTCCCTCTTTCCAGATAAAGTAATCCTTCTTCCATCAAAGAACCATAGAGGGGCAGGTGTAATTTACCTGCAAGCATTGCCAGGAGTTGTGGCTTTAGAAATATGCAAAGAAAATTGCAAAAAAGTACACCTCTATGGGCAGGTATACTTTACCTGCAAGCTTTGCCAGGAGTTTTCTTTGCATATTTCTAAAGCCACAATTTAAACCACCTGATCATCTTCTAAAAAAATTGTGACACTACTATTATGAAATTAATAGTGTCTCTGGTAAAGATAGCTAAATGTTCCTTGCCTCAGTGTGATAAAAGAGTGCCTAATACAATTTGCTAACTTTATGTAAATAAATATTAACTATATAGATGGTGGTATGATTAAGAAGTGGAGAATCTATTGTGAAACTGAAAAGAACAGCTTGGCATGAAGAGACAAAGAAGGGAGGATTATGAAAAGACTAGTTTATATACTTCAATCACATGTAGTAATTAGAAAATATTTCTTGCAGTGTTTGGGTTTTTTTGCTTTTCTGTTTTCCCAAAATTGTTGTTCAATTATTTAAGGTATCTTTAAGATTTAAATTTTGCACTCATTTTTTCAGAAGGCATGTGACAACGTTTGGTTTACAGGACATCACCTGGTCTCGCTTCTAGATTTAGTGCTTATGCTTCCAGAAGGTGCTGAGACAGATCTTCTCCAGCACTCAGATAGGTGAGTTGTAATGACAGTGAGAGACTTTCCTCTTTTCTTTAATTGTTTAAAAAGGCTTCAGACTACCTTAGTACAGTGGGAGCTATGCTGTCACGTAATTAATGAGGTGACAGCATCAATGCATTTTAAATTCGTGGATCTAGAAATTGAAATGATCACTTATTTCAACCATCTTTTCAACTAACTCTCCACAGGAGAGCGTCACAATGCTTTTACATTCATTTTAACAATAAGAAAGGAATTCCTCCTCCGTTCCCTGAGGATATAAGGCCTCAGATTTCAAATTACAGAACTAACTGGTAAAGCATTATTTCTTCAGGACTTTGTGGTTTGTAGGTTTCTGCAGAAGCAATTGGAGGAACAAAAGAAATGTGGTATGTTGTCTTATGTGACACAGGGGAAAAACAATTATCACATAGAATTTCCAGCACACAGCCTTTCCGAAGCTGTTTCACAGATTGCTGCTGGAATCCAGTATCTCGTGAATGGGAATGACAGAGACACCCGAACAGCAAATACTTGTAATACATAATATAAAAATAACTGGGAATGTCTCTGAAAATCTCCCGTATCAGAAAAGTCTCTTACTATATGGTGAGTAAAGGTTGGGCTTATAAGTCATTTGGGTGATAGTGTCTGGATGGACACAGAATTAGTTAAAAATCAGATGTGTGATCTGTAATTGTACTGTTTACCTGGAAAAAACAATAAACAGTTTCTGCTCAAAAGTATGGTAAAAAGAAGCGAAAAGCATATCTTTAAAAAAGCACGCAAAAGTAAAAATTCAATACAGTAATAAAACCGTCACACTAGTTTCATAACAACTTTGGATCACCAGGGATGCATATTACAAGTTCTGTAATAAGGTTCTAGTGTTTCAGAGAACTCTTCCTCACAGCCACCAGCCTTCTCCAGTCTGCTGGCAGTTTTAATCTTACTTGCAAAGGCTCAACTGCGGTAACATGGACATTACTGCACATTGATGCTCTAAATCAAGCTGTGTTGCTCAACACGAGTGGTTGTATTTTGTATAAATGGATATTTTTAGGATGTCTGGCTAATGGACACTTTAAAATCCCTGTAATGTAAATCTATGTTCTAAATAATAGCATGTTTTTAATTTACAGGATTATGGCGTCACTAAATCTACTGCGATACTTAGTCATTAAGGATTGTGAAAGTGATAATCAAGTAAGTGCTAATTGATTTGAAAATGACTGGTTAGCTAAGGTCTGAGACCTGGATTAATGGGAACGTTGTTATCATTGACTCAAAACCATGGGTTTATGCATTTTTCTTTGCATTAGTCAGTAATCCCTAAGTGATGTTGTAATTAACACCATTGGGAGGTACGTGACCTGTTATTTTATTCTGGTGAAATTTGATTGCATTCACACTTAACTGTTACTGTAAACTCTGCTGGATGAACTGTGGCCTGTGTCCATAATTTTAGAGTATGTTGCCATAAAATGACACCTCTATCAAGTATACCCATGAGAAAAAATATTTTACTCTTATTTATTCAGTGGTATCCTTCAAGCCTCCAAGTTGATTTCTTTTTAATAACAATACTTTGCAGTTCAAGAGATCCATTTTATTCTTTAGGCAAAATACTTTTTGTGCAATATGCTAAAAGTTAGTAGTATAAGATTTTTCAGAAAGGATTTAGTAAAGATATTTAAATAGTTGTTAGCTGTGCAAAGCAGTATTCTATATTTACAGCAGCTATGAAGCTTGATGGGTACATGTTACAAGCTGCTGTAGGTATTAGCATCAAAAAACTATTGTCTGTAAGATCTGTGTGCGGAAATAACAAAAGGAAGGGCCAGACCTATCCAATTTTCTGCTACATTGCTTTACTGGATACAGCCTAGAATGTTTTATGCACAAAGGTAACTTGCCAGCCTGAACTGCCCTCCGCTGAGCTCACCCGTGGTGTTATTATACCTGTACCTCTTTACCTTCAGTTCTTCTGTGTGTGCATGATTGAATGTAGATGTTTAGAAATACTCTGCATATTTGAACTTCACAGCATATTTCAAAAACTGAAACTGCCCTGATGTGTTTTAGCCACATAATGCTAGGCTACCTCAGTTTGCAGCAGGATTTTATAGCTTCAGTTGTGATCCCTGCCTTTCTTCTCTGTGTTGTTCAGCTCCATTCTGGCTGAAGCAATGGCAACACTGGTTACTGGTAGATCAGTGCAAACCGGCTTTGTTATTCAGGTGCCGTATGGCTTTTCAGTGTAGCATATTCGGCTGGATCTGCTGGTTTTGTGTACAGCCAGTCCTGTCCATCTGCAACTGATGGGAGTGTGTTCCTGGACACTGAAGGGGAAAGTTGTTAGAATTTCACAACTTGGTCGGTACATGGATTCCATATTCTAGCAGCTGATTTATAAGTGCTCTGACTTGGATTGTGTCGCTACAGCACTGAAGAGCCAATGGAATTGTGTTGAGTTTTCCAATTACATCCCACTCACAAATCGCCACTTACTCTAATAGTAAATGGGACTTCTGTTGACTCTTTCAAATCATTGTGTTCCACCATTCCTCTAATTTATGCAATTCAGGAACTTTTTATCCTCTCTATCATGTAGTGAACAAGTATCACCTGATCTAGTTGAAGATGTCCCTGTTCATTGCAGGAGGGGTGGACTAAAGGACATTTAAAGGTCCCTGTCAACCCAAACTAGCCTATGATCTCCTTAGTACTAAATGTTTCAATTTTTGCATTAAAATATTTGTTTAAATTAGTCACAGTTTAAGGAAAACTTTGTGTTCAGTTTTAGAGTACAGCAAAGCCTTTCCTGACTTGAATAATTCAATGGCATGGTCAGATGCATATTCTGACCAGCAGATAAGTATCCTAAGGTGTTTTGTTGTTCTCCCCCAGTTCCTTGGCTTTCTTCACGATTTGGAGTAACAGACTCCAGCATTATCATTTCCTGTTTTCTAAAATACAGAAAAAGTTCTGATCTACTTTTAGAGCACTTTGAGATCTATGAATACAAGTTTTATAACTGCCTAATGATGTTAGTAGTCTATAATAACAACAATACAGCTTGCACTGATTACCAAAACCATAATGAAAATGAATAGTAAAAATAGACTTTCAAGTGGTGTATTTCTAATTTCCCATTTATGTAATTAGTCAGTATTGACAGACTATATCCGTTTCTCAAGATTTATGGAGTGATTACTGTTTAAGTGCTCATTATGGTCCACTCAGTTTGATGTAAATTCGTAGCTTTGCAAGAAAAGATACTATTCCTCTTTTATTATTAATAATGTATACACAGTAGCACACAATTGCTCTAACGGTGCTCTGTACTACCTGGCATAAAGAATGTCCGTACAGTCTGAGGAGAAAATAGCATCATGTGTTCTGAAGTTTTCCCTGCAATTTAAGCCCTGCCAGTTCTTGACTTTCGCACTCTCTCCCTTCATATAGTGCAAGTGGGGCAGAAAGAAAATGCTTCCTTTCATGTCAGTTCAGATGTTTTGATTGCTGTGTAACAAGCACTTTTATGAATCAAGTTTAAAAATCAGCATTTTTCTGGAAAGCTATTTCTTCTTTTTTTAGACCCATTTTGCTGGAAGTAATTACTAGTTTTCTTATTTGACCAATTAACTTTGTGTCACTTAGTATTAACGTTTGGTGAATTTTCCACTGTAATCAACAGTACTATTAAACATTGAGAATTCTTATTTTTGTCATCCGTACTCTGCCCTTTGGGGATGCTGCCTGAGGAAAGGAGTCAGATAAATGGCTCCTGTATCTAAAGACACAAAGACTGCTTTATATTTGTTTCCTTCTACAGCAGTTTTGTAACTACAAGCTTATAAGGTACCAAGGCCAAGGCAGTTTTCCTCTCGTGCTGTGTAACCTTTAACAGCCTTGCTTTTGAGCATCTTTTCTTTCTATCTCTTGTTTCCTGAGTGCTGTTATTGTGAACTCCTTTCATCCATGACAAAGTGGGGAGAATTTCATGTGTTGCTTTGGCTGCTGTGCGGAAGGATGGGGTAGTGGCAGATGCAGTAACATCGCTACAGTGCTTTTTAAACTGAATGCAATACAGACAAGACCCTTATGTATTTGGGGATCATGACATTTGTCAGAGCTTTGATTTGGCATCGCAATACAGTGTTCGTTCAGGAACAAGAATTAGAGTATTTGTGCCATTTTGTTGCTGTATTATCTTCAAGGAATCTACAACTGAGGAAGTGGCTAGTACCCACCCTCCAACATACTAAGATCCTTGCAGCTTTGCTTACAAGAACACACTGAAAATGTGTGTTTCCATTGCTGTAGTTATCAGCCTACATATGAAGTTTGCCCCCCACCTTTTTTTCTGACTACTTCATCCTCCAATTTTCAACACTGTTGAAAATGTAAGCAAGAGGGAGCGGAGCTTAAATGTGTATCATGATGCCATTTATGCTTAAATGGATGAGTCTAAATTCTTTTATTCTTTGTCATCTCACCACAAAAGTATATGTTATAAAGACTAGTCCAGAAACTCGTACTTGAAAACTTAGTATTGCAATGCTCCATGAAAAGTAATTTATAACCTTCTCTGTTCTGTTTGAATAGACTGGTGTATGGACCACACTTGCCAAGATCGAGCGAAATTTTTTAAAACCACTGCATGTAGGACTCAATATGTCCAAAGCACACTATGAAGCAGAAATAAAGAATAAGAAAGAAAACAGAAAAGGTTAGGTTTTTTTCTTTTCTTGGCTTTGTTCCTATTTAGAAACTTTGGACATCCTTTGGAAACAAAGAATTGGTGAGTGATGCGTAGATCATGTTTTATTTAACTATTTACACTATTCCAGATTTCAAATAATAGTTCAGTATTTGCTCTATTTGATATTAATGATTTTGATAATTGGTCCAAAAAATCTGAACTTATTTCTCATCACATTTGTAAACATTATGGAAACCTGATAAAAATGTCATATGAAGAGCTTCAGAGTTTGTTCTGCATTTATACTTAGGAGAGTCTAAGTCTCTCTGCGTGTATAACCCTTAGGTTTCCTAGTAGGTGTGGGGAAGCGAACAGGAGAAGAAATAATTCATGCAGCAAATAGGTGCTCTCTTAAAACCTGAAGGATTATGTTCTGGATTTTTAATTTAATTTTTTTTTTCAATCTGACACGCAGACTCAGATTCTGCTGTGGGTTAAGGAGGCACATTGCACAGGGCAGAAGAGCTATAGCTGCTTTAGGCCATCTCTGCATGTGTCAGATCCTCTCTTCCTTTGGGGTCTCCAGTGTAATCCCAACAGCCCAAGGAACTTCTGCTACCAAAACTCTTAGTATGGCTTTTTGCCCCTAGTCTTCTGTTGTTGTAAAACCATATGAAGCAGAGAAGGGGAACTTTTCTGAAGGCAACCTGTGGATATCCTTCTAAAGGGAATCCTTTAAAATGAACCAGGAAGCCTTTTGTGTAAGTCCCTCTTACATTTCTGTAGCCTTTGACAAAACATAACAAGATTTGAGTTCAGGAGAGAACATCTAGCTCGTAATAGAAAATGGTTTAGCCTGTTTCCCCAGCGTATAATCTTTGTAAGCACTGCAGTGAGTTTCAAATATATGGTCTGAATGTAAGAGTTTTGCCCCTTAGTTTTCAGACCTGTCCTTGTAGTTTTGCCCACTGCAAGTAATCTGCCTGAAACAGAGAAGCCTGCAGCCTTTTCTTAATAAAGTATGTATTTCATGTTTGGATCATTAAGTCAAGCTAAAGAATCTTCTGCTCTCTGTCTGCATGTGGAAATAGTAAAAATGTATCCAAAATTACTAGATTTTTTTTTTCCCCCTTTTGAGGGGCATTTTAACTATATAAAATTGTTTTGAGTTGCAGATATTGCTTGTTCAGTAATGTAGTCATGTGTGATAGAGCAAGTTTAGAGAGAGCATCCAGCTCAAGCTGTCTTCCTCTGAAGGTTCAGCACCTGTCCTACGTTGGGTCAATCCCTAGGCTTGTCCTCTTTAACAATTACTGCCTAGAAATATTATTTTAATTCTTAAAGTTATGTGAAACAGCAGCCTGATCTCTAGCTGGTTATTTCCTTCTGCAGAGGCACACAGTTCTAACACAGTTTGTTCTGTAACTGTTGGTGGGGAAAAGATGCCTGCCATGACCACTGAAATGCAGCTACAGGTGAGTTTCCGTTTCCTTCAGTGTTTTTCAGAACTATTTAGATTTTCTTATCAATCAGGACAAATGTACATGTACAATGGGTAATAAATTCTAATAAGTAACATTAATGCCTTTTGTCATTTCAGGTTTTACACTCGGCTCTCTTCACATTTGATTTAATAGAAAGTGTTCTAGCTCGAGCAGAAGAACTCATTGAAGTGAAGATAAAAGCTGTAACGGATGAGCATAGTTAGGTCAGCTGAAGTACTTGAATTAACATACTTCTCAGAAGATCATTTTGACTATGTTGAAAAGGAGGCCACCAGCCTTTAACAAACAGCAATTCAGAGTGGGCCCTAGAAGAATTTCAGATGCTGCTCTTCATATGTCTTGTTGCTGTTCTTTTCTTTTCCTTTGCTATTGTTGTACGCAATTCACAGAGATGGCCTATTTACTAAAGTACTCCTCTTCAGAATTTGATGCTTTCCTAGGTTTAGAAACCAAAACCAAGGGTTTGGTTTGGTTTGTTTTTGTTCTGAGGCTGCGGCAAGGAGGTGTGCTTGTGCTTTTTCTGTTTTCAAAACTCGTTAAATAATAATTGCTGACTGGTCTTGTGAATTACAAACATTTTTATAAAATGACTGGAGAACCATGAATTAAAAAGCACTGTTTAAGCACAAGGTATTTTTATTAGCACTTTTTAATAGTGACAGTCGAGCTTCTATATTTACAAACAGGACTGTAAGCTATAGATAAATAACAGCAGAAACATTATGGCAAGAGAAAGCAGGTTTAAAGAAAAACACATCAACTTTGAGCCAAATAAGATGTTAAAACTCAGCAATACAACAGATAACATCTGTTTAGGAAAAACATAAGATTTCATACATGCCTGTTTATGCATGGGAAATCGACATTTTGGAATTGTTTTGATCATCCCTGTCTTTAATGATAATGTTTCCTTAAGTGATATGAAATATTTTGAGAAATGATTATAAACAGATGAGCTCGTAAGTTAAAAATAAGGATGGCTTTTCTATAGTGCAGCTAAACCACTTTATTTCTTAGAATGAACATTTGGCATGATGTATGCTATTTTTCACTGTATAGTTATTTAATATAATTTTTCATTCCAAAAGCATAAGCTGTGTAGACATCTTTTGAAATGTAACTATATTTTTAAGAACATTCTATATTTTGTTTAAAATGTAGCCACTCTATTTATGAATAAAACTCCCAACTACTAAATTAGTTACAATGCAACTGGTACTCCTGAAGCATCTTCCAAACTGGACTCTTTTCTATTATTTGGGCTTTTGTCATTGCCATTTTGTGACGAATATCATCTGCTCGTGGCCTGGAAGTTACCTTAGAGGAAAGAAAAATATTATGAGTAGCACAGTAACTCTTAGGTAACAGACATATTTAACATGTTATTTTTCAAACAGTACAAATGTAAAATTACTCAGCAGTGAAATCTGAACCAAGTAGATATTCAGGCATGATGTACACATAGGTGATTTGCTGTATCCCTTTAGGTGCAAGACCAGCACTGCATCTGAGTGTCTGGACAGTGTTTCAACAGGAGCTGGGAGTGGCAGCTCGGGCTTAGCTGGATGATATTGCTCCCTTGGCCACAGCTGGTAACCTGGGGCAGAAGAGTTCATTTTTTAGGCCCTGTACCAGTTAAGAATTCTCTGGTAAAATATGAGCTCATTAAACTGGCTTTGCACCGGATCAGTAAGAAATAATGTAATGGCAACCCATCGATTTGAGGTACGTACTATCATCACTTCTTATGGTGCTCTCCTGCTGAAATCTGGTGTAAACGTTCTGCCCAAGTAGAAAAGCAAATTCAAGTTTATAGGATCAGCAGTAATCTTAAAAGCTTTTAGGTTAAAGCTGTAGTAAGAGACTGGGCCAGACATCGTAGATTCCATAAAAAGTTTAAATACAATGTTCAACATTGTTGTAAGTATTTAATGACTTTTGCAATATAATAAGTGAGATGTAGCTTACTTTTAAAATCATGAATACTCTACATAGGTAAATCCTTATTATTTTGAGGTGCCCACTTCAGGAAAGGATGAAATGTAAATTTGTATTTGATTTCTAACATGTCATTCAACCTGTTCTTTTTATTTTTGTACATGGAATGGTGCCAATATTGTTAATATCTAAGTTAGAATTTTCATAGAAAAATGTTCTTTGAAGAGGTTCAGTAAACAGATTTAATTAATAATGTGTTGATTCATATAGGATATGTTGCAGATACACAGATGAATTACACTTATTAAGCTGTAGAAATAATGTACTAGTATCACTAAGAATCCACAAGTAACTAGAAGTTTCAGATCAGCATTTTGAAGTAGAAGCCATTACATATTTAGATCTCATGCTTGTTCTGCACTGGTAAGTGGAGACATCCTAACTTAACAGTGGTTAAGAGCCCAGTTAGCACTTAAATATCTCATTTGTCTTCACAGATGCTATCAAGAGCTTTTAAAGTTACCTTTAACAATAGTTTAAACTCGGTAACAGTCCTACCTCAGTATATTACATCAATTGTGGTCAATATGACCCAGAAAGTTTCATTATGCAAAAGTATCTTATAGTTCTTGGCTTTTTCTGGCTAATATACTTCTGAATAACTAATATTTTTAAGTATATGCGACAAGACTTACCTTAGCTATAGTCAACATTAACTTAACAGTTTCAGCGGCATTATGAACTGGTACTATACGTAAGTTACTGCCCAGGAATCTGCACATCAAAATCAATTAAGGTTAAGGTTACTTTTAGAATGCGCATTTACTTTGTTATGCCAAAATACTCCAAAAGCATTCCCACAGGATGTAAACAACTTCCTGCTGTGCCTTCACCATGAGTACACAGAAGGCCACTTTGACCTTTAACGGCAACAGGAGAGTTCATGCTGTTCATAGAACCATCTGTCCCATTTCTGTAGCACTTGCTTAGGTGGGATTCGGAAAGGCTCATTTATTTTTCTAGGGCTCTTTGACAACCAGTCAATTGACACTGCTTAAGTAGGTGTGCATTCCGAGAGCTAAACCCTCTTCTGCTGCGTTCTTGAGGATTGTCCAGTCTCAGTGCCAGCAAAAAAAATGTTTGGGATTTTTTTTTATGACTTTGGAAGAGCACAGGGAAGTATCTAAACCCACTGTGCTAAAAATACTTCAGAATTTAAACTAAATCTTTGTAGTGTACTATCTAAATATAGCAATCTGTACGTCAGATGTGATTAAGATAATGGGATAATTCTGCTAAGAATTTCATGTAAAGACTTGTTTATTCAAATAATTTAACCTAAAATTCATTCTCTTTCTATAAATAATGTTATCCATATGCATTCATTCCTGAGTGTGGAATCTGAAGATCTAAAATACTGGCATCAGTTGTCATTCAATGCAGTCATGGAAGAGAGAGATGAAAGCTTAGGCAAGCACAGAGCCTCTTTGCTTAAGACTTGTATCTTAGGTGTGGTGTAACGATGACAACAAAGTTAGCATTGCTGCTGTTTTCTGCGCTAGAGCTAAACCATGACAGGGACTTAACAACCAAGAAGGAGGAATTTCAAATCATCAGAAATTTAATCCAAACAAAGTGCCCAGCTGCTCGACTGCGTACTCCCTCGTGACCTCCCCCTGTAACCACCACCTGTCCTTCCCCTCCATCTGTTGGAGGGCGCGGGCTCATTCACACCAATACCCAGGCTGGTTCCATAGCTGAACTTGGCCGCCCATTCTTCTAATTAGCACAGAGAGATGTTACCAGCAGTGCCCTTCCCTAGGAGTAGGTACATGGGTCACTGTTGAGTTTGGCTAAAATCTGATGCAGAAACTGTGGTTTGATTTACATTTAGGGATTAGGGAAATAAATAGATGTAATTTTGCAAATACTAGCAATGGGCTAAGTACAGTGTTAATGAAGGAACTGCAACAAAGAAACAATTACCTGTATTTAACTCCATCTCTTAAAATCCATTCCTGTCAATAGATTTGTTTCCAATTACAGCAGGTCTGCATTTAGTTTGTATTTTATTAATTTGATCAATGGGCAGAACACTGCCTGTTAGAACACAAGGCTGGTCTTTGCTCCAAGGTGTTTAAAAATTAACATACGGATTCTGCGGATATTAGTGGTATGCTCATTTGAGCTGTGAAAATAAAGATTGCTTTTCTCCTCCTTCCCCTGTGATACACACAACCTCACATGAAAGTGTTCATGGTGTTGAACGACAATCCTATAATATTCTTGTTAATAATTTAAAAAAAAAAAGCCTTCCCAGCTGCAACAAAATCATAGATAAGCAGAAAAAACATTAATACAGGAAGAACTGAAAATTTCAGTGGACTTTGTTTGTTAAAAAAATCAAACAGGTGACCTGCAGTTTGAGAGGACAGGGCACAAGTTTCAACTCCACCAGTGCAAAAGCACTGTCAGCGATTTACATACAACAGCAGAACTCCAAGCTGCCAGGTAGTAACAAAGCACACGCATCTAAAATACAGTTGTGCTGTCAACATAATTTGCTATGGCCTGCAATGACAAAACTATTCTTTTTATTTTAATAAAATTACTGACTTGCCAAATGTAATATCATTTCAAAACATCACATTTGTTAGTGATCAACATGTGCACAAAGTCCATTGTACATAACCACAAAGCAGATTGAGAATTAGCATTGCCATCAGCTGAATAACATGTTCTTACTGAACAGTGGCAGAGCTTTTAAGACCTCTTATGAAAATTTATGGAATTTTCACAAACGGGTAATAGATTTCCTACATTTCCTCCCATACACTCTGCTACTCATCAGCATTTGGCAGGGTGCCCAGAATTTAATGAAACTGGTGCTAGTTTCAAGGAAGTAAAGATCAAAGACTGCATTAGAATAGTCACTTCTTTGATGTCGAGTGCAAAGCAGCTGCAGTTAGGACTGTTGTACCTACCAGAAAAGAGTTTTGACTACAAGTATGGAGCACAGTCTGATAACTTGTCAGCAGGTATATACTGAAACATGCATGCTTTCAGGCTTCATTAGAAACTACAGATTAAGTTTTAAACCAGTTTTAATGCCTAGTTTTATACTTTTGATGTAAAATAACATTGGTTATTTCAATTGTTCTAGCTCTGTGTAACAGACACTTCCAAGTAAACCTATTTTAAAAGCTGGTAAAGAATCTGTACTTCACCATAAGGCCTTTTCTCATGAAGGAAACTTGCCTGTCCTGTTTGAAAATGGCCATTAAAAGATGCTGACAGAGCTAAGAAAATGGTCTAATTTTCCAGTTCATGAGAAAACGTAAAAAATAATTATATTACATAGCCCTAAAGTGACTGAAAGGGATGTTATTTGCTATGTTTTGAGGAATGTTCCCTTTTGTTACTATGACATCTGATTGATTCATTTGGTATTCTTTTCCTTTGTCATTCATAAACATAGGCTTCAAATAATTTTCCAGTGCACTGGCAAAATAAAATTAATATTCCTGACAATAATTCCTAAAATAACATTCCTGAACCTAGGACTGCTGCTTCATTTCCTCCTAGCAATAAAAATGTTGGTTTGATGTTGAAATCATACCTTCTCTGAATCCTAAACATGACCTTCCATTCTTCTGGTCCATGAAGAGCAGCTGACAAAACCAAAAAGCTGTTCCGATGAATGTTTATGAACTTCTGAATTCTTCTGAAAAACTGTTCTTCACCTGGCATTAGCAAGTCTCGAGTGTCTGCCAGTATAAATGCAACACCTATGGAAGAAATGAATGTAAATGTATATGTCATGGCAGTAAAGTGATTAAGTTCTTACCACAAACCAGCAAGCAGAATTTTTATTCCAATATTGGTTTAAAAGGCAATGAAACAAAACACATGAATGAATTTACATATCTTGACAGTGAAATGCAATCAGGAGCCTTGGCCAGTGATGACTGGTATTTTTAAGATAAAACCACAAATAACTAAGAAGTTATTTTCAACCGCAACATCAAAACCCCAACTGCTCAATGCATGCGAAGTACAGACGCTGAGTGCCTTTGAAAGCACATGCTTCAAACAGCTGCTGTAGTGGAATGAATTTAGGGCAGATGCAAAGACTGACTGAAGAGCTCAGCAAGTCCGTTTCTGAATGAGATAAATAAACACATCTGTAACATCTTAAATAAGATAAACCGCCTGACATGAAAAATGAAATTATAACCTTGTAAAGTAAGTTATTCTGAAAGGGAAAGTTAGGAGGGCTGAGGTTTAGGAGGCTTAACAATCAAGGATACAAAAGATTAGGCCAATGTGTGCCTCATTCATCCTGATAGTTCAGGAAAGCTTCAGCTTAAAATCTCATCTACCTGTTTAAAGCATCTTCTGCTCTAAAAAGGAAGGACAGATATTTCATGTCTGCAGTTTCAATGATTTCCTAGTCAAAGCTGCTCAAAGAAGCCTTTTCTTAACCAATTAATGTTTCATCTGCCAAGTTCTCTGCTCTGTCCTCTGATTTCCACGCAATCAGAGCCCAGCTCCTTCCACTACTGCGCGACATTCCAGCAGGGCAGCTTCTATTCACTGTAGTGTACCCTACAACAGGGCCTGGTCTTGTACCTCATTAGAGCCTATAAGTTTAAAAGCATAAACTTCAAAGTACCGTACCAGAAAGAGAAAAAATCACGGATCCAGTTTCTACTGAATCTGAATATCGGACTCGGTGGTGTTGCCTCTGTAGAATTGTAGAAATTTCATGGTTCTAAACAAATTTTAAAAGGTTACTTTTAAAATATGTTTTCAGCCAACAAGTTAGAAATATTCTTAAAGCACTGTATGAACCATTATAGATAGAACTTCAGCGTCATTGTTTAAAATAATATTTTTTATTCCACTTGCAATAAAAAAGCAGTAAAATGTTAATTAAACTTTTAAAGTTAATTAAATTTTGGAATATTTGCACTGGAAGTTATCTAACATTGAAGGCCAATTTTGTATGCATACATTCAGTTTGCCACAGGGAACTCTTGCATAATACATAAAGATCAAACACTTTACAGTCTATTTTTGTAAGACGTGCTAAGGAGAAGTGAGGAACATACAGCAGTGTGTTTCTATGACTCTGGTTCATTAGACTGTGTTATTTTCACAGGTGTCAGCATTTCATTTGGAAGATAGTTCAAAAACCTGTATGGGACTGATTTTCTTTAAAGCTTGCTGACAGAACGCAGTCCACTCAGGAAAACTAGAATGTGGCACTATGCAACGTAATCATCTGCAGAACTGAGTGGTTTATGTTTTCCAGCCTGCAAAAAGCATTTCTGCAGTATGTTCTACACAAGCTGCTCCAACATTTGAAAGATTAAATCATGGAATCCTTTTTAGCTAATACCATGTTCTCTAACCTACCTATTTAAAACGTAGCCAATCTGCCTATATAGGGCAGCGTTATGATTTAGTGGAATAGTACAAAATAGAGTCAGGATAGCAAGTGAACCCTGAAGGGGACAATAACCAGAAACATTACACTTTCAACTGCTCTGGAAAGGGAAGACTTGATTATAGCTGCTTATGAGGTATAACTACAATTTTGGAAAAATTCTCTGCTTCAAAACCACTGCTGACAATGAATTATTTAATGCACAAATACAAATAACAGCTATAAAAAAAGGACAGATGCACAGGGAAAAGAGAAAGCACATAACCAACACTGATACAAACCAATGCCTTTGTAGAAGAAAAGCCATCTTAGATTTGTATTCAGCCGTTTCTGTATCTCTGCTCACTAGGAGTCCTTCCCAACAGCAGCAGTATTGAGTGGAGCTGGGGCTCTTATTAACAGGAGCCAGTTACACTGGTACAGCTGATATCACTGCCCTCTGATCCATCTCACCGTATTACAGATTAAGTTGCTCTTGGAGCAGTTACCAAACTGGAACAGTTTACAGCCTATCATTCTACAACAAGCAGGCAAATAAGAACAGGCTGTAAACTGAGGTGATCAGGGAATTACTTCAACACCATTCACCCTTTTATACAGCAGAGATGGGGTGATAACCCTGTCATCCAAGCTAGCGTAAGATATCCTGGCCTGTGAATCAAAGCCCTCTTGCCTCTAAATTCTCTCCAGCTGGCACTGAATTGGTCTCAGCTGCATGAACTAATTACCAGGTCCTTGACATGCCCTTTCATTTGACTGAGGAACGCAGCTCAGGCTTCTGATGTTAACAATATAAATACACATCAATATCTGTAAGGCTCGCTATTTTAAACTGAATTGCACACTTACTAAGTAATAATTTACCCCAACATTGGTACTGTATGGTAGAAAATAAAGTGCTTAGGGAGAAATGCAGAAAATTAAAACCATTTCTGATGGAATTATTCATATTCCTAACTGAAAGTAGCATCAGCACAGTGCGGAAAGGATGAGTCAGGAGGACAATCCTAAAGCAGCAGAACTCAGAACAGCAGGTGGCAAGAATACTAAATAGGTACCAAAGTAGCTAGGAAAAAAAACACACAAAAAGAACCAGTTCTGTAACAGAAACAACTTCAGACTAATGTCACAGTTTCATCCTCAAAAACCTGTATTCATTGACATTGCATAAACTATTTCCACATCTTTTAATAGAATACAGAGAATGCTTCTTTCAGCGTTTCATAGTGAGTGACAAGTGGTATTGTACCTGCAGAGCTGTACTCATAATGACTGTTGTTATCCATCTTGACTGTTCCTGCCCACCGCTTTCTGCCATGTTTTCAACTGTTTAATGGCTTTGCAGTGAAATCTCAGCTGCCACCTTCTGAAAAGCTTGGAAAGATGACAATACTACCTGCCAATTTAAAAGGTGAAATGTTTAAGGCGCATTAAACCATTAAAGAGCTGATTAAAACCAGGGCACCACCCAGTTCTCCAAAATGTACACTGGTGCCCACTACCACTGAACTAATTCAAGATGGCAATTAGACATCTAAAGAGCTTTAAACAAACAGTCTGCATCTAAGAGGGCTTCCTCTGTAAGGCCTAACAGGGACAACAGCATAATGGTTAAATTACTTCAGAAGAACATTTCTGAAAGCATTTAAACCCGCTAAGGAACATTTGCTCGACTTCCAAAGGCCGCGTTTGTCACGGCGGGCCTTTTACACTCAGATCCTTTCGGGCAGCCCGCCCTGGGCCACCTGAGCGCCAGCTCCTTGTCACGTACGTTCGCACTTCCTCCTCAGAAAACACTCCTGGATCCCCAGCTCGGCAGGCGTGCGGCTTTCCCTGCGGCTCCCGCGGGGCAGCGGGACTCCGCGGAGCTGCGCCGGGCCGGGCTGTGCGCACGGCGCGGGTGCCGGCGCGTTCCGCGCACGAGCCGCGCTCGGACTCGCGCTCGTTCCACACGCCCGTTGAGCCGCTCAGATGCGGTCCGGGCGGGAACCGGCGACGGGCGGTGCTCGCGGCGCGCTTCCCGCCCTCGGGCAGAGCCGCAGGGCCTGGGGCCGCCGCGGGGGCCTCCCGGCTGGGCACGGCGCCCTCCGGCACCCCGTGGAGCATGGAGCAGGTCGGTCCTCGGCGCGGCCGGTCGCGGGGCCTCTTCCCGACCCCCGTCTCCTTCCCGCGGCCGCTCCTCAGCGGGGCCGGGTGGCAGCTGGAGCCAGCCTCACCTCACAGGTGTGGCGCACTAAGAGATGGCGGCAAAAGCTCCCAACAGGTACATGAAGGGCGCGTTACTTACTGCCGAAAAAGCAGCTCTGGCCTCGGTGTGAAGCGCGGAGCCCACAGCCGGCTGTGTCACCTCAGCCACTCGTCCTGCTGAGGGGCGGAGAGGCCTCGGGGCGGCCCCTCAGAATCTTCCAGAAACCTGGTGTGGGCCTGAGGGGCTGCGGCCCAACCCGGTGCATCGTGCGACACTTTTAGGCTGTGGAAAGGACCGAAAGGACAAGAATATGGAAGGACACCAGGCAAAACAAGTGGGTGTAATAAATAGTGATGGTAATAAGTCTGCTTTTGCATAGGAAAAAAACCCCGAGGGAGTGTTCTTAAAGGACAGATAATTCTGCAGCTGTTTCTGGGGAAGAATATTCCACATTATTTTCTGTGATATTCTAAATATAGAAGTTAGTACAAAAATATGAAAGCAAGAAACAGCACCACTTTCAGTAAAAGAGAAATAGTGAGTATGTTGGAGCTTTTTTTTTATTACGTAAGAGGAAACAGTACTTCTTTTACGTAGTAAAGAAGAGCTGGAGTATGGAGTCATTGCAAGTACTGAGAAAGAGCACTCATTTTCCAGCTCTCTTCTTCCCCCACTGTGTGAATCCAGACTTACTGAAACAGATATCTACTTAATATATCTACTTAAGATATCTACAGATATCTACTGAAACAGATATTTCAACTGAAAATCTGAGATTGTAGTAAAAGCTTTTCCTTTTTAAACTCTTTTTAGAGCATTTTAAAATAGTGGCCTAATGTACATATTAAAAATCATACATTTAAATAGCAAATTGTCTGCCTTGCTTAGAAATAATTTGATGGCTTAGTGACTTAAATATGACCCTAATTTTTGTTTCAGACAAGTAAGAAGTGGATTCACATCTGATTTCCTGCTTCTGCTGGTCAGGTGCACCTGAGTTACAGTTACTTCTCACTGCAAGGGTATGGAAACGTTGCGCTACTTTTAATCGTAAGTTAAATATTTCTAATACTGAATTTTAAAATTTCTGTAGAGTAGAAATATGAAAGTCAGCGAATTAAAGGAAAATAACGGACGTATAAAATATCCTGACTGTCGTGTGCTGAAGAGCAGTGACAGGACCAACAAGCTGTGAAGCTGTTTCCTGTAACACAGTGGAGCCGCATGCTCTGGCTGCATACAAAAATCAGGGAGTTAAGAACATCGGAAATTATTTTAAAATACAATTGCGAAATAATAAGGCAGTTTTATGATGAGGATTGGTGATTCCACTGACATTGCTGACATCAAGTTTGAATTCATGCATGCTATGAATTAATTTATGTTTTACTAGAGAAATCCCTGCAGTAAAGCCTAGGAACTGCTTTGTTGTAGTGGTTGCGCTTGATTTATAACACCGTAGTGTATCTGAATTCATATTTTGGAATATGTCTAACGTGTACATGCATTAATTGAATTACAACAACTCAGATGAAGAAAAAATAATAGGAGGGAATAGAATAGAATAAAAAGGTGATTCACAATGTAAATATCTTTAACAGGTGAGTAGATTTTTGTTTCCTTCAGTGTAAAACTTAGGAATGTATGATACATAAATGAAAGGATAAATTATTAAAATTTACAGAGAATTTTAGGCACTGGATTTATGCATCTGAGATACCAGCAGTTGCCTTTTTCCTCTATGGCCATTTATCGTGTTTGGAAGTTAAACACCATCTCCCAACTCAAAATACCCACTGGAGAGTCATCGAAGTACAATGGTGGATAAGTGCAGGATGATGAGAAAAAACCTTAACAGAAACTGTTTCCTGTCAATATTTTGGCTCTAGTAGTTGTATTTTAACTTGTGCAAATTCTGTGTATCTTAATTTCAGTTGGCAAAAAGTTATACTGGAAACGTAACCAAATATATTTCTGCCTGTCATTAAATTTGGCAACAGTTCACATCTGAAAGAGAAATAAGGCTCTTTCTGAGTTAGCAAGTTGTGAGGAGAACAGACCCTGCTGCCTCCTGTGTAAGAGCCACCCTGCCCTGTTGTCCCTCTGACCAAGCCTTACGCAGTGGGACATGCTGAGCCCCTGGGCCAGGAGCCACATAAGGGACAATTCTGGTGCCACTTTGTTTTGCAATGCCATTTGAGTCCGAATCTCACTACATGAACTGGCTTTCTCTTTTTATGAGCCTAATGTGAGAAGACTAATTAAATGGAGTTTGGACTTGGAGAAAATGTTTGTTTTTTCTGGATTGTATATTCTTCAGAGGATTCTTCTCACCAGGAGTTTCCCTTTTAAAAAGCCACTGAGGGATCCTGTGCTACCTGATAAGATGAGCTAAATTTGTTTTACTGCTTACCATGATCTCTTCTGTAACAGTTTCTGACATTTTGCTAGTTTTAGGTTTAAACCTCAAAAGCATTCCTTTACCACATACCTACATGGTACATTTCACATACAGGTGAAGCTGCAAGAGAGGAAAAAGAACAGGTCTGTGTCTGGCAGCATATGAAATAACTCCTGGGAGCAGAGCAGAGGACCCCATTTAGGCAGGAATAGAAGGATCTTGGGATTAGAACTCTCATATGATTAAGATAATGGCTTAAGCATTTGGATGAATGACTAATTTATGACAAGGCAACATCTTTCATCAAATTATTGTTTCTCTGCATTCTCCTGGGCCATATCCTGTATATTCTAAGTCAGCACAATTTTTTAATGTTTGTAGGGCACTTGCATAGATCTTCATCGTCCTTCTGTAGAGATTTTTATATAAGAACTGATCATTCATCTTCATACACATCACCTGTCTTGTTCTCTGTTGGCATGATGGAAGAAAAAGTATTTTTTTCGTATTAGAAAAGGGGGAAGTGAAGGTGCACTAAACAGAAGAGGAAAGGAACACTTTTTTTCAATGTATAGAGGACAAATGAAAATAGATGGCAGCAGTTCACAAGTTCAATGAAGTACAATGACTCGGCATTAAGGTTACACATAGGATTTATTGTTTTCTGGCATACAGAAATCAACTAAAGATCTTCAATATGTAGCATGAGGAAGAAAGCTTGTGGGACTACGCAACCATACAGCGATTCTGGAAACAGAAGACTGTGTTCACAAGGAGTCACTTGGAAATATGGTTACTTAGGCCCCGGATAATTACCTAGGTTTGAAAAGCAAGCGAGTAGAAAACATGCAAGCATTCAGTTTGAGAGCTTAACACCCCCCTCACCCTCCCAAAGACCAAGTGATCAAAGTATTTTACGACCATAAAGCCATGGGCTACAGGTAGTGACTCAGACTTTTTTCAAGTGCATCCCATTAGACATACATAGGGTTAATCCTGATAGCTAGAACTGATAATACAGAAAATCGGGATTGAAGTTTCCTTCTCTACCACAAAGATACAGGAGAACATTTTGTTACAGGTAGGAAGTTTGATATATAGGTGGGTCTCATGGTCATGGACATGAAAATTACCTCATTCATTGAAGGTAACAAAAATTTTTCTCACTAGCTATGAGGAATCTGTCATGTACGTATGGTTTGTCTTATTTATACTGATCTTAAGCACACTGATGCAATTCTACTGAGGGGCAGGATGCTATGCCACACTCAAAAGAGGGTTATAAAAAAAAAGAGAAGAACTAAAATTATTTGATTAAACACAGGTGTAAGAAAATGACAAAGTAAGGATTGCATAAATTAGGATGCTGTAGATCTAAGTCATTTGGTGAGATCAGTCTCAAAACTGGCTTATATAGTTAGAAAGTAAGTTACATGAGCCAACATTTTTTACTTAGATTACCAATCTTTCTGTTCAGACACTTAAAAATATCCTGATTTTTAGGATCTGATACCATTCACTAATTTCAGTGGGAGCTGGGAAAATGTCAGTTGCTTTTAGTTGTGTGCATAAATATAAACCCTGATGGACTACCTGGGTAATTGGGGTCAGTCCCCAAATTTGTACGTGAGCATCTGTTCGGCTTAACCAGAATATGCATTCACTCTAACACAATCAGTCATCTCCTGCTAACATAAACTATGTTGACCATTGAAGTCCTTTTTAAATATATCTAGTTACTGAGTTATAGTCACCCCCGCCCAAACACTGAGGCTTTAGCTCCTGAAGATCTGATCACTATTCATTTTACAGTGCAATAGCGACAGATCTTTTGTTGCATGTAATGCAAAAAATTGTATTTCTCAGGACTTCGATTTCTCTAACGGAAGAGTCTTCTGAACTTCAGCAATAAATCGGGAGAGCTGGAAGCGACTTAATGGCATTCCATTATTAATTATTTCATACTTAAATTGTGTACAGATGGTTCATCAGGATTAGAAACTCATTAAGTTGAGTACCATATAAAAACACAAGTATGCACAGTGCCTGCCCCCAGTGCCAGTTCCATTACCCTTTCTGGAAGGTGAATATTAACCTGAAAGCCAGTCCACAAATGTTTAAATGGATTTACTCCTACGTTTGCACAACTGTGGCCTAATTGACTATACATTATAGGTTGCAAAGCAAAGTATACAAGGAAGGTCAAATGCAAGAAATAAACAGGTGTGTGTGCATGTACATGCTGTAGTGCTTCTTCAGTTATTAGTTACCAAAGGTTAAAAAAAAAAATCAAACCCAGTATTTTTCCCTACTTGATATCCACTTCTTATATGTGTCACTTTGCTACAGGTTTAGTTTCCTTAAACATGTGTAGTAGCTGTCAATAGGAAGCTTGGTTTTAGATTAGCTAAATAATAGATTTGAGCTGTAATTTTTCCAAAATTGAACACATGAAAGCTTATTTTTCAAAAATAGCCTATATCTGTGTTCAACAGAGAGAGCTGAAAAACAGTATGGATTTTCTGCCAGAGATGAAAGCTTCTAATTATATTGGATTTCAAATCTAAAAGCCCATTTCCATGGAGTCATCTGTTGTAAAAAAGCTGCTACTTCTCATGCTGTCTTTTGTCCTCAGTTCCTGTGTAGTCCTGGCAAGAATGCCATCTATCAATGTACAAATGTTAAATCACCCCCGTCATGAAATATTAACACAACGCATACAATTATGGCTCCTAAATTGAGGTCTTTCTAGCTGCAATTTGTCACATCTACAATTGTACAATGTCATTAGTAGAGTAAAACTAGAGGACTATGAAATAGATATATTGGAAAAATAGCATTGCTAGTACATGCATTTCATATAAGTAAGCCCTGAACCTGCTTCAGCTGAGGTCAGCTGGAGTTTTTCCTTTGACATTAGTGCAAGCAAAATAGCGACTTCTTAAATATCCTGGTTCTGAGCAACAGATAAACAACATAAGAGCAGTTCTTAATTCCTTCATGCAAAGGTTTAGATCTTCTGGAGCAAAGTAGAACGAGCATGCTACTAATTATTTTCCAGATGGCAATAATATGTATTCTAAGTTTTGACATAGTCTTCTACAATCTGTACCTAGATCAGGTGCATTAATTGTTTTTTGTACACATTCCCTGAAAGAAACTGAGACAGCCAGTGCTAGAGAAGGACATCCCATGGGCAGTCTTGTGTGAGAAACATAAGGAGTTTCCTTGCCTGCAAGTTTCTCCAAAATAATAATGAAATTTGCAAACTCAGAAATTCAGTGTAATTTTGAAATATTTTAAAGCCTTAAAAAGTGTGGAATAAGATTATTAAACCTGTGCAGTTCAGTCACATACCATCCAGAACTTAAAATATTGCAAGCAAGCCATATTTATTGTACTTCATTACTAATATTTTTCAACAATTCCCAAAGTAGTTTTATTATGATGAGAATATTTTCATTGCAAATAACTATTTCCTGTGAGTGCTGTATTCCTGCTTGCTGACTTTATTACCATTGTACATGCTATGGACATTGATAAGGCTCCAGCATCCTGGTCTAACTTTGAAGTTACCTATTTGGAGGTCCTTCCAAGCCTGTGTTTTTCTGTAGTTCTATGATTTTTCTGCAATTTTTCTGTAATTCTGTGATTCTATAGCAAGTTTTTCCAAGAGAAAAAAAGATAGATATATGGAGTGTCCTTTCTACTACCCCTACCACAAACCGGGATGTTTGTCTTTTCTTATGCTCTTACCTGGTCACTTCTGGTAGCAGCCCAGACTGCCTGCTCATCTCGTTTCATGAATACTTATATCTCCTGATCTTTACTTTAGGTCTCAGTCTCCTCATTTCTTTTCCTATGCTATATAAATATGGTGTAATCTCATGCCTTTAAAAAGCAACCAAAATATATTATTATCTGATGTGCTTTTCTAACTGTTGCCCTTCTCTTAATGGTTAAGCTCAGTTTCCTTCCTGCATTTCTGTTGTAGTCTACCAAGCTGGTATCTGCCTGCCTTTCATTCTGAGGAAGCCAATACCCCATTTTGATCAAAGTCCCTAAGAACATATTCTTAACCAGCCTCAAAACTGCTGTTTTATACTCATCAGTCTCGCAGACCATCTTCAATGAAGCCCAACAGCACATTTTTTCCTTACATTTTGTAATCCTCATTTGTCTCCTGTCACCATCTTTGTTTAGTTCCTTTGCTTCCCTAATTAAGTTTTTGAGCAGATCGTTTGGAGTGAACGTCCACTTCGCTCAGTTTTCTGTAGGGCTCCAAGTGTTTGGGCCTCCATTTCCTTCTCTTTTCCCTTGGCAATGTCTGACACTGATTTATTCCACAAATACTATTTTAGCTACCATCTATTAGTGAAAAAGCTGCAGAGCTGCTTCTCCAGTCTAACAAGACTCATTTTCCAAGCAAAAAAAAGTAATTATGCCTATTGACATCACCTTTTGGAGGTCTGGCCTATTTTAAACTTAATTAATCCATACATGTAACACATGCTTATCTTTCACTTCCATAACATGTCATTCAAGGTAGGTAAAAACATGATTATTATCTTAAACTCTCATTTCCAAGTCCTCTCATCTAAATTTCACTGATATTTCACTAAGTTTCTTGTTACTACCTGTAGGATAGAGAAATCATCATCCATTCCCATAATTTCACTTAAGCTGTCAGTATCACCTGTTGACTGCAACGCTGACTTCTCAGGCTTTGATAAAGCAATTTCACTGCTCTTACTCATTCAAAATACTACTGCAAAGGTAAATTCTTAAACATTATTTTGACTGTGCCATCCCTTTATCTGGTTTCCTCATTGTTTCACTGTTTCATCTGATATACATACCTTGTCTTTACTTTAGAGGTCATTCAGGACTCGAAATCACTGTTCACTTGGAGCCCATGATACTAGCTTTGATTGTATATGAAGTTTTCAAAGAAACCTTTGTGCATTCCCTCGTGTTTTGGAAAAGAGGCCAATACAGTGGCAAAATTACTGTCAGGAGGCACAAGCGGGACTCCTGAGTGACTGATACTACTGAGCAGATAGCCACTTAGACCTGCTTAAAGCTTGACCACCCTCCTAAATGAAGAGGAACTACTAAACAAGGTCAAACAGGAGCAGAGTTTAGATGGCACAGGGCTTACAGCTCTCTCGTTATTCAGCCTCCAAGTCCCATCCTCCGATTTCCCCTTCTCATAACGCATACAGAAGAAAAAAATGACAATATTTAAACTGACGGTGTGCTAAAGCCATTGCTAATGAGCTAGACAAATACTGACACTCTCGTTTTACTTTTCCATCCATGTTTTTTTGTCTTTTGTCTTAACTTGGATTATAACCACTCTGTGGGAAGTCTTTGTTTTTGTTCTGTGTTTGTACAATGTCTAGCCGGTGGGATGCTGGTCTGATTAAGCCTCACAGGCACTCTGGTAACGCCAATTAAAAACAATACCGCTTTCTGTTCCTGCTACTTCTACAGAGACTAGTTGGCTGTGGGAAGCTGAATTCTGTGGCTGCATATGTACCAACAGAACAATACACCAAATCCTAATCGCTGGTCTACTGCAAAACTATTAAAGAAATTGCAACAACATCACTGGGGACTTGAAGAGAGAAGCTAATTTAATTTTCACACAACTGGAAGAGTAAATGCAAAGAAAAAAACAATAAAAAGCCCCTGTACATGACTGTATTTCATATTAAAAAACGTGGAACTTTGTGTGCCACTTTTCAGTGTTACTTTTTCAATTCAGTAAGAAACTAAAAATATGGGTAAAGGAAAAAATAGACAAAAGGAACCCTTCTTTTACTTTCTGTCACTTTTCCTAATCCTTTGTCTTCTCCTTTCCATCATTTCATTTTGTTTAACATGTGAATGTCCACTATCAGAATATCATCAGGACTTTAAAATTAATTGACCTGAATTTTAAACAACTTTTCTGTAGTCTTTTACACAGAAATTGAGGAGACACCATTCCTCAGCCTTCTGTAAGAGCTTCTCTAGAGTTTAATCTTTTACTGTGGCTAATACTATAGTTCTTTCATTGATCCAAAAGATTATCCACTAGCGATGAACCTTGTAAACCTAAGAGTGAAAAATAGGTTTTCTTGATGATTCATACTTCTCACTCCCTCAACATGAAGACTGAGATAAATACAGCATATTACATTTAAAATATTTTTAATTATAATATCTGTGCTGCTGGAACAGTAAGGGAAAGATTTTTAATACGAGACTGAACATCTTCCTTCCTTGAGTTCAGAGTCCTACTGCTTCACTGACATGAAGGAAGGCTTTCTTTTTCTTTTCTGCCTTGATACTAAAGAATGAGATAAAAGTCATCATTTATTTTTGGGAAAACAAAACATCACTTTTACTTCTGTATCAGAAGTTCTACAGAGTGGCTTTCTAGATAAATTATTTTGTCTCAGAACTCTTTATTATGTCAAGTCTGAAGATAAGTCATAACTTTTTAAAGTCACATGCTGGAGTGACTCCTTATTTCCACATATCTGAGAGTTTCTGACTATGAACAAAAATAAATGACGTTTCTAAAGAAAATTAAGGTGCACTGTTGGAATTGTGCAAAAGCTTGCAAAACTGACCATGTTGTTGGTAGTTACAGCCAGCTTAAGTTGTGCACTTATCTTAAATAGTTGTAATGAAAAAAAATGTTAGTAGCCTTTTACTGCCATGTGGCACTCACTGCTTAAGGCACTTCTGTTAGTGACTATGAGGAGACAGCATAGTTCCTGTTTAGATTTTAAGCTGAGTGAGAGACAAGCCCTACTCTTTCCGTAATGCAGGTATCTTAAATGGCCTGACCTTTGCAGGGAAAAAGCCCTGCATATTTCAGAAGGAGTTCTGACTTGGTAAGAGTTACAAATAATTTATTGCTCCCTTCCTTCCCTGTCAAATCAGAAAAGACAATAAACAGTCCTATCCACACCCAAATTAATAGCCCAAAGCAGCAGAATTAGCAGTACTGAGAAACAGATTCTATTTCACTCTTGGAAGAATGGTTGACATTTTGTTTCAATATAAAGACACACCAGAGGTATTAATGAAGATCCAAGAATCCCATTATCTTTCCCCAAAATGCAGCATCTATGAGAGCAAACAAAACCAAATTCCTGAGGATCTTGCTATGCTCCAGACAGCGCCAGAGAGGTGCAAGTGTAGTGAATTGAAGCCTGGAGGTAATTCTCATCAATGGTAGATGTCTGATGTAGCACTGACCACAACTTCAGACTGAGATGTACTTTGGGAGATATCAGACATACTGGGTTTAGTAGTACAGGTCAGCATTCTACCAACTCCTCTGAATTCATGCGCTACGCCATTAAAAATATTTACTTAAATATGTGCATTTCCCAGAAAGAAACAGTGCTTTTCCTATAGCACAGACCTTCTGAAGTCTTATATTTAAAGGAAAGACAATTTTAAAAATTTATTGGAAACTTCTAAACAAAACAAAATATACAAAAATCAAATCTGGAAGAAACAAGCTGCTCATGTTAATAAGGCCTAAGGCAGATTCATATTGAAACTTTTTTTTTTGAACATTATGTTTCTATCATTTAAAGCAGTGTTGGCACACGTCACCTTTCAACACAACCATTCTGAATCTTTATTGTTGTAAAACGAAGTCACCATATAGAGAGAGGAGAAAAAAGGAGGGTCATAGCTCTACTACTTGTGCAGTCATCTTTAAATTCTTGCTCAATGAGAATATTAAATGTCAGAAAGGAAGATAAAAGGGAGGGTGGAAACCAAGATTTTTCTTTGACCTCATCTAATTTTTCTAACAATTCTAGAAAATACATGCTCAAAGTTCATTTTTAGAAAAGACATACATTTAAGTCTTGAAAAATTATTGTACTTATGATTAAATCTAGATTATAAATTAACATATTTACCTCATTATATCAGAAAGATTGCCTCAGTATCAAGAATTGCTCGTTCTTGACTGATGCAGTATTTCATTATTGTATGGAAACAACTCATCAAAAATAGATTTGGGGACCGGGTTGGAGTTCAGTTGCAAACAGTTGATCACCTTAATGATGAGTTTCCAGTTCAAGAATTGTCCATTCCCCTTGAGGGGACGAACAGTCTTCAGATGAAAAGCTTGCCACTGTAATGCTTGCTGAAGAATCATCAAGCGGAGACATGAGTTCAGTCCACCTGCTGAATGTGTCAACTTGTGATGTACCCTGAGGATTTGAACCATCTCGTGCCAGAAACAGTGTCTGATTGATAAGACATTGTGCTAAGTTAAGGTCTTCAGGAACAGAGTTTTTGAAACCTATGTTTGAGTCTTGCTCAGATAACAATTGCCTGAGAAGAGTCCAGTCCTGTTCTGCAAACTGCTGATCTTCAAAATCCACATCTAGAACTGCTGTTTCTGAATCCATCCTCTGCTCAATTGCTTCTCCAACATCCATCTCATATATTGGAGAAAGGGTTTTTGAAGGCCGATGCTCATATATGCAGGTTTGTGCCATTGTGTCATAATCATCTATGTCTCCTGAAATAATTCACAATACTGTACAATGTAAAAATTGCAGATGATCCTCCCCTCAGGGCTGTGTAGAGCAACATTTAACTAATTCAGGAATGACAATCCAACCAGGTTAAAAAAGGGGGGATGGAGGGTTATACAAAAGTGACAAATTTTGAGTCATTTATTTCCTATATAAAAAACAAAGTATGATTTATAAATTAAGTTAAAGCGGCAATCACCAGTGGTAATTAACAATAACCTCCATAATTAAGTTTCTGATACAGAAAATGACAATGTAAATATACACTGAATGCACATAAAATTTCTCATTTACTACACAAATTAAATTTAGACCAGGAGGTGCATGGAGGGAATTAATAGAGAATGATTACTGAATGGTGACTTAAGCTATGTCAGCTCAGAAGAGAATCAAAACCAAAATGGTTTATTAACAAGCTTATTTCTACACTGCACATGCAGCTGCAGGCAAGGGCAAGCAAACTTAAAAAAAACCAAACAGTACAACTTCAAATGTCTTCTTGTTCTGTGGTCTGGCTGAACATAGATCATCATCAGCGTTTCATTACTCTTGAATACACAATAGTTGTAATCAACACTATTGTATATTTTTGATGGTATAAATAGACTGAATTATTGGTATAAAGAAGACAGAACACAAAACCAGACAAGTTTGCATCTAGCTATGTGAAACAAGTTAGATCTTTTCTGTATATAAGCATTAGTTCTAAGTATAATCTCTCTTTTAGGAAATAAGCTTTTACTGGTAAAATTTAGAATTTTAGACATCTCATAAGCTCTAAATTGGAGTTCAAACCTGCTCCCGCTGATGTATATGGCAAATATTCAGTTATATTCAGTGGGAGAAGGATACAAATTTGTGTATAATATATAAATAGATAAATTACAACAATAATGCATATAGCTGCTCAGGTAAACAGTTCAATGAGCTTTAGTTAAGGTTATTACTGTAGTTATTGCACATCCCATTCAGACATACTATATGTCGTCAAGCAGACAAAACAAATACTAAGATTCCATCAAAGGCTGATGCTGTCAATGTTAGATTGGATCAAAAATAACTGAAGTACAGACAACTGCATCCAATCTTTCTTTTAGCATTATGTAAAATGTCTTTTCTTGTAGTCAAGTTTCTCATTGAACAGCAGGGTATTGACGGATATTTCAAACAGGCAAGCCTTCTCTACCCAAGTGAAATACTTAAAAAAAATTAAATTTTATATAGTTTCAGCCAAAATTACTTCAGTTCAGGATTCAATCCCAGACAAATTGCCAAAGCTTTCCCTGTTAATTTGTTTTGAATGACTGAATGTTTCTATTTCTGTACATTACCTGGAAGTATATCAGTATTAGCGCATTCAGTAGTTGCTGGTTGACTGTCTCTCACTTGACCTTCTTGAGTCAGGGGCTGATTCTTACTGGCTTCTACAGATTTTGCAGAGCTGCTCTTTTGCACATCAGAATTAGCCTCTCTCTGATGAAGATCCAAATGACATGGTCTTTCTTGAGATCTTGCATCGTTGTCTGAGTATTTATTGCACTGGTGGAATTCAGCAGCCACCTCATTCTTCATGGTTACTTTTTGTTTTTCTCCTGGAGACAGACTAGCTGCTGAGTGTACTCTCTCTGGGCAGTTTTGTTCAGTCACTGAAGCACCTTGATTCTCCTTCCCTGTGATTTCCGTGCCATGAAGATGTAGGAGAGAACTTTCATTTTTATCTGATCTATTGTCTCTATCCTTACGCTGTTTGCAATCCAGGAATCCATCTTCAATTTCCAGTGAATATCTTGAATAAAAGGTCTTTCCACGGTGCTCTTGAGAAACACTGTCAAAGACTTCTGAAGGAGTAAGAGAATCTATGGAATGCTGACGTGAAGTATGAGTTTCCACTCTATCATCAGATCCCAATTCTTCACATTCATCTACTGAAAGTAAAACAGACCGTTTGAAATTTTTAGTTTTGGAAAACTCTTGACTTGCAGTATCATTTTCTGTTGCATCTTCAAAAGCTAAATTATCAATTCCTTGGAACTGTTGAGGAGGAACATTTGATAGAGGAAAGTTTGCTGCAACATTCTCTGCTTCAGATCTGTCATCTTCTGTTTCATCAGCAGAAGACGACACTTGGTCTGCTTCCTGAGTAAACTGTGCGTTACCAAAAGCAGAACTTTTGCTCTCTCTAGTATTGGCCCTTACCCTATCGTGATGGGACCAAATTTCAGGTCTTTTTCTTGGTATTTCATCATCACTTGTTGAGTTAACACGGAAAAGATCAGAACCCTCTTTTTTCATTTTCACTTCTATTCTTAGGCTGCTGTCATAAATTTTTAATTCCTCAGGTGTACTTGTGTCACTGCTGCTTCTTCCAAGAAAATCGTGGCATAACATGGTGCTGCATTTGGAAATCCCCCTTTCATTGGATCCTTCATCATCCTGAGAGCCTCCAGCATCATAATCTTCTGATCTTGGTTTTATATCATCAGAGGATGTGGTTGCACTGCCAGTATCTGATTCAGGACTCTCTTTTGGATCTAGTGCACCAGTACTCCAGTGGTCCACAAAGGGAATTTCTGCATTTTCATGGTTTTCTGGTGTTTCTGTAGGATCTATAGGCTCTGTGTAACTAGGTGAATATTTTTCTGTTATTTGTTCTGTGGAACATTCTGAAACATCATCTAAATCTGCTGTAACTGATTTGTATTCAGTCAGGGCTGATGTATCACACAACTCGTCAGCTGTAAGAAATCCCTCTGGATGAATCTGAGGAGGTGATGTCTCCTCCTCTTTGTTGGTTATCATTCTGGAAAAGCTTGGTAAAGCATTTTCACCATAGTTAAGACCTGTTTCAGAATTTATTTTATCACTTTGTTCAGTACAGACTTTTGTTGCTTCTGATTGTTTCACCAGTGCTGTTGAAGCAGAAGCCTTTTGATTGGTTTCCTTGGAAAAGCCTGAGGATCCATCACTGGAAGACTCTGCATGACAGTGAAATTCAGCTGTATTACCAACTTTCTCTGAATCTCCAGTCTGTTTAATTCCAGTCTCATCTCCACATGTTTGTCTCGCTTCCATTTCATTTTGCAGTGAAACGTGCAGTTTAGAAGTAGTTTCTTCTGTAATTAGAGGAGAAGATTCAGACTGTGTTTTGTATTCCACATTTTCAGAATGGTCTGGTAATTTTTGTTTATTGGGTTGACAGGACACCAACAGTTCATCTTTGCTGCTACTTTCCATCACGGATTTGGAAGACTCACTTTGTTTTGCAGAATGGCATTCATTATTGCCATGAAGCTGACTTGTCGTGTTTTTTTCAGGTTTCTGTCCTGAGCTTCTATGCTCAGAGGTGTACACATTCTTCTGGACAACCGGAGATTCACTCCTTGAATGTTTTTGGGCAGAGGACTGAGACTTTAATACAGATTGCCCAGCTGTTTTTGGTTTGGGGTCTTTATTATTCATAACCTCAGCATGCTTTGATGGAGCCGGAGTTTTAGGTGTTATTTTTGCAGTGGCTTTTGCTACAGGTGTTTGTGACTGCTTAACACTCTTCTTCTTGGCTGAAGGATGTTTTTCTGGTAGTGTTGTCTGAACCAGATGTTGTAACACATTTTTTTCTTCATTATGTTTTGGAGACATTCCTGATTTCAGTGAATTTGGTGATTCCCCCTGAGGTCCTAACAAACAGTAAAAAAAAAAGTATATTCACCAAATTTATGTTAGTGTTTGTTATGTTGGGAAGCAAGTTACTCAACTTTTTTTGTATAACTAAGGAATTTAAGGCTTGTTAAAGAATTAAGAATTGAGATCTTAAAGAAATACTAGACAAAAATACCATCTTACATTTACATGCCATGTTTAAAACTGAAGCGCTTTGTACACTATGCATAAGGAATTACTTCAACCCATAATTGAAGTAGTCATCACTGGAGTAGAAAGCAGCAGCTGTCTGATAGTGCCCAGAAACATTGCACAGCAGCTTAGCAGAGGAAGTGCTGAGTACTGTATTCAATTTGTGCATAGAGGAAATGAAAGTAGGCAGAAAATAATTACATTAGTTATAATGTGATTAGAATACCAGAATTAACATCCCTGCTCAGTCAGAAAATTCTGCAAGATCTTTAATGACCACAAATTGACAGGACCTGTGTTTTCTGTATCATAATGCTTTTTAAGATACTATAACTTGAATATTCTTTCCTCCTCAAGTCCAAATGGGATTAAAATGAGTTTGATCTTTAACACTTTGTGTCTTTATAAAGCAGGGTTTTCTCTTGGTGGTCTACAATGTCATTTCCCACTCTCGCTATAAATAGCTGTTGAAATTGAGTGTTTGCTTGTGGGGTAGGTCAGTATCAGTAGAGCCTAGCGGGGGTCACCACAGAAGGGAGGCATACGCTAACAGTTCATAAAGAAGTCTGCAGCCCACTTCTTTGATGCATATTATAAGTGCTTGACCTACAGAATTTCTGTTGAGCTCATTCATGGTTCCAAGTGCAGATGTGCAGGGGATCTGCAAATAAAAGACTCTGCAAAGCAGATTAAACAAGCAGAAGAAAATACCAATTGGCACTGAAGACCATCTTTTAAATATTTTCAAGTTCACACACATTCATTTGCATTTTACAGTTTAGGATTGTCACCAAAAGTGAAATACGGAAAATAAACAGGATTGTTCAGAAGATTTTGCCAAATGCCTGTGCTTGAAAAAAAGAATAAAAAAGACAACAAAGCTTTGCATAATAATGGCGGACTGTTTCATTGGTGTATGAGGCTTTACCTTGGTTCTTGGGAGAATTGGTAGGTGTGTTTTGAGCCTTTTGCTGTGCTGCAGAATTGCTACTCACATTCCCTTTTTTCTTTAGAACAGCTTGTGCATTTTGTTCATTAAACCCTTTTCCAGTTGATTTTTTTGTCAGACTGCAAAGAAATTATTATATCCATTATATCCAAGCTTCAGATCTAGCAATGTTGAATTATATATTAACAAGCAATATATGTGTTTTAATATGCACACATCTATAACCATTGGAAATGCAGCCTAAAAGGTATACTTTTTGAAAGTAAAAACTACATGTGCATATATATATTATATATATGCACATATATGCAAGTGACCCATTTCACAATTTTACAGTGCTTCAGCTGTTTTCCTGTCCAGTTTAATCTAAGCTATCCCCAAAACAATAAGTTTACAACACCTTGTGTAGTCATTAACTGTTCCAGTATGCCGAATTCTCAATGACCTATAACAATTTTTAAATGATTAGCATGAAACAATCCAACACGAAAGCCGAACCAATTTTATCTTTACAGCAAAGTTTCCAATAGGTAGGTCAAATGGTTTTGCTAACAACAATTCTCAGATTAAAAAGAACATGCTGACTTAACAGTAAAAGTTCACCTGAAACTTTTTTCACAGACACACACATATATCTGTAAAGCAGCACATTGATTTGCAACGTACCTGCTTGTTGTGATACTAGCCTCAAGGTCAGTCTTTTTTTTTTTGTTGGCGATTCCATTTGGTGTCTTTACAGTTGACTTTGTTTTCACTATTGTAAAGTAAATTCCAAGTTAATTATAGGGGGAAATGCATTGCACAGAAGTATTGAAAAAACTCTAATAACTTAAGGTGAGCTACTGAAAACAGCATAGATGCTAAACTTGTAAAAAACTTTTGCCATTTTATATGGCTATGAATTGGTCATAAAATAAAGTCAGTTAACAGAGGAGAAATTTAATATTCTTATCTCAACTTAATTTACAGGGGAAGAAGGTGACTTTTATCAATCCATACTAGATTTTTTTAAAGCTTCCCAGGCTGGTTTTCTGTGTATGACCAGCCTGGGACAAATGAGAAGGGGACTTTAAAACAAAATAAACAAAACATTACCCGTCTGTTTTTTCCCTTCCTCTACCAATTTATCCTCTTTGGGTTCCTCTGTCTGCTCACTGGCAGTCTGGATATCTGGGCTTGAGTTGGCTGACTTGCTGGAAGTTCCTGCCACAGTCGCTACGGAGGGAGATTCCTTCTCTGTGGTTTTTTTCAATGGTTTTGTTTTGATCTGCACACTTGAGGTTACTGTCAGCACTTTAGGTCTGGCACCTGCAGTTTTTCCTTCATGGTTCTTTAGTCCTTTGGCACTTCCTGAATTTTTCTGTCCACTTGCAGATGATGTCTTTTCTGTATCTTGCTTGGTAAGCGTGCTTTCAGCCTTCACATTTCCATTACTTTCTATTTTTGTCTTTATGACAGCTCTAGCCTTTGGTGAAGCAGCTTTTTCCACAGGTTTTGAATCCTTAGTAATCTTGGAAACTACTTTTTTGCCATCTTTTCCCTTCACATCCTCATGCTTTGAAGCCGTATTAACAGTGTTTCTGTTGGTGCTTGATGTGTGTCCAGATGCTCCTAATCCATCAGATTTCATTTTATCCTGATTAGTGGAAGAATCTCCCCAGCAATCTTTCTTGCCGTGTTCTGTCCAGGAAGTATTCCGTGTCCCAACAGATTCAGGAAGAGATTTGTTTAGCTGGGGAAAAAAACCCATAACAGAAGACAGTTATAACACCAAGTTATCCATAATCTTTCATTTCTGAAACACAGCTACGTTTTAAGTAGTACACGAATCTAAAGCAACAAGATCCAGCATATAAATAACTAAAAATTTTCTCAGATTGCTGTCTTTCAAAGATGTAAAAGTACCAGAAATAACTAGAGTGCCCAAAAAATCTCATGTGATAGGCCACTCTATATAGAAGATACGGAAATATTTAAGTAGAGTCTCATTTTTGCTTTGGAGAAATTACTCTGTAAATGTTTATGCTTGGACTCCATGATCTTGAGGGTCTCTTCCAACCAAAACGATTCTATGATTTATTTATATTATTAGTGTCTGCTGAAGTAAGAAAACTTTTTTTCGTAAGTTACATGAACATATTTTCCAAAGAGGAATAAAGACTATGAATTATTACAAACATAAACCCAAAAATTAATTTATAATACATGTGATATTTTTAACCGTGACTAACAGTGTACCCACTAGATAAGTGACAACAGTCATTCTCTCTCTCAGGTGAAGATATATACTGAAACATAGAGAATTAAGTGCATGAAATGGAATCTTTGTGATACCATGGTCATTGCAGTGTATCCAAGACTGTCAAATAATGTGAAATCCCTACTGTTTTTCTACCAAGTAATGATGTAGATTTGAGTGTGAGTCTCAATGGAACAGTCGTTGAGGGCACTAAAAAGTAATTTTTCAGGGCAGGAGTGTAACGGGCTCGGTGCTGTGGTGGGTTGTGATAACAGCAGAGATTCATTAGCTCAGTAGCAAACCATGTGCTCTGGGAAACAGATCAGTTTCATTACGTAGCAACAGGGGAATGTGAGATCCTGAACACAAATTCCTGTCTTTTATTTGAGCTTATCTGTTTGAAAGTGTAGCCGAGCACAGGCAGAGTCCCAAGACATTACTGATTCTATAGAAATAACAGTTCACCAAAAAAACCCACACATTTTTCAAAAGCAAGTTCGATTAAATAATATGACAAATTAATACTGAATTTAAAACACACGATGAATATAGTTTTCTTTGCAAGCTTCTGAGTATTTTTAATGTTTGGAGATAAATGTTTACCTGAGAACTAGTGAATACAGGTTTTTTGCCAAGTCTTCGGTCATCACCCTTGTCAAATGCAGCTGTAAAAGGAACGAGCAGTTTCTTAACTATTTAGCAGGAAAGAAGGGAGACAGAAAACAATGCAGCCTACTCAACTGACATAATCTGAAATCCAAAAGCAGTTCTTTGGGTCCTGTAATTTTTTTAGGAAGGCTAATTTTGGTGAAATGGCAAATGTTAAGTGGAAATACATGGGTTTATGTTCAGAACAAAAAATGTGGTATCTGTAGTGAGGTCGCATGGCCATAAGCAAACTGTTTAACTCTTCTGTTTCCCCATTTCCACAGTAAGACACATTTTTGTTTATCCAAGCTTAGCTCACTTAAAGGTTTCAGTGCACTGAGACCTTTGAAAGTGTACACAACTTACAAAAAAGAGAAGCCTTCAGATTTAGAGTACTAATGATTTTTAAGTGATGTATTGTAATTCATAGAATACTTATTTATATTATTTAAATAAGAGATTAATTACTTTAAAGTAAATTGTATCAGTTTTCAAAAGTGGTGAAGCCAAAACATCTAAATGTACACAGGAAGATCATAGTGCCTCTTTAGATAGCATGCAGCATAATGTCATGAGAATTATCCCTGTGATTGTCATGTGGAATTTTCAGGCAGTGAATGCCCTTTTTTTTTTGACTGGTCTACCCTGGGAGGGAAGCATTTTTCAATAAAGCCTTTAAATCAATTGCGCTTGTAGAATACAAAAAGGATATTTATAGACACTGTACAGATCCAGAATCAATAAGGTTTCATTTTTGTTTGTGTTAATGTTTCAGCAGAAAAAAGGTTTTGCAAAAAATGTACTAAAAAACCTAAGCATTCAGCACCTCATGTTCTGACATATTATTTATATATACAAAACATGTATCTGTGTATAACACAAACAAAAATTCTGAATTCTTACCGAAGATACTAAAAATAATTTTTTTATAGGTCTGTAAAAAAATCACACAAAAGGTATGCTGAAAATGGCACCCCAAGGATCTAATCCTTTTTCTAGCAATGACTCTGCACATTAATACCTACCAATATATTAAGACAAAATCCATATAAACTTGTGCCTAAGAAAACACAAGACATGTTGTGAATGCAAAACCCCACAATATCATCTGTCTCCTTTTGGCATTCTTCCTCCTCTATTATAGCCTTCAAATTCTATATAGGTTAAATCTCTAGAAGATAAACCGCCACTAGAAATCTTTAAGATGATAGTTGATTTAAGTTATCCTAGACATATTTAATCTGAAGATTAAAATTTGTCTACCAGTATTGTCTGATCGCTTTACCTTTAATTAAAAACAGATAATTGATGCAAACATTTCAGCCTATCTGCTTACATACACAATGTATGCTAGCTCTGAGTTGTAATTGAATCTAAAAGAAAACAAAAGTTCTGGCAAGATGGAGTTTGGACGACTAAGGCACACCTCGGTCTCACATATTTTTTTTGTCTTGAAAGCACTAGTGCAAAGCAGCCTAGACATTATTTACAATAAGGACATGATCATCCTAAAAATAAAACTCCCCAAAACAAATAACCCCACCACCCTTCTTTCTAAAGCCAGCTCCTCAGCTTCTAAAAGATCTTATAATCCAGAAAGAAATCATAAACCTGTTTTATACTGTAGCAGTCACATATTATTTGACTACATCCCTAAATCATGGTTAGACTGTCATTGCATCTTTCTCTCAGCATGTAATTGTAGAATAAAATTTTCATGTATCTATAGGTGTAAACAGTTTTAATAACTGTCATATCGTAACTAGTCTCTAATAAAAAGGACACTGAAATGTTTATTTCTCCTTTGAATCAAAAGTGATTTGGTTTTAGAGAAGCCTTCAACACATTCTTTTGTAACATTGTACTGTCAAAGCTAATATTCAACCAGAACCTGAACTCCATCATCAGCTCCGCACCCTCAGAATACTTGTGTACTTCGAGACAAAGAAATGTTCAGAACAAAACCTCCTTTTTGTTGGAAGTGCTGCCGGTTAAAATTTTGCGAGAACCCTCTGCAGCTCCGGTGGGGCTCTGCAGCACACACACAATATCACGGTACCCGTCAACTGGGAAGTCGGGCTGGCTGCATTTACGCACAATGCACGAGATCAGCATTATGCAAGAGACAAGCAATATTTATGCATTATGTAGGAAATAATAAAGGACAGAAGCTGAACTCATAGAACGGATAATCTGCTTTGTGCAAATTTAATTCATCCACAGTGCTTATCTCCTTAAAAATCAGACAGATAAGGTTTTTAATCCTACTGCAGTATTTTCAGTAATTTAGTGCAGCTGTAAATAAGAACAGAATCAGTCTACATGGTTTTGGTTCCTGTTATATACAGTCCTAAAAGGAAAAGCAGGGGAGACTTTTCACAGAAAACGACTATCAGATTTCCACGTAGCTAAGCATGCTATCACGCTTCTGTTCTAAAATACCGCTTTAAAAACCTAAAGCATCACAAAGCTTGCTTTAATTTATATCTAGCTCCACAATACCACCTACATTTTATCTACTAAACAGATTGCTAAAATATTCAAATGCCATTTGATGCCAGACATACCTGCTTGTATTTTCTGTTGATGGTCTGGCCTCATCAGCTTCCAGCTTTCTGTGTGACGAACAGCATAAAAAGACTGAACCAGGAAGACCCAGAGCTTATCACGCAGAGCCTGGATCTTGCACGTAAAACCCTGTGTTCAAGTAACAAATCAGCAGCTGGCGAGGGGCATATTGTCATAGCAACCAGTCATTATTCCTTTCAGAATCTGCTTACTCCCTAAGCTAGATCAATGATGTCATCACTTATATTTTATAATGGCCTGGTAGATGGAGATGCTGCTTTTGAAGGATTATTGCCCCCCACAGTAATTTTTGCAATACTTTAAAACCAAGTCACTCCAAGGCATGTTACAGCACTAGAAAACACCACATTGCTCTTCTTTTCCTTCCTTTTTTTTCTTTTTTTTCAAATGAACCCCATAATAGCTCTTTGCTGTCAGCTGTGTCACAACAAGGTCAAATACTCTAGGGAAAAATAATGTATCTGATTAAATTTTAATTGCTTTTACCAAGAAGATCTACAATAGCACCAGACTGCAGTTAATTCATTATGCATTTATTTTTCATTCTTTGCTTATAGCATCATTTTGGATATTAATCAGTATGTCGTATTATTTATTACTTATCCCCAGCATTACAGTCAACCACATCTTAAATATCATTATTTAGATTGTGTGAATATACACGGCATATTATACACATGGAGACTGACACCTCCCCCCAATCCAAAAAACACACACTAGATTTAAGAGGCAGCCCTTGCTTCAGAGGACAGTCTTAAACAAAAGCCAACGTAGCTGTGACTTTTACAAAATGGGGAAAAGATACATAGAAAAAGGATAAGCTCTCTTCACCTGTAACTATAAGCTAATGAAATATTTTGATAAGTTTTTTCTCATCCCAAATGTAAAGTGATAGTAAAGAACAACAGTGCAGTGGTGCTGATGAGACTTGCATTCTCAGTAATAAACAATATTTTTTTATTGCCATAGACAGGGTTTCTCTTTAAAAGAAAAAAAGTGTTAATATCCAGTAAACAAATGGCAACATTTTCTGCACTTGCAACAGGACACTGGATTTCTGCAGATGCTTTTCCGTATGACCCCAGCCGCAGGACTGAGCCACCTGAGCTCAAACCACCACATCACTTGATTTGAACCACTATAGGAAACAATACCAAAATAGTTTTTCCTACAAACATGGCACATTGAAAAACCTACCGTCTCCTTCACATTTGTGGACTCCAACAACGTATCCACAGCTACAAGAAGAAAGCAGCTATTTTCATTATTAATACTTTTTTCAATTGCATTAAAAATTAGTTCTAGAAGGTCAGGTTTGCTGCTCATTGCCTGTGCCTGAGGAAACAACAAGAGACAGCCGTTTAAAACAAAAGAGTGTACTTCATATGCAAAAGCATTCCTGGGCAGAGGGGATCTGCTGCCCCGCTGTGCAGGGGCCTTGAGCTGAGCATCTTCCTTTGTGTCCGTCCCACAACCCCACCCCTCTCCAGGCCGCTGGCAAGCCATCCAGAGGCCTCTCGCTAACCTAAATTTTAGGAACAAGCACACTGTGATCAATATACAGCCACATGCAACTCTGAATTCAAAGTGTTTTAACATCTCCCTATTAATTTTTTTTAATCCTCAATACATATGAAAAAAATCTTTCATGGGAGAAGCAAAACAGCTACAATGACATGTTCTCAGCAGGACCTGCAGCATTACCACATTCTTGCAACTCAACAAATAGCACTAGAAGTTTGAGTACACTGCTAATACTCATCGTCATTCTTGTCAGTACATGCTCTTGTTCTAGGGGTGCAAAAGCTTTTTCAAAGCTTACATATATAATAATCTCTTTGCAGCACAGACACTGTCCTACTAAATTCATTGTAACATTTGCTTGACTGAGGCACATAACCTGAACACAGTATCAGCCCTGCACAAAGGATTAATACACTTCTAAACAACACTGGAAAAAAAAGCCAGCCTCCCCCAACTTAGCACTGCCTATTTTTTATTTATTTTTTTTTTAAATTTTCCATAGAATTGTACTTTAAAGCAAAAGTTGAAACTATTATTATTTAGCAGCCTGAACTATCCAAAGTGTATTATAATTCAATTTATTTGGAAGCATACAAAAACTTGAGGGCATTTTACCTGCAACAAAACAGAGAAGCTTTCGCTTTGTACAACGTCTAGGAAGTTTGCCACAATAAATGTTACGCATTCTTCCTGCAGCCTCGATGCCAAGGCCACAGCTGCCTCCGTCCATTTCACTTGGGGCAAACTATTGATCAGCCGGTCACTCTCCATCAAAAGGAAAGCAGCATTCTTGTGGTTCTTAAAATAAAAACAGAAATTAGCCTGTTGCCAAGTAATCACTTGAAGAACTACAGCTCATAAAATACCTTCTGTTTAGTTACTGAACACTTACACTAGGATCCAGTCATATATTAATTTCCCTTCTTTAAATAAATTTGGATTTTGATAATTCTGAGCATTATGCCTACCTTTGAAGCTAAAACAGAAAAATCTACTGTTTCTGTTTTGCCTGGTAAAGTTTTCAGTACGTTTTATTGCATTTTTTCAACTGCATGTCATTAAATATTGCATTCTTGAACAAAATAAAGTGAATGTTGATGGGAGAACCTGAATAGAGAAAAAACTTTCAGGGCATTGAAAGATGTAATCAATTCTTTCATAAAATCAGTAAGTGAAAATTTTAGGTGAGTGTGGATGGCCTAGAACTTGGGATACATAAACACCCAAGCATCTTCAGAGTTATGAATCCTTTTGATTTATTTAAAGGAGGCAAGCATCAAATATTTGTCTTCCAAGATGGAGCCGTCACTGAACTTACAGTCTTTGTTGTCTAATAGTTGTGTTTCTTAGAGAAATGTTATGTTTATAGTTACGTTTTAAAAAGCAAACATATTTCCTAATATTTATTCCCCTGGTCTGTGCCTTTGCTTCTTTCTTGCATTGCATCAGCACGCTACTCGAAGGCAACTTCTACTGGCTAACACATCACTTTAAAGAACTTGCCATTTATTGTTACCCACATTATAATGCATTTAGAGCTATACTCAGCATCTCCTAGCAGGTCACTGATAAATTATGCAGTAAGATCAGTAACACTGGAGAAAGCAGCAATTCAGATAAATACTTGACACAAAACCCCCTACTGCAAATTCAGATTATAATGACGTTTGTCTTGTGCAAAGTAGAAAGCAGGGAGGATTTTTTTCATGCGTGTTTTGTTAAAACATAAAATCTGGCCAGCCATTGTTCAACTATATTTTTTATTACTTTACTCATCTGTGGGCAAAACCAGTTTGCTTCTATGCGTATAAGGTAAATTAAGGATTAAGTATGTGTTTATGGTTTGTTCTTGCTCCCAGTGGACTCAATTACAAGCTTTTTGAACTGTCCAGAACTGAGATCCTGCTCACAAGGCAATAAGCATTTACTTCTATTAGACACTTCCAGTGAAGTATAACATACCTTCATTGACTTCTAATAAAATCAGCACTTTAAGAGTGGCTCTGAGTTTTACTTCTTTTGTTATATTTTTTTCCTAACCATTTGAAAGTGGAGTCCACATTGCTTGTCTAAAAAAATGGTAATTTTATTGCATGTAGTTGAGACACCAGGGATAAGTACCTGAATGGTGTTTTAAACTCTACTCCTGTTGTAATGTTTCTCTGTTCATCATTGTGGCTTCTCAGAGATTTTGTGATCAGCAATCTCCTTTTCTTTGCACCTTTTCTTCCTCTGAAAAGCTTCCCCACAGTAACTAGGTTTTACATTTCCAAGATTGATAAATGATAGGATCAGTAGAGTCATAGTGTTTAACTGGGTGTAACTGTTATAAAGTTTTACATCAGAGAACTGTAGCAGCAAAGAGTATTACAAAACATACAGTAGCCCCTGCAGAATTGTTAGGCCTTCTTTCTCCCTCAAGCAGCCTTAAGCATTTTTGCAGATGGGGATTTCCCAGTGGATTTTTTCACAGAGTTTTGGGACCGGGTGTCTTAAGAGCTCAGAGTTATATGATCACTCACCGCAACTGTTCTGTCTGCTTAATTTTTTAATTTTGCAATTCTAAAAGGTTTCTCAGCTTGAGTCCATAAAATACCAGTGAATCTTGCAAAGACCCACCAACATAAATTTTAAATCAGTAAAATGGGAACGAAAACACACTTCAGGCCAGACTGCAAAATTTCCTGGAGAAGCTGGGTACAGAGCTGGACCAGTACCAACACCACAGTGCCCTGACTGCTCTGCAAATGCTGGTGGCTCAAAGGTCCCTCCAGCATTTCAACACAAACTGCAAGCACAGCACCTTGATTTAATAGGTGCAGAGGGGAAGGAGAGCCTGAAGTGGCTCAGGTTCACCTTGAAGTTGTCCTGACAATGCTGCACAAGGGTCCCTGGAGAAGAGCCTAGAACTGTGTCTACATGTGGGTGCTACACACCTGAGCTACTTTGGAGGTGGGTGGCAGTGTAACTCTGAACACCTGTAGATCAGAACGAACTGCTCTATAATCCTGAAAACCTTACTTAAGACATCAGAAACATTTATACATTTTATGACATACAAAGCTATGTATATATTTTAGGAACAACTGAGTATACTGATCTAATATAATGGCAGAACACCTAGTATCTTAAGAGCTATAGCTACTGTCTTTATTCCGTTAGAAATTATACTTTCTGATAGAAGGACTGTTCATTTTTTTTAACTGTGGGTACTCTCAAGCTTCTCTTGGTACAACCACATAGCTCTGAAATCTCTTGTTTTTCAGACTTTCACCGGAATATGCAGTAGCAGCTGCTGCGCACAGATGACCTGCTGGTCTCAGCACTTGACAGGTAAGTACTCCAAAGAAGTCCTGAGAAAAGACAGTCCCAACGAGCTTTCACAGCCCTTTCAGCAAGGGGCAGTTCTTGGCCAGAACCATTTGACAGTACATTTAGGGATATGTTTGGCAGTGTGGGTAGCCATATCTGAGCCATTTCAATTAGATAACACGAATAGAGACACGGGGATAAGGGCTTCAGCATGAGATATACGAGATAGCACATATGGAGATGTCTGGTGTGCACTATGTCATTACCTGAGTTAGCTACATTAATGTTACTTGAGCTAGCTAGATTACACTTTGTGTATGCCAATCCACATTACAGTCATATACATACACAGTCATGCTTGGCAGCAGCTGTACAGGTTTATCTTTAGCTCAACTACCTACTCTTATCTCTGTTACAATTCTGTGTACGTACAGGCTAATTGCTGGACCAAATTCCTGTTAACAGGTCTAGTTCAAATCAGTTACTTTAAAGTCAGCTCTGAGGATAGTTCTGCACAGAAACAAACTCAGAAAGTAAGTAAGTTTAAGCAGATCTAAACGGGAACAATGTAAATATGTGCCACAAAAAATAGTGCTCAGCTTTGAGGGGACCAATTCAGTACTGTTACCTGAGAAGCAGAAGAGATATATATACTATACTGTTACTTTATTTTTGAAAAGGCAGCTTGCCTGGAAACAAATGGCTTGTGATCACTGATAGACAGTGATCACCTGAAGTCTAAAAAAAGTACAGTTTTTCCAAATTAGAATATAGGCAAAGAGGAAAAGGCCATCTCAAACGATGTACGCTGCCACCTAACACAGAAATTCATACAGCAATTTGCTGTTCCTTGCTATCTGAATGCATAATGCTGCACTATGATGTCAGAGCTGGGTTTTATAAACTTACTTTGTATTTTCATGCTGGACTTGGATGTGATTGTCACTAGACTGTGCCATGAAGCATTACAATGACATCTGCACATCAAACTCTGTTTTTAAATTGTTATTTTAATGGAAACTTTTGTATAGTATAAGTGTACTACAGGTTTAAAATACTGTGTTTATTATGTCTTAATTACATCACACAGCTAAATAAGGAAAAAATGTATATCTCTCCATTTATATGTAAAGCACACTGTACATTACTTACCAAAGAGTTAATCAACATAACAAGACAGTTGTTCTGAAGTTCAGCAGGTAAACTGGCAAAGCTTCTCTCTGACAAACATTTTGCAAAATGTTTTACCACCCATCTGTTGAAAAAAGAGTCTGCTTAAAAAAACAAAAAATGTCCTATCTTTACTTTTTAGCGTCAGTGATACTTCTAAAGTATTGTGAAGAAAAAAGTGTAAAATGTGAACATTTTATATGCCAAAACAAACCAAATCTTGCAAAGCAACATAATTTCAACAGAAAGCAGAGAAATGAAAAACATCAACCATAATTTATTTTATTTTACTTACTTCATGCAAGCGGCGTATAGGTTTTCCACTCCCAATGAATGTGCAATAGCCAGGCATTCTAGCACAGGTTGCTGCTTTCCTGGAACAGGCTACAATTGTTGGCAAATTATCACAATTATTGTACATTCTGACTTACAGAAACTGCATAGAAGTACAAAATCTTCAGTTCAAACAGAAGTACGGTTAGCTACCATGGTATTTAGGTTTGTTTGCCTTTAGGCAGAATAGGGAAGTCAACTGCTTCTACACATCAGTAAAGCGGTATTCAGCCTAGTGAGTCTAATGCATGAAAATGCTTGACTCTGAGCAGTTGTTCATTTTTAAACTAATTCTAATTAAACAGAAATATTTTCTAAATACATGCCTGTGAAATCTGATATGCAAATATATAGTATTTCCATATTCCTCTTATGAACAATTACATATACAAGGGAATGTATCAAATTATACACCATGTATATATTGCATTGATCATGTGGAATACTGCTTTTCATCAGTTGTGGTTTACAAGCCTCTATCAATAGGTGGATGGTACCACAGGCCTTACTTCCATCATCAGTCCCAGTGAATTTACACATAAGAATAGGGCCTGTTGACTTAAGCTAACACCTGGAACACACAGTTGTTAACTATCTTGTCAATATGCTGTGTAAGTAATAGAATGACAATTCTTCTTAGGGTTTACAGTTCACAAAATAGCATGAGAACTGACATACCTTTTGGAAAAAATTGCAGTAATCTCTTTTCAAAATGTAGATAGCCACTTCTTTCAGCCCGTCTAGCCCATACATATCTGCAATGCCCAACATGCGACTAAAGAGAAAGCAGTAGCAACAGGAATCAAAATCATTTTCATGCATGCATTTTGCTTATAAGACCATTTACATGCTAATTTCACCTCTTTATTCAGTCAGAATTTAGTGCAGAAATAGACTAATAACCGAGTGTGAAACTTGCCAGAGAATAATCTTCAAACAGGAACATGGATTGACCTAATAATAATCTCCCAGCCACTGGGTCTGTATAAAAGTGACCCTCAGCCACTGGCTGGGAAACGGTTGAGAAGGCTCCCAGTGTCTTCTGTTTTAAGGGTAGCAAGTGAAAATAATACTTGTGCCAGCAGTTTTGGCATCTTGTAGTTTCTTCCCAAGGATTACATAAAATGTTATTGATGACATCGTATCCGAGAATTATGTCTCTTCCAGATACAAAAAGCACAGTGAGCAAACGATTAAGTATTTTACATAATAATACCAGTTTTATTTTCTATATCAATTCATTGCCTAAACATTGACATTGAGGCATATTATAAACAATTCCATATTTTTATTTTAGGTAAGCTTTTAACACTGATTTCTAACATTAAGAAATTGTGTTTTAATATTTAGTGGTAGAGTTCAATGGTTAATACATAAACGGTTTCAATATTTCACACATTTCAGAACTTACTTCACTAATTCAGGATGACATATAAAACTGTAATTAAAAACTATCCTAGAAGAAAATTCCAACATTGACATTGGTTGCTATATGTCATCTTCTATGGATCTGAGACTAACTGCTTAGCCTTTGCATCAACTCAAAAGATTATTTTAAAATAAATTCCAATTACTGATTATTAGATGTTACCACACATTGTACATACTCTTTTGAAAACTAAAAGGAAGGTACAGGCAAATTTGGAATGATTTTGGTTTAAAACATGCTCCTGTTTTTTATTCCCCTTGTATAATATTCCAGGAGTGTTTGGCCCACCTTTCCAGCAGCTGCCAAACAAACAGGATTTTGTCAACAGCTTTATTTTTGGAATTTCCTCAAGTACCTTTAGATGTAATGATCACTATATTTGACATCTTCATCTTATTTATATTACACAAAGAATTTTCCTTTTGACTGAGAAAATACAGAACAAGCACAAACTACAATTAAAAATAATGTGAGTTGACATATACCCAACATCAACTTTGTCCGGAAAGTCCAGAATGCCTCCATATATAAAATGCAAGATGACACTCATTTCTGCATGGCTTATGCTGGAAAAAAAAAAAAAGAGAAAGAAAATAGAAATAAAACCATGTCCAGAATAAAACCCACCACACTTTTTAGCCAAAGGAAGTTGCTCAAAAGGCTGATACATCATCCAGCTGTTCTGTAAATGGAAAGTAAATGGTCTGATAAAATTAAAGCTATTTTCAAGATCACTGCAATGTGAAAATATCTAAATGGACTCGCTGAAACTTTATAATACTCTAAATCTTTGAAATGATAATAAATCATAAGCAGACTAATGCTAGTATCTAGATTATTTACACTGATAAGATACAGAAAGGGTTTTTTTAATCATCTCCAAGCTCTTTACTAGTAATAAGTCAATTACTAAGCAACTATGTATTTTAAAATTGTTTTACAATGATTATTTTTAATTCTTGATTTCATGAATATATTTAAGCTTTTCCCACCAAAAAATACATTTAATAGTGTTACAACAAGGTTAAATAGGAATGCTGCATGTCAAGATATTTAGAAAACAGTCTTTATGCCTAGATTCAGATTAAGAAATAGGGAATTTCTACACAGAGTTGTGTTTGCATCCTTGCATCATCCTAGCACCCTAACAGGGAAAGGCACAGAATATCTTATTTTAAATGGTGGACACGATCTCCCAAACAATACATCATTTGTACTTTTGTACATACATCTTCATTTGCAATCTTCAGAACCCACAAGTGCTGTGTACATTAGTGTAAATGGAATATAGAAATGCAGATTGAGCTAACAACCTTTAAAACATTAGATGCGTTTAAGCAACAGACGTTGATGACTAAAAACAAAAGGGGAAAAAAAAGATAGCAAGACACTAAGAAGCAAAATCAAGGCAGTTGTCTCTCTATGTATTAGTACACATGACAGCCATAAAATCAGCAAGAAAGGGTTTCCCCACAGTCTTGACAGCTGTTATCTTAGGCAGAATTTTCATTATTTCAGAATAAGCCATATGTACTTTATTTATAAGTGTTTAAAAAGACAGCATGGAAATCTGCACCAAACAGAAGACTGAACTCAAAAATCTAAAATAAATGGCTATGATTCTTAATAATAAATTATGAGACATTGGCATGAGAATATACTTATATAAAGATTAGATACTTGTCAGGAGAAAGCCGGGATGAAAATTTCTTAGCAAATTAGAAATCAGTTACAGAGAGGTAAGTGTAAAAACCGGCGTAATTGTTGACTATCAACCTCTAAAACATACTATACATAGCAGAAAAGCTGAGGAATCAATTAAAATGCTTTGTTTTATAAGGATGAGGAAGCTATAACCAAATCAACAGATAACCTTCCTGATTTTGCAGCAATATTATTACACTGACAGAAAACTAAAATTATGAAAATATAAGAATCACTTGGCCAAGCAATTTTATATTAACAAACACAAAGCAATTCTATTTTACAACACTCTAAGGTACACGGTTCTTTCTGAAGAAAGCTGAGTTAGCCAACATCATGCCTGAACTAAACAAGCTACCATCTACAAGTATCAGTATTGGTTTGATTTTAAAGAAAATTGAATGTATTTCAATTGATCTTTCTGCTACTGACGAGAACTAACCTGGCAGCCCCCAGTTTATTCTGCAAAGTCTTAATATTCATCCTACACTGACAGCTCCATTGTTTTCATCTTTACACAGAAAGCCATTGCCAACGACGACACTGGTCAAAACCATTTTAGCGTATGATGCTGAAATATAATTATCAAACACTATTTTAAAAATGTAATTCTTTATTTGTCTTTACATTGTAAATATACTGTTATTGTACAAATTGCATACACCATTCATAGTACTTTCCATGACATGTACAACATGAAGTGAGAGAATTGTAAAATAGACTGTGAATACTAAAACATACTCTACAAAAAAGGATTAGTACTCTTGTGCTGTTGAAAAATAATTCTTCCCTACGCCATCTGACAATATTAAATACACTACACGCACTGTTTCATACTGAAGTCAAAACAGTACTCAAGAAATGTATTAGGTTGAAGAAAAGTGTCAAGGCAGATTAATCTTCAGAGCTCTACACACAGCACAGTTGTTAGATATTTGCAGTGATTTTCAGTTGCCCACCTCTGCTCCCACACGACTTGCACAGACGACACTTACCCTTGAAGAGTGATGTGCTCTTGGGAGCTTTCAGCCCAACTTCCACTCAGCATAGCAGCAAAGTAACTAGATCTGGCACATAAAATGGCCCTGAGAGAGAAAAAGTAAATGTAATTCCGCTAGATACAAATATTTATTATGAGACTCTTTGATAATATTGACTTAAATCTTTGCCCTTTATGCATTAAGGTGTCATCTGTATACTGCTTGCTTTTTTCCCAGTATGCTTGGAATTTCAAAATACACTAAAGAAAAAAAACCAGTATTCTATATTCCTAAATTAAAGCTTGTTTCTAGTATGACTTTGACATTCACACAAAGTTACTATCACAAGCATTTTCCTTTTATATAATATAAAATTGCAAATTTATTTCTTCTGTTTTATTTACCAAGTAACAGTAAATAACCTTGTTTATAGAGCTCAATTTTAGCCAAATAATTAGATCCTAGATCTCTTAAATTATTTTTATACTACAAAATATGTAATTATTCAAAAGATAAGAGAAGTATAAAACTTCTCTAACTTGAAATTGGCCACTTACCAGCACATCCTAGAAGTCAAACTTGATACTAACCTATGCTACACCGATATGAGGCGTGTCTCCAGCACTATTTGAGAAGCACTCTCAATTACTTCTTCTTAGACTTAGTAACCTTGTATATTTAAAAGGCATAACTGGCCATGAAGGAGCTAATTGGATTTACTCCTGCTTCCCCCAAAGACAATAAAGAAATCCAGACTAGTCTGTGTAGCTCAGTATCTCCACCAATATCACTGTCTTCAAAAAAACCCAGATGAGAAGACCTTTGCAACAGGGTCTTCTTACAGTGGAAGGGCAAAAAGGAAGAGAAGAAAGCTGCTTTGTAATTTCAGCCTTCCAGATTTACACCACTTATAGTGTCAGTCTTTATATATCTTAACTAGACTACTGCAGCTGTAGATAATATTTTCATATATACAGTTTTTTCCTGACTCTTACTAAGCTTTCTGTTATTTATAGAATTACTTTATGTCGTGTATTTCCTGTGTTATATTAGCCACAAGAATCCTTCATTTTTCATGTATTTGTTGGCTCTTAAAATGCTTCAGAGCCCTCTCATTTTGTGTAGGAAGAAGTAAGACGAGTGCTATTTATGGTCTCTTTTCTAGTCATTATATATACTGGAATCTCTCCTCTTTCCTCCTCCTGCTTCAGAAATCTCAGGACTTTAAATTAGGAGCTTCTTGCACATTCCTCCTGTGATTGATCCAGCAATAATAATAATGAAGCTTTTACAGAATGTTTCATATCTCAGTAAAATATGTCCACATGTAAATGGGTATTGCATCACAACTTTGAGTATGTCAAGTTCTGAATACATACAAGATCTTGGTTTTATAAGATACAATAACACAATATCATGGAGGTATGAAATACACTATCTCCAATTTTGTCATCCTCTCCCAAATAAGTTTTAGTAATGAACAGGGCTAGATCAACTGCATGGGCATAGTTGAGGTGGATATTTCAAAGACTCACTTTAAATAAGAGAGCTACTCAGTAAAGTATGGACAAGTATGTATTAACTAAATACATATTGATAAAATTTTAACATACAAAAACCATGGAGATACCAAATGAATTGGAAGTAAATTTGTGTGTGCTTTCCTACTGTCATGGTTTGTGCCACAAGTTTATTAGTGAACAAACTGACTTGCTCCGCTCGGAGCTCTGTGAGAATCCAACGCAGCACAAGGCAGATGTAACTTGGGGGCTCCCAGAACGCTGCTGCTCACGCTGAGAAGTCTGTGCAAATTCATAGGGCTTCATGAGAAAGTAAGGAATGCTGAGATAAGTGGGTGGGAGGGGGTGGGGGCTTAAGCTGTCTCCTATTTGAAAACCCCTTAAAATAGCAGTGCTTTCACCACAATTATACCTAAAGTTAGATTTCCCTTAATCACTCCTGCTGTTCACATGATACAGTACTAAACCAAGCAAATCTTCTGCCTTTTTCAGAACATCCTTGTTTTCTGTATGATTTACTGCCATATTTTGTGACGCGGGTTAGACGAGATACATTGCTCCAGGCAGTCAGTGGCCTAATTTAAAGAGGCTCTGCTGATGGAATCTTTTTGTTGAATTTCTTCTTGCATTAAAGTATTTTTTCTCAAAGTTATGAACTTGAGAACGTCTTCCTATAGTGTAGACCAGAAGAAAAAAACATGCCTAACTACTCTACATTCTGGAAAGAATATCTCCTATTATTTTAAAAATACATACCCCCCCCATGAGATATTTTCTGTAAAGATATTTGTAATGCCAGTAATACCCACACACACACTGGTTTTGTCTTGAGAAAATACTAAAAGCAGTGGAGGTTTTTTACAGTCTCTCTCAGTTATTTATATACTCAAAGGAAACAAAATACAAGCTGTCTAGTTTGCTATCTCAATGCAAACAAATTCTTATCAATGGTACAAGCAATGGTGCTGACGTTTTAATTTGCTTTCTGAAACCACAGAAGTCCAATAAGCCAAAGTTCTTAAATAATCTTCGACCTTAGATCTAATAAAGGCTGCTGACAATCTTTACATATACATGACTGAAATAATGACAGTAAAATCGTTCTGTATGCACAGATTCTGAAAAGCAGAAAAAAATACATCATTACTACTTCAGAAATTTTCTACCTGTATGGTAATTTTGTTCTTAATAGTTTATTAATAGATTTTTTTTCGAGAGCACACAGATTATTTTTGAAAAGATTAGCAAAGAAAACTTACACAGTGTTTATATATGAGTATATACACTCATTATATGAGTTTACAATGGCAATCTTAAAAAGCGCTATATAAGCGATTGTTCTCACAGTAGTTGTAATTAATAAGATAAATAATTTTCATTAGTATCCAAGTATGGCCACTTCTCACGTAAGACCCAAAACCTGTAACTGTTCACAGCTAGGTAACAGCACCAGTAATGACTTACTGTAGGTATACAGTGCCAGCAGTGTTTTATACTAGAAGGACTTTGATTGAAAAACTTTCAATACTTAAGTACCTGTGAGCTTGAAAATCTTTGCCTTCTATGCAAATCTTAATATCTGGACAACAGTGCTTCTTGTAGAGCATCATTAAGTCTTCTCCTAACACAGACGCAGCTTCTAGTTTGGAATTACCTGCAGATGGGGAAAAATAGCTTTTTCCACTTTGTCCAGTGTAGACTAGACTAGTGACAGTACATAACCAACTTAAAATATTTGACAAGAATCTGACATAATGAGAATTTTTAATATTGCATATCCAAGCTAGATTTTTCCTTAGAGAGGTGATCCAGACCTTGCCTTTTCCTTGTTTTCATTTGAGATACCAGAAAATTGACCAGTGCTTCATACTTGATATCTATAGAAGTGCTATAGTTATTCTTTCTTAAGATTATGTAGCCAGTTCATTTATTGTACAGAGATCTGGTACCTCTGCATTAAAGAGAAGCAGACCCTGAAGCTGTTGAGGGTCATGCCGTGCTGCAAACTCCTGCCTGAATGCATTAGTTGCTTGATCCCGTCTTACTGACACAGCTGTAGCAGCCAACACCTCTGCTGAGATGCAGTTACACACTTCCTTGTGTTACTAATTCCATTCACAGTTGCAGTAGGGATTCTGAAAAATTCTAAAATCCTCATAAAAAAACAGTGGAACTAGTGTAAGTTGCTAGAAAAGGAATAGAGAGATTCTGCTCCATTGAAGTCCCATGTGGTGAGGACTCAAGTTTGCTGTATCACACAGAGAAGATGGGACAGACAGGATGCTGGTGAACATGCCCGATGCCTGGCAAGCCCTGTCAGATTTATTATGCTACACATTGGCTGGGAGCTGCTCCTGCCAAACTTCTACAGCAGTTCCTTTTTATAAAGTGTGAGAGAATGAGGTAGACCATAGCAAAGAATAAGCCGTGTTACAACAACAGATTTAATCTTTGCCTGCATTTTTACATCTGTATAAGTCTTTGGATAATTGTTTAAAAGAAGAAAAAAACCAACCAACCAAAAAAAAACCAAACAGAAGTATAATTGCAAACCTACCTGCAGTGGCTTTGTTGCTTTCTGCATCCACGACTACGTCTGGAATTTTCTCTTCAATACAAGATGAACAAGCAACTTCTCTCTGTGTAGCTTCACTTGGAGTGTTCTGATCAACAGGTGTTCTTTTGCCATCTTCAAGACAATTCACGTTTGTTTGAGTGTTCTGAAGAGCAGTGATGTTGTTTTCTTGTATTAATTTGGGTTCCAGTACTTTTTTCATCATAGCCAGCTCCTCAGCTTCTTTAAGATTTTTATCAGATGAATATACAAGCCTAGAAGATGATGTTAGGTTTACTACTGTAATTTTTCAATTGATCAAAACAAACAAAAAATGACTTTTTTTTTTTTTTTTGTTCTAACAAAGTTCATGACCAGAACACCAAAGCTGGACTCTACAGTGCTTAGTAACTAAAAAGCCCTTTGTAAAACAGTATCTCTGGAAAACTTATTTCTGCAATGCTTGAAAAAGCATAAACAAGCATTATAAGTAAAATGTAGTATCAGTTTAAAAAGAACAAAGGTTTCTCTCTCTTACATCTACTGGCAAAAGCAGAAGCAAGCTGCATTAGTAATGACAGACGACTGATTTATTAGTCTTACTATGACCATGAAAAGGCATTTGATTGCCCTTTAATATCATCAAATTTACCAACCCCAAAATATAAAGACCTTCTAACATCAAGGTTACAAGTACAGAACTGTGAGAATGGTATAGTGATATAAATGAATGGAATTAGAGATGTAAGTGTAATTTCAAAGGAAGTGTTTGAAAGCATTAAAATTTGCAGTTAAGATTACCCAAGAGCTTTCCTTTTGCCCATAGAGTAATTCCAGCTTCCCACTTTCCCATCTGTTTCACCAGCTTATTTTTGGCACAAGATGTGGAAAGGATCACAAAGCCTAGTCTGTGACTGCAAAGTTCTTGTATTTATAGAAAGATACTGCACTTCAGCAACTTAATGGAGCCTTAAAAAGTCAATGTGAACAGATAACATGCTTTATCAGTGGTTTCATACCATATAGATGAAGTTAGCAAAGTTTAACAGAAGAGCTACAGTTAGTTTGATTTAGCAGATGTGTTACAGATCTGCATTGAGTCACTCCATGGCAAAGAGGCTTTATTGTTAATACTGGGACCATAGTAATTGGAGTATGTAATTTGAACACCATCCTCTAAAGGGGCAGAGAAGACATACGAGGAAATCATCTTCCTTCCTAAGTCCTATATTTAAAAGACCGAGTTAGGCAGAATTTTGGTTTATGTGATACACATTCTCACCAAGAGACAATGACAAGAAATAAGGATGTAGGGAATAGGAATTTTAATATTTGATTAGATTTGGAAAGCAAGAGCCAGGAAAACGTGCGACAGGTGTACTCAAATTTCACATTGAAAGAGTAAGATGGGTGGACCCTCTTTACATGGGTTTTCAAAGTTGTTGTACCTGTATGTGCTTTCAGAACTAAACTGTGAACTTGGCCTGACCATCTATTGCTTGTCATATTTATAGTACTTTCCAACCCGGTGTAACAATAGTATGAGGCCCAGACAAGTAATACCATGCCATATTACTAAGAACGGGACCAGGCGTTGCTTGCTGGAGCAGGGATATTTTGCAGTCTTTACAAAATTCAAGACCATGACTTCCACACATTTTCCCTGTTCACTACGCTTCTCAGTGCCCAACTTCTGTGTTTTATAGCTCTATGGCAGTAGGACTCGAGAACAGAAATTCAGAGTAGAAGCCAAATTAACCTAGAAATTCAAAATTCCACAGAAGTATTCTGAAGTTTTGTCTTCAAGTTGTTTTTCCACATCAGATCTTCCAAAAAATGTCACTAGAAGTCACATAGAGAGTGGCACTACTAGATAAAATCCGATAATTCCCACCTTATCTCTGCATCTTCAGCAGATGTAAGCAAATACCACAGTTACAGAAGTAAACTGGTAACGAATACCGAATATGAAAAACTGCAGGGAGATCGCTGGAGTAAGGGTTTGTTGACAGAAAATTGCCATTCATAACACTGCGGTTAAACTTGCACTGGAACTTTACTTACTCCCCGCTCTCTTGCTGCAGAGCTATTGCATATTCAACATGTAAAGACAGTACGAGTTGACTTTGAGGGAGAAAGAAAATTAAAGGTAACAGATAACACTGCTTTGCTATAAATTCATTATTTTAATATTCTTGCTTACTTTCTGCCAGTAACTAAAAAAACATGTCTATAGGGAATCTGGTAAGGTAGGCAATGAGGCAACAATCTCCTGGGATTTCTCAGGGTATTTTCAGATAATCTACATAAGAAACGTCAGGAACGCAATTCTGTTATCACTAGGGCTTGAGTCAATAAAAATGGCATGCTTACTGCAACCAGGAGCTCTGTAGATAAAACAAGTGGCATGTTGTTACACTAGAATGAGGAAACTGCTTTCTAGATATGAGCAAGTTATTTTATTTGAAATTAACCTTTTCCTATAAAAATTCAAGGAGCCTTGGTTATTTCAGTAAATGTTTAAAATCCAGCCACAGTCCTGGATTTATTACTTCCAGAAACTCAGCAGAACATCTGCATATTAAAGTCCTGCTGAATACAGACTGTAGCTTTCCTGCTTTGAAAGACTGAGGCATCCATTATTCTGCTTCACAGGCAGCAAGAATGTTTTTAGCATGTTTTAGAAATTTTCCTTTATCTCAGTTAAATACCATTAGATGTTCTTTCCAGGATGGAAGATTCTGCAGCTTTCTAAAACCTGTTCTAGAAAACTTTGCTTAGCAACAGCCTTTATTTTATAGGCTCATTTCTAAAGGCAGAGTGAAGTTTTCTGGATTATCTTCTGCAGAGTATCAAATGGTACCTTCCTGCATAAATAAAAGCTATGGAAATCTTTCATCCACAACAAAATGCAAAATAAGGAATAAGGACTTTGGGAATTTGCTCAGCCTTAGAGCTGACTTTAAGGCCCACCTGTTTCTATCCACCGCAGACATGTGACACCTTGCAGCTTTGAAAACCACACAGTCTCATTAGAACAATCATGTAATTCTCAGAATAGCCACAAAAGCAATGCTGACTAGAATCAGTAAGACATTTTTATGTTAACAATAAATCCTAAGATATTATTTGGGTCAAAACCAATTTTGAGTTATGATCCGCTTCTTTCATCCTTCGAGTCAAGAGGTCCGTTTCCTTACTGTGTGCCAAACCCGCTGTCTGCCAGACTGACAAAATCCCAAACAGAAATGGTCTACGCCACTAGTGACCATGGAGACAACACAAATAAGAAGGGAAATTTTATTTTAAAGACATACCGTATTTAAAATAACGAGGAACCCATTTTTGTAGTTACTTCTCAGAACACTAAAAGTCACTAAAATTAAGACCATTATCACCAAACTTTCCTGAAAGCTGTTAGGACAGTCTCTCCTATTGTCCCAAAGCAGTTGTTAACCAAATAAATGAAATTTCTCAATGATTTAGTCATTCACCTTTCAAATGCTCCCCAGCGCTGCTTCCACCTGCTCTGGGTGAAAGTTCTTCACTGTGAGCTTGTCTAGAGGACACTTCGCCTTAAAGTTCTACATACGTGTACACACACGTCGCTGATGTCAGTAGAGGAGTGCTTTTGAGTTTTAGACACTTGCTGTTTAAATAGACAGGATCTTGTACATGGTGTTACGGACATGTAGTATATATGCTCAGATCTGCAGAGCATTAGTAAAGAGATTACAAAGCAGGCCTGAACAAAAGCCATTAACGCCATGGAAGAACATTTTTTTTTCTATCTTGCTGGGTTTTTTTAATCAACTACCAACACAGACGGATTGTTAATGCTGAAGTCTATCAGAAAATCAGAAACTTCTCCATCATAAATACTATGGATAGTATGAAGCTGTCTGCACAGAAGTCTGACACACAAGGAAAGGGGAAAAGTCTGCTGTGTGACAGTGCCTCAGTTTAATTGCCCTGAAAAAGAGATACTATGCTAACTTTAGAATAGATTGACAAAACAGGATGCTTACTTGGTAGTTAAGGAGATAACACAATTAATGAAAACAGACAAATTATGTTTTTCTTTTATTTACAAGTTGTGCAGATGCTGTGGGTTCTTTTCAGTAGGCATGTGTGCGAAAAGGAGATAAGGTTGCCATTGCTCGGCATGTGTCCAAAGCCTGTTTTCATCAAAAGAAACAAGCCATCATGGTAAAGGCTTTCTTCACCTAACAGGAGATACCATAAAAAACTAAGCTACAAGCTTCATGTAGTATCTTACTTATTGCCCTCCCACTTTCCTTGCTTAGCAAAGTCTAATTGTTCTCAATGACTAGCTTCGCTCATACTTAAAACCACAACAGACTAACTTAGTGCTGTGGTAATGGACTTGGACCAGAGAACGTGGCTGGATAAACGAAAGCCATTCAGTTAGAACAGCTTAGCTATTCAGAGGAGACAATTCCTTAATCCCTTAACCTGGGAAATAAACAGTTTGTTTCACAATAATTTGTTCTTAACTTTCTCAGTTTTCACTGTTCACATAAGCCTTTACAGAACATTTTCACTTCCAGAAGTCAGGACTTATTTTTTCACAAAGTTGAAGAGAGTCACAGCAAATTTCACGTTGCCCATATTTAGAGGTTGGGGTTTGTTAATTCAGTTTGTTTTGGGAGGGACAATTTTTTCATCTGGATTGCCGATTCCCTTATGTCTTAATACAAGGAATAGTTGTTGAGCCATTAAATGCACTCAGAAGTGCCACAGAAAGCCCCTTTTTGCAGTTAGATTGTTTTCAAGTTACATGAGGCAGTGAAGATACTCCTTGCATGGTAGGGTACACCACATCAACAGGCATGAGTGATAAGAGGATAAAAAGGAAGGATCATATCGGAGTAAACTGTGTAACCCACAAAATTTCAAGAACATGTGAGCCATGCTATTCTTCTGAAATAGTCTGCAATCATTATCCACTGGAGGGGATTGCAGAAGCTGATATTAAGGGTAAGACTGCTGAGGCACAAGCATAAAGGATTCAGCATACACGAGCAGAAGTCACCTTTGTTTCCTCCAAAATAGCCAGTATCCAGTGAGGACTACAACAATCTAGCCATCAGTAAAAATAATCTCATGCACAAGTTGCTTAACAAAATGTTTCCCTTTTTCGCTACTTTGTAACCCAATGTTATGGAACTGTAACTGGGAATTATATTTAAAGAACAAATATTTGCAAACAAGTTGTGTTGTATTTGGTGCAACTGCTTTATGTAAACCTCACATGCAAAAGAAGGTCAAGCTGAAAATAGAGCTAAGCCATCATGTTCTGTAGTGTCAGTCTGAATTCATGTAATTTTAACAGGTAACCCACCTTCTGTCTTGGCTTTTTTTTTTTTTTGCGCTGCCAAGAAGAAAGATTGTGACAGACACGAGCAACAATGGGATTGCTAGAGCTGTGACTAAGTGACAGATGAAACTGGAACAATGCTACAGGGTATCTGTTTTATTAATAGCAGTTGCTACCACCTAAAGCTTATTCTACAAAGGAAAGGTGTGCATATAGTCTACAGAAAGAAGTTACTGTCATCATGCTGTCTAGGAGTTTACTTTCAAGGATGTTTTTATCTGCTCTTAAGCTAGATGTAGCATCTTTCTCCTTCCTGATACAGAACTATTCAAACATAACATGGTCGAAGCCTTGGCTGGTCTACTTTCAATCAACTGCTGGTGCTGCAAATTAACCCCCATGGCAGTAAACGTCACAATGACAACTGTATTCCTTTGTATTTGATCCATATTTATTGGTTTTTAACTGGATCTGACTGTCATTAGGTCCTTCTCTGTCCTTCCTTAGATCAGATCCCTTTAATATAAATATCAGGAGACAATAATACCTAGATTTTTATTCCTAAAGCTGTGTTTTTCTGACCACAAGGGTAAAAATCAGTTTGCCTCTCAAAAGGCAAGATATTGATGATCTAATGATCTGTTACAGACTGCTGTCCTTCAGGGATGCTACGTTGTTCACTTCTCATGGCAGACTGCAGAACCCTGCTTGAGCAGGCACCTCCTGCCATCGACACACTTGCAATTGTTGACCGTTTTCTAGTTGTGTTACGAAGAGCGACAGAAGGGTGTCAAGAGGGCAGAGTCAGTATTACCTTAGCTTCATGGGATAAAAACGTCGGGTTAATGGTGTCTACAATATGCATGCTGTTCTTCCTGGTGACCAGCAGCTTCATGTTGGTGTCCTGTGACAGTGCAAGTACAGGGAGGGAAACACAGCAGTGCTCAGTCACCTATGTCATGCTGAGGCTATCCAGAAAGATCAGCATGAAGTTCATCACGTCCTCCATCCTGTTCAGAAATGCTCAGAATACTGGTAAGAGGCGCTGCAGAGCCGTCAGCACACAACTGACATGTAGCCTATATCTCTCCTGATTAAGAGAGACAGAGGCCCAAAGGAAGTACTGTCTCACTGAGATGCATGCCAGATAAAGCTTGTGAGAAAAAAAAATAATCCCTAAATCCCCAAGGAAAGATCACTTTCACTTGGGAAGCTAAAATAAAAGCTGGACACAAACAGGAAAAGGAATGAGATTTTGTTAGAGCTTTGATGAAGTCTTCATAACTATATTAGTATTCCACTTCTGCTCTACAGAGAAACAGTATTTATAAGCAGAAAACTTAGAACTTCTGTAGAAGACTACAACTTTATCTCAGGAGCTCAACTGCAGCTACAGGTCTTTGTTACAACTCATCACAATTCACACACTCCAAGAACTAGGAGAGCTTTCAGGCAACCTCAAGCAGTAATTTAAGGCACTGGTTTGGATTTGTGAAAATCTAATTAATTTGCATCTTAGCAGTAAGTAACGACCAAGATTCAGTAGCCACTGATGTTAGCAGAAGTCATCAGTCCAACAAGTAAATTAGGCTCTTTTCAACCAAAGCTGCATCCTTCCTTGGTCCAAAATAGTTCACTGTGGTCAAACTCCACTGCGTTCTGTGACACATTTTCACAACATTTGCTAGCTTAGTCTTCAGTGCTGCTTGAATCCCCTAAGTTAAGAATAAACAGCCTTCTTACCAAATGCACTTCATACACAGCCTAGAATATAGGGGGAGGTTCATTTGAAGAATCTAAACTCACACTGAACAGACAGGAGGTTTGCAGTTAGATGAGCTGTTTAGAATTTAAAGGTGTTTTTCAATACCATGCTTTTTGGAGAACATGTAGGAGTCTGGGGATCATTACCTGCCTCCAGCAAACACAGGCAAAATCGAAAGCAAGTATCAGTGAACTGTAGGCATATTAAGTGCTTATGTAAGAAAAAAATAAATTGTATAACAGTAGATAAATAAATAATTATTCCCAATAATTGTTTCCTAATTAAATTCATTTGCAAACTTTTAAATTTGTGTTATCATGCTTCTGCATGAAAATCTGCTGTGCTACCACTTACATGAATGTGAAGCAAATTAACAAAATGGAAGTAATAATCAAGTTCAGAAAACTACACGACAAAACCCATCCTGTTTTGCTTCTTACCACTTGTTTTGCTAATGCTTCTGCCAGACTTTGACAGTAACCCAACAAATGCCAGTTTATCAGCCTGTTCCACAATGATTCTGTCTTTTAGATATTATTCTCAGTTAAAGTTTTCTTTCATAGTTACTATAATTTTCAGTATCTTTAATACTTATTTTTATAGCCACTTGCTACATTATGTACAAATTTAAGGAGAGAATGAATGAAACCAAGAGAGAAAGGTCAGCATAGGTTATATTTTGGGCACCCCTTCCTCTTGCCAGCACTCTCAAGAGCTTGCAAGGGCGTACATTTCTACGTACATCCCAAATTCATCCAAAATCCCAGAGTGCCACCACTATGCTCCTGTGAGTGCCGCAAAGTGCTGATGGGCTCCAACATCAGCCCTGTTTCATAGAAAGCAGATGGCACCACCACAGCTCCGCTAGAGAAAAGGAAGCACTGCCCAGTTCTTTGAAAGAAGCAATAGGGGCACTCGGGCAAGGAGGATTGCAAGGTCTGGTGGGGGCACTAGCCAACACCTCTGTTGTACTCACCAAAGGTTCGGGAGCAAGACAAGTGAGATGTCAGATACAGGAGAACATGCCGACCCGTGCACCATTCCCAGGGAGGAGCCAGCCCCCACGCTGCACCGATGGTGCAGCACCTCACTCTGGGATCCCGGTTCTGTGGGAAAGCTGTGCTGTTTTCTGCCCAGCCCTTGGTCTCTAGGACTTCAGTGATGACCACACAGTTTCTAACGTGATTCATCTTTATCTAACTTGATGAAGTCTTCCTAGGTTTCCCGATCTGTGACTCTTTTTTAACATGACACTAGAGTAGATTTTCTTCTTTGGTTTTTATCAGGTAATCCTGCTAACACGGGTATTAGCAAGCACAGACAATTTAAAAGGATACATTTGGGATTTTTGCTGCTTTTTCCCTTGTTCTATTACAAAGCCTTTACATACCATACGAAACCACGCTACGGTGGAGAGTATAGCCACGTGCTGCTGTCGGCAGAGGGACGGGGCAGAGGAAAATAAGTAAGTTACAGGAAAGTTCTCTGCAGACGCTGCAGGAAGGCTGTGTAGATGCTGTTTTGAATAGGAAAGCTTTAGAACAGGTGTTAACACCAGGAAAAACAGAAGAGGAAGGCCACGGGAGCGGCAGCGCTTGTGCCGGCCCCTCAGCCCGAGCTTGGTGCCCGCTGCCCCGGCGCCCCCGCGCACCGCGCACTCACCGCAGGAATCGCCGGAGCTCCGCGGGCCCCACGCCGTCCAGCCGCAGCACCTCCCGGGCCGGTCGCCCCCTGCCCAGCTCGGCGAAGAGCCGCGGCGCCCGCGCCAGCAGCACCGCCCGGTGCGCCCATAACTCCGCGTCGCCCACACGGATGGTCACGTCGGAGCGCGTCCCCTCCGCCAGCAACCTGCGAGAACGGACCGTTACCGCCGCCTCCCCGCGGGGAGCCGCGCCCCGACCGCCCGGCGCCCACCTGCCGAGGTCCTGCCGAAGCTGCTCGGCCAGCGCCTCCTTCAGCCGCTGCCGCTCCACCGCCGCCGGGCCGGGGCCCTTCGGCGCAGCGCCGCAGCGCGCCATGTGCCGCCAGGGACGCGGGGCGGGGACCGACGGACGGTCCCTTCCCGACGCCGCCAAGGGGCGCCCCGCCGTACTCACGAAACAACCGCGACAGCGCGCGTCGCCGCCAGCGGCGCTTTCCTTACGGCACAGGCAGCCCCGTGACCGCGGCGCTGGGCGCACACCGAGACACCGGGTCCCCGCGGAGCGGCTGCGGGCGGCCCCGCTCCCGCGCAGGGGGCGTGCCCAGCAGTGGCCTCCACCAATAAGGGCCAGCGGCGCTCCTCCTTGCCCCGCCCTTCCCCGCGGGCCCCCCGGCGGGGCTGGGAAGGCCCGGCCCTCTCCACCGCCCTCCCCTGCGGCAGGGGGCGGTACCGCCCAGCGCCGGCTGCCGCCGAGGGAGCGCCCTCTGCCGGTCGCAGGGCGAGCCCCGGTGCCGGCCCGTCCGTCCGTGCCGCTCCATCCGAAAGGGAGAGTAACGATCGTACGTAGTCGGTGCCTGCCCTGCCTAGGACAGCGGCGCCAGCTGTTTTAAAATCGGAGTCTGGCTGTCGGTCATTGCCCGTTACACGTCCAGCTGCTGCACTCCTCACAGAGGACAGGAGCGCCGGGGCCGTGGCAGGCAGCTCTGCACTGCCGGGCTGGCGGCCAGAAGGCCCCTGGGAGTGGGTGCTCCTCAGGAAAAAACAAACTGCCCAGTGCCAGCTTTCTTGACAAGGAACTGAACTGCTGCAAAGGTGATAACAGTCACTCTACAACACTTTTTCGGGTCAGGGAGGAGCCTTTCCAGCTTCCAAGTACAAGCAGCATATAACCATTTGAGTTGATAAATGCTGACAATTTTCAAGGGGAAACTATCCTTGAAAGCCAGGTATCATATCCACAGATGGAAAGGATGAGATCAAGACCATTACCACAGTACTGAGGGGACTGTTGCTCAGATTTTGTGAACTGCATGAGAGGAAGCAGATTGCAGCCTCTAGCTCATACCTGGCTGAGACAGCCCCGGCCACTTCACCGTGGGGATGACCTGTTCAGGAGACCCTGGCTCAAATTAGATGAGCCAGGCAGTACAATGGGACTTGCTGGGACTCCTCAGTAACTGTCAGCTGTCATCTACTTGGTGTGGTCAGTTGGTTCAGGCCCACCTGGCTCCACTGCCTCCCCTGATGGGTCCTTGTCAGCACTCACCTGTTCCCAGGGCACTGCACTTGCTCTGCAGGTGCAGAGTGAGACTTTGGAAATAGTGTAGGCAGGTGACTCACCTCTTCTGGGAACTTGTGCTTTGTGCTGCTTTTTTCTTTGTGGTTGTCCTACAGTTTTCTTCTCCCCTGCCATCACTTGCAAGTTAATTCTACCCTCTGTTTCCATAATCATGGTGTCTCTTCCTCCTGTAAACACAAGAAGTTGGCAGCTAACACAGGAAGGATAATGCCAACAATGAGGCATTATTTCCAAGACACTACAACAATCACAGCACGAAGAAGGCTGCACAGTGGACAGACACTTCAGCTACTCAGACTCAATCCTTAGCTTCAATAAGAAATCTCTCTGTAGGAAGTCAGATAGAGGGAGTAGTGTAAGTTGTATTTTATTAGACAGAGGTGGCTTTGATACATGTTACATCTTAATTTTCCATTTTTCTTGTTCAGACATGTTGAGTGTACAGGTTTCCCATTTTTTAGTCAAGAAAGAAAACACGTCGCACAAAGCAGCTGCATTCAACAATACAACAAGATCATTATTCACTTGGAGACTAGAAATGTGCCCAGAAGTTTTTCGGTCATTCAGTATGCTAAAATATATATAATAAAAAGAGTTAGTTACTGTTTAATGGTAAAATACATTAAAAAAAGTCAGGCTAATCAAGAACGAAAACTCAAACTTCCTTCAGTATGGCACCACTCTATTGTTTCATTATAAATTTGTAAAAGGCACCACACATTAAAACTGTAAAGCAAGGGAGAAAACAAAACTAAGCAACTTTCCATGGTTTTCTTTCTGTACAAATACATATATGTCTTAAGGCAGGTGTTTTTATGTGCAAAATACAATTATACAGGTAAAACCAATGTTAGTATCAGATATTCTCATACTTACTTCTTTTAGCAGTAACATTAGTGTCCAAATGTACAGTACATTGAAAACACTTTCCTCTAACAGAGCTCAAAATAGAAGGCAGGCTGGAAATATGGCCCTGATAACAATTTTTAAATCTCAGGAGCTTTTATGTAGACCCCTCAAAACATATACAAACAGTCATTCTCTTTTCCTTGTTGTCTCTTCCTTTAGAAAGGTCCATATCAACTTGTTCACTATGTCGGGTTGATCCTGCTGGAGCCAATGACTGGCTTCAGACAAGATAGTTAATCTGAAATGATTTTTAACATAAATCCGTGTAATTTCTGCCATCTCAACTTCCATGAACACATCTCTCTCTCCCCATAGCAGCAGAGTTGGCATGATGACTTCATGGTGCTGCAAAGGTAGGCAGCTTTAAAAATAAAACACACTTAGTTAGGTCTTATTTTAACAAAACGTCACCAAGACAGATTTCAGCCAACTTTTGAAATCGACACAGTGGATCTCATTGCAAGCTTTCTAGGTTCCAAGATATCTTCTACAATACCAAGAAAACACTCCTGTGATGAAGTCCTTTGATTGTTTTTAAGGATGGTAAAATTGTTAGAAGATACTTTTACTGTAAGATGTCTGTAATCAGCAGTTGATTGCAGCAGGTCTTGTTTTTGGAACATGAACGATGCTTCAGTGTGATGCACAGCTCAGGAGCCCCATGACCTCTGTAAAAGGGAATGTGGCCAGAATTTTGTAGGTCAGGGGCTTTCCCTTGGTTGATGAATTCTATGGAAAAATTTCTGCACCTGTATTATTTACTGGGAGTAGGCTTTAATGAAGTACCGTGCTTTGAATCACATTTAGACTACAGTGTTCAAGGCACTGAGCTACCTGAGCCGACAAACTGCCTTCCCAAAAAAATGGTTGGCCAGGAAATGGCAGGCTGCGATCTTTGGTCACTATGGAAGATCCCAGCTAGAGTGTTTCAGACCTACTCAAAGTTAAATTGTGTAGTATAGCTAAAAATAAAAATATTTGTAGAAAAGATACTCTCTAGAACATTGATGTCTAAAATGTTGAACTGAATTTAGTTACATTCACTCATCTATGAAATTCATGTTAACATTCAAAGTACCACAGAATTCCATTTACAAAGAGCTGCAGTAGGTTTTTGAAGGCCTTGGACTTACACACCTACATCTGTATACACTGAAAGCAAACTTCCTTAAAAATTTGCCTTTCCTGGAGTCATAATCTCTTTAGAACTGCAACATCACAACCCAGAGCTTTGGCTGTCCAGAAAGCATTTAAAGAGAAATGCATTACAAGACATCTGAAGAATACTTCAAGAAAAGCCCTTAGAAAGTAAAATGTTAATAAAAATTATACCACCCCAATTACCTATTTAAACTTTCAGTAAAAGCTTACTACTTTTTCTTAATAGATTACTTTAAATTGAATATTTTATAAGTATTTTCTCATCTTAAAGGTAGACATTAGGAAAGATACAAGTAGCTAGATATGAAAGACTATTTCAACATAAACTGTATAAACCCACCAGAAACCTACTAAAAAATTTACCTAATTTATACCTGAATTGCTTAATCTTAGCCACATATCATAACAGCCTAGCTGTGGCAATTTAAAACAGATTCCATCTGATCCAATACAAATCTTATTATATTAATGCTCAAACATGTTTTGTTTCTGAACAGATTTTTATGCCAAACTTAAGTGCTGGGTTGAAACTTAGGAGTTAGTTAAGACACTATGCTTTGTGAAAAGGGAAAGACAAAGAAGATGGCATGTATTAGTTTAAAATAAAGAAATGAAGACTTTGAAGACATTCTTCCTCTTTACTTATACATAATGTCAATAAATATTAAAGGTCAGTTTAAGTAATAATTTAATTTCATTTTGATTGATGAAGTAGGAAAATTCTTAAAATGGCTTTCCTAGCAGTGGATTTAAAATCTCATTTTTCAACCAACCTGACCTCCCTCACTGAACCGTAGCTTATCCATAGTATCAGTTGTAAAAACTGGTAATCTGATGATCTGATTCAGTGCATTTAGACTAATCGCTTTAGCTTTTAAATCCAGTATTCTGGATCTCTTCACTATTTATATGTCTATTTTTTCACTACTGTAGGGTTTAATATTTTTCTTTCATGTCTAAGTGCTTTGCAAGATTTGTAGCCTCACTTAGGAAAACTCCACTGGGTTTTTATGCACACTGCATAGATAAACAACCTGTCATTTTTCATTGCCTATGAGCTGCACTATATTTCTTTTCAGTCTGGAATATGGGACATTATATCATGCCTCAAGTTTCTACAAATCTCCTTTAACAAGGATCATCGCGTAGATTTCACATTTAGAAAGGGAAGTTCCACTTGTGAAGTTTAAGTCTTCGAAAAACAGACTCAAACCTTCCTACAGCACTATTATTACAGTAAACCAATACTGAAGTGCTTCTTAACTGCTATAAGAGAAGTAATCTCATTTTCTAAAAAATGGCACAGCAGAAGAAATTCAAGCTTCAACTGCTTACCTATCTCTCTTAACCAAGCATGATACAAAAACTTTATGAGTTTTATTCCAACATTTTTTGTATCTGAAGTATAGTGAAGGGAACAACTGCTGTGCTATTTATACAAGGATGTGTTGGTAATGGATGGATGAAGTAGGTGATTTCAATCATCTCTTTGGAAATAAATTTCCAGGACAATTAAGCTCTGAAGACTGAAACTCCAGGTGGATAGTAATGAGCTGGAAACCTTTAACACGCAGGTCACCAGTGCCAGCCCACTGGGAGTCACAGTGAATAAAAGTCATTAGCATCTAAGTGCTGCTCAGGAGCTTATATGAGGGGAAGTGAAAATTTCAGTCCAGTTTTAATATTGAATAATTCACATCCCATAACATATGACCATCAGAACTGGTGGCAAGAACTGAATGAAGACCACAATCTTTTCTTTCCAGTCCAAAGTTGGCTGCACTGTGGCTGATACCACCTAAAACAATATTCTCTGAATTCAGTACAGATATACCTTCATTAGACAAATAAAGCAAACAATGCACAAACATACACAAAGAGCTGTGAAGATAATTTCTGATTAATAATTGATACTAGGCTTTTTTTAGCCTGAAAAGGTCTGAAACAGTAGTTAATATAAGAGTTGTGTATATTTAAATCTCATCTGAATGCCACAGCGATTCTGCTATCAGCTGTCACAGGCGTTTCACTGTTATTGTCAGAGAAGCGCCTGGTTAACGTGCACACTCATTGCCGCGTGGTGCTGAGACAATGGAAGAACAAGGCTCAGGGTGCTCAGGGTTCTCCCGCCCTGGCCAGCAGCCCCCAGCTCCCCACTGCCCATGGACAGCCCTGCTGATCTCACCTCCACTCTGCATGGCTTTAAATAAGTATATTCGTACCAGCACAGCCATCTCATTTATTCCCCATTGGTGTCTGTGCTTGGTGTTACATTATTTAGAAAAGGATATACCACCTCTCTGCTTTCCCATTCCAGTTTTGTCTCTTGGCCTGTACAAGTCAGCACCTACCTCAGATCCCCTTTTCCTCCCAGTATTTCCCTGCCGACTGCTCTCCTGACAGCAACAGCAAGGAAGGCATAGAAAGAGCAGTAAAGGTGGCACTCAATTTGAGAAGTTAATCCACTTCAAAAATTGGCTGTGTGAGTTTAGGGAAGGAAGAGAATTGTGATTTTAAAAGAATATTGGGAATCTGGCCTTGTGTTAGAGATGCATGCAGGAGATTTAGCACGGTTGAAGACTGGAAGCAGTAACAGAAAAAAAAGAGTTTAATTCCACTCCTCCTGGTTTAGTCCTTTAAGTTAGGGCTGTAAGTCAAAAGTAGAGTATATGCAGAGTTAAAAACCTTCTGGCCCTGTTAAGGTGGCATCAGTCCCCAAGGCCAAGCCAACTCCTTTCAGGAAAGTTAAAACCATTAGAAAACTGACGGAGAAAATAAATATTCATCTTGTAAAAAAATTTCCTACTATGATACTATTTCTCGGTTTTAGTTTGTGCATGTGCCCTGTCATATGTGCTTACTGCTACCAGTGGGTTTGATGAGACCAATGCAGGAACAAAAACCCCCAAGTTAGGGCTGGATTTAGGCTTAGTTACAAAAAACCTAGCCCACCTTTTTATAAAAAACAGCCCAAACACAATAAAATTGAAGTCAGACATGGTTCTTTAAAATTACAAATGAGGGTAACTTACTTGGGTGTGATATTATCTAGTAGTATTATCTAATAATAAGAGCTTATTTTTAAATATGAACTGTAATGGAAATAATTCATGTTAATTTTGTAAGTGTTATTCAGAGATGGATTTTTGTGATTGCCATGGGTTCTGTGAATGAGGAATGGTCTTTGCTTTATTAGATTTGGAAACAAAGATTTTCCTTCTCTGCAGGCTGGCTGTGTCACTGGCTGTGTGGATATCACAGACAATTCACTTTGCATCACGCCACCTGGCACTGAGCGCCTCTCTTACCTGCTGAGACTTCAGAAACAGGCCTCGGTTTTTTCCTTCAGCTTTAGCAGCAGAAGGTGCAATAGCAGATTTGGCCTCCAGGGGTCTCTAGAATATCTTACCTTGTTTCGGCATGTTCCACTCACCTGAAGATATTTCTGTAATGATTAATGGGTCCAGTTAATGCTCCAGGTTGTGAAAAGACATAGAGATAAGCTTCAATATCCTCTGCTGTTAATCTGCAGCCTTTCCTTCCAATTCCAGTGGCCTGGCTGGTAAATAAACTTTTCAGAACCTACAAAAGGAAGAACAAAAAGCCACCATATAAGATTACTAGAAAATGTTTTTTCTCTCCTTCAACAGGACATATTTTTCTAAAATCTACTTATACTTTGTTTAGAGTACAATGAATGGTTTAAATGCTTTTTTAGAGAGTTATGTATAAAGCATATGGCAAGCTTATTTCTGGTATAACTGACTTCAGAATACTCAAGAACAGGCAAATAGCAGTATTAGCACGTCTCTCAGCTCTGAGCAGCTGGGGGTGTCAGGGATGCCCAGCACAGACACAGGCTCTGCTTTGGGCTGCGCTCCTGCAGCGACAGGGCGCGAGGCAGAACCATCCAGAACCTCCCCAGCCTGCTGCCCTGGGCTGTATCCCTGGAGGAGGATGGATGCCTGCACCTGCTTTTCCCTTTCATATGCTTGTACTTATTTTTGAAGGCTACACAAGGTGTTGGCCTTGTTGGTTCCTCAGGCAAAATGAATCACCTGGCTGTATCTGATGCCCGAACTCCCGGGCTGCCCACCCTGCGGCGGGCTCTGAGGGACAAGAGGATGTCCCGCCACACACAGGAACATCAGATAAGTCAGTGGGAGTTCCCCAGGCACCACAGTGTCCCACTGGCGTGGGTACAAGTACAAACAGCTAGCTGCCTGTCTAGGTGGAATAATGCACTGTAGTGCTGGATGTTAAAAGTATGTACCTGAACGCCTCCCAGAAATGCAAAAACAAGAGTTAATCTCATAGACTCTATGTACTTACAGCCTACTTTATAAAAATATATAAAGCTTAAGCAGAAAAATCAGAAAGCTCCGTATTTTTTCCAGTAATTATAACTACATCAGAAGGGATCAACATAGGTGGTAATTCTTCCGTCACTCACAGTTAAATATATAAACAAGAGCACTCATTTTGCTCACCTTGAAATCATTTACTGTAAACATGAATTCAGGAAACCATGGCATTTGGAAAAAGAAGTAGTAACCAGATTTAATCAATTGTGATGGATGTCGTAGAATGTATTCTGAAACAAAAATGCCCATGAATTAAAAATGAAAACTGATGACTCAAACAAAATTACTGTTAATATTACTATTTTTTAAACTTAAAGGAATGTTTTAAAAATATTACGTTAGAGCATGCTATGTGACAAAAGATGATTATTGTTTCAGGAGTAAGTATATGATAGGGCCATTAAAATGTACTTGTTTTACATGTGTTAATAGAAACAGTCAGCACACCAGAAGCCTGCCAAAGATTAGGTGAGGGCAGCGACATTGGAGAGTTCAATCTCGCGATAGGTTTTCACTTTGAGATCTGTTTGTTAGCTAGTCTAAAGCATTTTTTTTCAGCTCTGGAATAAGAGGCATAAATACAAGTCTTCAAGTCTTTCTCTCATCAAACAGCAGTCTGTAGATTATAATCCATTTACATTCTAAAGAGAGCATCAATCCTGTTCACAAAAGTACAGAATTTTTCTAACAGTTATCTTCTTGGCAATTTCAAGAACCGTAATGAAGATTACAGAGTGTCACTTTTCAATGCCGTGGTAGCATATATAAAAGGAAAATGTTATAGCCAAATTTGCATTAATCTTATTTTTTTTTTAATTGTCATTTTGTATCTCCAGTGAGTTGCAAGAGCCAACATTGACATTCAAATATGTCACTTCCTTGAAGCAACCACAGAATATACACAGGTGCCAAGAAGCCTAGAACCTGTCCTTTACACAAGCAAATTCAGGAACACAAATTGTGCTCTCCACATAGAAGATAATCTCTAAAACATTCATTCTGACAGTGAATAAAAATGGGTTTTAAAACAAAGTAAACTGAAGTATCAGCTATCTTCTAAGCTTTCATATCTTATATATGCTTAATTGTGTCACCTATTGTATTTTCTCTTGATGGACCATCAACACTTCTCACTTCACTTTTCTGCACAATTTATAAACTGTGTATTTTCATTTAATCCACAGTAGAACACAGTTGATCTAGGGAGACTTTATCAAGCTACAGAACAGATTTTGTACTTTAATAAATAAGCCAACAAATAATAAGAAATATTATAATAAAACGTATTTGTCTTCTATACAGCCTGGCTCCTGCTCTTAGTGAAAATGCTGCAAAAAGCTCCTGCTTGCTCAGGTGATGGTGAACGGACCTTTCCTTGGGTAAGTGAGGCTTAACTACCTGGCAAAATGTTCTTTAATATCTTAGAAAGGTGCCCAAGAACACTGTGAGAACATGTGTGAATGGTTCAAGTTCCATGGCGGTAAAAGGTGAGATTTACATTGAACTGAAATGAAAATTAAAGCTGTACTGAATATTCTTAACTATTTCTGGGGAAATGGGGTGACTTTTTAATGGAAACAGGGTAAGGTCAGCAAATGAAGAAATTAAAGTTAGTGAGATACTACTTTCAGTTGAATTACTGAATGTTGACCAAATCCCTGTGAAATGTTTTGCAAGCTCAAAGCCTGTCACACAACAAATGGTGCTAGTGCACCTAAATCCCTGTTTCAGCTCACTACTACACATTCCTGAGCCTCTGGTAAGTAGTCTGCAAAGGCTGTCTTGTTCCAATGAATATTGTACAAGATCATAAATTGTCACTTGTCACCTAAATCGGCATTAAATTCTAATGTCTGATTCACATTTATACAAAGGCTGTTTTATGCAGATTTAATAATGCAGTGAGGCCTTAACCTAGGCATAATGCAATAGACACTCCTGTTCAGGGCATTTTATCCTGCCAAAGTGTTATAAAACAGATTAATGTGTATGAAAATTATGTTTGCAGACCTTCAAGGATTAAGAAAAATGTCAGTAAGGTTGGTTGCAAGCACTCCCACTTCTTACAATAAATTATTTCCAGAAGTCAAATACTTGATACCTTACTGCTTCATAAAACACAGTCCAGATGGCACTGAGTACTGGCAGCTTACCTACTGAACATCTAAAGGGGCAAGTAGCTTATTCTCCTTTAGCAACCTCAAAGCTAACAAAATCTTAATGAACATGCAGATAACTCACCTGTGAACACAGAAGGATGAGGGAAATTAACCACAATCAGCTTAGTCACCATTTCAGGGTAACATATTGCCACTAACCAAGCGATCATTCCTCCCCAGTCATGGCCAATCAACACACACTTGTTGTATCCTACCACATAAACACAGATTTGTGCTTTTATTTCAGTGGAATTTGTATCCGTACAAATTATCACAGACAGTAAAATCATCATTGGGAAAAATAGGTGGTCCAGCACATTTATTAATCTAACTATTTAATACTGCACTGCTTCCATTACTAATGGCCAGAAGAAAATAGTGCACTACTATAGTTAAACAATTAACAACTTTAACTGGACTTCAATTACACTTCAGCTGTATTATCTCAACACCAAACTAAAGTTCCTTGGTATCCAAAAGGCCACCCTACTCACATGTTTGCCAATGTAGGGTTAGATGTACAGTTCAACTTGCAGTCATTATAATTAATGTATGTACATTCATCATGTCTAGTGGGTTTGGAGTTTGAAATGGCAGACAGAAAGAGCAAGCAATCTCCTGAGCCCCTCTTAAACAAAACCAGCCTTAAGAATTTTTCTGAATAGGGGAGGTTATCTAAGCGCTGAACATCCTCATTATGTAAAAAGAGGGTGTTATACTTAAAAGCCATATATATAGCGTATATATACACACATAAATACACGCATTTATATACTTAGCAGGCCTGTAGCTTTTCTCCATATGCTGTTTTGATGGCAATTTTTAAAGTTCTTGGCACTCACATACTTCTTCCATCAATAAAAATGGTAATTTAACAGCATATAAGGGGGGAGAAAAATCATGACTGTGTTTTTGAAAGCCTAACCATTCCTCCTTCAGCCACTGCTGGAATACATACTATAGTGTTAGATACCATCACACCCCTCTTTGAGGATTGTAATGCTGAGCATATATACTACAAATGAAAGGCATAAAAGCCAAACTGTTTAGAATTGTTACATAAAATTGAACACAGTTGTCAAAGCACCTTATAACCCCTCCTGAATAGAAATCTTTTGGAGCGCTTTTGATAATCAAGTTCTCCAGAAGAATTTAACTTGCAGTTAGAACAAACAAAGATAACAAGCCCCAGAAATACTTTTTCAAAAAAATTGTAAATCCTTATGAAATTGAATTATGATGAGAGCACTTCTCAGGCATAACCATGGCATTACCATGGAGATTAACACAGCCAGCCAAGGTTGGAAAATATAAACACAGTGTGGGGACTGCCCGCCCAATCTTTTTGACAATATTCAAACATCACAAGCAAAGCAAGATGTAAATTCAAACCTTATAACTTGAATCACTGCTTTACTATTTCTTCATGTGAAATGCAGTAAGTTGTTTCCCTACTCATGGAATATCCAGGGAATGTAAACGATTCCGTGAATAACAGTGTAATCCCTTGTCTTGCTATTGGTATGGAAGGGAAATACCATTCACTAGGTGTCACAATTTATCGCCAGAACAGCGAGGCTGCAAACTGAACTGGAGGGGCAAATTTTGCAGACCCGCTTCAGCTCTAGACCGCTACACCATATATTTGCCACAGGGAGCAATATGGCCCTACTCTCCCTTCTGTTCTTCTCGCTGTTAAGACAGAGTGATTCAGCTCTTGAGAACTGACTACTGTGTGGGAGTAGTATTTTGGGATTTTTTTTTTTTAATACAGCAGATGTACTGTCATCATCTTTATAAAGCCTACAATATTTATTCTGTCTTGTTTGTGCAAGAAAAATATCACCTGATTTAAGCTATTTGGTCTGGAAGTGCTATTGGACTCCAATTCAGAAGATTATCCTCTATGTGCAATGGTTAGGAGTCAGCAAAGACCTTATTAGGGAAAAGACCATAGGTTTGTACTGCTGGATTTGACAGCACATAGGGAACATTATTTTTAAACTCATTATGGAAAATCTTTTTTCCCTATTGTTTATACTGACATACACATCATTATTAAAAACCAAACCTTTTTAATTGATAATACTCCATGAAATGTGAATATCCTTAGATTTATATCTATACATATCTGTAACGTGTATATATTTTTTAAAATGCAGTTTTAAAATAAATCATTACTACATCTTTATGGGATTTTTCCCAGAAAATCAAGTCACCTATGAGCTGAGTAGTTTGTCTTCTACTAACGCACCTAGAGATTCCAAAATATCCTTTATATCTGTTATCAGGCAATCTAACTTGTAATTTTCTTTGTGAGAAGGAGCATCTGTTTCTCCATAACCTCTCAAATCCAGGGCCACCACTCGATATTCACTTTTAAATTCCCGCAATTGATGGCGCCAAGAATACCTAACAAAGGGGAAAAAAAAGTTGGAGTTATAAGGTCAAGCAGTATGATATCAAAATGCACTCAATGCTTTTGCTCTCAAATAGCTGAGGGTAAATGAGTACGGCTCTGTTTGCAATGAGATTCTTTTTTCTCTCAGAGGTAATGCTGATGGTCCTTTGTGACTCCAGCAGTCTCGTGCTCCCGTCTTGAATTCCCCAGTAAGGGGGTGCAGCTGCCAGAAAGGGGCCATGGCCAGAGCCCGGGTGTTTCAACAGTTCCTGGAAGCAGGCATGAACCCCAGCACACAGAGGACGATTCAGGTTTCTCCTCGGAGCCATAGTATCATCATGAAAGTGAGGTCTGAAAGGCTTTCTCTTCTCCCTGGCTTGCTCACACACACATTTTAATGAAGTAGGGAAACATGCCTCAAGGCATGTGGTTTTTCTTTTCAGAAAAGGGATGTCAGATGATTCATACACTAAGTAAACCAAATAAAGAAATACAATGAATAACAAATTAACTTAGTGAAGTTTATATGATTTATATTATGTACACGTTTATCTGTGTCTCTATTCTTAACCCGGAATTGCTCCAGAACAATCTCTGAATGTGTTGGTACTACACAAAGTATTTCATTGCTTGTGTTTCTATGGAAAAAAAATGGTAACATTACACACGTTAAAATACATACAAAATTAAGAACTCAGGCAAAGGCCTGTGCTATTCCGCATTCCGTGTGTTATGTTAGATGTGCGTTATGAAGCAAAAATAATAAGAAAATGGTGGGTCTCATCCTGTAAGAACTACCTGCCCTTCAACTGTTATTGACACCAAATAAATTTCAGAGTAGCCAGGATGAAGACAGGCATGGCCTCACCTTACACTGTAATAGAAACAGATACAAAATCTGTGATCCTTCTAGACAACTACATCCCTCTGTGACAGGATCTAGCTTCTACTTCTGCTCATTTCAACAATCGCGCTAAACGATGTAAACATTTGGATCATCAACAATCATAGCAGTGATGCACGGAATTCTACCTTAATTCAAACAGTGTCTGTATCAGACCATTGCCTCTTCCTCTTCAGCTTTGTCTCCAGCCCATTAGAGATTTTGAACATAAGTAATACTACAGTAACATCCATTAATTATAGAAATTTCTATTCATATAAACAGAACAGTCAGAACCTTTTAATTTCAGTGCCATAGAATGCAAATACAAGATTTATCTGAGATCTCCAGGAACGATATTTTTAAAGGCATTATACAATGATTTGGAAGCTGATTTTGCCATGGTAACTGTTGGAGCTATCCTGTATACTTCAGTAAGAAGAAACAACGAGGCCCATAAATAAATAAATAATCTATTTTTGTTTTCAGAAAATGCCTGCTTGCTATCCCCATCATCTGTTTTCACAACAGTCCATCAGTCACGAAATGGCTGACCTACCAAATGGGTAGGTTTTATATTCAAAGAAATCCTTTTACTAGATATGAAATCTAACTATTGGGGAACTGCTTTGCAAGCAGAACTTGGAGTTGTTGGTGAATGCTTTTATTTTCATAAGGCTGAATACTGGAAACTATTTTGTGACTTTGTGATCACATTATTTCTGAAAGGCAGCTTGTACAAAATTTAGTAGCTGACACACACGTCTTATAGGTACCCGGCACATTGTGCCCAATTTCAAATATTTTATTATTGTCTTTCCACAACATAGGTATTAATTTTCAAGTTCTTATGGCATCTAAAGCTCTTAATGGCTCTGGTGTGTTATATTCTTAAGTGATCTTTCATCTTCAGGCAGTCTCCCTCACTCACTAAGGTGGTCAGTATTGTCTGGTTATAGTTGTTCTATGTATAACCTTGAGACATTCAGAGGATTTGTGATAATTAAGAACTGTAACTGTGAATCATACCCCCCTTTTTTTTTTCCAAGCCAAATGACAGAAATGTGATATTTTAAAATATCTCTTAAATTGTGATTATTTTATCTTGTGCTCTCAGGACAATGTCTATTCTTGTATTAAAAAAAAATCTTCACTGATTGAATTAACAAACCAACGTCAGCATTGGTAGCATGAATATTTTATAGACTATTGGCATGTAGTCTTTTTAAAAACAGTTATATAAACTATGCTACTGGTGGTCCAAATGACCTATATAACAGTTTCTCATTCATTCCTTTTGAATGGCCAGATAATACGATATATTAACTGTAACTTAAAGCATGACTCACCATTCTAAACTGTAAGAATAGCTTTCTGCTTTTGGAAAATAATATACCAGACCTCAGTAGAAGATATACATAAAATGCAAAATTTTTCATTACTATTCGCACTGTAGGGGAAATCAGCTGTAGTTTCAGCTGCCTTATTGTGTCAGAGAATGCATTATGCAAGGTATGCATAATGTTTGCATAGAATATGCAACCCCCCCATCTGTCTTTTAAATCAAAGTTTACAGTTTTAATCCTTTTAAATAGTAATGATTAGTCCAATTTACTTCTTTAAAAATTTTCTTAAAATAAGTATGACTTTCTACCATCATCCTCAAGGCCGTTATTATCTATAGGAAATTGCTAAGGGAAAAGAACTGACCTCTGTTTTATCTGGGTCAATTTATCACGGTATGACCTGAGTCCAGCTTGAAAGACCACAGTTCCAACAGTGGAGCCTCGCTCCATATCTGAGTTTATAACAGAAAGGAAAAGGATCGTTTAACTTGCTAAATTACTGGCATCACCACTACCGCTATTCCCTTATTGTTTTCTCGGTGTAAGATCTGTAAGTCATGCTTCACTAGATAAACTTGGCAATGACAGCCAGAGCAATTTGGTTAAATCATTAGACACATGACTGCTTTTCATTGTTATAAACAAACATTTAGGATTGGGTTTGATTCATCATTCATCTTATGATGAACTAATAATAGAACCTTTTTCCCTGAATAGCACTCTGAAATTAGGCTGCACAGTAGCCTATAGAACTCATAGTTCTTCTTCCCTTCTCCCAGTTAAAAGTTAATGTATAGTATTTTTAATAAATTCAGCAATCCATATTGCACTTGACATATAATGGATCCTCATTTTAACACCTTCTGCCATAATTCATAAGTTTAGCCATATTAGTACAAATGTTATTCAAACAAGAAATTCATTAAAATGAGCAATTCCTCCCCAAAGTTTGAAGAAATTGTACATACTTGGGGAAAAATGGGTTGACAATGCAAAAAAGACTGTTTGTGTTAGCTTGCCGTTAGCACTCATAGACACATCAAATGGATCACACTGGGGATACTTAAGCTGGGACAACCGCTCTCAGGTGTCTTAAGCACTCTCTTTTATACAAGAAAAGCATGTGGGGAGTTTTACCAGAATTCTGGAAAGCCATGAAGCAGCAGCATGAGTGGTTTACCCCTTTCTCCAGCAGCCACATAGTGGAATCTTAACCCTGAATCCTGAAACGAGAAAAAGTGCGTTTTTATTGCTGTGTAGAACTGCTATACTAGGATTTAAGAATGAATATGGTTTCAGACAATATTCTAAGAAACTATGTATCACCCCAGGAAAATAATTTCGAATTGTCAGGTTTTGAAGCTGAAGTCTTCTGTGATTCTGAGATGAGGTATATGCTACACCTGGCACTGCTGAGTATCCCGCCACAGCTTCTTCAAAGGAGGACCATCTTTAACACAGGTCAGGCTGTGGTAACTATTGCCAGTTCAGCCACGAGCACGCTCACCCCTGAACGGGCACTGCCTGGCACGGTGACTGGGAAGTGCAGATTGTCAGACCTAGCACCTTGCATTCACACGGGCACCTGCCATGCGCTTTATGGGAAGACTTTAAGACACAGTATACTTTAAATGCATTTCCAGTCTTTCAGTTAGTTTGTAAGATGATACAACTATTTAAAACCATCACGTTGCATTTTGGCACAATAAAGGACGGCATGGATTCTTAAGAACCAAAAGCAATCAAAATTAAGTAACTAGAAAGTAAGTGGGTTTTGCTTAATTTTACTGTTCAAAGTTTCAGACTTGCTTCAGAAAAGAAAACCTTAATGTTATAATCTTATATTCTACCCTGGTTTTAGTCACTATTTCTGATGCCCCTTCTAAGAAAATGGGTCTTACGAGAATTACCAGCAAGCAAGTTACTTATTGTTAGCAGCACAGAGGCTGAGCACTGAAATGCCATTGAAAGGAGTAGATATACACAAGCTTACACCAACTCAAGGTCAAATCCAGTAGAATTTAAATGAGCTGAAATTACAACCTAGAGGGTTTACTGAATTCTGGCACAGAACTGGATACAGAAGTTGGAAAAGAGCTCACAAAATGCAACACACTGTTTAGAAGTCATGTGAAGGAAACTGCAGGAAGAAAGGCTGTACAGCTCCTGGACAGATGTCAGAGCCCTCATTGTCTCTGCTATTTTAAAGAGGGAAGGAAAACCCTGTGCCTTTGGTATACATCAAGAGCTTTTATTATGCTAAGGATCACAAATGCATAGAAAAAAGTTTTCCTTGCCAGAGATGCTTCAAATTGTCTGAGCTACTTCAGCACTGCTAAGTCACTGATCAGCTACAAAATCATTAACTTAGGTCTTGATTCTTGAAAAGGCTCTGAAAAGGAAACATCTGGCGGGTTTTTATACTGGCTATGGATATACTAGGGACTTTTTGCTCACTTCTGCTCAAAATTACACTGATATTTTTCCTCTAACAATAATGATGAAAGAGAGAAAAGTATCTATGTGTTTCTAAGTACTTAATGATCGCTTCCTAGTAAATCTTAGGGCCATTACATCATCTTTACCATTCTCCATACCACTCTGCCTTTGATCCTTTTATACTTAAAGCAGAAGTTTCTCAGTTTCCTTCCACAGTTTCTCTTCTCAATGTAGTGAGCAGTGGGTGAGCCCTCCTCCATCCCATGTCTCTCAGTGTCCTCTAGGGATTTACCTTCAATGTTTTATTTTAATCTGTTTATTGCTTCTACGGACGTCCCCTTCACTCATATTCAATCACCACTTGTACAGCAGCAGTTTAAATGCCACATGCCCCAAACAAAGCCCGTCCTCTAGTTTTTCGGTTGTTCCTTTCTGATCCCTTTTTTCTGCCTCCCAAACCAGAGACAGGATGTTGCCATCTTTTCTGAAACAGACTTTTTTGTTTTCTTGAATCTGCACAGATCTGTAGGATAAACGCGTTGGGAAAGTAACACACTAGCCGGCTGCTCTCCAGCAGCAAGAGGGTTTCATATTTCCTGACAGGAATGATCCTGTTGTATTGACAGCAATTTGATTTTCCCTCCAATACCCTTTTATTACAGTCACACCCTGCACTTCCCCAGCAACCCAGCCATTTACTGGTTGGTGCTGTAGGAAAAAAGAATGTGGCATATGAGTAAAAAAACACGCACATGCCTCCTAATGATAGATAAAAAAAAAACCAAACCAAAACCAAACCCAAAACAAAACACAAAAAAACCCAAGCAAGTAATGAGGCTTAATAATTCATTTTAGTACTGCTTAGCACAAAATCATCTGCACAGATCCCTCAGAACTTTGTGCTCATTGCATTACAAATTACACTTGACAAAACTGGCAGTGTGTTCTTTGTTCACCTGTAATTGCAAAAGAAATCAAGCCAATATAACTTAATTTAGAGCATTAGGTGAAGAAGCAGATAACAGGTAGAGATCTGAGATGCGTATAAAAATTGACTAGTGGCTTTAACTGTACAAACCTTAGAGACAGGGCTTCTGTTTTTACTCGACGTTTTCCCTGCGAGCCTGATGCACGAAAGAGGCTCCCAGGTGCAACTGAGCAAACCATAAACAACAGGGAGGGCACGGCAGGGGTGGGGAGCGACGGGCACGTACCGCACGCCGGGCGCGGGACACCCAGGGCCGGGGAGCGCCTCACCCGCTCCCCGAACCCTGGCCCGCCGGGCACCACTTCTCCCGTAGCCGCCGGGCCGGGCCTGCGGCCCCTCCCGGCGGACCCCAGCGAGCCCGGCCGGGCACGGCTCCGCTTCCCGGGGCTGGCGCAGGCAGGCACATGTATGCGCGCAGGTGTGCGAGCATGCAAAGGAAGGCATGCACGAGTAGCCGCGCACACGCATGCATAGGAGAGCACGCACGGTGCCCTGCACACGCACCGGAGGGATGCACGCAGGGTGCCGTGCAGCGAGGGGATGCACGCAGGGGTGCCGCCCCCGCTGCCCCCGCCCGAGCCCTCACCTTGATCCGGACGTAGCAGTGGGTGCCCAGGGAGGGATCGTTGAGGCAGGCGGGGGGGTTCTCCCGCACCACCCAGCGGAAGGTCTCGCCCGGCCGCCGGCCGATGCTCCAGAGCAGCCGCAGCCCGGCGATGCAGGCGCACAGCCCACAGTAGCTGTACACCAGCGCCCAGAACAGCAGCGCCCGGGCGGCCACCATCACCCGGCGGGCGGGCGGCGGGCACGCAGCGCCAGGTCTCGCCATCGGGCCCCGCCACCGTTCCCGCTGGCCGGGAGGGGCTCGGAGCGCCGCCGCCGCCAGGAGCCGCCCGAGCGGAGGCACCGGGAGCGGCAGCACCGGGAGCGGCGGCGCGCCCGCCCCGCGGCCCCCCGCGGCCCTCGCCCGGCACAGCGCCGCGCCGCCCGCCCCGCCCGTCTGCCGCGGCCCCGGCTGCGCTGCGCCCGAGCGGCGGCCCGGGCTCGCTAGGCCACGGGCAGCGCTTGGGGGCGGCGGCGCTGCGGCCGGGGGTGCGCCCAGCAGCTCGGCCGCGGAGAGCTCTTCCCCCCAAGTATTTCGCGGTGAAATAAGGAGAAAGCGTCCCCAGAGCGAAGGAGCGGGGCTGTCAGCTGTGTGCTCTGACAGAGCTGCCAAACGCCACAAAACTCACTCAAAATGTCATTGCCAAACGCGCGTCTGGGGTACATGGGACAGCTTCACCTCTGGTCCCTGCTAGAGGTCCCTGCAGGCGCTTGCTTTGACTACGCCAGTCATGTACTTGGTCGCACCTACCGACTGACCCGTGAGGGGACTTCTAGACATGTGGCTGTGCAGTTGCAATTCACTATTTTCCAAGACCATACGTTCTTTCACTGCTGCTTTACTGTTACCTATTTAAGCTGGTTTTTAACATGTATTACAATATTAGCTATTACATTCTATTAATATTGCTTAAAAGATACAGATTTTTAAAATTTAACTTATTCTAATAGAGAAATACACCAGAAGGGCAAGTTGGATTATTATTACTCTGTTCCAGAGTTATTTAGTACTGAGATCTCAACCACCCAAGGCTGGCATTAGAAGCTGAACACTCTTATGCCTGTCCATTGGATGTAAATTACCACATGCAAAAGCCAAGGAGTCGCAGCCACATACAGGGCCATAGATGCTGGATAAGAAGAAATGCTTCAGTCAGCACCTGTTTTGTATTAACTGACTGATATGAAGGGTAAAGGCTAATTTAGAATGGGAATGGTTCATGTAATCCAAAATTGTAAGAAGCAGCATAACTATATTAAGTGATGGATTTTACATGTGATAAAAATGCAAGTGGTGAAAAATTACGGTTTATTAGTTCTGAGGGATAACAAAATGTGAATGGAGTAGTTGCTGACAAGTAGAATTGAGCTTGCGTGTCAAATCCTGACAGGTCCTGATCCAACTCACTGCAGAGCCTGCTCACTTTTACTCCTTGATCTAAACCCCTTGCTTCTCATACTGGAGGGTACAGGCAGGTTTGAGACTTGTAGAGGTCACACAAGAGTCACAGCTGATAAGATAGGCCTGTGTGCAACTGCCTGCCTTTTTTGGGGGAGGATTTTGCCAAATTTTACTAAAATTTCTTCTTGGTCCAGATGAGTTTGAAGGATTAGAACTTAATTTCCAGGAAATTGTTTTTTCTCTGTCCAGCAGTGCAAGTAGAAGCTGATACAAAGACATCATGCATCTGTTAATTCTAAGATGTGTAAACTAATGAGCTATTTAAACAAAAACCAAAATTGATAAGCTTGCATTTAGACAGAATACGTATAATTTTTTGCTGTGCACAGAACACAGTTTGTAGACTTTTTTTTTGTAACATACCAAATGCTTTCTCCTACTTGTTCTAAATCCAGACTTACAAATATAGACACTGATGTTGAATCCTAGTCCTGTTGAAAGCAGTGACAGAATTAATGCTGGTTTCACCATCCCTGCTCGTTGTTGCAATGTGAGCCCTACAGACTTAAGGCCAGGAGCTTTGTCAGGCTACTGCGCTGTTTAAGGCTCCTTCCTTCTCTTGGGCAAGAAGAGAAGAAACAACATCAGAAGCTGATGATTCAGTCAAGACACCAATCTCTACAGACTCCTGTAGGATTATATGAATCATTCCTACACCAAGCCTGAGCCTTCCGTTCATGCTCAGATTACTCATACCACCAACTCTAGGATTAGCATACAGCTAATTTTTTATACATCAGACTTTGTGCTAAATAACCTTTTTTTTTTTTTTTGTAGGGAAGAAGCCTTCACGGCTTTGCAATATCAGCCTAACTGCAGCAGGGTTTTCCCTGAAATGCACCTCGATAAACCAGTGAAACAGACAGACAAGTTAGAAAGTTTGGTATGAGCAAAGCACCTAGCATTGTTTTTTATGTCACAGCAGTCACCAAATTCCTTAATAAACCAATAATTAGAATGAACTAGTAGAAAATATCCTCCAAGAAAAATTGGAAAGGCAAGGTTGGAAATCCTAGAGTTGACCACGAGCTTCCGCTTACCTCTAAGGAGAGGCTGATGGAAGCCCAGCAACAGATTAGGCACAGCATTCACAAAATGATAGCAGCCATCTAGAATATACGGAGAATTAAGGTTTGATCCATGATGTGCTCTATTATAAGCAGGTATTTGGCCAAGCTATGCCATATTTCTTGTACAAACCGCAGACCTGTGTTGTTTTTTTTTTTTTCCACAAGAATAGAACTAGGTCTATTTGTAGTTCATACATCACTAACTACCTAGGTGGCTTCATGTCAAACTTGTAAATGATGCAAATCCTTTGCAATAGCCTGTAGGGTTTAGCTATGTCATCGTCTAATATTAGATATGGATCCCATATCAGAGCTGAGATGATGATAGTGCTGGAGACCAAGCAGTTCAGAATGGCTTTTGCATGGTGAAGTTGCTGCACACCCCGGCTCAGCATTTCTGCACATCCAGCTGCACTACCTTAGCTGTCCTGTTTGCCACGCAAGCAGTAGAAACCCTCTTTTAAGGAGCACTTTCTTTGTACTCCAGAACCACGCTCTCTACGTATGTGTGGCAAACGTGTTTGTACAAGGCAAATAACTTATGCACATTGTCCAACATTTTGCAGAAGAAAGCGTAGAATATTCTGTGTATTTCGTGCCCACTCATAGCAACTATGAATATGAAAAATTGAGAACCTCAACAATTATTTTTCTGTTGTCCTTATATTTTGATTTTTTCCATCTTCTGCTCTAAATTACTCATCTAATGGGAGCCAAGCCAAACCATCCCCAGGGCAGATTGTCTTACGTGCTTTGACAGTGTGCTTAGCCCTTCATGATGTGCCATCTGCCTGCTTATCTTTTGTCAGTTCAACTAATCCTGTTTCTCTGAGAGACAAAAGAGGACAACTTTGCACATCACTGACTCTGTCTCCAACCTGACCAACTTGTACTTCATAGTAAAAAAATTAACATATTCCATTTATTAATTACAGGGGAACTTAGGTTTTAGCTATCTTACTGTTCATTTACAAGTAGATACAATCTACTAGTGTAGATGCAAGTTAGTTCACAAATGATCAAGGTAACTTGATGGCCTAATGGAATTTAGTACACATTTTAACTGTTGGGTAACTAACTATACTTAGTCTATTTAAGCAGCTTATTGTTTGCAGGCTGTATCTGCACAAACGGTATTCCTGTTCGCTTGAGTGTGGTGACAGCTTTGGGCAAACACAGTCGTTACAGGCTTGCTACTCACCTGTGCTAGGAGGCCGCCTCCCTGTCTTCTGAACTCAGCCTCCTGTCTGGAGGCAGAAGCTGATTATCCTCTAGCTGGCTTGTAGGTTGCAAATGAAGGGTTCATCAGTTTAGCAGTAGCAGCGCTGACATTGTGCCTTTAAGTCATCAAGACAATACAGTCACAGAAGCTGGAATTAGTTTGTCAAGGGGCAAACATACCAGTTCATACTATTAGCAATGCACATATGGTTATATAGAACAGATGAAATTCAGATAGTTAATTATTGCCTTTCCCCTCTGTCACCTCCTGTTTCCAAAACGAGATCCTGAGCTTGCATTAACCCAGTCAGAGAGTATGTCCAGGTGATGACAAGGTGGGGAGTCCAAAATGCAAACTGTAATATTTTATTAAAGAACAAATAGCTATTAATGATGTATAAAGCACAAATGAAGGCACGCCTAAATTGCTTTGATGTGGATGCGAAACAAGACATTCTAATAGCATCACTTTACATTACTACCTTTCAGCCCAAATCCCCTTCCTAGCCAAGTACTGTATGATTTACTCAGACCTCCCAAAGAGCGTACCCTGGGGCCTGCATCCAGACAAGGCTCACATATGAGGACTTCCCCAGACATTTCAAAGGGCGATACCCCATTCTGAGCATTTGTAAATATACATTCTGCTATGGTACCTGCAGAGGTACAAGATACAAAGTGGCATTTAATTGCAGAATAGATATTTTGGAGGTAACACTAGCTCATGGGCCTGCTACCTGAAATACCAGGCTGGCATTTTTGGACACACTTTAGCTGTCATTTATGAATTTAGGTGCAATTTGTTTCCTTTATCTAAAGATTCAGTTATTTGTAGAAAGTCTTGTCTACTCTGTCTGCTTAGTTGCCTGGTCAGTGTCAGACCCTCGCCACAGCGCTGGCAGCGTTACCTTCACTTCCAACTTCGACCCAGGAACTTGGCAGACCAGAAGTCTCCATTAGGGATAAAGAGTTTTGAGGGGGAGGTTCAACTAGATCAGTGGCCTCCAAAGTGGAGCGTGGGAAGAAAATATTTAATACAGATCAATATTTTAAAAATTACAAAACATTTTTTAATTACAAACCAAACATAACTAAGAAAAAAAATCACATAAACACTAAATATTTTTAATTTATCTTTTTAATATAATGTACCTAATATATTAGTACAGTAGAACATGTGTGTAATTTATAAATTAGTATATGTGTCTTGGGGGTGCATCCTTATAATTTTTTACAGGGGCGTATAATGGAAGAGGTCTGGAGACCACTGAACTAGATTATCTCAAGGGGGCCCCTTCAACCAAACATTATCTCTGTAATGTACATTGTGTGTTGGTATTAATTCTATAAAACGATGTTTTATTAGTCTTGTACTTAACTTGAGATAGCTATATGTAATCAACAAGAATGTAGAGTTTTTACACTTTAGTTTCTACTTCAGACAAGTATCCCAAATAAAATCTTGCATTAATCAGCCAGTCTTTCACACTGGAGCCAGAAGTGGTATGGTTTAGATAATTTCTTTCTGTGACGAACCAGAACCATCTGGCAAACATGCTTGCACCCTTATCCAAATGTTATGTTAACATAAAATACATTAAACAGAAGGCCAACATGTCTGGGCCTTAAGACACAAGTATACAGGATTTGCTGCTGAAATTACAGAGTTCCAAGGAAACTTTTATTTTTAACTAGGATTATAAATAAAGTTACACGTCCTTTAGAAGTTATCACTATTATAGAGATCTTTTGTCACAGCCCACATTCCATGCAAGCATGTCATAGTGAAGTGGTTGCTTTAATAGCAATCACATAATCAACAAGACCTTGGTTTAAAGTAGTTTCTATAGGTGCATGTTGTGTATATTATGACTTGATACAGTCAAACAGGAATTTGGCTATGCTCAGTATAACAGATTCTCAAGTGTTTCTGAAAAAGATTGATTTAAAAAAAATGAGAAAAGAATCAAGGAGCTGATGTTGTCTCCTGTATGTACACAACATAAAACTGTAATCAAAAGAAGAACTACTTTGTAGTGGGCAACAGACTAGATTACATGTACTCTAAACAAGAAAAAAGAACATCTTGTATTGCTTCAAGTGTCAATGAACAAGCTTTTAAAATTAAGCATTTGAAAGGAGCTTGCATGCTCTTTAAAGTGGTTTTAACATTTACGCTTGTAACTGTTACATTTTCGAAGTTGTACAGGTTGTAGTAGTGTTGAAGTTAAGTTCTATATTAACTACAACTTTGACTCAAGATATTCTTCAAAAGATGCCATTATATCACTCTGCAGGTTCATATCAATTGTACAAGCCATCTGCAAGAAAGTGAATTAGTTTGTTTTCAGAGCAATCAGACATTAATTAATACTATGCAGATCAAATATTTAATAGAGATGTAAGAAAAAACTAAAAAGCTTCTTCCCCAAGAGCATACGCTTCCTCTGTTATTACAAGTTCGAGTGTGCATGTTGTTGAAGTCCTCTTGAAAAGAGCTGAACAGAATGAAAACTTCACTAGACCTTATCTGAAGCTGGCATGATCTCACACTGCAGTTCTTACATCCCATTGGACAACATTGTGAATTAAAAAAAAAAAAATCTAAAAAAATAGTGGCAATTAAAAAAAACAAAGTTCATCACTTGCATCAATAAACCCAGTAAGTTAGTTTTAAAAAGGCTCAGTTTTGATATTTCAGACCAGAACAGAACAACTGGTACTTCTGTTGACGTGGAATGTGTTAGAGGATATACTGCTTGCAAGACTTGAGGTTTGAAATTATTCAAAGGGCAGGGACTCCCCTTTACAATTTTAATTTTACCATGCAATTACTCTAAGCTTATGGGAGTAATAGGACCAAGCAGATAGTTTCTCATATCCCACCACTTGAAGACCTACTTTGAGTTTCTCGTTTCCTTTTCTGGACTAACTTTTCAAGTAGTTCTTTTGTTTTCAATCATCCAGGCCCTTTAGAATAAGGACCTGAGCTAACATTTTTTATTAACTACTGAAGTTGAAACAGGATCAGCTGGCAAGAGGCAGCTACTTACTGCTTCTCTCCTCCTGCGTTCTTGTTCCAGTTTTCTAGCCAAGTTACGGTCTTGAACAAGAGCGTGTTGTTGAGCTTTGGGCAGTTGTTCACCCTTTTGCTCTTTCTGGGGCTCACAGTCTGTCACTGCCATGGCATCCGATCCTGTGCATTCGTGGCCCCTTAAAAGAAAGCAGAAGAGATCAGTATAGGATGAAAGTTATTTCTTCTTTTTTTTCTTCATAACAAAACCCAAACATCACCACAGCTGGAAAACTAACACCTGAAAAGTTTCTTTGGCTGCTGAAATGATACCGATTTGCAAGGGAAAAAGCCAGTTTGTGTATTTTGGATGTGCAGTTGTGCTGAGTGTGGTTGAGCTCCCTCCATCTGTCACACGGCAGTTACCTCATCTAAACCACTTGTTCCTGAATTAACAAAGCCACCCAGTAGTGAACTTTTGGAGGGGAGGCGATGAATGCTGAAGGTCTTTATTAATTCAAAAACTCCTGATTTGCCTTTTTCTTTGGCTAATCAAGTGGTACTCTGGCATACAGCAGATTCGATAGAGATTCTAGCCAATCATTACTGAATTGCAAAGCTGCACTCGTAAATTTATTTTCTTATAGCATATCCTGAGCACAGAGGTGGAGCATCATACCAGTGCTCCAGTACAGTTATCATCACTAACCAAGTATGTTTCAACTGTAACAGCAGCCATGCCAACCATATTTATTATACGACTTTAAATAACAGTATTATCAGTTTATAAAGCTGACTTTTATTCTTCAGCACTGTTGCTTCCTTACCTGTGATGGGAGGCACACATCACATCAATTAAGCAGCCTGAGGCTGAAATTCTTTTTGTAGAAGACAAAAAGACCATACTATTATTTAACGATCCAGATTGTAGGCCCTGCACATAAAGCATACAAGCAAAAAAACCCACATATATATCTAGAATAATATTTAAACAGATGTGGTTACAAACCTCTCTTTTTCTTGAGGAAGGTTTTGCGGTTCACTCTCAGCTTGCTCCAGAGGCCTTTTTAACTCCTGTGCTTGCCCACTCCTCCTCTTTAGTGCCGCTTTCCTGAAATGCTTGAAGCTCTCTGCAGATGTTTTTATTGGAGCTGGAAGCCTCATCATTTTACACAAGCTTACCCAGGAATCTCTGTTCTTAAATCCCGTATCCTGAAATTATCAGAGGAAAAGGAAAACAGAGGCAAAAATACTCCACAGCTACTAATCATACATTCTCTGCTTAGTTCTTACATTAGAACAATGTTGTTCTGACTAGACCTATTTGGGAATGTCTACAACTAAATATCCTCACTTTGGCAGAATATTAGTGCAAATACAGCAATGTAAGCAGACTTTGACATTTTTCTCTTCAACTTTGAGATTCTTTAGCAATGTGCGAAAATTATTAGCACTTGTAGCTATTCTTACCTAATCCTTTACAGTCACGTATTTTTTAGTTACAGAAAACATGAATTCACAAGACTGGGCTTATTCAAGGTCTATTGACAATATTTTGATACAGAGAACATCAATCTCATTTCTAGACATAATCCTTATATAACAACAGTTTTATTGTTTTATTCTTCCCACCTCTAGTGGCATGTTCCTCACAGCATAAACCAGCATAAGCCCAGGATTCTTAAGCAGTACCACTTCTACTAGAAAGTCACATGTTTATGAAGGAAATACATACTTCTTGAATTTAATTCAATAAGCTACCTTTCTGAAACTTAGCTGCCTAAAGAAAATCCTAGAATATTTTAATTCAACAGACCATGTATTAATACAAACTTTTAGGTCTAGAGGCTGACAGTAAATTATTTAGGCTAGTAATTTTGATTTGATATTTTCAAATAGTTGATTACCACAGAAGAAATTAAATAATGGGTAAGAAAATTCTTCTGTTCCTCCATTTAAGATAACCTGTTGTATGATGCTAGGAAATATTTTGCTTGGCTTAATTTTAATGGAAATCTTCAGATTGTTTCCCAGTTGTAGTAATATCATCAAAAGCATATCATCCTGTTTCAGAACAGCTTTTTCAATAGTACCCAAGGCTGTATTCCACACTATTCTTATTTTTGTTACTAGATCAGCAAAGGAAAGCACACTAGTAACTTGAATATTAGAACTAGATCAAGGAACACTGATAGTTTAAATATTAAACTAGATAAGAAGCTGTATTTTTCATGACAATATAGATATTATTTTTAACTTAATATTATATAGTTTACCTTCTGAAATGATCAAAGCCCGTAGATTTTTATTTGGTTGGTTTTAGCACTAGAAAATAGATAAATCTGTATAGTTCGTGACAATACCTAAGACCTATCAGACACTAAATATTTGAATCATAAAAGACCAGATTTTCAGGAAAGATCCCAGGACAGGGAATTATTGGTACTAGTAAGTATTCTCAAGCTCTTCTCCTCAAACAGAACTTAAGCAACACTTACCTTTCTTGGAAGACCTTCGGATTTTGGCTCTAGCGTGTTTTTACCATTAGGTTTATCATTAGGTGTAGAATGACCTGATAGAAGAATAAAAAAGATTTTTTACTCACATTAATTTTATGGTCCGTGTTTCCTCAAATTTAAGAGGTAGAAATCTAGTCATTCTAGAAGTTGACTTAAGAACATACCCTGCAGTTTTTTATTGTTATTATTTGGTTCAGAATGACAGAAATGCTCCCAAACATTTCCTAAGCTTAAGTTGAACCAGACCACTTATTTCTAGTTTGTGGCAGGAAAGGAGTGGTTAATTTCAACTACAAATGAGAAATTAACTCCTGGTTAATTCTAGGAGAGGTCCCAGCAGAATGCCCCAGAAGTTTGGTCAAAAACTCTCAAAACAGCACCCTGCCGGTTGCTCACCTCCTGTCTCCTCCCCACACAGCCCTCTTCTGTTTCCATTCCCAAATTTAAAATAAAAGGGCAAAATAGGTCAGCCAGAAGGGGCTATTTCCAGTAACCTACAGGATGTATGAATACTTTACACTGTTACCTCTTTATTGCTTGTGAGGGAAAAAAACCCCAACACTTACACAGGCAAAGTGCAAGTGCTAATTGGACAACACTAACTTTAGGTTAACAGTTCTAATACGCTGTGTCACCGTAGAAGATCCATACTACTTTGGGTGAAAAACACTTTCCCCAAACGTTTTAAAACTTAAAAAGCCTTTCAAAACACAGGAACAGATACCATAATGACCATAGGAAATTGTAAGTCTTTTCTGATGTCTGAATCTAGAATGCCAAAGGCAGAGCAAACCCTCAGGCAGTTTGTCATAAAAGCAGTTTTCAGAAAGACCTCTCAGCCTCCCAAAGTCCCATCAAGAACACTGCCTGACCTCTACCTGTGCCCACATGCATTGCCTCAGAGATAGTATAATTGCAAGTGAGCAGGAGAGTTTTTACTATACAGTGGAATAAAATTAGGTGAAAGAGTTCTGAAGTCTCTCAAGTCCTGTTGAAGAGTTCTGAATCCTGATATCTCCTTTCTCATGAATTCCAGGTCCAGATAAGCAAAGTCTACCTAGAAAAAATTCTGTTAGAGACTTCTCCTCCAGAGCAGAAAGCAGTATAGGAAGCTGTCCCCTCTTAATACAACAGGCATCTTTCTTTCATCAATAATTTATCCTCATACCGGCAGCTTGAGTCTTCACATAAGAAACCTGACAATCATGAGCACTGAATATTCCAAAATAAAGCAAAGAGCTTCACATACCTCAAACCACCTAAGCCTATTATTAAGATCAATTTAATCAACCTGTTTTACCTGCCAAGATACAGATTAATAAAGTCTTAAGAAACAAAAGCCTGTATTTTGCTCTTCCCCTCCCCACTTCTAGTTTTCTACAGGAGTTAATAGCAAAAAGGCCAAGATACCACCAAGCACAGGTGGGTTGTGTGTCATCACAGGGACAGCCAAACACCACGGTATCATGGAAGGGGACAGATAACTACAGTCACGTAACAGCGTTAAAAGCTCCGCTATGCTCTGCTGATGTTCAAGTGTACTCAGAGTCTTATTACTGGGTAGTTCCCATATTAAACACAGGACCTCCTCTACAACTGTCCACACAACTGCCCCTTGAAGGAGGGGAGAAGATAGAAACAGTACCAATAAAATGAGGATTAGGGAGTTAAGAGGGATAACTAAGCAGTAAATAAGTATGTAAGGGAGCAAACTTTCCCAGTAGTTTTGGCTATGCTTTTTTGACTGTGAGTATTAAAACAGTGAGTTGATTTATTCCTGCTTGTTTTCCTAGTCCTTTAACATATGCAGGTAACACCAGGATCTTTATAGTTACAGTCAATATATGGGACAGGAATTTAAGTTTTAGATGAAGAACATTAGCTGAATCCATGGAACCCAGGTACCAGCTCCAGCTGCTGCAAGTCTAAACAAAGGGCATCAGTATGTGTATGAATCAGTATGTTAAGACCATGAAAACACTGAGTAGAACATTTTGGAGAATTAAATCTCCATCTTTAGAGTTGCTTTAATGCAATTCATGTACCCAGCATTATTCTTTGACAAGAATTAAAGAGTTAGTCAGGGAGAAAGCTGAGCCATTTAATTTCATCATGTTTTCAAAAGCTTGTTCCTTCCCTGTTCAAGCCTACACAGGTAGCCTAGAGAAGAAAGAGTGAAGGAACAGTCATGTCTGGTAACACGAGGCTCTCAGCATGGGTGGTCAGTGTCCAGCTCAGTTCTTTAGAAGTGTGTATGAAGTCTGATGCATCCCTGTATGGAATGCAGCTCTCAGGGAACCTGTGTTCTTGTAATTGCAAGTTTGTCCCATTGTGAAAGCCTGTTTGACATTGCTTTGCGGTCTGATCCTTGTCACCAAAAGCCAGAGATAGTAACTCAAAATACACAAAGTGCCCTGGGAAAAGAGCTTCATGAAGCTTCACCAGAAGACAGCTGAAAGGCCACTGCAGTTGGACAGATTGGAGCACCACTGGTTCTCTTGGACTTCCAAGAAGACCAGGTTAGTAATCTCTAGTACTAAATTCAGAAAGCTAAGTTCTTAAATCAAAAAGTCATTTGCATTATATATTTTATCACAGAACAAGAACCAAGCATCTATTTAACTTTTCCTTTTTTTTAATGGCAGCAAATCAAAAAGGAAAAAAGGAAGACTTCACCACTTTTTCTGCAAACCAATTAATGTACAAGTGTTCAACATTTTATTTCTTTAAGCCAGGTTCATATACATTTTTAACTTTGCCACCCTGATATCAGTTACAGTTTATGACAATACATACTTTGTTCTTGACTTAAGGATATTGAATCAGCAGTTCTGTCACTGGCCTTGCTTTGAAGTTTATTTGATTTGTCTAGATGTATTGTTTTCTCAGCGTGTTTACTTGAGTCAGCACCATCAACCTGGGAAGTTGTGTCAGATACCTAGAAGAGAAGTTAGACTTCAAAATAGGTTCTGAAGTGCTAAACATGTGGATTCTTACTATACAGCAACAGGATTAAAGATTTAGAAGCTTTACTTTAGAGCAGTAAATTGTTGCAGCTCTAGCTTCTGTGAACACCAGGGAAGAATTACATTTCACTCACATTATGGTAGTCAAAACAAGTTCTTACATTAACACTTTGGATTTAGACCATGAACTGCTCAGAGATACCAAGTGACAGAGCGGGTAGAATGAGAGAAATTGATACAAGCTCTTCAACCCTTCACACAGTACAACGTAAGTTTTTTGCTGTTGTAAAGCAGATTGCTCCACCCTAGCTAAGGCTGGGTGAAGGGCAGCTGTATGGCTCCAGTTCAGGGGTAGCTTTGCTCCGTGTAAGCTTGTGGTAATCCCCTCACACTGGGGAAGGTGTTGTACAGACCCCAGTCTCACAATAGGTACTGCTTGCTGCCTTTGGCTACTGGATACAAATGGGAAAGGATGAGTTGCTCTTCCTTTCTTGTGGGACACATTCTTGTGCTCAGACTCCAGAGGCAGTTTCTATCCACTTCAGAAAATAAAAGCTATTAAAACCTAAAGCAGCTATGTTTGAAACCATGTTGAGATAGATAATTAAACATCTTAAGATGGAAGAGATCATGCTGCTTCACTAACATCAATAACTTCCTTTGTAACACAGGGCCCCTTCTAACCAGGATACTCTCCAAGAGCATACTAACACAAATCAACAGTGACTAAATATTTCACAGCCTCATCTATGACCCTGAAGGCCCTGGTTTCCATGGCTTTAGGAACACGAAGTAAAAGCAACACCCTTTTCCAGGGTAGTCTCTAGAGTCTTCTGAGTATTGCTGAGCTTATAAGATTAATATCTCTAGATAGCAGGAACATACAGTATAAGCTATATCTTATGTGAAACTGTAGGTTGACAGGGTGGGCTTATCCTGTGTGCAAGATTTACTTAAGTTTAAGCTATAGAAGTAAAAAAATAAAGTAAGCTTTATAAGTATATTATAAACTTGATATATTGATCAGCCAAAGTCTTCCCTGTTGTGCTATAGCCAACAGGCCATGAATTAATGCCTTATTAAAGGATAAGAATGACTTTGTTAGTGGGGATTTTAGATAACTATTTTGTTGTAAACCTTAAGTGGCTCTTCATTGCAAATTAAAACCTAAAATATTATATATCAGATCTTATTTGAGTGGATAAGAATGTGCTTTAAGTAATTTATTTGAAACGAATGCATTGGAAAGCAGCGTTATTCACCTCTGGAAGAACATGTGTGCACTGGGTGCCAGAAGACTGATTTGTCCTTGGAGTGCTCTGAGGAGTTCGCTGGTCTGGAGCGTCATGCAGAGCAGATCCAGCTTTGATTATACCTGAGAAAGAAGCAGTGTATGATTTCCCCTAACATGGCAAGTGCAGTCCTACATCTCAAAATTAGGTCACTGTTCATAACTGAGGATTAACTAGATATGGAGATATGTATCCTAGCTGTACAATGAGACAGTTATTTTTAATTAGTTTCTAATTGACTTCTCAGTTAATCAGCTACCAGCTCAATCTGTCTCTACCAAAAAAACTCAGAAGTGTCTGAAGCTATTAGACCTTCTGAAGCAAGGGAGGGAAAATAGATCCTTGGAACAAGTTTCTAAACAACTTAATATCCAATATGTCTAGACAACAGCAATCAGTTCAGAGCACCTATGGCACCAAGCCTTGAATTCAGCTCATAGGGAATTCAGACATGAACTTGAGGGATGGTAATGGTTCAGACATCTAACTCCTGCCTTAAGGTGTTCAGCACTTCCTGTAACCCCAGGTTCTTTAAAGTATCATTTTCCACCTCAGAGGAAGGCACAAAAACATCCCCCTGTTTTAATACTATTCTGCTCCACCACAAGTGCCCCAGTAATCTGAAACCCAGTCACTCCTCAGTGCTGCCACACTTATTTCAATCATGTTCTTTATAATCCATACTCTGTAATAACTTTCTTTACCCACCTGTTAACCTCCAAAACCCCAAGATAAGCTTTTTGGACAATACAAACATCCCTTCTTTCCTCAGCAAATACAGCCATGATTCTTGCCATAAAGATATTACCTGAAGGAGACTTGGCATTTTGTTCTGGTGGTTTAAGTGTTGTATTCAGAAAAGGCTGAAGCCTCGGCAGGACATTGGGAGGTGGCTGCTGCAGTTCAGATGGTCCACAGTTTTGCAAGCTACTAGTAAGAGATGAGGGCTGTGCTTGCAGAATGGCATTGCAGGATGTCCTCTGGAAACACAGTGGTATTGTCTAGAAAAATTGCAGTAGTTAATCCAGCCAAATCTTAATTTTTGTAGCTATTTAGTCCCCCTTCCCCACCACTGCCTTATTTCCTCTGTTTATAGGCTTGAGTAGTCCCTGCATTGCAACACTAACCTAGCATTTTCAAAGAGTTTAGATGACAAAAACCTATGAGATAAAATGCACTGCCTTGGTCTGACAGATACAGAAAACCCATGAGCACAAAATGAAATGTGAGGGTTTGAAGTATGATGTTTGTTATTACTCAGAGCCAGCTAGGGGCTGTTATAACTGCCCAAGCTGAAGCTTAATTCCAGTATCCTGATTTCTCAAGTTCATTGCTGTAACTTTGTCACTGCAAAAGCTGCAGTTTTTAAACAAACAGCATTGCATAATTCCTCCCCTCAGTCTTTCTTTATGCAGATGCAGGAGGAGCAGCTGAAAAATAAAATTGCAGCCTAGATTGCATGTATCCAACTAGGCGCTTTAAGTGAAAGCAAATCTATTGTAAGAAGAACGAAGGCTGCACCATGATCTTGCTTTGAAATCCAAGGTATCTGTCTCTGGTAGCTTCAAGAAAAATCGTGAAAGGCAGCTAACTGACAAGAAGTAACACCTGCTCTGTAGACAGGAATAGAGCAATTCCATTTTAGAGGCATTAAAAATGATTTCTAGATAGACCTGCTACTGCTCGTAATAATGCCATAGTAATATAAAGTATCCTGAAAATAACTAGTATGTTCTACAATTTATTTATTTTGAGGTCTACAAATGAGGTTATTTGTAGCTATATAAAGTATTTAAGTGAGGTTTACACTGGTTATTATGTAAATTCTATACTCAAAGATCAACTTGGAACAATTTCTTTTTTGTTGTGGTGGTTTTTGTTTGTTTTTAAATTTGGTGGGTTAGGTAGGGTGGAATATGTGTAGCCTTCTCTCCTCTTCCCTCCCTCCCACCTTCTCCTTCACCCAACACTGATCACCACAATGACTGTGAAAGGTAAAAGCCTCAGGAGTTCTCCCAGTACATCAGTTTCTATACAGATGCATAAGCTACTTTTAACAAACAGAAGATTTTACTTCTCCATGTAAATCAGTCCTACAGAACAAGGAGAATTCAAGCTGCATTAATTATTTCCTGATAAACTTGTGTCATTTCCAGTACCATTGTATGAAACAAATAACTTTGTTTAGGGCAAAACCGTTATATACATTCCAATCAGTTTACCTTAGACTTTTGCATGGAAGATGGACAGTTCTGCCTGGTTCCTGTCTGTTTTGAGCAGGTTTCTGTAATGTAAATGCAGTGAGGTGAGCAGAAAGAGGGGAAACAGAAAAAGAAGAATCAGTCATTCACATGTTTCCTTATTCATATCCACAAGATGCAAGTTGCAGTTGTACCTAGAGAGCCAAACCTCATGCTGAAAAGAACATTCTTATCTTGAATACTTTGACTTCAGCTTGGTGTGTTTAGAAAACTTCTCCCAGATATATTAAAAAAATAAACAAACACAAAGGTTCATGCAGGATCAAGGTCTTGGCTGCCATCAATGACTTCACTGCGTTTGCTTCCCTACACTGTGGAAGGTTGGACATTCATCTTGCCCCACAGTTACCTCCTACAGATATCTACAGTGTAACCTCCAGTCTGGCAGATCCATTCTGTTCTAGAAAACTAAAGAGTTCTGTGTACAGACAGAAACATCATTCTGATATCCTGATGCTGCAGCACTGTAACGTCCCTTGAAAAAACATGAGCTAGCTTAAGCATCAGAGTAGACTTCGGCTCTCCAGTCAATGCTGTTGGCACTTTTGCCCCTCATTTTAGGGGGCTAGGCCTTATCCACAAGGTAAGGTATTCTTCATGCTGCACACCAGAAGATGAAAATAAAACACACTTTCAAAAAGGAATCAAAACCACAAGAGTAAGTTATAGCCTAATAGTCATGACTCCAGGTTAGATACACAGACCTCTTTCTAGCCAATTTTGGTCCCAGATAAATTAAATGGATGGGGTTTTTTTTGTGTGTGGTTCTCCAGCCCAGACACAGTATTAAGACACCCTTTGAATAGCACTGGAATTGAGCCTTCAACATGGAACAGACCTACAAGGGTAACCAAAATCCTTGGTCAGTGTGTGGAACAGTAGATGCTAACTGAGAAGGCAGATGTTTTGCCTACACAAACACAAAGGGAAGCTTTCTGACCCGATTCAGAGTCACTGCTATCTGAGGAGCTGGAACCACTGCCAGAGTCCGAGGAGCTGCTGCTGTTGCTGCTGTCACTCAGTCTGCTCGGTCCAATACTGGGCTCAGCATTGTTTTCAGCTGCAGGAGGAAAACAACAAAAAAGGAATGTGTAACAACCAGCAGTGGAACAGTAATGGTGCACAAGTCTAGAATCAACCTTGTTAGGTCTATTCTCCCATATAACAGCTCATCTGCTATTTCCTTTTTCTCTGTCCATTTAGCAGTGGATTTGAGACCTTTACAGAGGAAGGAAATTTACCAGCAGCAAGCTAGCTGAATGAATGAAATAGCCAAGGAGGAGCTGTAATCACACAACTTACAACCCTGAAGTAGGTTAAAACCGTACTGCCTTAAGACACAATTTCAAGCAATTTTAGCCTGTAAGTTTTCCTACTGTTAGTGTTTCTGTGCTTGTTGCTGCTGCCAGACTTGCATGCTGAGGTCTTTATCTATAGCCAGCTCTCCTCTTTCCCAAGCCATATGTACTCCAGAATTGTCATCTTTTGCCACCTCCCCACCATCTGACTATTTTGTATCTGCAGGGTTGATTTAGTTCAGTTTATAATGATTTTGCAGTCAAAAGGTGTTTTCAAAGTGTGTTGCTCTGATAGAAGCTTTGAATATAAGAAGTTACATGGATACCTGTTCCCCTGGACACAAGTCTTTGTTAAGTGCCAGTTTATGCTCTTCCTTGTAAAGAAGCCAGATGCTAGTTGGAAAGATTCCCTGGCCTGCCTCCTCCCTCTCCCCACAACATATTCTTTGCAATTGATTTCAGCTGCTTCTTTAAGCCTTTATTTCTAGGATGTTGTCAAGACATCATGTAGTACCATAAGCCCAAGGAGATAATCACACATTAACCTATTTCTATTGCAAATAAATAAAAGAGTCACATTACACTTGAAGTTCTCCTTCTTTGGGTTTAGTTGACCATTGACATCCAGTAGTCTCTTCTCTAGCTCTTGTTTCCTCTCAGAATTACATTGTTCTTTTGACTTGGTCGTTTTTTTAGCTGCATGTGAAACAGAAGTTAACATTGCAGCAAAACAGAAAACAAACCTAGACTGGCTTTTTTAAAAGCATCATTTATATTACATACCCCGCTGCTTTCTTTGTTTCTTCCTCAAACAAGTTTCCACATATTTCTCTAGTTCTCTGAGTGTTGAAGCCTTTAAAGTCTCAAAGTCTATTTCTAACTCATCAGGGTTAGAGTTCCTCAGTGAAGGTTCTCTTGACTGTATTATGTGGACTACTTTCCCAAGCTTATCTCCAGGGAGTTTATTTATGTCCAAACTCAACTGTCTTTTTTCATCATAATTCATAGGCTTGGCACCATCTTCATCTTCTGACTTAGGTGCCAAGAAGACCTGCTGCATGGTTTTCTTTGATTGACTGCAAGAAAAAAGTGTACTGCAGTAACAGCAGTTTAAAATAATTTCACACCCACACAAGTCCCCCACACTTACATGTTTAAAGATAGCTTTTTCTTAGATTTCTTCTTGTGGTTTAGGTTTTTCTTCTTTTGAATCAGGCTTTTTATTTTGGCTTTTTCCTTGTTCTTTTTTTCATTCCTTTTAGCCTTCCCTTTTTTCTTTTTCAGTCTAGGTGAGTATGCTCTGGTCAAAACCTGCAACTGCTGCTGAACAGCTTCAAGCTATCAAAAAATAATACTGATAGTCTTAGGCAACATAGCATGAACAATAAACTGTCCCTAAATAGCACAAGAGATTTGTGGCAGCTGAACAGATTAACAGTGTGTTTGCTTTCTAAGGTTTAATTTCTAAGCATCTTACTATATTATGTATTAGTCACAATCTATGTATATAGAAGATGTAAGGCTACTTATTTTATGCAGACATTGCTAACAGCATGTCTTCTAGCATCCAGTGAAGAATAAAAAAGCATAAGTCACTGCAGGAGTATTCAGCAGCTTCTCTTTAATTTCAAGCATTTGGGAAGCATGTAAGTGCCTGACATCAGGTTAGACCATTACAATGTTACTGAATTAGGCTAGTGGGACTGACTGGGCTTGTGCATCTTCAGCCCATAAACCCCAGGTATTTTGCAATATAGAATGGCTAGTTGGGACATTCTAACAGCTTTCTCTGAAGACTCAACACAAGTTTGTTTAAACCTCATATGAATTTGAAAGAAGATAGGTAGACAATGAGAATTAGGATTCAGTTACACTGAAATACTTCACTATTGCAAAGGTTGTCTTTTAGACTTCTGGTTGTCCCCAGGCCTAATATTCATGAATTTATGATGCATATGCTACTCTGACAAATACTGAGAACTAAACTGTCCCTCATTTGACTAGCAGAACAAATGCTAATTTTCCCCATAGCTTCTAGATACAGCAGCAACAGGTTAGTGCAAAATTCAAGCAAAAGCAAGACGCTTTCCACTTTTTGCCAGTAAAGCAAAGCCATACTTCACATTAGCATGAAATTCCTCCTGTTTTACCTCATGGTGAGGTTTCTGAAATAGAATTTAATTGCTTGCTTTTGTGTGGCTCAAAAGAGACTGTGCAAAAAAAACCAGTTCTTCAACCATATGAAGGAAATGTGATTGTTAGGGGAATATGCCACTAAGCTATGTGTGGAGTATCTGGGTGCTCTCATCATACCACAGCAACAGTTTTGTTTTTTGGAAGTTTTGTTTTTGGAGGAGTCATCTGAAGAAATGATAGGCAAGAGTACTAGGAGCAAAGATTCACTAAAATAAGTTTGTATCTGCTGAGGCACTATTCACCTAACATTTGGATGTGCTTCCAAATAGGAACATATTTCTGTATTAAGACAGACAAATGACTGTAGAACCTTTTAAATACTGATTCTTGCTGCCAAGCCTTTGAATGGACAATTGCAAGTGACATTGTCAGGAGGAGTATAGTAGTCCTGTGCATTGAATACTAATGCTTACTTGCTCCTGAAGCTTCGCAAGATGCGCTGCTCTCTCCTGGTCAGAGTCTTCAGATGATTTTTCTTCTGAAGAGTCATCATTACTGCTCTCACTGAAATTAGCTTCTGTCATTTCTCTTGTAGGCTGTGGCAGATGAACACTTGCAACAGGCTCATCAGGAATTTTGGCAAAGCGCATTTCAAAAACGTCCTAAAGAGTTAGGTTTGAGGATGGCAGAGAGGTGAGTACATTTCCATATTTCTAAAAGCATTATGAAGTTGCTGCCTGTTTTCTAGAGCTACACAGCAACACAGTAATTGGTAACATTAGTAAATGCAACATCAGAGCATGAGATGACCACAAAGGAATCTTCTAGCCCTGCTATTTCTCAAGTCAGATTTAAGTGATAGCTTACCTGAAGTTTCCTTGCCATAGCAACAGTTTCATGGTCTGGAGGATTACTTTTGTAGCAGCTCATGAACATTAATCTAACATCTCTAGCAAATTCTTGTATATCTCCATATTCAAAGTTATCCATCTTCTTCTAGAGGAAAATAAAATTAATGCACATTTAGGGCTTAGAAGTAGAAAGCATCACTATGAACTGGCAAAAAAAATAAAGAATTTTGACAGGTTCAGCTTGTATCAACACAGTAAATATTGTAAAAGCCATTATGGAAACACCTGCTTCTCATCTCAACATTGTCCCTGTAACAATGTAAGAGAATTTCCTCTTTTAAGCAGATTTGCTAACTGTAAGTGCTGTAAGCACTGTAGTATTGTACTAGTTTCAGCACAAGGTCAATACAAGAGCATTCAGGTGATTTTATTTAGTCATGTGCTCAGCACTTGGTTTTGATTCTAAGCATGGTATTTTTTATAAAGCTATTCCATAATTGTTTGAGTCAAAGTAATGGGCTAGAAACAGGGAAATAACGTTTATATTGTACAAGTCAGTTTTCAAAATAATTCAATAGACTATTGAAATTCAACCCTCCCCACAGAAGTGGATCTTGGCTAAATACTTCAACTCCAGATAGATGTGCCCAGTGTTCACAAAGCACTTGCAAAATATCTCCAACCAGAAATGTTCCTTTTCACAGAAAATGTGAAATATGACAGGTAAATATCCAGTGTTGAGGTTCCAGGGCACCTCAAAGTTAATGAGATTCAAAGAGAAGCAGGAGCTGACATTACAGAATTGCATTTTGTTTTATAGAGCATTAGCAAGAGCATTGTGTATACAGACAAAAGATATTAATATGCAGCCTGCTCAGAGCTACTTCATGGAGATGGTAATTCCCTCACTACTAATATTACCATGTTCAACACATGAGTAGCTTAGCTGCCATGATATGGTCACACAGACTTTGAAGACTTTCTTCAGCAAGCTGTGGCTGTATTTGTTGAGAGATAAGTGTGTGTGGTTTCTATGCCCATTATTTCTTTCAAAGAAACAGCACTTTTATGACTTTTTTCAGCTAACACTATTAAAAACCAGTCATAACACAACTTGTTAAAGCAAGCACACAAATAGTCTAATTCCTCTAAAACATACTTACTTTAATGGCTCCCAGGTCTGTAGGACATCTGGTGATCCCTTGGTCCTCACCAAGTGAGAAAGATGCAGCAGCTCCAGGCTTTAAGAAAGGCCAGGCATATGCTGCATGTTTCTTTGAAAACATTTCTTTAATTATTGCATTACAATGTTTTAGTTGTTCTGACAACTCAATCTTTTTAAGAATTTGAGGTGACTGTTGAGAATCTGGCAAGTGTCTCTTCAGAAGCGTATTTGGTATCTTACGTTCATTTTCACCTCTGCATGCTTTAACAGCTTTTCTTCCATTAAATGTTGCAGAAGATTCACCACTTGCTGTGAATATTGAAATAGTAGGAGTTGTAGTGTCAGCCTTCCTTTTCACACCTTTTTTTGCCTAGGAAAATAAAATTTTACATTCTAAAATACAGGTGCCCAGAACAGTGACAGAACAGTTTGCTTTCAGAGTACACAAAAAAAAATCTGAAGTGTTAGAACTTGCATAGCTATTGAAGTCAGCAGAATGTGTCACTTCCGCAAGTTTAGACTGAAAACAAGATCAGCATGCCAACGTCAATCTTGAATGTCAAGGAAAGACCAGGGTGCACTACAGCTCAGGTTGTGGTCAGTTTTTAGCCATTTGAGAAGACCCCAAGAAGCTGGTAGATTATGATGTTACCACAAGGTGATTGCCACAGGAAAGGGAGAAAAATTACTGCAATTCATTTTAAGCCCAGTTAGGGCTTTGTGTACAAGGCTTATCTCTATTTTTCTTTAACCTGGGTGGTATTTGATTTGGAAGTGATACAATGTGTGCTTTGTCATCAGTGTTCAGACTCTTCAGTAAAGTGTAAATATACACTGTAGGAGAGCCTGGCACATGTGCCTGTTCCTCATTGGAAGAGCAAAAACAAAACTAAGTCAATACAGGAGTGTTTATCTGATGAAAATGTCAGATGTTCACATACAATTCACATTGCAGTTAACAAGAATTTGCTTTTGTGAGCTACAAACACATTCCAGGACAGTTATAGTTTAAGCAAACATGCTATCTTGGGGGAATTGATCATTTGATTGACATTAAAAAACATGAGAAGTTGTTAATAGAACTTAGAGCTTTATTTTAATATGAAAACCATAAGCTACATCTCAAGGAAAGAACCATTTCTACACCGAGGTGAAGCCTGCAGAATTATAGTAGTAAACTTCAAGTGTGACCATCTTAAAGCTCACCTTATTAATGTGGTTTAAAAATGTTCTCAAAGAAATAAGAGAAGATGTACCAAGCAGTCATCCCAATTTCTACTTAGTGTCTAGAATTGGTTCTGGCCTAATTGTTTAGCAGAGACAGACAATTTAATAGAGGTCTCTTACTATCTTCCATCACAATAGAAGTTTTGAAAAGATATTGCACTAAGCATGGCTCCTATGACTTTGCTGTTAGTGCCTGAAGCAGCAATTTCAATACATTTCTTTCTGAAAGTGATTTGAGGAAACTTACTCTTGAGATAGGGACCGCAGGAGGCATTAAAGCAGCCAGCTGAGCTGCAGGCAGAGGGGCTGGGGTAACCTGGTGGAGCTCGTGAGTCATCGCTGGAGGCTGCTCACTGCTTGCAGCTTGTTTCCACATTGTGCTTCGTTCATTTGAGGTCCCAGGATTGGGCTGCTGTGTTTCTGGTTATTTATAACAGAAAATTTTTAAATTAGGTCTTAAATGTTGCAGTTAATTTCTTTCATAGCCAAATTGAAGGAATGTCAGCAGAATCACCCTTCCAGACCCAAACTGTACAAATAAATACAAACAAGGGCATTGTTACATACATACAACAGTGGTATCTTCTTCTACTCAGCACCTACACCCTAAGTTCCATATATTCGGGGAAACTGCAGAGTAATCTCAGAGGGAAGGTTACAGAGACATCACACAAACCTGTGCATTGTAAAAACATTCCTGCCAAGCAGAGAATCAAGTTGTTTTCCACATACACAAAGATGAAGCAGCAAAGGGTACATCAAAGTGCATCATGAAGCTTCCAGTTTCTTAAGCATAGCTAAGACCTGCATATATTACAGATATCCACCACTGATTTGAGGATGGTTTAGACCAATGTTTTTCTGGATTTGATTTGGCTGGTTAGATTACCAATGTCTTTTCCAGCTCTGTAACTCTGTTTGGTTCCCATAGATGTTCACGCCTATTAGTTTCTGTGACACAACACTAAATAACACCATGATGTTCCCTGAAACAGAAGTCAGTTGCCTTTTTTTTTGGTCTTTTTAAAGGGAAATAAGCTGTGTGTATAGATATGTCTCTAAATCCAAAGCCTGCAAGAGACAGGACAGAAACTTCCTTGATCATAGCAGTGTGCTCTACTGTCCAATTCAAAAAGAAGTTCTTAGAATGTTTAAAAGTTTGTACAAGACACATGCTTGTGTGCGCAAAGGCAAGGAGGGGGCTTAAACAGCATCAATACCAGTAAGATGGTGTTACGAAAACATCAAGTTGTTGCAATCATTTGAGAACCAAAAGGCTAACTCTGCTTCCAACACATTTCTCAACAGAAGTATTTTCTCAAGTCACTTCTTCCTGTTTGACCAACATATTCTGTCAAGGTAATGACTTGCTTGAGATTTCACCCAAATAAGCTACTAAGAGCAGGTAGCCAGATGAGTATCCTCCTTTTCCTCCTAACCCCTCTAAAGATTCTTACGAAAGGATCAAGGAATCCACTGCTTTTCTGTATCCATTTACCAGAGCACTGAAAGTGGTGTTGCTCCTCAAATACACCTTGAGGAGAAAGCTACAGAGATCTATCAAACTAATACTGTTCTGAAGAAACATTTGTTTCAAATACTACCAGCAACAAGGACCACCGGACCACAAACAACAGTAAGAGAAAGCAAGTCAAGTCATCAGGAGACCCTGAAGAGCATAGGAAGTCAGTGATGAGTACCAAGTTGCAGCTAGTCACCTGGGCCCTTGCAATTAGGCTTCTCAATGTCACTTCAAGGATTTACTGTGTAATTCCCTCATAATTGAGATGTCTTGACTGAATCATCCTTTTTGTGAGCAAGAGTACTGCATTTTACCAGATGTTTGCCTGTGAAGCTATGCTGTTACACTACTGATTCTTACCTCCTCTTAAATACTCTTTATTGGTAGAAAACAGGAAATTTAGCTAGCACATATTAAAAAGTATTATGGCTGCACTGAACCTGCTAAAGCCTTATAGCAATGTTGTTACTTGTCTATATGGGAAGAGCTTGAGAACACCCCAGCTACTCCATGGTTGAGTTGTGACAAGCTACAGAGGATTCTCTGTTTCCAGCTTTTTCTTGTTTAGCATATTAGTAATTCAACACACACAGGCCTTACCTTCTGGCTTCTTCCCTTTTCTCTTTCCTTTGTTGAGAATCACAGGTCTTTCTTCTGGTGGCATTTGGGCTATTTTCTGCATAAACACTTTTTCTAGTTCTTGAGCCATAAACACAATGTCATCACCTGGCTGCAAAATACAGTCAGTAACATTCAGAATAAAAGAGGCTGCAGCAACAGAGGGCTGCCTTGTAAAATAAACAGTCTACAGAATCCTGCTCCAATGGGTTGAAAAAAGACACCAGTACCAGAGAGATCTACAAGTCCTTGTCATCGCTGCCCCCTGCCCTTTAATACAAAAGTTGGTTCATTATTGAAATACCCTTTCTCCCTCTGTCCCATTGCACAGTCCTACTTGCTTTATATCCACATACTTCCCACAGCAAAGGGAAAAAGCATCAGGTCTGTAACTCATTCATTCCTAGGTTCTGAAAAAAGCTGTTGAAGATTAAAAATACTAAGACAGCCAACAAACATCCAAGTGCAGGGACATGCTCTCACTTCAAGTTAGGTTAATTAAACTTGTTGGAGGAGTGAAACACAGCTTCAGGGTTGCTAGCCTTAAATCTGTATGGCAGTTACATGGTGCTTACTGTTCATCAGCTCTGCAACTAAGACACAGATTTCGCAGGCAGAATCCTCGTGCAGAAAGACCTGTTCTCTCAGGTGTTGTAACAGCAGGCTAGACTTTGCCTACATGCCCTCAGACAATCCCAGCAAAGCCCCCCACCTTTCAGAGAAAAGTTTCAAAAACATCATGACAATATTGACTGCAGGTTTTAATAACCATTTCCTTGTTTCAGACTTGTTTGTATTGTTCCATCGAGTTGGTTACTGGTAAGAGGCTATGCTTTGCATACCTTGTTATATATATAGCAGTTCAAGAACATAGTGTTGAAGTCTTCAATGCATTCTGCAGCTTTTGTGTAATAATTGTGTTCCAGACGCTTTTTAATGGTCATCAAATCCATAGGTTTCTTTATAATACTGTAATAATCCTGTGGGTTTGAAAGAGTCACACAACAGATATCTTTAATATTAGGACAGGAAGATTCTTATACATTTAGTCAAGAAAGTTAAATTGCAAGAGAGGAGAATTGTGTTATCTTCAAAGGGATATTCCATTTAAAGGAAATCTTTCCCCTATAGTCACAGGTACCACAGAAATAAGTGTTCAGGAACTCTTCACCTCATTCTCCTTGCTCTTTCATACAACATCCGCTCTTCAAAGCCCCAAGGAATGTTTATTCCAAATAGGATCCAGAGCTATACTGGTAGCAGTACTTATGAAAAGTATATGTACTTCTCATTTGTTATCTCAGAGGTGTTTACCTGAAGTAGCACTTCAGTTTACAGAACAGAGAGAAAAGAAGCAAAAGACAGACTTTGACAAAACCTCAGTCACTGACAAAAGAAGCCACAAAGTTTTCCCAGTTCCTGGTCAAATTCTTCATCCCGTGGGTGATATTGGCTCCCCTCTCAGGGTTAGTCTAGTGAAGATGTGGCAATACGACTGCAAGGCAGCTGGAATGGGAACTATTGTGATTATTTTAGTGGCATGACTAAAAGCTTATGATTAAGAACATGAGGTTAATTCCCTGCTGGTGCATTGAAGAAGTCAGAACAGGAATATCTCCACTAAGCTCACCTATACATTGCAATTGTGTGAAGTTACAACTACTTCAAGGATCTTCTAAAGGTCTTAACAGTTCATTTTAATGAAATTTTTAAAAAGCTAAATACATCATACTGCAGACTGTTGAATTTACCAAAACAAAAGCAGTAAAACTTTTAAATAATGCAGCTAATACTTAAGGTTTGTCCATTCCGAATCTAACACCTGGAGGAGAGAGGCAAAGGAGGCAAATACCCTCATTGTCCTTGCCACAGAGCCAGAGGTTTGCTTGTTCTTATGCAGCAGTTGAACTAACACATACTTTTAGAAGTCAAGTGGCTGCCTTAGAAATCCAGAGAGGCAGAACTGGCCTGAGGCCAGCTGCAAATGTTGCTACATCTCTGATTAAATGACCCTTAATATTAACCTCAAGTGACAGCTCCTTCCAAGAAGGAAAAAGGGTAAGAAAATACACAGAAAGATAGTCACTTTGACTGTGCTTTTGGACAAACTGACCAAATGTGTTTGTCAGTAGAAACAGCTGCAGGTAAAGGTTTTGTCTGCTCTAAACAAAACCAATGATTTTGTAGAAATAGTCTTGGAAATTAGAGAGAACTAAATACAATTACTTACACCAGGGGGAAAAAAAAAAAAGAAGGAAATGTACTACGGTTTTATTTAACACCTTTCTACTCATCTACAAGAGCAATATCTCCCAGGTCATTTGAAATACTATTGTGTGAATAACCATTGTTTTCATTTGACTGAAAAAGCTGGGGTGATCCAAAACTGGAGCCTAAAGATAGCTGAATTAAGACAATTTGTCACACAACATTATATTCATTCACTTAGCTGCAATTAAATTGTAGCATAAATAAAATCCACAAGGCCATAAGCAACAAGAATTTAAGCATCAGATCTTCTATTTCCTAGAAGGATTTTCTGCCACTGTGTTATGATGAGAACATCCTTATTCTTCCCTATTTTTTCAGGGACATTTAATTCCTCTAGAAACTTCAGAGCAGGATACCAAAGTTGATTTGAAATTAAGCAGCACTACAAGTTTAATTACTTCTACACATCAAACTGGATCCAGATTTTCCTATTTACTTTAGGGTCAATGAGATCTGCTTTTCCATCATAAAGTATTTGACATTAAAAGAGGCTGTCCACCTCCGATTAAAAGTAAAAAACTCAAAAGCAAAATAAATACATCATGTGCAGTGTTAATAAATATGGCTAAACCATCAGGAAGGTAGAAAGAAGACAGGACAGAGCACCAACCTCCAGAAACTCCAAGAGGCTTGTCTACACATTCTTATTATCCCTTAGAAATATTGATTTACTGCAGTCTTAGATCAGAAAGCAAATGAAAAATGTTGCAGCATTTAGTATGGACCAGAGAGAAAACACAAGTTTTGTTGCAGAGTTAGAACAATGAAAGAAGTTCACATGTGAAAAGTGGTCTCCCCGATCTGTTGCATCAGAAAACACTTTTACAGTAACATTTATTCATAAGTCCTGTAATACTTTACATATTAATACTCCAATTCCAAAACAGTTCTTACAGGGAGATTCAGTGCTGCTGCATCTACAGGCTGATGAAAGGGCCAGGAGAAGTTGTGTCTCCACATGGCTTTCATCACCACCCTCTGCAAGTACTGAAGTTGGTTTGTTTGACAGCCACTGTTCTTGTTATTTATATACTCCGGTGGAGGTGGGTTAATAATAACAGAAGAGTATTGGCTTGGAACAGACATCTTTAGCAAGCTGGTGTAACCACTTGTTCAAAGATCTTCGTTATACATACAGCCTGGGGGAGGAAGGAAAAAAAAAAAAAAAAGATGTTCAGTGGAGATGTCTGGATTTGATGCTGTTTACATATTCACTTCTGTTTGTGGAGTGTCACCACTGTAGTCACAGGCATACCTTCATGGTTTGACCAAGACGCATTGTTCTACAGTGCACAATTGCATGTGCTGGCCCACCAGAGGTCAGTTCTTTGGTTTATAAAGAGCTTTATTTGTAAAGGCTTAAAGAGGCAGGTTGAGATCTGCAAGATTTCTCTAGAAAGAAGCTTCCTCACCAAGGTTCATCCATCAAATTCTAGGAATACATCTTCTGCCTCCTCCCTCCACTCCCTAGATGGAGCCCAACAGAAGAGGTTTAACCAAGCAGCAGCTTCACAGCACAGCTGCAGGTCTCACTTTGCACACAGCAGCAGCTCAGTATCATCTTCCTCCTGCATCCCAGCCCAGTCACCACATAGAAGCCCTACGACCACCAATAAAACATTTTGGCATAAGTGTATTTTGAAACTGTGCTTTTGAAATTGCATATATTCACAACAGCATTTTTCTGCAACTGTGCATCAGCTCTGTTATGTACCAGAGTATTATAAAAGGTTCATTCTCCTTCCCAGGCAGTTTTGGATCATTTAAAAATATCGCAGGGAGCAACCATGGTAATTTGTCTTTAAGCAACGCAGTGTTGCTGTGCTAGAGCAGAACATGTGGGCACTTCCGACAAGCAGAAGTTGTGTTTTGGGGTGCATAGCACCAGCACTAAGCTAGGCAAGACCTTTGCCAAGCACCGTTACAGAAGTTCCAGTCCTTGGCCACCTTCTTAGATCACCATTGAATTACAAACAGTTAAGAGTCTCACTTTCCTCTCCCCATTAAGACAAGAAAGTACCATATTTTCTCATTCTAACATTAGTTCCTTGGTTTGTCAATGTAATGGTTTATTTTCATGCATTCATTTGATCAAGTACTATTTATTTTTTTAGCAGAAAGGACAAATAGAGAATGGAATCATCTGATAGCCTGCTTTTCACCAAGGTATTACATACTTTGTGAGTTTCAGAAGAGGTCATTATAGGCTGGATAGTTACTGTTATCCACACACCACTAGGATAATATTTATGCCCCTCACTTGCAATAACTGTAACATTCCAGACATTACATGCACACATCTTGCACTGTGATCTTTGTTCTTTATTTCAGCATTCAAAACATGCTGCTTCTCAAGCAGCTCTTGCAGCTAAAGAGCTGTTCTGATTTCTCCCCCATGTGTTCAGCCTAGTCATTTACAGAACACAGATGTCTTTCAGCGAACACTACTGCCATCAAGGTACAACTTTTTTCTTCAATAAGAAAAACATATCAAACCAAAGTTTTTAATGTGAGGAACAGTTCTGGGCTATGATCCAGCATACCTGCATAGACACTACATCAGTAATAAATCTAGTATAAGGTCAGATTGCTTTGAGGTCCACAGTAAAGCAGGCATCAAAACCACTGTGATTTTTCGTAATACTTATCTCACCTGAAAGGACAATTTTAATAGTTTATGCACAAAGTTTTAGCTTCAAGTCATATAAAAAACAAGCTGTGCTAATTTTAAAGCTGGAAAATCATCCTGACACCTGTGTCTTCTGACAAGACCAAACCTAGCACTTACTCTAAGGCAAATTTCAAAAACCCTGAAGGGAACCTGCTTTTTTTCGACATGAGGTAGCCAACTGCCAGGGTACAGCATGTGCAAAGCAGCCTGCCAAAAGCCACGTTTTGTGATATAAAGTGCAAGTTGTTCACTTTGCCCATCTGAAGCACAGGGACTTGAAGACAGAAAGGGAAAGACTCCAGTTTGAACTTTAAAAAACACCCCATAAAAAGCAGATAAATAACATTTAGTACTGAAATAAGAACATTAAATAGCATACAATTTCTTGAGCATTTTATAAATTAGCACAGTAGAGTCTTTAAAGCAGCTCAAACTTGGCATCAAGAACGCCTAAAGAAACCAGGAGATTAAGTTTTTTGTATGTAACACAGCATCTTATGCTTAGACACCTAGCTTCTAAAAAACTTAATTTGTGCTTTGGAAACTAACTTCCATGCCAACCAAAGAGCTAAGACCACATCTTTTAAAGGACAAAAAAGGCTTTACATTTGGGTCACTCTCTCCTTTACCACCCACCTGAGCTCCCCTTAGTCACACAGTACTCTTATCTAGCTTAAAAATAGCTGTTTGTATACTGAAGCAAAAGTGTGATCAGATTCCAACCAGCTAGATTGCTTGATATTTTTCAAACCCTGCCTTCCCAGCCCCGTGCATCCTTGAGCTGCTGAGGCAGGCCTCAAATGAGAAACATTGACTGGTTCCTTAGGGCCCAGTTTGAAAGTCTTGGCTAACCTGTTAAAGGTATGTTTTTCAGTTTTAGAGTAAAAAGCAAATAACTTCCATAAATTTCATAACTAGATAAATCAAGGCTTTTGGCAAAATAACACATCTTGTGATAATCAAAACAATGTTTCTTTTAAAGAAAATATTATTCTCTGTCTCTGATAGCTCTCTGAAAGCAGGTATTAGCCAGCCTACTGAAAACATGGCTGTTTCCCCTTGTTGTAGCTCAGCATTCTAGCTACTACACCAACATAGGAACTGTGTATATCCTCCTACTAGTCAGGAACAACAGTTCATAGAAATATTACCATACCACATAACAGCAGCATGCAGGCTACTAAACTTCACACACCAAGAACATTTCTTAACAGGTTTAGCTGGTAGTCGATTATCACACAAAAATTTTATAAACAATATTGAGTCCCCCCAGCTAATACATCAAGGCCACCCAGAACAGAGCACAGCCTTCTTATTCCAAGCAGCACAACCTCTTCTTTCAGCACAACTATGAACTACAGACACCCATAAACCAGCATTTCATTATTTTTAAGGTCTTTCATGGGTTACATCAAACAAACATTAGTTGTAGAGACAACCCATATAAATATTAGATCCTGAGAAACCACTGACTTACAGCTACTACCAGTGCCAGCCAACCTCACTAGCCTTAGGCAATCCAAAACTGAACTGCCACCCTCAGAGCACACCAGACTTGTTTTTACCTTTGTTTTAAGAAAAGACACAACTCATTTCTTCCACACCTAAGAAACAAAGAGCAGAGCTTTAGGAGAACAACAGGGGAGCCTTTATAGTCTGCTTCCTCCCTCATTTTGCTCTCCAGCACACACCTGTAACCCTTACTAAAACCTGCCCTATCAGCCATCTCATTAGAAAGTTATCAGTATAGAACAGGAACAGCTGCTTACTTACACCAGATCTACTCACTAGTTAGTCAATAAAACATGGTGGGCTGATACAAAAAGATGAGTGGTTATACTTAGATCAATTTTGTTTTCATTTTCTTAGCTCAGCTTTAAAGTCTTAAGCTTCAAGATAAGGGTAATACTCATGTTTTATCAATTATCCTGAGTTATGCTATGTTCTAGTATAAGAGGAGTGCATAAATAGTGTATCTAGGGAAGGGCTCTACAGTATTCACACCTTCCTTTACTGTCAAGTTCCATAACTTAAATTAAAAACCAAATGCATTTAGCAATGCTGCTGTGGCATAAGTGTGAGGACCAGGTTGTTTTCTAACAAATTCAATTTGTTGTAATTAAAGCTACAAAGAATTGGAATTTAGACAGCTTGTTTTGAATTTTGGCTATTGCCTAAGCTTTTGTCTCTCTCAGTACACCTACAAATTTCAGCCCTTGCATGCTGTAGTACAAAAATCAGTTTTCTGTTTAGCTTGTTGTTTCACTCAGGTGCATGTGTCAGTTTGAGACCAAAACCTGTTTGGATTCTTATCATGCAAGTGATTGATCTGCCTGCCTTTCTCTCTCTTTTATTTCTTCTTCTTCTTTTTTATTTTTCCCTAGCAAGATGTCCTGGTTGCTAGGCCAACATTACTTAGAATTCTTTGTTTTCCTGGCAAAAGCATGAAGTACTGGTATAGAATCTAAAGCATCTAGGTAGAACCAGCATGTATTCTGACTTAAGCAGCCCAATCTGTTAGGACCATATGGATGAAGCTGTTGGGGAAAGTAGCAAACAGCTGCTACCTCTGGCACGTCTATGGAGCTGACAGTGAGTAATGCAAAGTTTGTTCTTTACAGGTGACAGGAAGGGGATATATTTACTGAGATGGAAATGATTCCTGTATTTGAAGCAGAGGAAGTAATAGAAACCATGTTCAATGATAAAAAGCAAGGAATGGGAGTGCAATCCTCTGTAGGTAGGTCTTGAGATTTGTTGAATTGTGTGATCTCACTGGAAGACCGTCACTGGGAGCGTGAGGTTTTGCTGCTATTGATGGGGTTGGACAGTGAGGTGGGAAGGGTGCTGGCAAAAGAAAAGTGAAGCAGTTGCCCATGAAGTGTATGTATGTGCTGTCTTACTCTGCTTTCTGCCTTTAGCTTCTGGCTTGTCACTGCTTAATCTTCCTTTGAGTTGCTTTTTGTCTTGTAAAAATTTAAGTCAGCTGGATTTGTTAGGCTATGCTGTGAGCAGGGAAACACTATGAAAATCAGATTGGTTTGGTTTGTAGTCACTTAAAAACCTGAGTTTTAAAGGAATCACCAGCTTTCTGTATCTGATGTTAAAATAAGCTGAAAAAGAATGCGTTACAATAATTTTTGTTTAATTTAAATATGGTGTTGAAAAAAAGACTTGGAAAATACTGTAGTATTCCTTGTTGCCTCTGCAGTCTCAGCGCTTGCTGCAAGTTCTGGTTCTGTCTGGCTGTGACCTGTGGGCATGGAGCTGCGAACGGGACTTCTGGCAGTTCTCCCAAAGGTAGTGACTGGGCAGAGAGGGCCACAAAAAAGCAGGAAGAGGCCGTCACCTTTGTGGTTTTATCCTCATCCAGTATCCGTTATTTCCAAACAGTCCTAGTGCCATCTGCCTATGTGAGAAATTAGAATAATATTCCTGTTGTGTTCCAGAAAATGAATTTTTACAAGCCTGACAGGGTGTTTGAGATGGAGTGGTATTTCAGTGGCAGGCTTCTTGACAGTTTTGTTTTCCTGTGTTGGGTTAGACTGCGTCTTTCTGAAGATGCCTTATTCAGCAAAGCCTTTCAATTGCATCTGTCTGGGACACTGTAAGGCGACATCTGAGGTAGTAGCCCAAGATTCCATTAATGTGGTGAGTATCATAAAAATAGATTGATTAATCTGGATGGAGTGTTATATTTGAAATTATTAATCTGTTTAGAATGTTAAAGCAAGTATCACTGATCATTCTTAAATGTCTATAAAGGCAGGAAATATGTTATGAGTGGGATCTCACCTACTGAACAAAGACATTTGAAGGTCCTGTGGGTAGAAATTGAATTTTAAAATGCTTACTTAGGAGATGTAAACTAGTGAGCTATGTATTTCTTGTTGTCTTTAAAGAAAAAGATGGTATCTTGCTACAGGGTATATTTTTGAGTTGCTATAGATTGTGTTAGCTGAGATTTGCAAGTTTTATACATTCTGGTGAAAATTTCTCTTGCAAATAACCATTTATCCCTGAATCGTGAGGAATTCTTCCTGATTATAAACAGCCATGTAAAAATTGACTTGCAGTGATAAACAATGCCAATTGCACACCGGCTCATTACATATTGACAACTGAAGTTCAGAAATTAAAAACAGCGTTATCAAAAAGAAATTTAGGGAGGGTGTTTGGGTTGTTTTATTCTAATTTTTAAACTATGATCGGAAGGACATTGCTGACTTTAATCTCCTCTTGTCACCAGATCACTTATAAATCAGATCCTTGTCAGTTCGTTGTTTTGGTTGATTTTATTTTATTTATTTTATTTTATTGCCCCCACCCTGTACTTAACTTCTAGCACTTTGTAGGTTTCATTATATATGGAGAGTACTATCCTAGATAGTGGCATTAGTTTGATGTATATGCTAATAATTCACATAGATATATGCTTACTTTTTGTTTTTGGCTGTTAGTCTGCGACTGCTGAGTCAGCCTCATAAAACATGAAATACAAACAAAATTGAAACCTTGTGAATGAAGACTTTGATTTGTTTTAATTTATTACAGTTGAATGGTATTTCCCAAAAGCATTCACTTAAGGCATGTTAATTTTGTTGTCCCGATGAGCATTTAAAGCACCGCTTAGCACTGCACACATAAGTGTGCGAGTAACAAACTGGGTTGACTCTACATTGCAGCTGGCCGGGATGGTGTGCATGTTATTAATTACTGTGCCTCAGCTGAGACCTGAGAACTTTGAACTGCTCTGACACAGTTGCAAGCTATTGTGTGTTCATACCCTTCATGACCTAGGCTAACCCAAACCAGATCTGGCTAAAATGAATTTCAGCACAATTGTTTGCATTAATAAAGTTTTCTCAAAGTTATGCTTGATATGCAATACTTGAGGTGATGATTGAGGAGTTACGCCCCCAGGCTATGTGTCTGATTCCTCTGCAAGAGATTGCTCCCCTTGCAGCAGAATAGCATGAAATGTATCCTGAATGAGCTCTCAAAATGCATACGCAATGAGCTCTCGTCCCTTCCAGTCCCAGATCCTTCACCAAGTAGCACTTAGAGATCTTCAACAAAGTATCTTGCTATGCGTTTCCTGATTATGTCGTGTTCTACACTGTTGCAATTTTCTACCAGTAGATGGCAGCTCAGAACTGGTGAAAGTTTATTCTGTTTCTTTCAAGGTAATTAAAATCAGTGGTTCTGTGGGTTTGGCCTTCACTTTTGTTATCAGGTTGGTTGTTGAGAGTATCAGAAAGCACAATATCACTATTCAGACATTCAATGTATGACTAGTGCGACATTTGTAAAGAGATAATTCAGACTGAATAAACGTGTGATTGAATAAAAAGAAGCCAGTTATTCTGTTGGAAACTGAACTTTAAAGAAAGATTTTTCAAGATCACACTCTGGTTCCAAGTCAACATACTTCTAGATTCAGCTAATAGCCAGGGCAAAGGAACCACTGTGGTGCAGAGGGCGTTAGTAATTTGTGGCAGCCTCTTCGCTGCCAGAAACAGAATTACTGGAACATTCAGAGGAGTCTCTGCCCCAGTGTGAGACAATGTGGAGAGAGGATGATGTGCTTGGTCTGTACTGCTCTGTTGGCATTTTTTCTTTGTTTCTTTTCTTAGAATTATAGGCCTATTTGTGGCTTGTATGTGTTGCTGGAACATCATCTGATGTGCCATAGCACTATCTCTGCTTGTTTTATGGCATCTGCTCTGCAGGCGATTGGAAAGACTTAATACCTTGCCCTTGGGAGATGTTCTTGCTTCAGTGTGTTCCTGTGCTTTGTGAGCCGGCATGGATGGGGCAGTCAGCAATTCCTGCTTTGGGGACAGAAGCATTCGATTCCATTGTGCTGTAGCCGTTTCTCTTGAGGAGTCCTGGAGGCCTACCCAGAGGTGTTAGTGCCCCAGCCATGGAGCTGTGCCGAGTTGGTCTGTGCTGCACTGGGAGGGGTTGCTGTGCCCCGTGAAGCAGGGACTTTGGCTCACCGCCACCTCTAACTGAGGATTGCCCTGTTCTATGTGTTCCTGAGCCTTGTCTGCTCAAACCTGCATTTTAGAAGTGAATTGATTGCTCTTGCTGGAGAGTATAACAGTTTCTAAAATACCACAATGGAAAAAAGAACTAATATTTGAGGCCAGTGGGAATATTCCACCTCTTTGTGCCAAGGAGCCTGTGAAGGGAGCAGTGTATCAGCAAATGGAGAGGCTTAGTAAGTGACCAGTGCAGTCCTCGGGAGTTTTCCCTGTCCAGAAATCTAATAGACTGTTACTGCCCTTGCTCTAACTCTAATAAATAATGCTGGCCAGCATTATTTATTGGGGAGGAGAAACGATAATACAGCGCTGCAGTGGGATGCAGATGCTTGCACTGGAAGAATGGCTTTTCGCCCTTCACCCTCTTACCTCAGCTGTGTTCTGCACATAAGTGAGGAAGAGTAAGCAGCATGGATGTACAGCTCAATACAGCTCTGCTCTTGCAATAGTAACACTCTGCTTGTTGGAAATGTTTAGCACCAAATTAGAGTGGTGTTATGTGACTTTTGCACAGGGTGAGGTGTTGTGTTAACTAAACCTACAGTCCATAGCGAAGGAATGAAGAACCTTGCACGGGAGAAGATGAGAGGTCCTTGCTGAGCCCCAGTCTTGCAGCTCGGACTGTCCCAACTTCTGTATGTCCTTGGCCGCTGCCCAAAGCTGAGCAGCTGGTACGGGGCAGCTCTGCAGGTGGCACAGAGAACAGGCTGCTGGGGTTGGGAGTGCACCTGTGACACCCGTGTGCTGCTGCTGACCCAGCTCAAGGGCTGGAGCGGACAGGGCGTGTATGGAGAGGCGTGTGTCCGGGTGAGAGAGCCGTGGCTAAACTCTGCAGCTCGTGGACAAGCCATAATGAGCAGAGAGAAGGGAAGAGTGTTTTGGTACAGCCTTTATTTTAACCAATGCTAAGTCGAATGTTTTTTCAGTAACAAGATATAATAATATTTAAATAAATGTGGAGCACCAACCGCTCCACAGGGTGTGTGCAGAAACTTCCATATCTAATTCTCTGAATCCTGCACTTGGTCTTCCAGCATGGAATTGCACTGTGCATATCTGGCTTTCTTCAGGGAAGGGTCAAAATATGTTAAAATAATCTTTTAAAACAAAAAATAAAATGTTGAGACTTTGTGGGGAAGAAAGAAGCTGAAGGCAAGTTGTAGATAGGAAAACTGCCTGGGTTTGTTTTTTGAGATATATGGCTGGCTGGAGTCTGTGTTTTAGCTTAAACAAGGGTAATACAATTTGTGCAAGACTGTGACAGCAGAGCATATTTATCTAACTTTTGTTTATTATTATTATCTAGTTTTCTGAATTTCTAAATCTCTGTTTCAACATATTTAGAATTCCTGTTACATTTTCACAAGACTCTGCGTTTTGTGTTATGCATTTGGTTGTATTGCACGTGCAAGGGTTACAAGAAAGGCCCTATATGTGCATTACTGCTGTACCTTTATATTTATCTGCATGCCAAGATTAATCCAAGATGCGGTAATGTTTTGCCTCAGAGCAATTGTACCAATGAACCTTGACCCTGATCTTAAGAGACTTACTCTCTGTTCCTGTGACAGTTTGTTTATTCTTCACTTCAGGGCCTCTTTTGAGCTAAAACAGCCATTAAGAGCAAATTGTTCTGGACAGCTTTTCTGCCTCTGAGTAACAAAAACTGTGCAACTTATTTTCATTTCTGCCTATACATTTCCAGGTGATTCCTGCAAATATAAATCCACTGTGCTACCCATCTAGCACTGGAATATTCTAAATGTGGAGAAATGATGTGTGACCTTCCAGCGTTTGTAAGAGTTGCTGTATGCAGGGGACAAAGCCCACTGCACTTTGTGCACTTACAATTGCAAATACAATGTATTTGATATCAGCACTGGAGGAAAAAATACATCAAGGTACTTCATATATTTTCAGTTATTTGCGTAGGTTCTTATGCTGTGTGAGTGGCAGGCAAAATCATAACTGTATTGTAAAAGAATGTTATATGTTGAGGGTTTGGTCCTAAGATAGATCAAAAAACCCCTAATTCCATGGAAGGTATAAGTGCTCTGTATTTCTTCAAGTATTTGACTAATCCAATGAATTAACTTTAAAAATATTAAAAATTATTAAATACATACTTTCAAAAAATGAGATTATATCCCTGTATTAAGCAGTAAATATTTTTTTTTATTATTGTAAGAAAAATAAATTATCTGTGAAGGGTAAAAGCACAGAAATGGAAAAGGATTGTTTGCCTGTAGTACAGTGGAGATATCGAGGGAAAAATGGAGCCCCCTTCAGCTGTTATTAATAAGAGCTGGATCAAACACGGGATTTCTTACGGCTCTCATGAGGCACCACAGCTCTTGACTTCACTGATCAAGAATTGAAACTGAATAATTATGAACTATATCTATCTCTTCACTAAATAATAACTCTTGAGTAGATTTAACATGGTAAAACTTGCTTTATTAAACCTGTTTTAATTAACCAAATACCTTACATTGTTTCAGCTACTGCTATACTGTTTGTTCTTATAGGACTACTGAAACAGAGACAAAGGTTGGTTTAGGAATATAAAACTACTTATTTTAGAAGTATATCTAAAATTAAAATAAATTAATCAGAGAGGAAGCTATTGATCTTTTTCAAGCTAAAATCTCAGACTTACACTGCAAATAGTTTATAGTAGAATAATAAATTATTGACTGCCCTTTAAAAACATGTTTTGTTGAATTGTAGTTGCAACATAATTCACATATTGCTGGAAAGGAGGCTTTTTTTTTGTCCAGAGATTTTTGTCTGCTGCTGCCACACATCAGAGGCAGCAGTTATGCCTGTAGCATGGCAAGTATTCTTCCTAATGTAGCTGAGACTAACATATAACCACATCCTAACATAAGTGAGAATTTACACTACTTAGAATGAAGAAAAAATATTATATAGATCATATGCAAAATTTTAATGCAATCTCTGATTTTTTTTTTAATGGAAGTATTTGTATTGTTAACTGTAATTGAAGTTTTTATCTTGTCTCCTCTATTTCTATTTATTAGAAGTTATGATCTAGGAAAAGATAAACAAGTGAAAATCTGATGGTTTCATGTTGCATTTCATTAATTTTAAAACTGCAAAATTGTAAAGTCTACAGGAATAATTCTGAATAAATGTATTTAAAGACAGTTGGATAGATGGAGGGTTGAAGTGGGGTCTTACAGGATACTTAAGATATTCTGTGAACACTTTGTACTACATGCATTAATGGTAAATTTTGTGAAGTGTTAAGTGTTGATGGATGCGATGAACAGAGCTGAGAATTAGTTTCATTACAGCTGCAGCGGTTTGTAAATATGAAGGTTATGACAGCTTAGAGAAGCCAAACCCAAGGAATTATTGCAGAATGAGCACCTGCTTGTCAGCTACGCTACAAGAAAAATGAAACACTAAGAGAAATCTCCCAGTTTTTTCTGTGCAAAGTCTGCTTATATTCAGGTGTTATAGTCCTGTAGTGATGATCTGAGGACTTAAGCAGATTTTACAACATGAAGAAATCTTGTCTTGTCTGTATGATTTTACAGACAATTTTACAGAATATGTAAATTTCACAGGTGGCACACTGTTAGCTCTAGTTTTCAGCAAAATTATGTAGGAACATAAATAATTCTAATATTTAATGAAATATGAATAAAGGTCTATTCAATACTTTTTTTTTTGAAAAACCTAAATTGAATGGTGTTGCTGACGCTCTTTTGAAGAGATATTCTTTAAAATGTTTAACATGCCACATACCTTTCTATTAATTTGAAATAGTTTTCAATACTTGGTGTTCTCTTATGATTAAAAATAGTGTCAAATGCCAGTCCTCGGTTGTGCAACATTTTCAGTCAGGGCTGTTGGACTTGTCCTAAAAGGATTAACCTCAGTGCTGAAACATTTCCCTCTTCTGCATTGCTGCTTCTTTTTATTACAGAAGGGAACAGTTCTCTGTAATTATTGGGCAAAATGTTTTGCCCCTAAGTAAAATTGTAGAGAGATTTTTACTTGTCTGTTTGACATCTACAAACACAGAAGGCGCAGAGCTGCCGCTTGCAAGTGACTTTCTCTGCATCACATTGTGTCCTGTGAATGTAATGGGAGTGGAGGAGTGAGTGTGTCACATATGTTGGTAAGGTTCCTGCTGCCACAAAATTGTTCTTGCCCAAAATTACAGCAGGCTACAGCAAGATCAGTTTGGTCATTAGATGAATAAACTGTGCCATGATGTATCTAGTCTTTTACAAATCAATAGCTAGAGCAGGAATGGCTATTCGCTTTCTTACAAAACACAGTGAATAAGATATTAATGAAACTTAAATCCTTCAAAATTGAAAGGAAACTTTTTTCACACAGTGTGCATTTTCCTTGGGGAAATAATGAATTCAGGATACTGTTTGATATCTAGAGTTTAATGGGATCTAGAAAAGGAGTTGACAATGAAAACAAAACTCCAGCAAAACCAAACCACAAGCTTACTCAGATTTGACATACTATTAAGTAAAGAATGAAGCATTTTAGAGAACAGATAAATTCTTATGCTTCTGACTCTGGGATCTGGAAGAATCTTCGCCTGAGACAGATGTGACCCAACTGCCTCTTGCAAAATTCCTTGAAGTTTTATGAAATGGCTGTGGCCAAGGACAAAACTCCCGCATTGCTGGTGAGGAGCAGGAGCTTCCATTCCTGCTGCCAGAAGGTCTGTGCCGCTCCAAATGGGGCCCGGTACCTCTTGCCATAACCTGCTTAGGGCTGGGGAAAGGGAGTATTGGGCCACCTTCTGCCACCCTCCACCATGGGGGTCTGTGGGACTCCAGGGCTGCCTTTTCTCTCCTATCGGCTCCCCTTCCAGCAGATCTTCATGGCAGACACAGTTGATGCTTCCAGGCACAGTCTTTTTGCTGGTAACAATGCTGATTGGAATCCTAATGAAAATGTAATTGATGCAATTAGATTGTCTCTTGTTGATCCCGAAGTACCTGTGGTGACAAACCTCCTTTCTGGTGACACACGCTGTAAACAATTTATTTTCATGCGTAAAGGAAACATGTCACCTCCAATGTGCCCTTTCTTTACATCAAAGATACACTGTTAAGAGTTTTATCTGATAATTAAGACCTAGCATGAAGGTCAAATGTTGTATTTAATTTATACAAATAATTGCTATTAAACAGCTTCTATGAATGAGACTATCTGAAATGGAAGCCTTGAAAGTGTTTTATAGTAAATAAAGCATTCAGCATCTTAGTATTTACTGCTGAAATATGATTAATTATATATTATGCTGTTTACTGTGAAAGCTGGTTGCACTTAAACATAAACTCTCCTAGATCTATATAAGCTGCCCAACTTGGATGCTTTTTCATTCTCTTTTTGGCAGTGAATTTCATATATTCTAAGTGAAAACTCCAATCTTTTCTCATTACTGCTGCATGTCTAAATGAAAATCTCTCTTGTAATGTTGGGTGTGGTTTTACTTGCTTTATCATTGGTGTTTCCAATAGTTTTGTGGTGTAACCTAAATACTGGAGACATCCCATCTCTAAAGTAATGGTAAGACCATAAGAAAAACTGAGTGTTATGCTACAAAATTAGGCCCCTTCTACCCCCTTCACCCCTCCCTGCCCCAAAGGCTGAAGTTGGCTGAGCCACAAATAGTTTAGTCGAGGAGGTTGTTTACACTCTTATGCAAAGGGCTTTTATTCTGCATATGTTACAAATAATAGCTTTGGACTAATAGGAAGATCCTAGAATGTTACTCTGACATCTGTAAGTCGTTATTGGAAGTTACATTCCAGGTCTAAGGACTGTTCTGACACCCCCTCCTCCCACATCTCTGCTGGAAAAAAAAAGCCAGCCCCTCTGTGTTTGAAAAAACTGGTTCTGCTATCTCTTATAGTAACTATGCAGATAATCCTTAGAGTCAAAGTCCAGTCTCTCTCCTGTGGATCAACAGTGGCTTAAATTCGTGACAGTGACTGCGATAATAGGAAAAAACCCCTAACTGTTGGGAGAACAAATTGTCTGGTGAACATATGTCTAAATGCTGAAGTTCACAGGCTCTTTAATCTGAAGTGGCCTGATTCAGCCACTCTTACTTGTGTCAAATCATGTTTGAATTTTCCCAATGAGCAGAGCTAATGGGACTGTAGCCTCAGCTGAGTAGTGCAGGATCCCACCAGGAACAAAATGCAGCATCCTACAAAATAGTATGTACTTTTTTGTTGGCTTATTTTGGCCTGAGTCTCATCTTTCTTTGAGTCTTGATCTTTGGCTGGTATTTGTTCACTAGTACCACTAGGAGATCTGAACTTGCGTAAACTGGAACAGTGAGGGATTCCAACTTGCTGTTCTCCAGGCAGATGACCTCGTTACAGCTCTAGTCAACACAACTTAAATGCCTAAGCAATTTCATTAACTCTGAGGGGGACAACTTATTAACTTATTTGTAAATACATCAGTAACTGGTTGAACTGGGGCTTGATGAAGGTGTGCATTACGGATAAAGCCCCCTAAAAGCTTCACTGGCAATGGTAGGTAAGATGATACCCTGAATCAGAGTGCCACAATAACCCAGGCACTGTTCTGGCATGCAGAACAAACAGAAGTTAATGCTAAAAGTAGTAAAGTAAAACCACTTTGTAAAAGTTGGGTGGGTTTTTTTATGTGTAATATACAGAAAGGGGAGAGAGCAATGTAATTGGAGATTGTCATGAAAATGTTTTGTGAAATTTCTCAAATTAGCCAACCATTATTTTAAGCTCTTTCGTGAGAATCTTTAATCTGATAAAACTGACTTTTGCCATTTTTTTAAATTGAAAGGAAAAATATTTAAGTTTAATCTGACTAGTTTTGACGTATGCGGAAAACATATGGTAGAGAAGTGTGAAAAACTTGCAGACAATTTGTATATGCAATTGACTGCTTCTCTTTTCCTACATGCTAACATAAAAATCAAAATGCTAGCACATTTCTACATTATATAGTTGGTAAAAATATAATTTGTAAAAATATAATTTAAAAAAATACAAATAATTTTGAAAGCTTTCATAATAATGCTTATTCTTTTAAACGTGTCACAAAGGCTGCAAGAAAGCAGAAAAAGTGGCCAACTAAAAAAAGATTGCTCACATTTACGTAGCTTAAATTAACAGTGGGCTTGTATAACGCTTTCCTTTCTAGAGTGTGATAAACCCCATGTGCAATATCTGTATTTGTTGGCAGATGGAAGATGGGAGCAGAGAGAGGTGTTTCTCATTTTAATGGATCTGCTTGCTTTCTTTTAATAATAACCAAGAAACAAGGTATCCTTTTACTGTGCTTGGCTATATGTACTTCATTGCCTAAAATTGCCCTGAGCATATTAATGGTATAGTACAACATTCAAATATCATTTGTGGTGGGTGTGGGAGTCAAGGCCTCATAGCTGGGCTTGGGAATATCTACCATGGGAAATGTCTTATGAAATAGCTGTTACTTCGTGCAGTGTGGTCCATTCCAAACGCTAACCATTTACTCCTCAGATATTTTTCATAAGCCTTGCAGATAAGATATCTCTGTGGGGACTGATTTAGCTGAGTTCAGAAAACTAAGCTCTCACCAGAGATGGGGAAATCACCCCACCTCTCTTTCAGTTTGGTGGTAGAATATTAATGAGGGGAGCAATAGTCTCTGGAGCTTCTCCCCACCCTTTAAGACATCATATTCATATTAGCAATATTTATTATCTAGAAGGGTGACCCAATGTCAGCTGGTTTCCATTTTTGCTTATAGCACCCTGGAGAAAAATGTATATCTAAGTAACAATTTACATTTTCATTTCTATATTTTATTGCAGCAGAGCTGGTTGCAATACCATAGTAACAGTTGCTTTGCAGATTAACTTTTCACAGCATTTAAGTCTTTGCCAGAGTGGAGGTGGTTAAAAGGCTTGTGGTAAGAACTGGTAAACCCACAATTCTGAGTAATTAAGTGCTATTGTTTTTTTGAAAGAACTTAAGTAGGAAACGCTTGTCTGTCTTTAAAGAAAAGCAAATATTTACAAAAATAAGTAAAAAGAATTTTTCAGTGTATTATTTTGCTGCAGGACTTGCTTCGTATTTAATGGGTATGCATATCATATTCAACAGCATGTGCAATGTGTAAAGACAATTTTACAACTTCTACAGCTGTTCACCACATGTGTGGCTGCATGGGGAAAACAAGTATGAGCTACAAATGCTCCCCAGCTTATGCGCCTATGAGAGATGTATATGGTTACAGTAAAAAAATGTACATATAGGCGTTGTTAATAAAATGCTGATAGTTACCAAGGACTAAGTTTTGAGTAGCACAGCAAACCCTCATTTCAAAAACTACATGGAGAAAAGAAAATTCAACAAAACTGCTGAATACGTTGGTTTGGACCTTTTTTACCCACAGAAATTCAACAAATACACAAAACCCAATCTGGGCTTTAGTTTTACTACTTAGTGTAGGAATTACTGTCAAACATTAACTGTATTTCTTGTAATAGAAAAGAGAGGAGCCCCTCATAGGTTTCATCTGTCTTTTGCTAACTTGACGTAACAGATACTAACTTGGCCTTTCTGCTGGATGGATGATTCCATTTGTTGCCATCACACTTGTTTAGAGAAAAGGTAAAGGAAGGTATGTTCCATCATAGAAACCATGCCTGGTTTTGGTTTGAAAAGAAAAAAGTGTTCTCATACCTATGCTCTAAGTCTGTTTTACCATTAATGTATGTGGGATTTAATTTGCTAACTTTTGTTTCAAACACCAAAACTTTGGACCCAAATAATTCAGCTGCCGTCTCTTCAGGATCTGAATTCCATCCCATGCAATTAAATAGGACTGTGGCTAAATACTTTGAAGAAGTAAAAACATTTAAGAAATAAAGGTAAGCACAAGACAGTATCTCCTCTGGTATGTGTGTGTCACACGTAGAGGTATGGATATGCAAGGTTAGAGGTGTAATGGAAGAGTCATGTGTGTTTTGTTTGAGAAGAGAAAGAGGTCCGGAGAGAAGGATTCTACGGTCCCTTTGTGGACCGTCAGTGAAGCTCTCTCTCCCTAGCAGAGGGCCAGCACCATGCCTGGACACCACATGGAGTCAAAATAGGAACAAAGAAGAGCAGAGCAGTACGTGAAAGCTGTTTGTCTGCCTTGGCATAGATTTCAACCTGAAAAGCAGAGATCTAAAAATGTTTTGTGGATGTGAATTCACTTTGAGTGTGAACATCTTAGAATAGTACCAGACGCATCCATTTGGCAGGCAGTAAGGGTTAGTGCTGTCAGTGCCCTGCAGTATCTTGTCTATAAGTTTTTCTGGCCGTTGTGGGTCCCTGCAGAGCAGTCGGACTACACTTGAGTCCTGTGAGGTATTTGAGATGCTGCAGCATTTCAGGTTGGATCAGGAGTGGGCTTTGGAATGAACCTCCTGGTCATTCCCACCTATGGGATGTTGGTTTGCAAGAATGTTTGCAGACTCAGAGTGTACAAATGGAATTCCTCCTGGGTGAAATTGAACTGTGACCCACTTCCTAAAATGCTGCAACAACTAATGGACGTGCAGCCCACACTGGAGTTGATTGGAAATAACTCCCCATAAACTGTGTGTTCTGTCAACATCAGACCCTCAACACATACAGCTTTATTCTATAGACCCCTTCCTATTGTACTGCACTAGCTGTTAATAGATACCCACAGTCCGATCATTAACACATCTTACTCTTTAAAAAAATGATTATGGGAGCCTGTTCTTTTGTCTCTTCTTACTTCTGGTATTAATTACTGTTCATTAACTAAGTGGTTGGTCTATTTCATGGAAGAAACAGGCTGAGATGGATGGACACCAGCCAGTGTTCCTTAGCATGAGGCCTTTCTCACTCTCATAGTTATAGTTTTGTGGCTGACACATTAGGAACAATTTCCAATGTAGTTAACTATTCTGCTTCTGTTGCATCTTGATGTCAAAATATCTTGGTGCCTAAATATCTCTATATTTAAGTAATGTGAAAAAATATGTTCTCTTTATGTGTGAGATAACAAATGGCTCTCTGGTTTATAGGTCTTCCTGTCTATCTGTGTGTACTGAGATGTATCACTATATTTTCTAGAGTAGGTAAATGCTACCTTTCATGTTTTAAAAAGTGTATGTTGTGTAGAAATGTGTTTTGGTTTTGTTTTGTTTTTTCTCCCGAAGAGCAATTAAATGAAACAAATGAACTGTCAAAAAGAAAATGCAAGCACATGGTGTTTCCTTCATGGTAATTTTGGTCTCTTGCACCCTATGCAAGTTGAATTTTTTAGGCATATTTTGGCTAGTTCAGAAAAGCATAAAATTTTCAGTGTGACCTTTAAAAACTCCTGCAGATTTCTATTGCTATGGCAGATGTCTGTAAATACCTCAGAAAAAAGATCTTGGTGCAGATGAAACTCCCAGTCCTTGAGATTAAATTAATACTTAAGGCAACAGTAAAATTGAAAGACCTGAATAGATTTACTGGACACATAAATTTATGATCTCTGCTAAAAGTATAACTCGCCTTTGATTGTTTCCTTTTGTCCATAGTTTTCAACAGCGCCGAGTGTGGAATTTTGTTTATCTGATAAACTTCAGATGGTTCAACAGATGCACAGCTCACACATGGTGAGTGTAAGCAACCTGTTTTGTACAAAAGGTTCTTGGCCCTGTGATATAGCAGGGCCTGGATTGTCCCTGCTTTTAAGCAATTTCCACATGATAACATTGAGGGCACTGGCTCTGACGTACTTAGTTTGCTGATGTCCTTCACCTCATTATCACCTTCATCTTTCACGTTGCCAGTTATGTGGAACAAATAATTCAGAAATACAAAGAATTCTTGTTAAATTGTGCAAGGCAGGGAATGTTGGTGGGTTATGAGAAGCAGCTGTGAGATTTACCAAGTCTCGTGTTTGAGCCCTTAGTGAGGAATATTAATGAAAACACAGCTAGCTGAATATACTCTGGACCGTGTGTGAGCTGGTATTTCACATTTTTTGTCTTTGAATCGGTGCTATGATTGGTGCTGTTGGTCAGTTTGTTTCAAGGTGCTTTCAGCTACTTATCTGCATGGACTTCTATGTTAAAGATTGTCTTCCTCTGCAAGCCCCATTCTCGCTAGGGTAATCGAGAGACCCAATAACTTTTCTCTCAGGGTTTGGTAAAGGAGTAGATAGGAGGTTGGTCTATCTACTTCTCTCTCTCTTGTGCTCAAGACTTCTCTTGATCTCTTATGTGTAAGCAAAGCAAAAAGAAACTTGCATTTGGCTTTTTAATTTGTGAATGGCAACAAAGAATGGATTTTGATAGCTATTCACAGACATCTACACTTAATAATTGATACTTTATGAATCAATTTATGACATGATAGTATTCCAGCAGCAAATTATGTGTCAAATTTAAGTGTAAACCCTTCAAATATTATATGTATGCACTTGTCTTATATCTCCACTCAGACTCAATGAAGGACAGTGAAGACTAATAGGTCACATTCCCTGGCACATGTGTTATTGCAATTCCAAGGACGATGAACTAACACATGGGAAAAACAAATAAATATCCAATATAAGGCATTAATCAGTAGCAGCTGAAAGCAAAATAAGGAATGTAATGTATTACAGACCACTTTGGAGGCATGGGATTGAGATCCAATGCTTGCAAAAAGACTAATTCTTAGATGTATACACAAAGACAAAATAATATGTCCTCTGAAATAGTTAACACTGCACAGTGTATGTGAAGGAAAAACTTTTGTGCTAATCTGTAATTCCAGACAGATCTGAACTGTAACTCATGTAGGAAAGTATAAAGTTAAGCAGTTTTACACGTTTATTTTGTAGTAATATTGGTATTATCCATTGCAAAAGAAAACAGTGAGCTCTGCAGCAGCAGTTCTACACCTGAGCACGGAGCAGCAGTGCAGAATTCCTTCCTCAGACTTCTGGAGTTCAAACAAGAAATAAATGGGAGCCTGGGGAATACATCACTCAGTGATTCCCAAGTCCAGAAGCTTTGCCACAGGTTGGTATTTCAGTTTGTATAGCTAGTAGGGCTAAATGAGTGACTTCCTTGTGGGGGAGCAATTTTGGAAACAAACTGTATACTAAAGAGAGACTCATTTTATGGTTCTGCTTTAAAATTGGGCTCCAGAAATATCAAACTGTATCACCTTATAAACATCTTGTGACCTCTCCATTCTCAAGCCCCTTTACAAACAGACTGATAACAAAACAGTAGCTTTATTTAGTAAAATAAGGACTTGTGACTTCTGGATTTTGTGCGTGTGTGTTGTTTCATTTTTTTTTAACACTTCACATGATTTTTTTTTCCTTATTTTACTGGGATGTATAGCTAGATTCTGAACATCTAGCCAATTTATTTATTTTGGGACAGAAATACAGCTTAAGCAGACTTATTTCAGGTATTTTTGATGTGCTGGATTAAGTTTACTTCATGAAAGATAACGACTTCATATCTGGATGCTTGACTTTTGACTCTGCTTCATGTGCGAGGCAGACTGTATTTGAATCTCCTTCCATTTCTGTGTCACGACCCAGGGAATTGTGTCCTTGCAATCAAATCAGATTGAGAAGGGAAGAAAAAAGCAGGGGCGGGAAGAACAGAAGATCAGAAGCGCTAGAAGAAAATATCCAAGCCACATAACTGATACAGTGTGTTAAACTTCAGTGGTCAATTACGTTGTCCTGCATTCCTTTCTTCCACTCACCTTTGCTAACTCAAGGTGTTACCTCCCTATGCAGCTTTGTCTTGATGTTTTTTACTAAAAGATTTGGATGCCTGTGGATATTATATAAATACAAATAAGAAAGTAATTAGGCCATTGTATACATGAGAATATTTTTGCCTGTGATATTTACATCTTGGCTGCAAAGAATTTCAACCCATAATATGGTCTTGAAACCACAAGCATGCAGTATAAAGTTCAAAACAGAATACAGCAGTTTGGGACCCAATCCTGCAAACCACAAGTGCAGTTTTAGGCAAATATATAATTCCTTATTTTAAGTATTAACAGGAGTGAAGATAAGTTATTTAATATGTGGGCTTGAACCTGAAACTCTGTGCATGTTATTTATTAATTGTTTTATATGACTAAGTTCTAGGTGTGTCACGATCAAATGTAAAGGGGATTATCCAGAACTGAAAAGTTTTAAGTCACCTATGGACTCCTGCCTATTTGATTAGATTTTGGATTGGGCTTTAAACAGAGAGCATGCAACATGAGGAATGGCATCCAGCCAGAAAGAAGTGATTGAGCAGGGAAGGTATGCTACTTTCCCATTTTTCTTGTTTGATCTTTTGTTGATTCCTCCCCCCTCCTTCTCTCGTGTAGTCTCTTTCCTCCCTCTTCTGGTCTGTTGTGTTTGCACTTGTTAGGTTGAGGGCCTATAAACATCTTATCAGAAAAATGTTGGAAGGAGGGTAAGGGGCATATCAGAGTCAGTAAAAGGGGGGTGCTGGGTACAGGGGAGCCTGGGAGGCACAAAGGGGATGGCTGGTCACACTGGAGGGGTTTGGTTTTTTGTTTTTGGTTTGTGGTTGGTTGTTTTTTGGGTTTTTTTTTTAAACCTGAAATCTTTAAGAATGTGCTGTTTGAATTGGATCTGTAGCATCAGTTTTGAGTTCAAAACCCATGGTACCGACAAGGATTGGGTTGTGTATAACTTGTCTGTGTTTGGAATCATTCCAGATTTGCTGCTGCCCTTGAAATTCAGCCCCTGCCTTAATCCTAAGTAACTTTCAAGTGTAGACAAGCCTAGCAGTTAAACTCTAACATGTCCTTACCTTTGGCAAAAGTTCTAGGTGTTCAAGGAATGCAGGATCATTCAGTAAGGAACGGAGAATTTTACCTCATTAGTTTGTATTAATGAATTATTTCCTAAGCAGCTTTTAATGGCGTAAATTTTATTAACAGAACCTTCATATTAAAGGTTGTGTGGGGAGAAGCGTATAACTGTAACAATGGAGTCACTGCAGCTTAACTAGTCCTTTTCTTCCGCTGCCTCCAGTTGCACAATGAAACTCTTCAGCTTAAATCGCAAAGTTAATTTTAAATAATGGCATTTTACCTCAGAGAGGGACAGACTGGGTGACCTGGGCAATAACTGCAATCGCCTGAACATACTTCTTGTGCTTGATCCCAATTCCAAATCAGTCTTATGTACAAGATATCCTTATAAGATGCCTATTCATCCACTCCTTTTTCTAAAGTCAGCAAAGTAGGATATTTACTTCTTTCTAGACTTTCAAAACTGCTTCTTTGGCATTTCAAGAGTATGGCTGCTGGCCTGTTTTCTGGATCCTGAGTTACAGACCCTTGTGTTGACTTAATGTAGAATGTGATCTGTAAAGCAGTCAAACTGTTCTTAGAACAGCGTGGTTTTCCCTATTGCTTATATATACATACACATATAATGCTATAGTGGCTCGGACAGTCTTTTAGCTTTGAAAATATTCTGGACACTGTATGAAGTAAGAGTTCTGTGAGAATTAGCCTTTACTAATGTCTGAGAATAATTTCTTTGATCTTAAAATATTTTGTGACAAGCAAATATTTTAATATTAAGTTGCTCATTTATGGAAGCCTCTGCTTTCAGGATCAGAATTTCCAAGTCAAATTGAGAATAAATATTTTGTAGAGCTATTATACCCTCTGTTTCTTTTGGTGGGTCAAGTACTTTTAAATACCACTATAAATAGGCAAGTGATCATCAGACGCCTACATCCTGCAGCAACTATTTAAAGCCTACTTCTACTTGTGGCAGTGGATTCATCATAAGAATATGTCCATTAGCAGGAAGTATATTCAATGTCGTACCAACTACCGCACATAGTCTCTAGCTCTGTGTTTAGTCCCAAAGCCCCAGTGTAGCATCATTATGTAAGGCAGAGAGGATTCTGTGTTTCTTAAAGCTGTGGAAATTACCCAGGCAATAATGGCTTTAGTATGGTAAGGTGTTGAGAAAAAATGAACTTTAATTCTATTGTTAAACTCCAGTGTATGAAATTTGATTGCTGTAAAGATATAAAATAGTTAATTAAATTAAATAAATTAATAAGCTCTGACCTGAGAGGGATTAGTTAGGTCAGGTCAGATTGCATTTTCATGGATTGATACTGCTTCTATCTTGGGTGGTGTGAACTCAGCTCACTCTTCAGCACATGTTAGAGCTTTATGAGCATAATGTGAAATTAGTAGTTGATGCTGGCCCTTAATTTTATGTGAGTAGTAATTGAGTAGTTGTTATCCATGGAAGTATCCTTACTGAACTTTATGGGCCTGTGTGAATAAAAGCATTGACTCAGAATTTATACTGTTTGAAAACAAACAAAACACCACCACACAACAAAAACAAAAAACCCCCAAACCCAAAAAACAACCAAAAAACTAGGGAAGGAAAAATTAAGACATTAAAACTGATGTTAATAGTAGTTTTAACTCTGTAGCGCTCTGAAAACCTCTAAACTTCTTGCAAAAGTCAACTGTCATTGCATTCGTACCGCTTAGTGAGGCTAACACATTACATTGCTGGATTAGGCCGATGCCTGCTAAGTGAAATAATCCTGCCCTGGACAAGAAGTTAATCACTAGATCAGCAAATACTTTAAAAGTATGTAAACATGTAATTTATATATAGAATTGTGTTCCACAGCTGTGAAAATTGAACGTTGCAGTTAAGATGGCAGTAATTTTCCTTGATTTTAATAGGAAATTAGGTGTTTTCTGCTTATTTTACCATGAAATGTAAAATATATATATATATATATATATATATAAAATTAAAAAAGAAATTATCCAAGCCAGCTGTATATCACAATGTTACTGGGTGAGCCAACTCGTCCACCTGATTGTGCTTCTGTGTGGCAATTTTTTACATCTTCAGTCCGTGAACTTTCTATACATCTGCTCTCATCTGAGTTACACATTATAACTAAAAATTAGTTCTGAGTATGGTTTGGAAATTCTTGAACTTTTTCAGACACCAGGGCAAGCATTGTGAAGTCTGAACTATGGCCGAGGCTGCTCAGTACCTGACAGAACTGGCTCCAGGGACAACGATCAGATCTTAACCCATGTCAGGGAAAATGGTGAAAATACTTTGGCTGGGGTCAGACCCGTGTACAAAGAATTTGATTTTGCCAAGGCTTGTGCTCACATTTGACTTCACACACTTGAACAGCTCTCATGGCTGCTCATTTGAGTGAACCTAATCTGTTTAAATTAATCTTTGTGGGATTGGGACCTAAATGAGTATTTACGACAAAAATAATTGGTTTGCTTAAGTTTCAATCCCATTTTTAATCAGCACTCTGGAATTTCAGCTAGCGGAAATGTAGTAGACACACAATATGTATTGAAATACATACGTTGCATTTACTGCTGTAGAATATTAATTTTGTGCTTTGTTGAAGGGACTTCCCCCACCTCCACATCTCTCTTGCAAAGATTTTTGCATCTTAGATATAGACTGAGAGTGATAAGAGGAGTATGTCATGCTCCAACATGCACAACTTTTCAAACACACTATTTCTTATTTATTTTTAGGAAGTGGGCTTTGGCTGCCGACAAGCAGCCTGAACTTGTATTTTTCTTGTTTCTGCAGGTTTTATAAGCCTGTTCACTGAAATATTTAATGTAGACTAGATGCTTTGAAATAGTTGCTAGAGGTCTCTCAGATATCAATAATGTAGAAGTTTTGAGGGGTAGTTTTTTGGAGTGGTCAGCACTTCCCAGGACCCAGCCGTTTACTGGTGTATGGTACGTGCAGAGGAACTGCAAACAGGTAGACATCAAAATTAATTACATGTGGCACTATATTATTTTAGGTTGCAAAATGGCCTTTCAATAGTGGCTAAATTGAGTCTGAACTCCTCTGGGGTAGATGTAGGAACTCAGTATTGGTGATTCAGGGACAAATGGGCCTGATTGTTAATGAAGTTAAACAGCACCATAAAAAAATAAATCTACTTTCCGCCCCCTTAAGAAAGCAGATTAAAATAGTAAAATTTTGTTGAAACATTCTGGAACTCCTCTGCATTTTTCTGCATCTCTGCATGGTCTTCATGCCTATACAGGAATATTTGCTTATATGGATAATAGGATTAGGGTTCGATTTTGTGATGGGAGCTGTGCTGTATTGATGTTTGCAAAGTACCCGCAGTGCTAAGAATTAGTATGACTCCTAGAGGACACCTAGGTGATGAGAGAGTAGAGCAGCACAAACCTGTGCTTGGGAGTCTAAAGAGACTGTGTCAGAAGCTAATTCTCTGCTCACCCTTGCTGGAGGAGCAGATTATTGTTGAGCTGGGCTATGGTGAGGGGATGCAGCTCCCTTAATGACAGCTCACCCCAACATTCAGTAGACCTAACATTGTTGGAGTATAGACAAACTTAGGACTGTCTTGCTCAGCGTGTACAGTGCCAGCTGTGCATCCTGGCCTGAAGCTGGCTGCGGGGGAGCTCCGGAGCTCCGTGGGTGGGTTCCCTGTGTGCCAGGGCAGCGTGCTGGGGCAGCCCCGGCCCCACTCCGCCCTGAGCGGCTGCAGCGGCCGGGGGACCGGGCTGAGGGTCCGCACCGCCCGGGCGGGGCGCTGCGCCTCAGCGCGACAGAAGTGCGGGGGTGACCGTTCACACTGCAAGTTGTGTCCAGCGTCCCGTGTTGGGTACGGGTCCAAACGACATTACTTGACGCGGTATGACAACTGCTTAGCGTGATGGTTAACGCGGATAGTTTAAAGCCGTTGCTAACGAAGGCGCGGGGAGCGGGTGCGGGCTCTGTCACTGCGGTGCCCTCGCCCGGCTCGCAGCTCTGCGGGTTCGAGCCCTTGGTGCGGCTGCTCCGCGCTCAGGTGCGGGCCGGGGGCGCGCGGGGCCGGGGCCGCGCGCTGGGCGGGGGCGGGCTGGGGGCCGTCACGAGGCTGGCCCGGCCCCGCCCCGCGCCCAATGGCGTCGCGGCCCCGCCCCTCCGTCCCGCCCGCCTTGTTTCCGCGCGGCCGCGCCATGGGGTTACTGGCGGGCTGGGGGCCGGGCGGCCGCGCCTCCTCCTCCTCCGCCGCCTCCGCGCCGCCTCCTCCGCGCCGCGGGCCGGCAGCAGTGGCCGGCGCTGGGCGGCCTCGGCCAGGGCTGCCCTCTCGCACCGTCCCGTCCCTCCCGGCCGGCGCCGCGCTGCCCATGGCGTAGCCGCGCTGCTGCGCGCCTGCCCCCGCGGGACGCGGCGTGGACTGACCTGCTGCCAGGTACGTGCGGCGGCCGCGACCCCCGCCCCAGCGGCGGGCGGGCGGCCCGGGCCGGGCGGAGGTGCCGGGCGCCCCACGGGGATGCGCGGCCGTTGGGGCGGGCGCGAGGTGTCCGCCCGGGGACGTGTCACCCTGCGCGGGGGCAGCGGCGGCGCTGGGCGCGGCGCGAGGGTCCCGGGGCGGCGGCCGCGGAGCTGCCGGGCTGGGAGTGCGGGACCGCGGGGCCGGGCGGGCAGTGTCCGCGCCTGGCCGGGTCAGCAGCGCTGGAGGCGGCTCCGCGGTGCGCACCGAGCAAGCGTGCGGGCTCCGCGGTGCGCACCGTGCAAGCGTGCGGGCTCCGCGGTGCGCACCGAGCAAGCGTGCGGGCTCCGCGTGAGGATGGAGAGGCAGGAGGTGGGCTTGTGGCGATGGAAGGCTGCAGGTGTCCCAACAGAAATCGTGTGTGTCGGGCTGGTCGGTACGTGCTGGGCGAGTTACTCGCTGGCACCGAGTGGAACCCTTCCTAGATGCTAACACCCCCGTGCCTGTCGTACCCTTAACGCGGCCAGGTGGGAGCTTCGCAGGGTGCTAGCGGAGTGGAAATTCAGTGTTTGTGAGAAAATACAAAGGCCAGTATCATGTAACTTCATTACAATTTCATTGATGAGTTGTTGACCTGTGGGATTTATCGTTGTGTAATTTGCAGGGGATGTGCTGGAGTTGATTCACTGCAACCCTCTGAGTACATATCTCTTAGCAATAACAGTAATATGTCATTAGATGTAAATTAAGTAACTTTTTCAACTTTTCCCACTTTTAGATGCTTTTGTAATTCTGAAGTTATTGCCATTGAAGTCAAACAGTATGTGAGATGATACTTTTGTCTTTTGCAAAACAAAAGATATCAGGTGTACCTGTGTGTGTAATTACGCCTTTTTCACTTGCTGTGGATATAACCAGGTGTAAATCTACTTATCTCAGTCCTATTTAAGCTGTAGCTGTTGTAATCTAATTGCCTTAATTTATTATTTTCTTCTCAAATATGTGATCATCAGCACAGTTCAATTTCAACAGAAACCTCTTGATAGGGTTTGTCACCTATTAGGGAGAGACTTGCTGTGATTTTGTTCAAATAAATAAATTTTTCTGGTTGGGACCATATTTATACCAAACTTAAGTTGTGGGTTGTTTTATTTTTGAATGAGGCCTAACTGGCTGATATTAGACCCCCTCTGGGGAGAAAACCTGAAGTGAGAGAGATGCCTGTTTTTTGATGGCTTGTAGGACCAGCTGGGTTTGATTCACAGTGACCTGGAGTGCCGTTGCTGTTGTGGTCTTACATGCAGAAGACTGTAAAACTATACGTGTAAATACAACTTCTTCCAAAGACAAAATCTATTTGTTTATCACTTTTTGCCGGTAATACTTTATTTCCCTTACAGTCCCAATTTCTTCCATGAATGCCAGGGCCTACATGAGTTGGTAGCTGGGTCTTAATCAGCACTGCACAGGTGTCCTGTCAAAGTGTTTCTAACAAGAGTGCTAGCAAAACGTTAATTGAAGATGCTTATTCATTTGAAGAGCTCCGGTTTAACCCATGAAAGGTTAAGGGCTTGAATTCCAGCTGAGGAGTGTTATTAGGATACAGACCTGGGCCGACACCAGTGGCTGCAGCTGGGGCTCGGTGTTCCCGCAGCCTGGGGGAGGAAGGGAGGGACGGGTTTTGGAGGGGGGGCAGGTTCTTGGCTTCCTTCAGTGAAGAGTCCTTTGCTCTGAAACTTGCTTCCCCCAATTGTTTGCTATAGTCCAACCTTGTTAAGTTTAAAGTGACTCTTCAAATTTTCGTCTTCTACCCTGTTTTCTCTCTCTGGGGAGGTCGTGTTCGGTCGTTGATGTTTTGTGTGCCCAGAGCCCCAGCTAGGCAGAGCATGTAAATTGTATCCACCATGGATGTGACTTCTTTTAGAAAGTAAGTTTCAGGTTTTGTTTCTCTGGTGTGCGAAACATCTTTTAATACCCCAGCATCTTGGTGCTGACCTCTAGGAACAGTGTTTTGAAGTTAATTGCTAAACCAGCAGGGGGAACACAGAACTTTCTCTCTATGAAGTCTCCCCTCTGGCTGCAGCTGCAATTTGTTGAAACTTTGGGCCTACACTTTGATAGTATTTCTTTAGAAGATAAATGTCATTTTACTTGAAAAAAAGCCCCACAACCATACATTGGAATAAACAAATAATTTTTGAATGCTTGTTTATTGGTTTGCTCTAGCAGGCATGTCTCCCACTCTTCTGAATGGAATTTTGGTCATTAGCCAGAAATGAACTTGAAAAAACACTAGAGGTTAAATGAAAATTCTCTTTGAAGATGTTTGAGATGAATTATATTAACCTGAGATACGATATTTTGAGTAATCCCATAAAATTTTAGATAATGAGCTAGACAAAATATTTTCACACTGAAACTATTACAGCATCACACTTATGATTGTATCTAGAAATCTTGAGAGCTGAAGTTGAGTTGTATTCTCACAAGAAACTATTCCTACTATTTAGGGCTTCCATAAGAGATAATACTTTTAGATATTCTCTTAGGTTTTAAGAAGTTATTACTAGATTATTTTTGTAAAGGTCAACTGACAGTTCCACCATGGATCAATAATGATTTGTCTTTTTGATTTGTATTGACGTAACAACTGATTACATTTTTGTGCCAGGAATACTGAATGTGAAGGTTGTTGCCAAAGAAGTTTATGTGGATTACTTGCATTGATTCATTTCTAGTCTGTGAAGTCTGATGCAGCCAAATGGCAAATACTGAAGGTATGGGTATACAGATTTCTGAATGCAAAGTGAAGATGGGAATTTGCAGCATGTCAGCTATTCCCCAGTAAGAGCCAGGGAATGGGCTCTTACCGTGCAGTAAACGTCAGGTATCTGGCTGCTTGTACTTTGGGGTTAAGCTGTCTTTCACTGGCGGTGGGGTAAAAGCACGCCTGAGAGCATTTGCCGTGGAGTAGCCGATTTGCTACTTGTGAACGATAACAATTATATATTCTCCTAGCCTTGGGTCTCGGAGCAAGTGGAGACAAAATACAGTTCAATTGAAATTAACAGTTCCAGGTCAGGTTTAAAGGGAGAGATATGAGCTCCTCGGGTTTTGGAATGACACGGAGTGCATACCGAGGTGCTAAATGAATATGGATATTCTCCCCGTTGTTTCAGTGACCAGGTATATACATATTCCACTGGCCACACGTTGTTCTCTGAGAGCATTATCTGATGTTGCCAGATACTGAAGGTGCAAAAAGATGCATGTTACATTCCATTGATGATCTCTATCTTCTGTCATTTTTGTGGAATCACGTAACTTTCTTCCCTATACAGTTCTCTGAGGTGCTGAAGTAAGTAGTTTGTAAAGGCGGAGTGAGATTTCTGATTTAATGTTATTTGAAAATAACACTAAAGCTTTGCCTAACTTGTGTTACAATTGTTTCATTTGATATCTTCAATAACATTCTGTTAATATTTAAGACATGAATTACCAAGTCTTGGGCAATTTATATAGATCTCAGAAAATAGTCTGTGGGATAGAGATTGAAAATATCTTTACAATCACATTACTTTTGATCTAGTTCCACAAAATATTTGTGTATTATAAATAGGCATTGCTTCTATAGCAGTAATATTTGTGGTGCTTAACAGTGGTTTGCTAGTTTCTAACCACTTCATGAATAGAAGCACGTTTTGCCATGCAAACATACTAGCAAAGAAGTAGTGCAGTTGGGATGGCTTTATCCATAACTGTGGATTCGCATTTTTATGTGCTGGCAGCCGTCCAATAGAGCAGCATTTCTTGTGCTGTTACAGCAACAATTAACTCTATGGTAGCCAAAATGAAACAGATTTACACATCTCTGGAAGTCAATGAAAGAAAGGCTTTAAAGCTGCTGTTTAGTATATATCCCATGTTTTGTATCTCCAGTCTGGCAAAATGGATTTCTTTAAAAGAACATCCTTTATGGCCTTGAGTATCTCAGTAGTCAAAATTGTCAAGTTCAGCAGAGAATATTTTATGTATCGTATTTTAAGTGTTATGTTGTTGAATTGTACTGCTTACAAATAGTTATGTCTGGCAAAATATGCTAGTTTGTGATGCATTTATAATGAAATGAATGAATTTATTCAGGAAAGTGTGAAAATCATTATTTCATATTCATTCTGTAAAAAGTACTTTGAAATGAGCTATATCTGTTTATTTTTAACAAAAGTAATTCCATTATAATTAGCACTTCTCTTTAATAGTGTGTCCAATTTCAATACAATAGTTTGCTAAGTTCAGATTTTATTTATTTATTTTATTTTATTTTTCCTCTGTTACAGCATTTTATGAGATTTTGGAAGTCAGCTGGAATGGGCCCCTCTGTTAAATAAGTTTAGTTGTGACCTTGCAAGAGACCTATTTAGATTGCAGGAGAATAGCTTATCTAGAGGTCGTGAGTCTGAAACAGGTTAATTATAGAGCGAACGTGTATGGCTGGTTTTTCTGCAGAGAAGGCAGTGGGGGTTTCATACGTAATGTTAATGGTTCTGAAGAAGAATGGCAATTCACTTCTACTCTGATTTCCTTGGTAAGCATAGGCATTTTCTGTTGGAAGTCAGTGTAGGTTCATTCTGAGACAGGGGCAATAAAAGAATCCCAAAGCATCCAGTGAGCTTACTGTGTAGTGCAGACCTGCTGAATACATGTGGTTTTTTGCCAAGAAGCTGGAGGTGGATTGAAGACCGATGGGTCCTCTTTTGCCTTAGATTTATAGAAGTCATTTATTAGACTGTAGCTGCATCTGAAACTACATGATTGAGAACTATGGTTGTATTTTCTCACCAATGTAATACTTTGTTTGAGTAAATCAAAATTCTGGTTTGACTTACAAAACAGCTATTGTGGTATTTGAAAAGACAGACCTTTTCTTCTATTAAGACTATTACATTAATGGACTGGGTCACTGCTCCAGAATGTACAGCTTGTGTTATGTGACGGATTAGTGTTTAAAATGACCGGTGTTTCTGAACACCTGTAGATCTGGTGGTTTGGTTCACTCTGGTTGTGAGATGCAGTGATTTCCTTCTGGCATACAGGGTGCACAAATTATTTATATGAATATAGGAACTGATTGTGGTCTTCCATCTCCCTAAACATGTGTTCAAGGCTTTGTGCAGTCTTCATGTATACATTTAATACAAAATATGATAATGAAAGGCAGGAAATTTTATATGGTAAAAATTATATGGGAGCGTATCTCCATTCTGAGTAGAAGATGCCAATGGTCTGTATCTTGATTGAAACAAATCCTCATTGCTGTGCTAAGAAATGGTAATTTTTATGGAAAAGTTTTGCCTTGATCTGAATGTGTTTCTCCACTCAACAAATTAAATTACACTGGTTATTTGGCAGACAAGCAGGGAGAGGGTAGATGACTCCTACACAAAGGGAAGCTTCTTTTGACTCATTCTTTTAACTGTGGCGCTTTCAGGTCTTCCCTATTTATGTGGGAGAAGTTTCCTATCTTACAGATGTGCATCTGAAAACTCAGTGGCTAACAGCTAACTTTTGATATGTTGTGTTCTTGTTTAGCAACCGGAAGAAATCTATTAATTACCTGATTTCCAGAGTATGTCTTATGCTAGAGAGCAAAATTCAATACACACTTCTGCCCCTCCCCCCCCAACAGGATTTTGATAGTGCATGTGGTTAACTTTACATAGTAGTTAATATTTTAAACTGTTAATTTATATCTTGTACTATCTATGGTAGTGGGAGAGCTGATTCCCATCACCTTGTCCCATTCCCCTGTAACAGGAAATGCTGGTTTTCAGTCCTGTTCAATTTGCTGACCACGTTTCCCTGCTGCCCCGCAAGAGGACTGCATCCTTATATAGCAGATTTATACTTAATGCCATAGTCTTGCTTTTCATTACTGCCCCTTCTGGATTTCTCACAATTAACCCAGATAATTTTGGGTATTTATAGGCCATGGTTTCAAAACCACTTTTCCTAAACGTATAGAGGTCATTTCAAGATTTTTAAGTCCAACAGAGATTGATTTAGATTCTAGCTAGAGTGTTTCTAGATACACTCCTAAGGTTTCGTAGTTTAGTCTTGAAAAAATAACAGCATCAAGCGTTGCTTGGCAGAAGAACCTGCTGAAATCTGTTACCCTGAGTGGAAGGAGCCTTGCTGAGCTGTAACTTTGAGTCTGTAACTTTGCATCCTGCTGTGGCTCCTTCTCCACATGGAGGTGCCTTCCCTGGGCTTATCTCTGCCTTGATAGGTGCATTACAGCTGTTATCTGTTTAGTTTAGGTGTGCAATTAGAAACTGAGCCAAGTAAAACTTAAGATAAATGACTTTTGTGTGAGGTTGTTGGCTGCTACTGTGTTTGTAAAGAGTAAGATAGTTCAGTGCCGGGAAACCTATTCTGTTTCCAATTAGAAACCATAAAAAATAAAGTAATTAGGCCAACGAAATTTAACTATGAGAAGGAAAGGTTGTAGAGGTTTGTTTCATGCAGTCTATGATCTTGTCCAGCCTGAAGATTCCTATGCACTGTGTTTTTTGTTTCCTACTAAACTTGTCAGAAGCAGCAAGTCCCGTTTAAAATCATGAGCCTGGTTCCTGTTAGCTGTGGTGGGATATACTGGTTGAGTTAATTGGGAACATGAGTTTTATTTAAATGTAGATTTGAGATTCTTAGATTTCTTGGGCTACCGTGAAAACTTCAACCTAGTCTTTATGTATGAACATTTCTAGAAGTCTCTACTGTTGCCCTCCTTCTGCTACCTGAACGCTCGTTGTACCACTGGTATTCCCTGATAAGAGTAGTGCAAATTTTTCATCCTTCTTCTATCTAGAAGATGGAAGCAGAACTGCCTGAAGTTGCCTTGCCAGGTGGGTGTCATGGGGGGGCTGCTGTGGCCAAGTTGAAGTCCTGTTTGGACTTTTAGGCTTGTGAAAGAATAGACTAACTGAGTTGCACAACAAATGTGTGTCTGAATCTAGTACTGGATTGCAGACTGGTTGAGCTATTATAGTATAAGATCTGTACAGCGTGCCAACATTTTCTTTTCTCCACTCCCTTCAGGCATACTGTGATGTAGGATGTCCCTGAGGACTCTGCGTTGGAGTAGAATAGTTCTGATTCAGTAGTCAACTAATGTATAAGGTGTTGGTCTTGTTAAACTCTGTCTTCAGTGCCCCGTGCACTCCCTGCTATAGAGGCTCTGTAACCTCTAGGAATTTGTGCTGTTGATGAGAAGGAATTTGTTCCAGTGTCCTTGTGGAAGAGTCATGTACTCCTTCCACTGAAAGACTCCCAAATGCACTTCCTTCCCTTCCACCTATTGAAACCTCCCACATCCTGATCCCATACCAGGCTATTCTCTTGTTTACGCTGGGTAAGCAAAACCTTGTCCCTCAGCCCCTGCAGCTTCAGCTGCACACACCTCCCTGTGTTTGGGGGAAGGGAAGCCCTGGGAACGTACAGCAGGATGGTTTTTAGCCTGTTTCTGTAAACTATCTCTAACTCGTGTGCTACATCGTGCAATGATTATTCATCTGAAACTTCCACAGTGTCTGGTGTCATGACTTTATTTTTCTGATCTACGCTAACAGCAATTCAAGTGATGAAAAAAAAGTGTTGGGAAGATGAAGGGAAAGTTGGTTATGAAATGATAGTGAGAATAGACACCCCCATCCAAACTGGAGCTTCTTGCTGGCTCAGCTGTGGGCAAAATATGTCCCAGGTAACAAAACCAACCTCAGTAAACAGTTACTAAAAAGGTGGAATGGTTTCACATCTTTTATGGACTCATTTGTGTAGATTTTGTGGTTTCCTGTAGTTTGGCAGGCTACATTGTAATATATTAATAAGAAAATAAATAAACAAAATGTTAAAACAAAAGTCACATGGAATAGAGGGGCACAATTGCTAAATGGCATAAAACATCTTCCCTTGGCACTTGTCCAGTTCCCATAGCCTTTAACTGGGACTTGTTGAAATGTCCCGTTAGAAGCACAGCAGCATGTGAACCACAGGACATCAGAGTTACTTTATCCCTGGGCTTTTGATATGTCAGGATTTTTAGTTTTATTGCTATTCATGCATTCCCTGAAAATGAAACCACTTTGTTGTTTCTAAAACAGAATCTGTCCCTTTAATAGCTCATGAATAAGTTACTGTTTTGAGTTCTGAATGGTGGAATTTCATGTATATGCCTTGGACATAGGCATTAAAAAACCCACATACAAATTTTCAGTTCCACATTAATATCTGCTAACCTTAATAGTCAGCTTTCCAACCTTTACATGTGCAAATCACGCAGAATTGACAGAGGATAAATGTAATCTAATTAAAAAAAAAAATCTGCTGAAATGTGTATTTAATAGTAGGGTTATAAATAAACTCTTTCAAAACCTGTTCTATTCCTAGGTTTATAGAACTGCTTGTGTAGTTAACCATTTGTGACTTTTTTTTGTTTAATTGAGGTTGGGTTTGCTTGATTACAAATTATTGCCTTTTTTACTAAGGCATGGAATGCATGTATTCAATGCATTTGCACAGGGAACCAACATGGACAAATGGGAGAAAAACTGGTTAAATAAGTTAAATGGTTGCCATGCGTAAAACAAACAAACAAAAAGTGAAAACGCTTTGGCTGTGAAGGCCTTCTGGGATGGCCCAGAAACTTGGGTTCACGTTGCCATGGCAAAACAACACAGAGGGACAGATCCTGCTGGCTTTGCTCAAGTGTCCCCATTCACTTCGGTGGGACTTGCGATGAGACTTAGAGGGGGAGGATTTTTGGCTCGCTTTGGTAGAGAAGTGTTTGTTAGCAGAGTTGCGGAGAGCTGTGCAAGCTCTGGCACCGTGCGTGGAAAGGGGAGGGAAGTACCAGATAAGGAGGAGAGGAAGTGGAAGTTATTCTTCAGGCAGTAAAGGAAAAGGTTAGACAACGAGGAGGATGGAGTTAAGGCAAGGGAAGAACTTGTATGGGAAAGGTATGTACTGATTAAAGAAACAGATGGTGACTATCGGGGAAAAGGCTTAAGGGAACAGAAATAAAAGGGGAGGATAAAGCAATAAGAAACCAATTCAGCAATAAATGTGACAAATGCCAATGCTATAGAAACCTTTAATAGAAAACAGAAACATCCCCAAATCTGTGGCTGTGGCCACCTGCAGGCATATATAATATATTGCTGGGGTGGACTGTGCAGACAAGCTTAGTTTGTAGGCAAAAATAAATTTATCAGGGGAAGAAAAGCGGGTAACAATTAAAGCTAAGGAGACCACTGGTTGCAAGAAGGGTAACATGTAGTAAGTATTTTGCTGGAAGTACAGAAACAGGCTGAGTAGAAAGGTGCTCAAATGTTCTGAAGACAGAGCTTAATCCTAGGGCTTACACTTGGGCATTTTCATTAGTTGTTCTTCAGTTTAGGGCAGAGTCCTGTCCCCTTTTTGGAGACTGGTAAGTAGGCGTGGGGAGGGATGGATGGATGGATGGATGGACACCCTTCTGCTGGTGGCAGAACAGCACAGTGTGTGATTTCTTAGTAGCAAGCCATCCATAGACCACAGATCCTTATGTCCTCGTGGCTCCTGTTGGTGAGGGCTGGGAAATCCTTAGTGGAAAAGTGGTTTTTTAAGAGAAAGCAGCATGCTTCCAACTTCTGAATTCTTTGATCATGTTGTAGTATTAAAAGTTACTTTTTGGTTCAAAGGATAGCTTCAAAATTCCACAAAAGACTGGAATTCTGAGGAAGACAAGTAGCAGATTTTTACCAAGAAGAAATATTTCATTTAATGAAAGGCAGAGAGGTAACAGTAGTGTACTGAAGTGATGTGTGTTTTGTGCTTACTTCTGCTGGCTCTAACAAAGTCAGATTCTTTTGAATACCACTGAGCGATTGTTGTCCTGTAGCTCAGAGCAGCAATGAGATCTGTCCTCCAGTGGCTGGCCATGCTCACAGGCCGGTCAGCCTGTCCTGGGGTCCTCCAAAAGCATCGTATTTTTCACTGGTTTCTGGCTAAGCTTTATGCATTGAATTTCTCATGGCCATTAGAGGCTCTTACTGTAAACCAAGTGATAATAAAACCTCATACTTCCTCCTGTTCTTGTCCTCACCTACTTCAAAATGTGTTTCCCTCTAAAGTGTGTTTTAAAATCTAGCAGTAGTAAGATTCTTCCTGGTGTGTCCAGTTGCACTCATTCCTGATTGCATCTGCAAAACCGTATTTCTCAATGAAATACACTCTTTTTTGCGTTCCAGGCTCTCGCTTTTATCAGACTAGTGGCCTTTACAACAGCAAACGTCAGCGAGAAGGACCCAGCAGGCTGTGCCTGTCAGTTGGGGCTGCAGCGGCTCTGGTTGCACGTGCCCTCTTCTCCCGGCCTCTCCTGCAGCTTGTGGTAGTAAAAAGCATTGGCACAAAAGCAGCATGTTTAGTAAATCCAAAGCTCTCATGTCATCTTCCCTTCCTCTTCCTTGTTGGGATTTTTTGGTTATACTCTTCATATGCCCTTTCTTGACCTCAGTTACAAAAATAGCTACCCAGATATACCCCAAAGGAAAAGAAGATTATTCTGTCGGAAATTTCTTTTGAATTTCAAATTGACTAGCAGTTGTGTTTACTTCTTGGATAAATAGTTTAGGTTCCAGATCTCTTTGCATGGCTTTCTTTTCTTATTTAAAAGGGAATATGTCCTCCTATTCTGTGGACTGCTTCAGATTTTCCTAGTTTGCAGGTTTCACATGTATCTCTAGTGACAGCAGGTTTCACACTAAAGCAAAATCTGGTATGTTTTGCACCACAGATGGATTTTTCTCAGGTATTTTCTTATTAATTTCTCTTTGGCACTCAACTGTCAGATGGTCAGATAATAGCAGCTTCATAGCTGACTTCCATCATAGATGAGCATGATCGCGTTGTCTGAAATACTGACAAATTGCCTGCTTAAGAGGTTTATTCTTAAGTGAGTTATCAGTAGCATTTTCATCTGTGCTTTTTGACTTGAATTGCTGCTGTGTAGCTGGTAATTGAGGTGTTGTCCATCCTAAATTGATGATGCTTGCTGTCAGTTGGTCACTTTTTCAAATTATCTTTCAAGGTTTGAAATTCCCCCTCCTTTTTAAGCTTATGAATGCAAATCTTCAAGCAAGTGAGCCCTTTCTCTAGAAAGCTCTTCCTAATTTTAATGTAAGTCTCTATTATTCACCCTTCAAGACCTGGCAGAGTTGGAGTAGAAGCCTGGGGTTTTTTGATCAGTTACTGCCTGCTCCAAGTTATACCTGATGTATGTTATTGATCTGTGCATGCACTGGAGTTGCTCTTTTTCTGGTTTTTCTTTTGTTCATTGTTGTCCAGATGAAATGGTTATACATCAGTAACTCAAGTTCCAGAATGCTCATTCATTGCCTATTTGCACATATGACATCTTGCAGGATGTTATGATGGTCCTAGAAACCTCATGATTTGCTGTGTTTGATCTTTTTTCTTTATGACAGCATTTAAATTTTGAGTTAGCAACCAAATACTCTCACTGAGTATTAGGTTTCTTTTAATCTAGATAAAGAGCAACAAATGATTCCAGCTTACATTTGACTTCCCAAATGATGGTCAATATCTGTCATAAATTCCTTATGGCTTGCTGTTTTGGCATTGAACCTGTTTGATTTGGATTTTAGTCTTAAAAAACTTCTATGTTAAAGGATTGTCCGACATTCTTGTCAACAATTTATTATTTCTGTTTAATAAAGGTTGGCCTTCATTTACCACAAAGTTCAGTAGCCTTGTGGGTTTGATGGTTTAGCTATATACCCTCAAACTCTAGGGGGAGATGACATATCTAGGAACTCATTGAATGCTGCCAGTAGGTTCAGGATGAGTAATTTTTATAAGCCTGGGATAAGCCTGGAATTGCCCAAGGAAGCCATCGTTTTCTGAGGTTTTCCTGTTTTGAGCTGTGTCTAGCATTGATTTTGTGTGTGTGTGTGTGTGTGTTCATCCTTCTCCAGAATTTTGAAATGTCACAGAAGAAATCTTTAGGTGAATCATTTTTGCTCAGGTTTTAGGTTGGACTATTGCTGCTTTATGAGGCTGTGTTGTCTTACTATTAATGACAGAAATGCAGTGCAGTGTCTTGTTGCCTCAGTCGTGTTGTGTGGTAGTGCCATAATTTCTCCTAATATTTCTGCACAGGAGTTTCTGATGTTTTCTTCATAGCTATTTGCTGGTCTCAGTGCGTGTATTTCCTTGTACAGACTTTTGATCGTGCACAGCACGACACACGCGGTGTAACAGACCCAGCCTTTTGTCTGACTATGTACTTCATTCCAGTTTGATGTCAGCAAGAACCATTTAAATGGTATTCGTGTTGTTGTGGCGCAGATTTTGGTCCTGACTCAACGTTTTGCCATCACTGAGCCACGTGATGGTGGTTTGTAGTTGCTCACATTGCTTTGTGGTGGGTGTTCATGGTTGCTGAGGTGCCCTCTGTTATCTGCTGCTCCTGAAGGCTCATAGTGAAGTAAAGGAGATAAGATTATTATTATTTTTTTAAATTGAATCTGATAGAAGCGTTCTGGTTCCTTACCTACTTGGTCTGTAATATCATTCTAGACATCTAGATGACTGAGAATAGATTGGGAAAAAAAAAAAGGGTGGATGGCATGAGGATATTGTGCATCTAGTAAGCATTTCACCTCTAAAATCTGCAACGTGCATTCTAGGGTCAGAATTTTCAGTGTTTTAATGCTAGCAGGCGTCAGCTGTATCATCATTTATTTGTCTACCACATTTAAGATGTTTTACTGACCTAGTATAATGTGTCTTGAAATCTCTTAAAATAAAGATTCTGAACAGCTTTATATTTATATTTAGTGTCAAGTGGCCTTGAAAAGTTTTCAGAATTCGTGATACTGAGAAATGATGAGTTAAATTTATCACGTTACCCGTAAACCAGCTAGAACAAGTGAAACATTTCTCCGTTGTATAATAAAGGTAGCAGCAGATAAATAAACAAAACAAATGTTTATTTTAAGGATTCAGACTTTCTCTGGGACATATAAACATGTCTGAGGCCACAAGTACCATTGGCACTCTTCAGCAGGACTTCACAATGAGTTATCAAAAAGGACTCTGGGATTTTACTTTAAGTAGATCACAACTTGCACAATGTATAATGTGAAAGAGCAACAGCTGCAGAGAAGTGCTGAAATACAGGGGGGAAGAGTGCTAAGGTATCAGTACCTAGGGCATCTGGCAATATCAAATGCAATACTCCAGTAGTCCTTTAGGAAAAAATTCTGTTTCTTTTGTTATAAGAGAGATAATTTTAAATATATAGTAACATTTCTGTAAGTTACGTTTGTCTTAAAATGTATTTTTACTTATTTCTGTAGGCAATTAAAAGTCTGGAAGATTTGATTTCAAAACATACCGCAAATTTCAAAGGAAGTAAATCTACATGAAGAGCTACAAAGGGAGTTGATTTGAGAAGATACAACATTTGCAAAGATGTCTTCAAGCTGTGTGACTTCAGTGTTTGCTTTGATGATTTTGTGCTTTGCAGCTGCAGGTAGGTGGCATTATGTAAATCATGTATTCAGTGTATCTTATTGTATATATTCAGAATTATTGATCAAAAATACTGTTTCATGCTGGAAGAATGTAGGTCAGCTAAAGCTTATATTTACATCTAGATTTTATATAAAGCTATTGTGGTCGTAACTGCTGGTATGGTGATAGGAGAAACAATGCTAATCCTGTAAGTGTTCTCTTGCACCTATGTTCCCTCTTAAAACCATTGAAGGACTGCAGGAGTAATGTAAATTGGTTTTGTAATTTATTTATTTATTGTAAAAAGGGAATTGCATGGTACAAATCCATGATAAAGGGGAAGGTTGCTATGGAAGCTCTTGGGAGTGGGAGCAGAGTAGCTCTGCCAGCGTGGTGCTGAGGTTGAGCTATGAGCTCTGTGCGGAGCCTGGATTTATTACCTGGGCGCAGGGCTGTGCCGGTGAAGCTGGGCTGGGGTCTCTCCACAGAGCTGGGCTGAAGGGGTGTACCAGCTCGGCTCAGTGTTGCCTTCAAGGTCTGTAATCTGGAATTAAGTCCCAATTACTTTAGTTCAATAAAACTTAATTTCTGACAAAATCTCAGGAAGGTTTGTAAAAGGTCAGAGTCCTTCCAGTCTTCCTTCTCTATTGGGATAAACCCCACCTCGGTCATTCCTTACAATTGTCTAATCTGTTCTAAAGTTAACTGTCAATTACGATGGCAAAGACCTTTTAATAAGCGTTGTCAGAGTTCCTGCAGGTCTCATAGGTTAGGAGGATGCAGTGCCTTTTATGGGGATTGTTCCTATCCCATGTGTTGTCCTAGACAGAGATTTTTGAAACTGTGTTGCAACATCTTGTGACAGAGAAAGGAAAGAGCTGTAGAGTTCAAGTACCTAGCTTTGTACTGTAGTTTCCTCAAGTGCTGAAGTGATTCTTCTCAGTGTGTTTGTTTGTCGAAGTTCTTCCTGCGGTTGCAAGGGGGAAAAGCTTCTTCTCATGTGTCCAGCTTGCACACAGTGTGGGTCGTTGGAGAAGAGGCCAAGGGGATATACAGTCAGTGAAAATGAGGTAGTGGGAAAAGTGGACAGTGGACAGATGGCTTGCTTAATGAGATGTCCTCACTGTGGAAAAGATGAGGGGCTTTGGAAGAGACAGGGCTGAGCAATTAATGTGTTACAACTTGGCTTCCTTTCATCGTCGGCATGGAAAATTATGTTGTTTCAAGCCCTCAAGCCTTATGGGACTTTCTCTGGGGTTGACCTCCTGAAGGAATCCATCCAGCATTAGTAACTTTGATTATTTAATACTGTGTGATGCTAAGATTTTGCAATAGCCTCATTACAGATGAACTTTCAGGAGTACAGGGCGTGTCTGCATGTGTCTGCGGCTTGAGCTGAGGATATAATGCTGGTCTTGGCTGAGAAGAGCGTTTACTTGGAGCAAATCTGAATCGTTATAGATGCATGAAAATCTACTTTAAAAGAAGGTGCCACTGTAGAAAATACAAACTGTTTTAATTGATCACCACCACAATTCCATTTTGCTGCAGAGGAGATTGCTTGCCTCACCTCTTACCGCCAGCTTTAATTAAAACTCACTAATTTAGAAGTGTTATTCCAATGTTGTGCTACTATTAGAAAGTTATTCAGTGTTCAGAAACCTTAGCCCAACCTCTGTCCTAAAGTTTGCTGTGTTGTTTTTGGTTTTACTCCTCAATTCTGTTTTTTCTTCTGGCAGCTATTCTTGAAACAAACTCTTATAAAGCCCTATGGCCTTGGATTTGACCAGATGCTTATTCATAAGTAGAGTCACAGAATGATTTTGGCTGAAAGGGACCTCTGGAAGTCTAGTCCAGCCCCCAGCTCAGAGCAGGCCTGGCTTCAAAGTTACTTCTTTCTTGGAGACTGATTCTTCCCACTATCTGCAAGGGAAGAAGATAGCTGAGGGGAGTAGAAAGGGTCGCAGTTTGTTGGGGGAGGTAAGGAAGCACTAATCATTCTTGTTTCTAGCTGCGCCTGTCCTGTGGGGTTTGAATTTCTTCCTTTTTATTTTTGCAATATATTCGTAATGAGAACAACTAATTAATGTCCTTTACAGAGTATCATGAGCAATAAAGAACTGATGGACTCTGGAAGGAGGAGAGAGATCTTGGGCAGCTGTAGTTACAGCTGAGGAAGGGCAGCTCTCTAAAGGCTCTTTACATAGAACTTTTGCCACGTTTTTCTGTTAGTAGTCACCAAGGCCTGCTAACCCAAACAATTATGCTTTAAATGCAGGGGGTTTGCGGCTGTAGGTGAAATATGGGTGGGAGCAAGCATCGTGTTCTAGTCATGTGTGGAAAAAGCTGTGGCAGATGCCCATGAGCAGCTGTCAGCATGATGGCCCAAGTACCACAGGCTTGGCTCTTAACTGCACATATACAGAACCTGCGCTGCTTCAGGTTTGAACCATTAACATACTAGTACAAATAAAACTCAGAAGTAAAAATAAAATCCCTGCGTGCCTGTGGTGAAGCCTGGGGGGAGGCAGGGGGCAGCATGCCACCTCCCTAGGGTGATGAATTTTATATATTGAGTGTTTTTCCAGCTTACTCTTTGTTTCTGAAATAGCGGGGCTGCTGCAGGGGAGCACACGTTTCTTTTGTTTGCCAGTCCTACACTGACACTGCTAGAATTGGTCTAAGTTTTGCTGCTGACTTTTCAATATCTTCATCATTGTTGTCTTTTCAGATACAGGTGGTCTTCTAGACAGAATCTGCTTTGTTTGTTTTTCTTTCCGTTCTTGCTTTTTATGGTATTAATGTGTTAAATATATCTCAAACCTCCCTGAGTTAGATGACATACAGAGATGCGTATTCAAACCTGAGCCACGTGTTTTTCATGCCAATAGCTTAAAGAATACACCTCACTAACATTGCATTGAAAATGGTTTGTATAAATATTCAAAGAATATTTGTCTATTTCTGTACAATTGTACAGAAAAAAGACTGCAAAGCAAACCTTGATTACTGTGAGATTTTTCTTCCCTGTGGAAAGTCCAAAGCAGGACGGAGAGAATTGCTGGCAAACCACCTGCTTGTCTGGAGGAATTATGTTTTTGAAGTGGGCTTAAACCAAGGTCTGGCAACCTGCAGTAGGAACTCCACACAAACACTCAGAACTGCACACGCTACAGCCTTGGATAACCTCATAAGCAAGTCTGGCTTTGTACTCTCAGGAGCAAAAATATTCTGTCCTAATGTGGCTTAAATCAAAGGCTGAAACTTATTTATTTTACTTGCTGGCAAATGTGTGCAGTTGGGTGCATGATGTATGTCTTGATAAAATGTTTTAGAGGACAGCTGAAATGCGTGCCTCAGGGCCAAACCTTCAAGATATGTCCTTCCATGAAGGAATGGGAAAGATTTTTAAAAATTAAACTATTTTTTTTCCTTTTTCTTTCCTGCCTTACTGTTTGTCTGGAAAGAAGATAGAAGGGTGATACAGCCTGTGGATCTGCAGGAGCCAAGGGTCTCATTCCAGCCTCCTGGGGTAGATCCTCTGGTGCTACAGATCATTCCAGCTGTCAACAAAGCAGCACAGCTGTAGCATCCGATACCAGCCAGATTTGCCCATGCAGCCATGTCCTCTTCCCCGCAACCCTCCTCACATCTGGTGTTGCCTGTGCTTGCCTTGTAGACACCTCTATCCTTGTGACAGAGATTCATGGTTGTGGTCAGGCTGATAGAAGGACTGTAAGAATTGGATATGTTGAAGAATTCACCCATTTTATGTAATGCTGAGCTTACTGGTTCGTCTGCTCATATACGGTCTGTCTCTGGTTTTCTTTCAACAGATCTTTATTTCTGGGTTCTCTACTGCATTGTTATCCTAGCTTCCTCTCCTCTCCCCTCTCCTCCTTATAAGTAATCTGATGTTGTTCATAGCATGTGTGCTTCATTTTCAATAAGGCTGCTGGCTTGTAAGCTCTGTCTTTTGGATCTGTGCCCCACAGAAATGGTGGTGATGGGTGCCACGTTAATAAGCGCAACAACAGGAAAAAACAGGCCTTGTAATGACTTTTTTTTTTAAAGAGGAACTTCCCCTGACCTTGAACACCGTGTTTTCAAAAGCAATAGAGGATCCTTCAAAGTATAATAGAAAGTCCTTCCACTGAAAGGTGAAGGATGTGATCTGGGGAAAAAAATAAAAAAGGCAGGAGGCACACAAATTTCCTTCCATTTCAAACAGTGTTTGCTGAGTATTTCCCAGATGTAATTAAGTTGTGAGTTTTATTTTTCCTCAAAATATTTGTTGCCAGAAGTGTGGGGGGGGTTGTTTGTTTAAATTGTGGTTAGAGGATGAGAACCAGGGGACAGAGGTTGGCTCTTGAATTATTAGGACTGAAGTAAAGCACAGACTGGTTGCAACTTCTGAATGGATAGAGATTTCACTCTCCACCTCCCTTTTCCTTCAGTTCTTTCTCATCATCAGCCAACTTCTACCTTCCCTGAAAAACCACCCAGCCCTGTCCCCTTGTGGTCTGGATAGTCAGTCTTTGGAGGATGAGATTAACCAGTACTCAGCACATTTAAGGACTTGCAGGCTCAGGGAAGAGTAAGACGAGCAGAGGGCAGGTCCGAGTGCCGCGTCCTGCTTGTCCCGTGTCTGTGCCGCTGCCAGACGTGGGGTGGTAACGGCTGGGAGCCATGGAATCAGTGTCCTGAGTTGGGAGGAACCCACCAGGATCATCAAGTCCAACTCATGTCCCTGCACAGGACAACCCCACAGTTCACACCATGTGTCTGAGGGTCTTTTCTTGAACACTGTCAGGCTTGGGGCTGTGACCTGTTCCAGTGCTCCAGCACCCTCTGGGGGAAGAACCTTTTCCTCATGTCCAACTTGAACCTTCCCTGGCACATCTTCCTGACATTCCCTTGGGTTCTGTTGTTGGTCGCCAGAGAGAAGAGGCACTGAGGGGGACCGCTGTGCTCCTCCTGTGAGAGCCCATCGTGCTCCCCGTTCTCAGAAACACTGATTGGGAACCACTGACCAGCCTTTAAAGGTGGAAGATGTTGCAGTTTTTTTATCATTTCAACATCCTGATTGTGACTTGAAGCATCTTGAAGTCAGTTATTCATCTGATAGGGAAGCAAATGATGAATTCTGAACTTCATGTCAGTGAGCTTAGTGAGATTACTTTGAGAAGCCAAAATATGCATTAAAAATTATGTTAATCTTAATTTCACACAAAAAGAACTGATACCTTTCAAGCAGTAAACGATGTTTTAAAGTGAGCAATTTAAATACAAAGACCGATCAAACTGGGAAGCTAGACTAAATCTGTAGGTCCTCTGAATTAATGGCTCTTCAGTACTGCTGTTTGGTGGTCTATTCCTGTGTAGAGTAGGTATTTAGTCTGGTCTTCTGTCTCTCAACCAGCTCAATTGAGTCAGATACTGTGCCATTTCTGTGTGGTTTATGGATTAAACTGTATTTTTATCTTCCAAAACCACACACAAAAATCTGAAGAGCTTTGAGTGTCAGGATACAGAGAAAGGTTATGTATTTTAGAAGAGGTAATTGTATTACAGACTTGGAATAGCTTGAACTCAGCAGACTGGATTTTTCCTGTATCAGCAAGGCTCTGAAGCTGAAAACAGTTGAAATTCGGCAGAATTCTGCACCCACGTGGAGCAGTAGGATGTGGGGTTGTGGGTCCTGATTCAGCAAAACAACGGAGTGTATATCTAAGTGCTTTGCTGAACCAGAACATTTATCAGTAAACATGAAAGTCTGGTTCTTTGATTAAAACTGACTCTGGACGATGCCAAAGGAATTCTCCGAAATATCAAGCACATGATGCAGTACTTGAATTATATAGATGCAGGCAAATGGTGGCATTGCTGAGTGTCTCTGGGGGGAAGTACTTGAGTGATGAGAAGTCATTTTGTGGAAAATTTTATGGCATGGAATGGTGAATGGCATTAATCCTTGTCTTTCTAAGGAAATTTGTTGAAGTTTTTTTTTTAAAGAGGACCTTGTCTATAACAAGTCCTAAGCATCACATAATTATTTTATAAATACTGTGCTAAAAATAGTTCTTTTGTTTTCTGAAGGGAATTGGGATTTGGGATTTTGCTTGTGGATCTTTTAATATCCTCTCTGTAATGTAGGCCCTTATTAACTCTTTTTTAGCTTCTGTGTTTGTCATCTATCTTAAAAACAACACAAACTCTTGATGTCTCTAATAAAAAAGTGAGAAGGCCTTATTTAGTTAACTAAAGACGGCATTTTTATCTTGTCTAATGTCAAAGAGAAGTACAGAAGCTTTCAGATCTTGAGGGTCTCCAGAGGAAAGTGGTGGGTACTCTGGGACACACCGACAAAAATTGTCTCCTAACTAATACGTATTTACCCTTCTTTTTCTGTTTTAAAATTGTTCTCCCACCAAACTGACCTCAGCTGTTGATATGTTGATCCTGCTTACCTTGCCCCTACAGAATAATGACTTTATTTTGTGCTTGCTTGTTTCTTTTGCTGCAAAATAAAATCTGTCACTTCAACTAAGCAGGGGATGTGCAAGCACCAAACAGCACAGTTTTATCTGTTGTTGCAGGAAGAATTAAGCTCCAAGGGCTGTAGCACTCCAAACCCAGCATTCCCAAATGTGATCCTGGGGTGTCTCAACAAGAAATGGAGCATCTGCTATTAGAAAAACTGTTGTTACTTTCATGAGAAAAATGTATAGAGTTTCTGCAAGTCTTTTATAAGCTTTTTCTACTGAAATAGATTTGCGTGAATCAACATTGTTTTACTACTGGTTATGTTATAGAGAGAATATAGAAACCAGATATATTCCTTTCCAAAGAAGAGCAATAATTTCATCCTCTATAGCTAATGACAGTAAGAGGAACTGACGTCCCTCAGGCTGTAAGTCACAGGCGAGATGAATTTGGAGTGAAAAAAATATATATTTAGCAGAAAGACCCTGTGCCGTGTTTCATGACCTGAAGGGATTCCTCTTTGGTGTAAACTTGTTTTAAGTCAACGGAATTTCACCTAGGATAAGTTTTGACCCCAAGTGACAAAAGCAAAGATTTTTAATAATTCCATGAAGTGCAGCTGCTTGAAGCACAGTGTGCTTTTCTCCCTGTTTTTAAGCGTACTTTCGAAAAGATGGAGCTATTGTTCCCGTATTTGGCAGCTGCTGCACTGTGAGACTCACTAATAGGCAGTTAATAAAAATGGGATTTTACCTGTCAGGAATGTAAAGAGCTAAACTGAAAATGTCATTACCGCCATTATTGGAAGCAGCGTATAGAAGAAATAACAAACAAAGGAATCCGGTGTTAAACAATGCAAACATTTTTAAGATTTGTTGCTCTTTCACCTTTTCAGCAAAAAGTTTACTTTCCTCTGGAACAGGTTTGGTGTTTCGGTTTTTGTTGTTTTGTTTTACAATTTTTAATGCATTTACTTAATAAGTGGAGGCAAGGGTGGGTGAAGGTATTTTTTTTGTTGTTATCTTCACTTCTTGTCCTCTTTTCTTTCTCTTCACTTCCTAGATCACCAAATTTGCCTTGTGTCTAGAAAGGATGATCGATACCATTTATTTTGGAATAAATGAAATGTTCTTTTACTAATTTCCATTTAAATGGAGCAGTAAAACGTATGCCCTACTAAAGATTCTCCTCAAGATCTTTTGATTGAAGCTACTAAGCTGACATTTTTTCCTTCACAAGATGGTGCGTCTTTTGTTAATGTGTAAAACTCGGTGAGGGTAAATGGCCACTTAGCATCACAGTGTTGTGGCGGTTCCTTAGGCCTCAGCAAGGGGGTGGAAGTGAGGAAAGCAAAAAGGTTATTTGAAAATGTAGCTATTGCTGAAGTAGCTTAACATAGTTCAGCGTGCACATTTGGGATTGCTGTAGGAGTTGAGAAACTTACATAATGTGCTGTAAATATTGAGGTGTGTCGGTTTAGTCCAAGTGGACAATTCCTGGTTACTCTTGGGAAACGTCTGCTCTGAAGCATAAAACCTGCACATGGCTCAGGGCACAGCTGGGCAGATGTGCTGCCTGCTGCACCATGGCTGAGCGCCCCGCTGGGTCTCCCGCCTGCTGACTGATGCGGCCCCATCATGCAGCCAACACGCAGCCGTCCTGTGGGACTCAGTGTGTGTGACATGGTCCTGCGCGATGACGAAATGTGAATGCCTGACCCTGAAGGACCCTTGGGAGAGGGTGGAGCGAGTTACAGGCGGTCAGAGTGATCGTGCTTGGCTGTGGCCTGTCCTCAGCCATGAGCAGGGACTGCTGCAGAAGAGCACAGCGATGGCTGTGCCAGTTCTTCTGGGGAGTCCCTGTGGCATGATGGCCGCAGGTGTATTAAATGCATAGGGCTCACCTGTGAGCCTCGGCTTTGGACTGAAAGATGAAAGGCTGGTTTCTGTATTAGTGACTTGCTGTGTGATCTTACCACGAGTTATTTCATCTCTCAGTCTTGGTCCCTTGATATGTAAAACAGATGCGTTCTGCCCCACCATCTTCCACGCAGGACTGTTTGAAGGGCTTGCTTAATAGCTTTAAAATACTTGGATCACATCGGTGTGAACTGCTGTTATCTCGTTAATTCTTGAAAGCCTCCCCTCCCCTTTATGGAGGGATGAAAATGGCGAAGGTTTATTTAAAGATCTGTCAAACCTTTTGCCTGCCTTGCCTGTGTTTAGACTAATGGCTGCTGAATTGCAGAAGTTCTTTGTGATCTCAGACAAGGAACAAGCTGGTTGAAGTTTTGATAAGTCGTGAATTAGTTATGATGTCCTGAGGAGTGTCTTAGCTGATGGAGCTGCTTCTCTTTTCTCTTTCTTCTCCTGCCACGCCAAGCCTTATTAATAAATAAATAAATAAAACCACTGTTTTTACAGGAAGTAGAAACAGTCATACTCAATGCAACAGGGTGGGAAATGTGAGATCACTCTTACTTTGCTGTAGGCAAAAGGATTTTCAGGTGAAATGTGACTCTTTTTTCTTCCATCATTAGAAGAAAACTTTCATCAGCCAGTAGGACTACGTTACATCCCCTGCGTGGCCTGAGCAACCTGTTAGAAGTTTAATGTATCTTTGGAGATGTGTTAAACCATGTTATTTGCAGAAGTTTTCTGCTTCAAAATGTTACATCAGTCTGGCAAAATTTCCTTTTATAGCACTAATGAATTCGAAGCAGTGATTAATTGTTCTATGGGATATTTTTACCTTCAAGCTGAAAAAGTAATCAGTATTTGAGAAAATTGGCAAGAAAACGGTTCGGAGATTACCTTGGTTATTACCTGTCTCAATTGCTTCATGGAACTAGGCCAGTAGCCGTTGTTTTTCTTACTGATATAGTATTTGTGGCCTTGTTGTTCGCTATATTCACATTCATTCTCGCAGTGCTAATGTTTGATCTCTGTGATAACATGTATCATGGCAGATGGAAGAGAGCTAAAATATGCATCATAGGAAGGATACTTTGAGATTTTTTTAAAAGATTACAGTTGTCTAAACTGTAACATCTAGGCAATGCTTCTCCAGTGTCTCTTATTAAAAGGCCAGTTAAATGATTTTAATAATAGCTTCTATAGCAAGGAAAAAAAGTAACTCAAGTGCTCAGAATAAAGCCAATAGCAGAAAAATAAAAGCAATCATGTAAAAGACCCAGATCTGTTGCTTATGAATTTGCTTGAAACCTCTAGTCTCTTTTATCTTTTGAAATTAGCAAAGCTAGTTTTTTAAGCCATTTCATGCCCAAAGTAAAACAATGTTTAAGACTGTAATGATTGATTTTTGAATAAAAGGATGTTAAACACACAAGTTACTTAATTCTAGGTCTCTGGTACATTTGCTGAATCTCAAAAGTACATTTGCAGCGAGAAGCCTGTAAGTCAGCTCTTATGAATACCAGACCGAACTTCAACTTTATTGATATGATTCAGGAGAAAAGAATTCTAATGAAACAGTTCTGAGTATTGAGCTGCTTAATGGTGTTGTTAAAATCTTCCTGTATGGGGTGAAAGCTGAACCAGCTAATTCTTCTGTTTGTTTCAGCAACACACAAGCAGTATGCTAAGGTATTCCGCAAAAAAATTGTCTGGGGCACTTCAAGTAGAGGTTGCTAACAAAGAACTCCTTTTTATTTCCTGCCTACAGGAGCCCTAGAATGTAGCTTCATTTTTTTTCTCTAGAGAAATAATAATGCACTTCAAGGTGGTTTTAGAGGTCAAGCATTCATGTATCTTTTGACAGGGTTGCTCAAAGGAAAAGTAGAGTGAAATCAGGATTTATTAGGGAGGATTTCTGAGCAATGAATCAATGCCTTTTTGGCCTCATGGACTTAATTAATTTAATGAGAGCAATAAACATTTTTTGTTCTAGTTGACTAAACTGGTTAATTCAGTTCTGACACCCATGTTGTCTCCTTGTTCCAGTTGCTTTCATTGAATCTCTGAAAGGATCAATACTCTGTTGCAGTAGAAGGGACATGGTTTTTCCCTCGTGCTCCTCAGTGCCAGCCTGTGTGCTGGTGTCCCAGTGCTCCCGGGAGGGGGCCTGTGCTGAAATTCTTGTCTGGGGATTCAGTTTGCTGCTTCATGGGCTACAAGTTCCTGCAGCTGGAAAAGGTTCTTCTTTAGACCGCGACTTTCTGCACCAAGTCATTGCATCTTCTGCCCTTTAATCCCATTCTAAACCAGTCAGTAGGTGTCCAGTCCTGATATGGTTGTATAACATTAAGCTTCTATGACAATTTTATGACAGAAATTTTAGAGCAGTGTGGCACAGCTCCTTCCTTAATGGAATTAATCCCAGGGTTTGTGTCTTGTGGTAGTAATACAGGGGTCCTGGTCTCAAGTCTCTTGATGTTCCTCCTCCATCTATGATACGTGAGTTTGTTTGCTTTTGCTTCCTATACACTTCTTTTTGGGTCCTCTGTGCTATTTTGTTAAAAGGCCATGACTGGTACAGTTAGACATTTAATGGGCATGTGCTGTGCAAGGGCTGCGGTGCCATTGATATGGGCCCCTGCAATGACTGGCGCTCTCTGCGCCCCTCTTTCCTTGGGGTACATTCTTCCTCCTATATAATACCTCACTGTAACTGCCTATATCCAAGATGTGGATTAGTATGTTTTCTTAGGGTGATCTGATCACTAATGATTATCTGATGCTTTTGTAATGCTCCTAATATACACACAGAGCAGCCGGCACAGACTTTTTAAACAACCATCCTTGTAATCTCCTGGATAATCTCAAAGAACATTTAAATACAACACTGCAGTTACATTGGAAGTTTTTAATATAAACATTTTTTTTTTTTTTTTTTTAATTACAATGGCTTAACAGTGTGTTGTGGGTTATATATGGGGTCTCTCTTTGCATTTATGGTGAATGAAAACTGCAGGTGACTGTCCTAGGTGGTTGACTAACCAGTTAATCATTATTATATTAAAGGCAGCTAAGGAATTGGTGAATTGCGAGTACGCATCCATGCTTTATTTCTGAATCCATTTGATTTGTCGCCGTAGCCTTGTTACCCAGAGAAAAGGGCGTTTGTTCTCAACAAGCCTTTTGTCCTTTTCCAGGCAAGCCCGTGGCCCTGGTGGGAGGGCTGCGAGCAGCGGGGCTGCTGGGCTGCGCTGCCGCGTTTCTCTCTTTCTATGAGTCAGGGCTGTGTTGACCTTCAGGGGGAGCGTCTGTTTATTCAGTGGTGTGTATCCCATTAGAAAATGTTGGTACCACTCTTCACTTGATCAGTAGAGGGTGGCTTTTCAGAAACAGGGATACAGTCAGGCTTATGCGTAACCAAGTAGCTTCCCTTGCAGAGTAATGTTAAGACTGCCTCTGCGTTGTGCGGCCGGTAAATTATCACTGATCTTTTGAGATAATAGTAAAATAATGGGTCTTACTTTCATTGAGGGGAATGGAAGCTTAACCACTGATCTGCTGATAGGAAGAACCAGTTTCAGCCTGGCTCCCTTGTGCTTACATGAGAGCTTTTGAAGTCCCAGAAGAGCAGTTGGTTTTCCCTGCACCTTCTTGGTTGCTAGAGCAAACACAGGGACCCTTGAAGGTGGGTGGCAGGGTGGCGGAGCCTCCATTTTTGCAGTAGCTCATGTTTGTACTAGATAAAAACTGAACTTCCTCTTACAGAAGTAGTGTGTTGAAGTATCGTTCAAGTACTTTGAGTAACTTGATCTGTGATTCACCTGGTGGCACAGTTGGACATCAACCATCAAGGAAAACGTGTCCTGTCAGAACTGGAGCATGCGGCAGCAAAAGGATTTGATTTACTGGCATAGCTACATCTCCTTGCCCAAAGTACATGAAAAGCTGAGAGAGACACTTTTTTGTTCATGCAGCTGATGTAACTGTACCCATAAGAAGGGTTTACCAGCTTAGTAGAGTTTCAAACAGTGATATACAATACATTATGGCAAGGAAATGCACTATTGTACAGTGCAACATTGAAACTTGCATGCTTTTCCTACTAAAATAGTTAAGCAAACGAGAGGCAACAGTCCTTGTCAGGACTCTGAGCTGGACCCTTCACACTCTGTGCATTGTGCTACAGTGCTTGCAAGTGAAAGCCTGAAACATCTGAGCTTATTTAAACTCTACCAACCAATATGAAAAAAACCCAAACCAAAATCAATTTACAGTCATTTAACCAGGTACTGTATTAGGTTCTTTGTCTGCTTGGTTTTTGTTTGTATTAAAATGCCATTTATTTAATATTCATCTTTAGTCAGCCTGGAAAGACAGTCCCTAGCTCTTGTTTTTCTCCCAAAATCAAAACCTGATGTTACCCATTAATTATGGATATATAGAAATGGGTCGTTTGAATGTTATTTTCTTCTATAATAATAATAATAATAATAGGTATGTGAGGTGCATATCAGTGGCCAGCTTCAGATTGTTATAAATTCCAACAAAACAGATTTTACTGTGCAAACTGCCACCACCAAGTGCTGACTCGATAGCTTTTACATGTACCTCTAATGTTTAGCAGGAAGAGATATTACTCATTTTATTTAATGCCCTTTCTGGGGGACTGTTTCAATGCTTGCAAAGCATGTATGAGGCCCCACAGACTGCTGACTCCACTGCAAAGTTATTTTACATGTAGTAAGTTCCAGGATATTGTGACTGTTTTCTAAATAACACTATCCCCTTTAGTGATTGTACTTGAAAACAAAGTTGTGCTGTTCCAAGTGCTGCCTAGTCATTTTGAAAGTCTCACTGTGAGGTTTGTCTCCGCTCGCTCCATCCGTAGGGCTGGGCCATTGGTTTGTCTTTTTGTTGGACGGGGGAGCCACCCTGTTCCCTGAGGTACCCGCTTCCAGCTAAGTTGTGTGGCGAGGAATCTGCCGTCATCTGACCGCATCAGGCTTTTACATGTAGTTAATATTTTGTGGTTAGTTTTTACAGAATCTACCTGCATTTTTTTTCCGTGAAGTCTTGTTTGTTTGATTGCTCGAGAAGGAGTATCTAGAGTTTTTGTGTACTGGGAAGGACAATGAATTTTGCGCCATTGCCAGGAGTCAGGTTCCCTGTGTGAGTCCCTGTGTCTGTGGTTTCAAGGGGGCTCTTGCTGTCTTCAGACAAGCCCCTAAACAGGAGTTGAACCCTGGCCATACAGGGAGATGGATTTGACACCTGTGGGGTCTCTGTAAGGGAAGTACTTTAGGTGTGCATGAGAGTATTTTATGTTTTTGTGAAACCTGAATCAGCTTTGAGGTTCCCAGAGATTTTTTTCTGGGTAGCAGTGATACTAAGATACGTACCTTATAAAGGCTACATTAGCATTGGGCACAAATGACTTATTTCCCGAGTTAAAACTCTTTTCTCCAACTTCCCTTTAAAAAATAAAACAAAAAGTCAATAAAAGATTATTAGAGCAGAAGAGCCATTGTGATTTCATGTGGAGGCCATCTCAGTTCTCCTTTTATATCTGATTCTCGCCTGGGAGTATACGCTGTACTCGTGTCCTGGGCTTGAATTGTTTCCAGCTTATTAATAGTTTTGAAAATGCGTTTAGCAGCTCACTGCCAATGTGCATGCTCCTTTTGGTTGCAGCTAACAAGCAGCTGGTCAGCACATTAACAAAACGTGGACTCGGTTAACTCTTGTAGAACCACATCTCTGCATTTCTTCAAATGCCTTTGTCAGAACTACATGGGGAGAAATGGGTAGGACAGAGCAAAGGGCACGTGCCTAATACAGGAGGAAGCAAGCGGGAGGCAGGCAAGGAGGAGAAAATCTTGTGTTTTGGAAGGGAAGGAGGAGTGTAATGAGGAGGGCATGAGTTGTTTCCTAGGTGGAAGATGAATGAGTGGCAGCATGTAGTAAGAAACTCCTTAAACAAAACTTTACCTCAAGGAAAATGGGAAGACAGACATTACTTAGTAATTCACTTACAAGCTCTGGCTGATATTGCAGATAGAATTTTCAGAGATATTTCTTAAGTCAGCAGTTTTACTTATTAGCTGAGAATTATTTTGTTTTGGTGTGGGGTTTGTTTAATTTCTGGTGGAGGGTAGAGAAGAACCTCAAGGGTACTAGTTAGTGTTTTATTTTACAATTGAATTTATATTGTTTTATGGTTACTTTAGCAGTTTTGAAAGTCTCATTACTGGACTCATTCTGTCAAAATTTATAGTTTAGATATTGGAAATCATGCCTGTTTAGTTATGAGCCTTTCTCTTTTCAATGAAGAAGAGGCGCAAGTATAGGATATATACGGCCAAATCTTTTTACATGTGGCTGCCATCTGCGTGAGCTAAATTACTCCCTATGAATCAGGCGTACAATATGCGTGCTCTCTGTTCTGTATAAAGATCTTCTCCCAAGTTGTTTAGAATCATCCTTTCTCACTCTCCATTTAGTCCTTTCTCTGGCAAATCTCTCATGGACCTCATCTGGATTCTTGCCTGATTAAGGACTAAGAGCTTGACCCTGTGAGATAATAAAAACCCAGCATCCCCACAAGAATCTGCAGCTTTCAATGGGAGTTGAAGGCGGTATGTGCTGCTAAAGTGTTCAGCATGTATGCTGGGTTTAAGGTAATGATTTCAGGACTTGGCTGTGTTACAGAATACATACTTGCTGGCCCTAACTTGATTAAGCTGCAAGTATATTACCATGATTTGAATCCTCTATGGAAAGGAAAACACATGGACTCTCAGTGGATTTTGTGGCTTATTTAGAATGAATTCTCATTTTCTGAGTGTGTATTTTGAGTTGTTCCTCACCAGAAAATTCCAGTTTATTGGTACTCGTATTCTTTTGGAGCTGTTTTCCTAAAAGCAGAGATCAAAGAGAGCAGATTCCTTTGGGAAGTGGAGGCCACGAAATTGTAAGATCTAGGAAGGGTTGTTACTTTGACTCTTACTGCACACAGCCTTCCAAAATGATTCACAGTTTCCTTACAAGATTCTGGTATCTCCAAGTTTTTATTAAAAAAAAAAAAAAAGAAACACAAAGCTGATTATCACATCATGGAAGAAAACACGTTACAGAATTAGGCCATATAATGAGATAATGAGCGCAGTTGGGTGGTGACCTTCAGCTGTTTGTGCTTTAACAGAGCAGGCTACCCAAACCCATGGCTTCTAATCTGAAAAAGAAAACCACAACTCCCACAGAATCTCACAGTTTAGAAGGGGGAAGAAGTATTGACATTCTTACACAATCCCCAAATTAGCTTTTAATTAAAAAACAGGTAACTATATAGTGCAGTTTAACTTGCAAATAATTTCTGACATAAGAAAAAGTTCTTTGATGTTGTAATACTACTTTAGGTTTCTCTCTGAGTGCTACTGTGCTTAGGCATAAGGAGGCACCTGAAACTCAATTTTAGGTTGAAGGGATAATCCTTAAAAGACAGAAGTTTCTTGATTTGAAGGCTATAGCATCGCTACAGGATTCTTACCAAGAAAATCACTTTGTATTGAAAAGCAAACCACAAACACAGGTAGTATTTAATTAAAGCAACATTTGTTGAAAACATAAATATGTGTCGCCTGAAGAACTAGGTAGCGTTTTGGTGGAAAAGCTCTTTCAGTCTTTCAAGACTGGCATTTCTGTTTTTATAAAAAAGTTTTGTGGTGCCTATAATTTTTTTTTCTCTCCTATAATTGTCTTTATACAAGGTTGATGGGGCTGGTTTACACTGTGATGGGACACGTAGTATCTGGTCAAACAAGATAACACTTGTGTGTTTAAAACACGTCATGCTTGTTGTCTTCCTGCAACATGGACTTCTGCTGTGATGACCCAAGGACACACAGTGTTTATGCAGATAGAAATAGCTGAGCCTGGATGCTTGGGAGCCAAGCAGGATGGATATCCTTTTGCTGCGGCCCAAGTGATGCTGACTTATAAGAGATTATAATGGAAGAAGGTATGAAACGAAGACTGCCAAAGGTGTTCTTGAACAGGCAGCAGGGTGTACGAGATGAGGATAATGACCGTCTAAGTTTTGTTGTAGAGACTTAAGAAAGAAAATATGGGGTTTGGCTGAGAAGTGAGAAGCTGTGAAGAGTGCAAGGCAAAGACTGTGAAGGACAGAATTGGAGGAAATAAAGCTTAATTTCTGTTATCAAATCTGTATTGTTCAGTTCATGGATATCACTGATACATGAGAGCAGCAAGGAGGAGGCATAAGGTCTTCCCCGTTACCTGTAAATGCGTTTGGCCGGTGTCAGCCAGGGAAGTCCTCTGTGTCCCCCAGCCTGTTTGGGAAGGAGGTGGTCAGATGTGGTGCCTGGAAGAGGAGGGAGCATGCACCTTCATGCCCTGCTTCTCCTGGCAACTGATGCAAAATAATCTTCCCAGTCACAATTTCCCTTAAATTATCATAGAATCATAGAATAGTTTGGGTTGGAAGGGACCTTCAAGGCTAATCCAGTCCAACCCCCTGCAATGAGCAGGGACATCTTCACCCAGATCAGGTTGCTCAGAGCCCCGTCCAGCCTGGCCTGGGATGTCTCCAGGGATGGGGCATCCACCACCTCTCTGGGCAGCCTGGGCCAGGGTTTCACCACACTCACTGTAGAAAATTTCTTCCTCAAGTAATTCTGAGATTTTAATTTCAGTGGAGTTTGTGAATATCTGTCATTTCCCATTGTGGCTGGTATCGTGTTTTGTGGCTGGACTGGTATGTTCAGGGGAGTGGAAGATCAGGCAGGGCATGTGACGTACACGAGACAGTGCGCTCTGGCCAGGTGGTGTATGATTGCGTATTCCCACCATCATTTTCTCTTCCATTAAGTGTGTTTAACAATATGCCTTTTTAAAAAAAAAATCTCAAAGGAAGATGTAAATAACAATTAAGTGGTGGTTTTTTTGTGTAAAGCATTCAAAGAGAGCCTGCTGTGTAAGGTAAATAGGGTTATTTTGAAGTCATATTGAAAAGCCATCAAGTTACTTGCCTAAGGACAAGCTCACTTTTCAGCTGCTAAATTTCTTTTGCCCTGTAAATTAGTGGTAGTAATGCTAAGAGGTTATAAAAGGGGAAAATACGGCCATGAGGTTACATTAGTTAAAACCATTTATCTTAAGTACTGAGCTGCCTTTTAAATGATAGTTATGTATTTAGGAAACCTACATCAGTTTTGCTGAGTCCAAGCATTTCAAAAGTCTCAGATCCTGAACCCTTTGAAAATACTCTGAAAAATATTTGTCTAAGCTTATAAGTGGACCTGGCATTTCTGCTTTAGGTCATCTTGCTTAGAGAGAACTTCACTGTGATGATGGCAACACTGCGCAGGGCTGGAATGGCCGCTGGACTAGTGGAGGGTGGATTGGTTGTTTTTCACACTTAAGTGTTAGCTTACCAGCTGAGTTTAGTATGTAATGTCACACTTTAAACAGAGCCTGTTTTCAGAGTGTGGTGTAAGCACTGAGCTTGTTAATGTTCAGGTATCGTTTCTCTTGCTTCTGGTCAGCCCTGTAGTGTGGAGGTTCAAAACAGGGATTTCTTAGGCTGTTCGACCTCTGCACTTGTATTCCACTCATCCTGTTGAGTCAGCTGTGTTAAGAGAACAAAGTTCAATTTCTTCCAGTTTTGGGAGGAAAAAACAAAGAGTTTCTGCTTTACATAGCTACAATCCAAAAGCAGTTGGCTTGAAGAGCAGATCTATTTGTTTGTCTGAATATTGACAGTTTTATAGATGCAGCAGCAGAAGAGGAGAAAAAACATGCACTTGATCTGGACAGATATTGTGTCCATCAAACCAACCTCTGGATGTTGTTGCCAAGAATGTGTTTTTGGTTTTGCTTTTTTAGAGCCTTTTAATGGTTACACACCACTCATACAGCTGTTTATGATTAGATGGCTTCAGAGGTGCTTTTCTTCCTACAGAAAGTTTCTCTTCCTTTGAGGCAACAAACTGTGTATCAAGTCATCCTGCACAATAAAAAATAATAATGGAAAGGGATTTGAATTTTGTCATTCAAATTCTGTGTTGATGATTCAGACTTTCTGGTTGTGTCTCTGTTTGTGGTGGGTATGGCCAATCATCTGTCTGTGCTGGAGAGGCTGGTGGCTTTAGTACAGGTACCTGGCAGCAGGTGGTCATGTTGGCATGACCCCAACAGCCAGCTGGGCAGAATGGATGAAGAGATTGAAATACGTGCAATTCCCAGAAACAACGTGGTTTTTTATACTACTTGGAGCTACCTTTGACCACTTGGGCCTTTATTAGTGTTTAAGGTGTGATGTCTTTAACTGGTCTCTTGATTTAGACGCTGCCCAGCTGCAGCAGCCTGCCCAAGACTGTCAGAAAGGAGTCCACTCAGCCCTTTCCCACCATGTTGTCACCTGCTGCCCAGAAGCTTCTGCAGAGAATAACAGGAGTGTGGCTGTTTGTTCAGGACTTTCTGGGATCTAGGAGCTTGGTTAAAGCTGCTGTTACTGATCTGGAATTGCTTCCAGATGTTTGGAAGTCCTGGACAAATGGCCGCAGTGTGTGGACATGCTGGATGCAGGTGCTGCATTGCTGTGTAGCCACCCAGGGTCTCCCCATGGGAATCCTGAATTGAAATGCAAATCCTTCTGCTTATGAAGGAAAAGATTGGACATTGCAGATCATCATTTTCAGGTGTGGCATGTGCTGGGTTTGGTTTTCTTCTGTTTTGTTTTTTCCCCTTTTTTCCCTCATTACTAGCTGACAGTCACTCTTCTTGATAGTGGAAAAAGTTCAGTGAGTGCAGGGTGAGACAGCATTTCATACTGATCCAAAAAGAGTTTATCCCAAGCTTGGCTGCTGTGGGGCATTTGGGTAGGAGCAACCTCTTGTACCATGGCCAGAAGACTTTAACTTTTAATATTGACCCTTTCTATATCCTTGTAAATTTCTGCCTGAACATACGGTGGTATTTTAGCAGATCACCCAGTTTAATTAGTTATGTAGGTGAAGCTGTGTGTGGTGTGGTAGTTATTTTAGGCCTTCAGATAGTACGGGGGCCTTGCAAGGTGAATGTGCAAAGAAGCTGTCTGCAAAATAGGAGATGTGCAATGTTTTTTCAGATCTCTAGCATCTTGCAAACATACATTTTGCATTTTGTCCCATAAAAAGATGCTATAACAGTAACCTGGGATAATTACAAGAATCTACAAGATTTACTTAGGATCTATTTAATTAGAACAGTGAGTAAACTTCCTGATCCTTATTTTCAGCCTTTTTTTTTTTAATAACATTTCCCTCACTTCCTGTCCCCTGAAAGCTGGAGGTAGGTCTGGCTTGGGCTGAGAGCTGATGGGGTGAAAGTATTTGGCAGCTCCTTCAATCTCCTTGAAAAATGGTTCTGTCTGGATAAAAAAGCATTAGGTTAATTCAACAAGAGTAAGTAACCTTATGGTATCTGAAGGACTGGGCCATGGGGTCCCAAATACGTAAATGAATCAAGACCACAGTGTATCCATTTAATAAATTTATAAAGACATTCAAGCTTCATATCACATCAGTGTAGCTGTAAATGCAGTTTCCAGGAGTTTAATGTGGAAAGTGAAGATGAGGAGAGGGGAGTGCTGAAATGTGATTTGGTCACTACTTAAACAGGAGGTAGCCCCAGTCCCGCTTTCCATCTGGGGTATTAATAGTGTCTTACGGGAATGCTGATTAGAGAAGCAATTTTAAGAGACCTTGTGTCATGACTGCAATGTCCTGTCATTGTGAGTGGTGGCTTTAGTAATGCTGAGGAAAGTAAACGAAATCACTTCAGGAAAAGCTTTTATGTTGAAAACAACAGTCTCCTGCGTGCTGTTCAGAAGTGGAACAAATGTGACTTAAGTGTGATTGATTGTTCTCATTTCCACTGAATTTTTTGTTGAGATATGGGTGAAATAGCTTTGGAGAATGTGTGTGTATATATATTTACCCATACAGATATGTACATGAAACTTAGTGAGGCATTGCACAAAGCCTTTTTGGTAATCAGAGCAGTTGCTAAGCTGTGATTATTATTGCTCTCCACCGTGGAAAGGTTTAGTCAAAGTGAAAATGCTTGAGGGGCTTCTGAAAGTGATAGTTTGTGTCACCGTTACGCTGATCACGGACTAGAAGGAAAATGCACTTGCACAGTCAGCACATTTTCTGAAATCAGCAGTATCTCTTTCTAGGAATGTGGTTTTGCATTCAGCCTGTGGTTTCATGAGCAAAATCAAGCCTGATGGTTCCCTGCTGCCCACAGTGGGACAGGTTCCCCCACTGCCCTGCGTGGGAACCACGCTGATGCTCCTCAGGCCTTCCTCCCTGCCATTCGGTGCACCGAACACCAGTGGAAACCTGCTTAGTCTCTGTTGCTGCGTTAGTTTCCTGTCATGTTAGTGAGTTGAATCAGCTCCTGGGGAAGGCAGGTTTGGTAAATAGGCATAAGGTAGCTGGGAAGTGTTGGTGGGAAGGAGAAGAGCAGTGGAGGGAATGAGACACCCTGGTTTTGGCTGTGGTGAGATGTTGCGTGATTCATCCTGTCTCGTAAACCTGCAGCGTGAGGTTTCAGTGGGTTTTTTTGCTTCCTGTGCCTGTAGAATTAGCTGTGTATGTATAGGTTTGTCAGGCCTGCCGTCCCATGAGAGACTGGGTCATTTGAGTCCATGCCGTGGTCTCAAGTACCAATTTGAGAGCAGATGTAAAGGAGGGAGATTGTAATTGTACAGCACATGCAAAACCTGATTTCCCTGATTTTCACTACTCACATTGTGTGAGGGGCCTCTTTTGAGAAGTTTTCTTATATATGGAGTTTTTTCATGCTTTTGAATACACTGAGCCAAGTCCCTGCTGGTTGCTGGCTTTAGGAATATTCATGGTTTGGTTGAACTTCATGAGCCATCAGGGCTACAGTCAGACTGTGCTCAGATTGCTTAAAAATGATGACTATGGAGATTAACTCGAAATGGTAAACTGCATGGGAAAGGCCTGTTACCATGAAAACTGACAGGCAGTTTCTATCTCTACTGTAATGATGCTTCTGTCTCAAACAGAAAATGCAGCTGCAAGTTTCGGTAGGTCTTGCTTTTTTATTTTTGCAACTATTTGTCTGTCTTGAGGGTTTAAGTTATTTTGTAGCTGACCTTGTCACACAGCAGGGAATTGAATATTCGCTAATCAGTATTTTAAGTAACGTTTTAAAGATCCTAGCGTATGGACTTCAGAAAACTCTCTTTTGTCTTGTTCTGCAAGATGTCATTTGACACTGTTTATAAAACATAGACAGATGCCTGTGGATCTGTATTAACAAATTACATAAGCTTATTATTTAGCTTAAAATAATCAGGTCTATGTAGGATTTATAGTGTAATGTATATCTTTGTGAAGGAGATTGAAAGCTAACATGATAAAGGGGTTTTTTATTCTTTTAAACAAAAATGTCACCATCGGAGAGATTTTTGAGGAATAATTGGCAGGTGTGGAAGCAGTGAAGATAAAGGCTTCTAAAAGCCTACGTTCAGTCGGCTGCTCATGTTACTCTAGAATGTACCTGCATGTATGTTCTTTGCTCCTCAAGTTTTTCCTGTTTTTTATTTTTGGTGTACTATAATTTTAAATGAAATCAAGGGGAAATTTTGAGTCAGAATGAAGAGTGACTTTGGGTGATCATTTTGTGTTTAAATAAAAACCAGGGGGATAGGTACTCAAGTAAAAGTCTTTCAAGACTGGACTGAAACTTTAAGTGTTTTGAGGAGGGAAGATTTATTTTGCTTCAGCACTTGACAGGGATCAGTTTTCAAGGTTTGTACAGTGGGATGTTTAGTGATAGTGAACTCATCCTTAAAGGGTCATTTACAGGAATTCAACCTTCAACTGAACTTGTAATCTTGTTATTTTTAATTAGGAAAGGGGTGGTACTCTTTCAGCTATGGAGACATCTTCTCTTTCGGCCTGTTTCCTACCTGCTGGCTTTTGCTGCTTCTGAAGTCCACTGTGTTTGATGGGACTGGGGCGAGCAGATCCCAACTGCCGCAGCTCGAGGCCTGAGTTACAGAGCAACATTTCTTCATTTTATGAAGGGCCCCATCCACTGATGAGCATTTTCAATCCATTTGCACCTGTGGAGGTAGGAAAGGCGGCCCAAGCACATCCCAGTCCGGCTGGCAGCTTGTGAATCGTGTGTTTCAAAGCTGCTGCTCTCATTCCAACTTTGCGGCCGGCGGCGTGTTTATCAGATCTTCCTGACATTCAGCACTGAGCAGATGTTCCCTTTTTTAGTATGAAGTGGTGTTCCTGATGCGCTAGCTGAGATTAGGGAGGGGAAGGCTCATAACATTTCATGCTCGAGTGAAGCACCTATACGTCAGCACAGAAGGGCTTCTGGCAGGCAAAACCAAGGGGGGGAAAACCTAAACCCAACCTCAGAAGCCCCGTCCATCTGCTTTTCACAGAATGCCTGATGTTGCAAACAGGGTCCGCATGCTCCGGCCCTGGCCATGGACTAGAGGCACTGACTGCTGGCCTGTTCTTCAGCTGGGCTGGATGCAGATGGCAGGTCTCCCATGTGTCCCTGGGGCTGGTGATGAAGTTAAAGCAGAAGATGACATGCAAGTTGCTGTTGAGCTGAAAGCTGCTCTGTCTGGCGCTCCACGTCTCTGTGGCTGTCAAAAAGAAGGTATCTTTGAAAGGAAATCTCCTTTTCCTCTTCAGATGTGCGTGTATCCATATGCACCAACATCCAGAATTCACTGTTTCTTCTTTGAAGACCAAAGGATGACCTGCCAGTAATCCAACTGACAGATAAAAGCAAGACATTTTACTGAAAGAAGAGCAGATGTAGTGAATGACAAGTGCTGGTGAAGCTGAGTGGACTCTATAGGAACTATTTGATGGAATAATAAGGGTTGGATAGAAAAGAAATGACAGGGCAGTTTAGGAGAGTTGTGGAAAGGAATGCATAGAGGAGAAAAGGCACAGGTAGAGTCCCTGTAAGTTTAGTGTGTCTGTGTATGTGGAGAAAAGGAAGCAATTTGGGCCCAAATAAAAGACATGAAATAAAAAGGAAAACTTTGCCTACACGTTCACTTTGGAACATGGATAACCTACCAAAAATGATGCTAATGTTATGAATTAAAGGAAAATCTGCTAATGCTTTGTAGAAGGCTGTAATAGTTTAGAAATCTTTTTTTTTGAGTTTAGTTTCAGTAACAGCTACCATAAAATTTTCTAAATTGGAAGAGTAGCTATCCAATTTGTGGTTGGTGTGTACATCTCTCCTGATCTTGAGGTTGCTCTCATTAGCAGTCAGATAAGCCTTTAGATATCACCTCTCTTTTCTGCATGGTGGTGCCCCTTGGGCACTCAATATAGCACCATGGATTATTGGGCAAAAAATGGCTGCGTGTGTAGCTCCAAATGGAAGTCAGTGGGAATTAAGCACGTGACAGCTGCTCGTGTCTCTGAAAACTGCCATAGGATTTTTTTTTTTTAAATTTTTAAATCATTCTGAATTTAACTTTAGGAAGGAAAAAGAAAACAGAACAAACAAACAAAACCCCAAAAACCAAGACAGACCAAAAAAGTGAACAACCACCAAGTCAACCTAAACCAAAAATCCTGCCCCTGCTCCCAGTGTAGTGAATATGTGCTATAATCTTCCTATTAGTGTGCATTTTGGTACCTTTATGTGCTGCCTGAGGTGGGATACCAACAGTTCTGCATTGGTTTGGAAACCATTAGAACTTGTGCCCTACCATTAGAACTAGCAGCCCTTTCGGGAGCACCCACGAGCGTACAAAGGACTGGAGTGCACATTCGCCATTGAAAGAGGTAGCATTTTGCTGAGAGAGAGACTCGGAAGACTTGTTTTCTTAGATAAGCACAGGCTGCTGAAGTCTGCTCTGTGTTTACACGCGTGTTTTTGTGCCTGCTTTTTGATGATGCGTGAATTCCTGTGCAGCTGAGCGTGAGCATAAGTACGGCTCTCTCTCTTTGCCTCCTGAAACTGATTTTTATGAAGTCTGGAATTTCCTTGCCTGTCATCTTTAATTTACTCATTTTCAGGAATACAGTAACAGCAGTACTGTGGGTAGGGCGATTTGTGGAATTCCAATACTGATTTATTAAAAATACAATGGTTTTGAAACCTGTTTTTGTTATTTTTGCTCTAAGCAGGCATTTAATTTTTATAGGCTTTTTTTTTTTCCGTTTGGCCCCAGTGCGGAGCTCTCATGTAAACCAAGCAGAATGCTTCCTGTCGTTGTCTGATAAAAAGTGCACTTCCATTCATTGTTTCCATGCAACTTCCTATCCTTTCTACCGTAAAGAGGGATAAATCTGAGACAATTTATGGACTATCTCTGGGGAAAAGAGACTTTCACAACAAAAAGTTTGAATGTTGTTTGGCATAATGAGCAAGGAATGTTAGAAATAGTTTGTTCATTTCTTCTTCTTTGTACGTTCTTGGTGCTGAAGACAATTTCATCCATTAACACTGATGAAGACTGAATAGTTAGATTTAGTTCCTCCATTAAGGCTGTTAAGGCATAGAGTTTACTTGCATTTCAGGCCCTGCTTGTTATCTGAAATAATTCTGTATCTTCTACAGTGTTGATACAAGTTTGTGATGGAATTCGGGTATTTCTGAAATACAGCCATGTCTGGAGGAGGAAGCCCTCAATCTGAATAATGCTGGCCACTGTTTAAAAAAGGACAAGTGCTCCATGGGATCTGAGATTTGTGCAAGAGGATCCCCTACATTTGTATTTTAGACCAGTTGCTGGAGACTTGTCTGTTTTCTACTACTTGAGGGTAACAATGGGAAAAACTCAGCAGCGCTTTCTAAAACATTGGTGGACTTCTTTGTTTTCAGTTCTTTGGCATGGAAAATAGAAGTTGTGCTCTCTGGCTTTATTTAAATGAAGGTCAACACGTTGATGCCGTTCTGTTTATACAGATTAAAAAGATGCTCTTATGTTAGCAGAGTGTTTTCCAAATACTCACTTGAGAGACGGGATGCGGGGAGAGAGAGAGACAGTATGTATGGATGAGCGTGGGCGTTTAGACAGGGAAAAATACTAGAGAAGAGTTCCTGTGCGCGGTGTTTTGCTGCAAACCTCAAGAGAAGGTCGGGCTCTGGCAGTGCTGGTCAGAGAGAAGTGCAGCAGAGGTTACATGAAACACGGCTCTGTGGTGCGGTACATCTGCTTTGAAAGACGTCTTTGTTTTCCAGGTACAGATGTTTGTTTTCTGAGATTATGCCTCATGCGTAGCAATGTCTTAAAATTGTGCTCAGTGGATGTTAAAGCAAACAGGTTTTTCATTCATTGCCTGTTCTGTTTAATTAGCTTAGTAGGTGCCTAAACAAGACAGCTGGAGCTTCTTTTGTTAAACAAGATACTGACTGATTGACGTTGCTTCTAAGCAGCAGTACATTGCTATAGAAGTTGAGTTTTATTTGATGAGTAACTTTTCCAGTTGACCTTGCATCGATTTTACATCCTGGTAAGGACAAAACATCAGTAGAAGCTTATTTTTAAGAAAGTAGAAGAAAGCATTTCTATTTTCAAAATATAATTTGAATTTTTTCCCTCATGGAAAAAATTGAGAGATCTGCAAAGGCAACACTTGAGCTTTGATCATCTCTGCTAACCAGATGAAATAAACCTGGTGCTTTTACTAGTAGCCAGGAGCAGTGGGAATGGATATCTTGTGCAACACATCTGAATAGAAACATAATTTTGCTTGGAAGGAGAGCCAGCATCAGGAATTGGTACCAAATATCACAGCAACCCAAAAAAGGTGTGGGGCATGTCATCTGTGGGTCTGAATGGTTCCTGGTGGGCAGGCAGGAGATGCTAGACGGACTTTACTACACCTAACAGAAATGTCTAGAAAGACTGCAGTAAATAGAGGACCAAAATACATTGCAGATTAAGTGTTATCTCATATATTGAAACATCTATATTGTTTGGCTGATACGCGAAATAGGTCTGGACAGAGTTGATGGTGATGATAGGGAACTGAAATTAATTGGGGCTTGATAGCTGGGGATTGAGAGCACATAGCAAGGTCTGACTGCATGGAGCATTAACAGCAGAGACCAGCGTAAAAGTGAAGGATGTGGGTTAATGTGAAGTTCCAGAGGATAGGGTTTTTTTCCTTGGAGAAAGGGGAAAGGGGCAGGGTTGGTGTCATGAGGTGGAGCTGCTGAAGATTAGTGGGCTTTGAGCACTGGAATGGGGAACCTCTGCTGTGTTTTTTGCATAAGCTCATTTTTAGTTAATACAGCTTGTATGTTTTAACTCCTCCTACAAGCTAATCTTGCCATCTATACTGAATATTCCTGGAAGATGCATTTTCTTTTTCTCAGTTTAAGTTTTATAACTCACTCATTGAAAATACATATATGTGGGGTCTGAGATTTTTAATTTTTTTTTTTTTCCAAAATAGCCAAAATCAGCCCATGTCCATGAATCTTTCCCCCTGTAATTCTAAACCTCTCCCCTTGGCCTCCTATGGTATTTCACTCAAAAGCAGTTCCACCATGAAAAATACTCTTTTCTTGCTGACAGGAAGCCTGTGCTAGATGTAGCAGTAAAGGAACTCCCTGAAAATTAAGGATATGAAGAGAAAATTACGCAGCCCTGTGTGCAACAGCTATGCTGTGTTTTTGTTTTCAGTACGTCTCTCTTTTTTTCATATACCACTCACTTGATTTTATATGCGTATCATTTTCCCATGGCCTTTTTTGCTCCTTCTATCCATTTCTGCCAGAGCCCTAGAATCCATTCAAAGGCTTTCATGAACATTTACTCAATTTCAGTCCCACTTTGGTTGCAGTTCACAAGGGATCTGCTGTTTCTTCTGCTGAAGTACAATCTGCTCTAAATTCATTGATATCGGCCAGTGGTTATGGTTGCACAAACCCTCATCAGAGTTATCCAACAAATGTGGAAAATGTGAGCTTTTAAGAGGTTTTAAAATACTTTTCCTGGGGAATTCCTAGTTTATGTTAAATAACTCTTATTGAAGGGAGATATCTGCTACATTTCAGCACAGTTCATAGTTGCATGAGAAAAAGCTTGTAAGACCTAATATGTAATAGCAATAGTAAAATAACTGCCTATGTAAGTGTTGGGATATATTATAAAAATACTAAACATTTTTTTTGCTGGTATTGGGTAAACACATAAAAATGACAAAAAGGCGAGAATACCTGAATTAGAAAAAAGAAAGATTTAGTACTGCAAGCTTATTTCTTTTTCCTCTCAATCCCCAGCCCTCTAACATATCAAAGCTTTTATTGCAATGTTAAGCATATCCTATATTAACTGCTAGTCTTTTGAAACTTAAATTACTAGGTGCACAGTGTAAATAAAAACTAACTGAAAAAAAAAACCTACACTTGAAAATGTATTTCCTAAATATTAAATTATCCGGGTACTGCCTTTTTTTTTTTGTTTTTGTCAGAACAAATCTGCGATTGTTGTTGTTCCCATGCATTTCTGACTATGTACTAAGGCAGAAAAGTGATATTGAAACATACTGACATTTTATTTGCTGTTGAATATTTTTTCCTCTTCCTTACCGAAGTCATGGCAGATTAGCAGCAGCATCTTTCTGTGTTACATCTGCTGTGTTTCATCAGAGTTGGAACTGCTGCCATGAGCTGTATAGAACAAGAAGACCATAAAGCTCTCCTCCCCTCCCCAGCCAAATAGTCTAGAAGACACTAAAATGAATCAGCAGTAGATTTATACCAATATAAAATGCTTTGGACAGTAATCTCCTATTTTCATCTTCCTGTTGGCCAGTATGAAGGTCCAATGTACAAATCTTCCTTTCAATATCTTGCTTCTCTCCCTGCATCTCTTACGGTGATCACGCTTATTCAGAGAGGAAAATCGTGGAATTCGGGAAGAGTGTTGGACAGTCCAGCTCCTATTTCTTCATGGTCATCTGTAGTAAAAGCTCCTCTTTGTATTAATGGTGGAGGTTGTCCATTGTCCTCTACATCATTTAAATCACCAGGAATTTGACTTGCCAGGTGCTCTTCTGTGGAGGAGTTTGCAGGAATTAATTTAGTAGTTGTTGTTACAGAGCTACCCATACCAATAAGTAGTCATGACTTATCTTCTCTTTGACAGGGATTGCTTCTCTCTGTAGATTATTTGCCTCAATCCTTGAGTATAATTTTTTGGTATAAATGCTTCCCTCAGTAAGAAAGCCTTTGTGAGAAGAAGGTTGTGTAGGTGGTAACAATTACTCCATGTGGAACAGTGGCCCTTCCATGCACTTTTATCTTTAGAAATGAGTGGTGACGGTTATAGGAAGAAGTTATTACTAAGTCTGCTCAAGCGTTCTGCAGTGAATCTTAAACTTCTCAGTTCAAGAGAAAATGGCTTCCTCTCCTCTTGTTCTTACAGAACCATGTTGTCATTCAAAAGTAGGTTTTGAGGATCCTGTCTGTTTTCTTCTGTCTTGTTCCAGTTGTCATTGTCACTAGCTGATGTAATAAAATGCCCTTAAATTAACCTTTTCCAAAAGAACTTCTGTGAAAGTCTGTCATTTGGGCATACTGAAACCTCTGCTTGGATAGTTAGCCTCCTCTAAGACTTGCTTTTCAGCAAATGAAGTGATGAATTCCATCAGGATCTACACTAATTTGTATTACTTTGTACCTGACAGCACAGAGATCTCTGGTGTTCCTCAGGTCTGGATTTTGAAATTTTTGTCTTCGTGTATAATGACTAGATTTGTGTCATTCCCTCATTCAAAAATCAATCAGAATAAATCAGTCCTTCTTCTGAGGAGTGTTATATCCCATTGGTGGGGCTTGTATCCTCTCGTGTGGCGTACAGGAACCATGCTGGTGTGCTGTGGAGCCCCCAGCACAGATTCATGCAATTTGCAGGAGCTGGTCACACTTTTCAGCTGACAACACTGTAGAAATCTCCATGGAAATACAACAGAAAGTATATTAGCCTTTACTATTTGAATAAAATTCATCACAGTTACGGGTTGATCTCGGGTTGTTGTATTATCCCCTTTAGTGTCTTACTCCCATTTCTGCTACTTTCTTACAGCAGAACACATGTTACTCATTAGTAGCATGGATGATACGGGAAACAAGAATGTTGAAATTGTGTTGAATATGTTCCAGATGTTAGTATCCAACAAGGTTGGGTGTACATTAAGATTTCTTTTACAATATTCTTATTAATTGGAAGTGGAAAGTAATTCAATACCGAACGATTCTCTAGAATTCTAAGTTCACTAAACATTTGCCATCATAAAACATATGTAATAAGTCGTTCTTATAAAACTGCCTAACCTGTTTTCCATCTTCAAAAGGCATTAAGCAACTAACATTTGATTGTGGTGAGAGGCAGGATTTGCTAATGAGGTTAAACGGATACGTGGTCTGAAGTTAAAGAAAGGCCCAGGGATGGCTGTGTGTGCTCACTCGCCTTCTCGGCAGCGATGGGACCGAAGGCTTGTAACGGCACTATATCAACTGGAAAATACTTTTGACTCTTTAAGTGCCAGTTTGATGGGGATGAGATGCGAGAGAGTACCTGGATGTGTTTGGAGCTGATGAGGCGATCTCAATGCGGTAATTGGATGAACTGGCCCTTAAGCGGTCATGTCAGTGTATTTTGGCAGGATGCGGGTGTTGCTGATGAGGGCGGCAGGAGTGGGAAGGTGGCAGAGCCCATCCTGGCGTGTGCGCCTGGCAGAGCAGCAAAGCCCAGGCAGGATGAGGCTGCCGTTTCATGTTGACTTTCAATTGCAAGTAGGTGGTGTGGAGGTGATAAACAATCTGATGAGTAGAGCAAGGACTTTCTGTTTGTTTTTTTCAGAGTGGTAATTATGCATTTTGTAGGATTTAAACTACCTAGGGGAGATAACTAGCTTTCCAATCAGAAGAAGGTGGCAGGAGGGAAGGAAGATAAGCAGGAGGAATCTGTGAGAGAGCCAAGAAGAGTGGGAGCAGCTAATTTGAAAAAAGGAGAGCTCTTGCCACTCTCACTGGAGTGGCAGTGCCTTGGAGTGACACCGACCTGTCTTCAACTGGGACAGATCTACAGGTGCAGCAGGTACTGCTGGAAAGAAATATTGTTAATGAATGCTTAGTAAATACCTCAGGCAGTGCTGGGGGTTCATGCAGTGTAAGAATAGACTAAAATACAGCATAAATGGAGAGAAGGTAGCAGAAGGAACTGTCTTATGCCATGTACAGGCTGAGCATCAGTGGGCTTTCTGACCTAGAAATGTTTTCCTTTTGCTTGGCACTAGCTCCAGGCATGCAAACATACACTGGGCATGCCACTACACCCACTTTAGTCATTGGGCAAATACATGAATTTCAGTGCACAAAGTTTGCTGTTTGGTATCACCAGCACATTTAAGAGAAATAGTTTTAATGAGAGCCTTGAGTTGCTAGGAAAGATAGTATGGGCCCAGGACATAGCTACACAGGCACCTGTGTGAAACTGGGTGAAAATGTAACCCCTCTGTTATTTACCCACCATCATCCTCATAAGTGGGCAGCCTGACAGCGTCTGTGGTCTGAGGGCAGTGGAGCCAGCCTCCGATAGGTACTCTGAAGTTCTATTCAAATTTCAAGGGCTGTATCTCAGTCACTTATGAGGCTGGTCTGAAAGCAACTCTACCAAATGCAGTAACTCCCCCAAAACGTTGGTTTCTTATCCTGAGCAGCTCTGAGCAACTCTACACATCCACTCCTTCAAACCATTGCTGGCAGAAGTGGTGTGCCTCAGGCTGCTGGGGCGCGGGCCAGTGCGTGTCTGGATGCCCTGCAGCTGCACTGGTGTAAGAGCAGGCCTACGTCATAAGCCCTGCTTAAGAAGTCCTGCTTAAGACTGGTACAGGCGCTTGGGCTCGCTGCCAGCAGTGTGGCGGGGTTTCTGCAGGAGATCTGGCCCGAGTCCAGCTGGACGAGCGCAGGCAGAGCGGGCATGCCTCCGTCTGCCCTTTGCTGTGCAGATAAGCTCCACTGCACAGGGTTATTCAGGATGTGAACTGCTCCCACCAGGAGTGTTTCCATCTTGCATATCAAGCAGAACAGAAGGCCTTGAAAGAAGGCGCATTTCTGTTGTGAGCACATGGGGTGCTGGTGAGGGAGGCAGTTACAGACAGCCTGAACGTACCAGCCACCAACCATCTTCACGTGGATGAGTCCTTGTAGGAAGTGAGGGGCAAATACAGATGTCTTCTCCTCTAATGTGGCAAATTGTACAGAATGAAGACCAGGCGAAGGCTGGAGGTGAGGACTGGTAAATGTACTGCATGGAATAGGCATTTACAAGGGAATCTATCCACTGAGTGGACGGAATTAGCTCTTTCTCCTGAACCCTTGCTAAGGAAAGTACATGATTTTGTCAGCAACTCCATTTCTGTCTTGTTCTGAGTCTTGCACCTTGTTATTCATGTGTGTGTTATGATAGAAGCATCTTAACAAATGTCAGCTCCGTTCTGACCAGCAAGACGCAACTAAATGAACAAGCCTTCCTTGGCTCTCAGTTTGTTCCCCAGCCCAAGAAATGCTTGTGGAGTTTAGAAATGCTTTTTGTGGAGGTTGCATAACACAGTCTGCTGCAGGACTTACACATCGGTGCCTGGGCTAATTGATTAGTAGGTTCTCTGATCTGCACTTGTACATCAGGAAAATTATGTCTCTCTGCTGGTTGTGTTATTGTTACAAATTCTAAATATTTCCTCAACCGTTAAGAAAGGCATCTCTTTCATAGGGACTTATTTTTTTAACTGAGTGTCATTGATTTGACTGGTCCATTTTGTATATGTATTCTTAAAAAGGAATTTAAAAAACCCGGATAAACCTCAAATCCTCCAATCCGGTGGTCAGTGCTAATACCAAGCTCCTCATATAGCAGCAGAAAGTTTGTTTATGCTCTGTACCCCAAGCACAGGCATGCGTAATTTATGCCTTGAGCATTGCATTTAACAAATATCCCGGTTCTGTGGGAGCTGGCAGGACATGCACTATGCACCGGTGGGTTTCTGGAACAGCCCGTTTGGCAGGACAGGGCTCGTGTGCCCTGAGGTGCTGCAGAAATCTCCCTGTGCTCAGGGGCTTTGCTTTTTCCAGGTCAGCTCTGTTTTAAGTTGGACTCTCCTGACTACTAAATGGCCAGCGGCTCATTGTACCTTGAGTGAACTGTCTTTTGAACCAGCAAAGTGTAGGTCAGTGCTGATACAATTAACTATGTGTGTAAACTGAAGTCAAATGATCTCTAGTTCTACAATGGCTGAATGTAGACTTCACAAAACCTGACAGCTCTGCCGTTCAGTCGGTTGAGGATTTTCTTTCATTTTGAACCTTTTTTGAAAGAAGTCTTTTACTTCAATTGCAGATGTACACTATCTGGGAAAAAAATCATGCTTCTGTCTTAGATTTCACTTTCATGCCTTGCAGCCTCTGAACTGACTGGCTCATTTGACTCTAAATCTCATCTGAGTGACTTTGGTGCAAATTAGGGGTTAAGTGAATTAACGTTCTCCTGTGACCTTCTGAATCAAAAACATGCTGTATCTGTTACTGTCAGGGGTGGGCTTGAGCCATTTTGGAAACGCAGCATTGCTTTTCATAAATATTTGTCTTGCTTTAGTTTCCTGAGATATAGTTTAAATGTAAACTCCTCTGTATGCTTCAGCTTTTACGCTATCTTGCTATGTCACATCACAGTGTCTCACGTACTATATAAGAGTATGGCACTACATCATGCTGTGGTGATTATTTGAAAGGGCGTACACTCTATTTTGGACTAGATATCTGTTATCAGTGTAGATAATTGCTGTCAGACACAAAATAGACTCAGTAAACAAACATTTCATTTTATCATGTGACAGATCCCCGCTGTTTTGAACCACGTATTTGAACTACGTTCACTATAAATCAGCACTGCTTCAAAAGCAACAAATCCAACTCGCCCAAATCCTTCCTGATGTAATTACTTTATCCTAGAGATTAACTTTTTATTGTTAGATGTACATGATTGCATTTTTCAATGTTTGGACATAACAATGTTTGACATAAACAAATAAGTCATATAAGATGAACCAATTCCTCCTCCCACTATTGCTGCTTTGTTTGTTCTCCTTTGGGGTTTTTTTTGGCTTTTTTTTCCTCTTTTGCCCTTGGTTTCCTCCCTGGTAAATACAAGAGTACTTTCAATTTTGGAATTCATATTTTCAATTTGGACTTTCAGAGGGAAATGAACAAATGAGTTAACATATTCAAGGGAACTTAAAAGGGCAATGAAAATAAATGTCTTCATTTTGTGGATGATGAACATGAAGCCTCTGCTTGTGTTACCGTGGGTTTTGTGACCAAAAGGATTATTGTTATTAGTATTTGTCAGGTATAATCTATGTATTGCGGTTTTCTCCAAATGAAGTGCATATGTGTCTTCCTCTGCAGGTCCTGTGCCCAGGAGTGAATGTGTTTTATCGCCTGTTAACAATTCGCATCCTGTCCATGCCTTACTGGAGAGTTTTACAGTGTTATCCGGCTGTGCCAGCCGAGGCACGACCGGCCTGCCGCAGGAGGTGCACGTCCTCAACCTCAGAAATCCCGAGGAGGGTCTTGGCAATCACGAAAGAGAGGTAAAGGGGAAATTGCCTTTCATCCAAATCCCTGGCTACAAGTGCGTCTGCAAATGGGAACGTTCTACGTTAATTTGCCGAATAAAGTTATTTCTGAATTGTGACCAGAATGAGTACAAAGAAGGATGTGCAGTTTGCATGGATGCTGTCCACCTATGCTTTGTGTGTCATATGAGTAAACCGCTTCCATACCCAGCCACTCTCTCCATCACCTTTCACAACCACGAAGTACACTTAAAAAGGGTGGTGGGGTGGGCGAAGGAAATAAGAAACAGATTTAGATCTACCAGAGGCCTTATAGAATTGGCTGCCTTCAAAAGCAGATCGTTTACCTAAATGTGTTGTAAATTAATGTGAATACTTTTGGATCCCTGCCATGACCACTATAAACAAATATTTAAATTCAGATTCTTTTACCCCTGTAATACATCCTTAATGCTTCTTTGGAGGGTGGAGGGCTTGGGGGGAGGCACATGGGACTGCCGTACAGAAAGCAAATGTTGCTGACTGTGGTAGTACTTAAATACAGTTCCAATTACTTATTTATGTATGTTGTACTCAGAGGGACTGGCAAGAACTTTAGCTTCTCTGAAAGCAACAGCACAAGAGGAAAATTTTTGATGTTAAGTCGTGCAGTACTGTTGTTTACTCTCAAAACACATCAAAACAGAACGCCAAAGTGAAAAGAAAACATTGCATACCATGACAGTTGAGCTTTTTAGTTCATGTTCTTACAGTATTACACACACAAATCCTTCGCACTGCATCCTGTGAGAGCAGTGTGCATGTACACAACGAGCAGAATTTGTAATGAAAGAACAAAGATGATGATCTAGCAGGCGGAAGCTGAGAAAAAGAGGGTCTAAATCTGTGCTGAAAGAGATTTTAAGTGGAGTCTTTTATAGTGATTTAAATAAAGGCGGGTACTCTTGGCCGTAATCAAAGTCTTTCTGCTGACTTCAATAGTAGCCTTGTTGGGTTTGTAGTGTGTGCAGCTCAATGTGTATTGTATGTATCCATGAAACTTCAACTGTTGTGTTCATTTTCTGTATTTACACTGAAATGTCTAGTGTATGACAAAAAAGTTATTTACTATTTTTTTCAGTAGGCATCTTGTTGGCTGCCCTTAATCAAAAATGTCAGGTCTTCCTCAGTTCAATTTTAATGAAATGAATAGCAAAATTACACTATTTGTTTTGTGGGGCTGGGAATGAAGAACAGATTTTTATGTGTGTTTTTTTGGTGGTGGTTTTGTTTGTTTGTTTTAAAGCCATTCTTAGTTGGCCAGCCACTAGGTTATCAGCCTGATGAGTGCACTGTGAATGCCTGAAAAATGTGTAGGTACAATCAGTACTGGGCATGAAAACCAAACCAAAGTTGGAATTCCTGTTTTTTTTTTAATTATTATTATTTTTTTTTAACATAGTTATTTATGAAAACTAAACAACTCTGTGTGATTATGTTTGTCAGTGCCTCTCTCATCACCCAGGAACCTTGAAATCCATTGGCAAGCCATAGAAAAATTTTATACGGCGGGTAGATCTCACAAGGTAACAACAAATCTTGTTGAAGACAGGCAGAAGAGTGCCTTCCTTGTGGGGACATGGTACAGTGGGAACTTGTAACTTCTTTGTTACTAAAGGGCGCCAGGGGATGGGGTGAAGCAGCTACAGCTGGGGCTGGTACCTCCCGTGGGACCGGCGTGAACGAGCTGCAGAGCGCACATTTGCGTGAACCCCCATTTCCCTCTGGCTCGCTGCTCCCAGCACTGCTGGGGTGACAGCGTGAGCTGGAGTCACACATGCACAGGGCTGCAGGCTGCACCACTGCTGTCTAATCACCTCAACAGAACGACAGAAGATGTAAATATTTGGCTTTGAATAAAAATAGTTGGTGTCTAGCAGGAGGAGGCTGCTTGTGCCTCATGCAACGTGCTTATGGTAAGAAGGCAGTTTGCCCAAAACCGTTTTTGCTGTGTCCTTCTGCGATGTACCAAAGTGCATGGCACAGAATGCGTTTCACAGTCTGTAGCCCTCAGCTTCCTTCTCCCACCTCCCACCGGTTTCCAGACACAGCCCTCGGAGATGGCTGCTCACACTGCGCAGGAAGCTGGAGCAAGGCTTGCTGGCGACAGCATCGAGCAAAAGAGTGTAAACAACTTGGAAAGATGGGATTCTACTTACAGGATCAGACTTGGAAAACAAAGCAGAGCAAATGTTATCTTTTCCATTACTGTAAAAACCAACTCCAAGTAGCCTTTTGTCTTAAAAGTACCCATCACCTTAAGTTACACTAGTTTGATTTACCAGCTGAGTTATTTCCTGTTGCCTGCAAATGCTGATAGCAAAGGTAGAGATTTGTTTGTCATACAGTATTTCCAGTATACTCTAGAATAAAGGCAGGAGTTTTGTTTGACAGCACGTTAGTTAGATTCAGCAGCATTGAAAGCATATTTAAAATAAATCACACATTCGTTCAGAGGTTGGCTGAAGTTCTGATAACGTGGAATGCAAGATCTGAAAACGTTGAAGTGAAGGCTTGCTTTGGGGGAGGAGGTCAGGTTTTGTTTTGTTTTTAACCTGCCCTGTGCTAGATGCTGCTAAATTACACATTCCTTACTTGCTGGGAGGAGTGTAAACTTCCCCTAGCAAATTCCTTGGAGGGCTCATGCATTAAACATACTTGTGCAGTTATCCTGGTTCTCATAAATATGCAACATAACATGTATGCATTAATTTAACTCCCTTTGACACTTGTGTATAATATACATACGACAAACGTTTGCAAATTTAAACATAGGAGGGGTGGCTGATGCGGGGGGAGGGCATGGCAGCGGCACGTGTTCCTCCTGTAACACATGCAGGCTTTTCTGTAAAGATTAGTGAGGTTTGAGTGCTTTTTCTTCCCTGTAAACTGGAAAAATTAAGTGGACTGGAAGTGTATGGGATTCTGAAGAAACTTTGGAAAAGTAATTTAGTAGTTTAACACTTTCATTCTAAGGCTGAAATCTGGTAAACAGAAGGTCACATCGTGAAATGCTGTAATAATATCTGTGATCTTCAGGGAATTCATGTGTATTTTACTTTGCTAACCTCTGTTGAGGTGACATCTCACTTGTTGAGACACTTTCTTCAAGTAAGAACCCCAAAAGTTCCAATCTTGTTCAAATATTTCTTAGAAAAGTCTTTTATCACAATTCATATTGGCCATGCTTTATCATAGGAAGTAGAATGCGGGTGCATGTAATAGCCACAAGTGTTTATATTGAACTTGGCATGAAAAATGCAAGCCTTTTTTTGTTTGTTTTATTTGATCAAATATTCCTGGGGAAGTGAGCGCATGTGTGCATTTCTGTACTGATGTGGGGCTCAGCTGAAAGCCAGGAACTACTGAACTCTCGCAATAACTTTCTCTTCAGCTTTGGGTATCTGCACCGCTTCAGTTTCCCCATTTTTAGGAAGGAGATAGCTGCGTTCTCAGGGAGCTGCTTGTTCTCTTAGGAGAAAGAATTGTTTGTGGAGGCACTTGGAAGCTCTAGAGATTTGCACCAGAAAAATGTGTATAGAAAACCATTTTTTTGAGATGAAAGTCTCTCCTTAGGTAGGTATATTCTGAAGTCCTAAATTAATGGAGGATTCTTTTGTCGTACCTGTCAGTTGAGTTTCGCTGAGCTGCTCCAGGCACACAGCCACAATTGAAATAGCTAAAGGGGGAGCAGGGGCATATAAAATTAATCTCATGTGGATACTTAGGATTGAATACATATGAATACATGGAATCGGAGTTCCTGGCAATGGATTCACTATTGTTTTCATCGACATCCTCATCCTCAATAGCTTTAAGATGTTATGCCTGATACAGATGTTTAACACGTGTTATGTGAAATGAAGGCAGGAAAATCAAGGGCTCATCTTTATTTTTATAATTTTGAGTAACACCACTGAGGCTGTAATAATTCAACAGACTTTTCCCCCACTGTTTAATCAGTGTTACTTGGCAACAATTTCATAATAAAAAGATTTTCCTTTGAGAGCAAACCTGATATTAAAATGCCTGTTAGTTCTTATGAAGCAGGCTAATTATCACAGACAGGTACTTACTAGTGACGAGTCTCAGGTTCCTGAGCCGATCCACTTAGAAGTCATAAAATAATGTCCAAAATTATGTAAGTCCAATATCTAAGTACTTTCAGAGGAGATCCTCTAAGCTGTAAAAATGGGACAGGAAGAGGCTCTGAAACAGTCACCTGATAATTTATTTCTACATCCTGATCTCTGCAGTGCATCCTGAATTCAGGATAATTCGTCTGTGTCATGATGTTTTTGTGTTTTAGGGACTGTGAAGATCTGGACAATGTGGGTAATGAAAACCTGGCTCATTTTGGCTATTTTTCTGTATATTTGCTGTATTCCCAGTATGTTCATTTAAACTGTTTTCGGAAGTTTAACACCACAACAACCTTACCCAAGGCTGTGTTACGGGAAAAATGTTTTCTTTGAATTTCAGGCATGCAGAGATCTGGGGACAGCCTTGAGATTTAGCTGTGATAAAGGGGCCACTTTCTGAGTGCCATTTAGATGTGCTGACCTGCTGTACCAGAGCCATGGTCAGAGGGGCTCTGGAGGCCTCCTGCCCACAACAGGCAGGAAGGGAATTCAAGGTTTATTATGTTATGGCTGGAGTTAGTGAGGTTTTTGTTACCTAGCTGTTTGCTTGCTTCCATTTTGTTTATTTTTTCCTCTAAAAGTGCATTTGTTAAAACAAGTTTCCATTTAGTACCAATTAAATGTACTTAGGCTGTTTTCTGACACTTCAGGTTCTCACATATAATAAAAATAAGGTCAGTTTCTTTTTCTACTGTGGCTTTTTAGTGCTGAGCTCTTGGTGTCCGCTTGACCAGCTGCTCTAAACCTGGCAAGACAGCCTTGATTTGATTTTTTTGAAGCACCCTGCAGTTTGGGCTTTATAATCCAAATTAAAATAATTGGATTATTATCCTATGCAGTCCTAAAATCATACTAAAATAAGAGGCTCAAGAATAAAGAGTTTGTTGCTTATGTGAGATTAAACTCTTGAAATGACCACAGACTTTACTAACATTAATGATGGGTCTGTGCGCTGCCGGGTCACTTGGCTCTACAAATTTAATGTTTCTGGTGAGCTGACCAGAATATGTGGTGCAGAATTAGGCTGAGAAATAAAGGACACGTTGCTTGGTTTGCTGGGCTGCATTGCATCTGCCCTCTGTGGTACGACGGGAAGCCCACGCTGCTGCGTGTGGGTATGGTCACTACTTCTGGTAGGCCAAAAGCCTTTGTTTTGGAGAAAAGTAGTTGCTGCTTTATAAGAAGCCTTCAAAGATAAAACAAAGCACCATGCCTGTGCCTCTGCCAAGGTACAGAGCGGATCTGAACGTTGCAAGGGTATTTTACTGTTCTTGCCTCTCCACTCTCTGAGCACCTTTGCTTGGCAGCAGTAGTGGATATCTAACTACAGCAGCAGATTCACAAATGGCAGTGCAAGCACACACAGGAGTTTTGACGCAGGGGTGTCACGAACTACCTATAGTGAGGTGGCCTGAGGAGTGGTGCAGGTGGATGTGTCACTGGCCAGTCTGTCTGGAGATGAAGGAGAGAAGATGGAAGTAGTGGAGACGCTTAGTCTTTCTGGGAATGCAGAAGTCTGAGGTGAGACTTAAGATGAGAGGACTGGTAACTTGGAGGCAAAGGGTAATACAGAAAGTAAGCCCTAAAAAGAAGCCTACAGTGTGGGAGGGGTTTGGTGAAAGTCTGGGCAATGCTTATCCAGCTTCATGAGTCGACCATCAAGAGAGTATCTTTCAAGGAAAGATTGTCACATGGAGTCTGACGCCCTAAGTCGTGACACCAGCTAGTTCAGTACTGGGAGCTGACAGACTCCAGACTAGTGTGGGAACTGACTTTTGCCATTTGAGAAGTTATTACCTCATGCTGGACCTTATAAAGCCTTAAAGATACCGAGACCATGCCCCATCAAAATGGTAATCGTTCATTGTCTTTCTCAGATGACACCACATCTACTGAAAGCTGCAGCTCCCATGCAGCTGAAACACTAAAATGACACTGATGTCTTAGTTGCCTTGATTGATGGACACCGCATTGCCATGTCTTTAAAAAACAAATCAACCAACAACCACCCCAGCCTCTGTTTCTTCAAGACCTCTCGCAAACCTCTTCCCCCCTGCTTCTCTTCGTTAGCACTTTGAACCATCTGCGCTTGCGTAGAATCCAGACTTTTTTAATGTGGCTTTTTCATCTTGTTTGCTCTGGACTGCAGTCTTGGTGGGTTGTTTTGAGCCAGCTCAGGATTTGCTGGTCACTGAATTTGGCAATCTTTTCAAGTTCTGCCCACCAGAACTGCCAGAGGAAGTCATGTGTCGGCCAGAAGAGCCTGTTTGTGCAGAGCCTGCTGTCCTGCAGGAGCATGACTTGATTTGATGTGTCTACCCTTCAAGAGGCAGCAGTGACTTCTCATGACTTGGAAAGTGCTGTGCAAACCCTCACTATTTGCTGTTTTTAGAAACAGGACTGTTTGCTGTGCGCAGAAAGCGAGACCTGCTCTCGGTTTCAGCGTGCGGAGTGGCGGGTGTCTGAAGCCATGCCAAGGCCCGCCACAGAAGGCTAAAGGGTTCTAAAGGAAACATGTCAGAATGACATTTCTGATTGCTCACATTTTTCAGTTTTGCTGACTACCGTTTAAAATGACCTGTAGGAAGCTGAAAATTGGCCTCTTGTTTTCCTCTCCTGTGAGCGCCCTCAGGCACTGATGTGCAGTTGCAGGGCTGTAGAGAGAACGGGGCTGCGTGGACTCTTGTTCCTCCCTCCGTCACTCACGTGTGTGTAAACACACTGTGCACATGTGCTCACACGTTCTTACAGGCACATGCACGTGGTTTGATTTTGATCATAAACTGTGATTCACATTCTTGGTCTCCAGTTCTCTCCTTAAGGCTTCTATCTGACATGCCTTGGAGTATTTATAAATTACTGTTTGTCTATAGTTACTTTCCCCAAGAAAAGATAATGAAGGAAGTGATGACATTTCCAGGAGTCTGTTTGTATCACAAACTCGATGGGCAGGTTCCAGTCCAGCTTTGGGCTTGTACGTGTGTGTGTGTGTGAGAGAGAGATGCTGAAGCAACGCTTGTCATGAGTGATCATATTTGTGTTGTTCTCTGGAGTGTCTGTTTGAACTAAAAGCTGGAATTAATGAAGCTGTTCTCCTCCAACCTCCCAGCATTGGGGAGAATTTCCAACATAAATTGTGTGGAGCTTGCTGTGCCTGACAGCCACGCTCCTGTAGCAGCTGAGAGAGTGAGATCTTGCAGTGGCAAGATACAAGAAGAGGAGTAAACGTGTGGTGATTTTTTTTGTTGTTGTTATGTAGATCTTGCTTTTGATAACACTTAGCATATACTCAAGTTTGTGTTTCTCTAGAAGAGACTCTTATTTTCCCTGTGAAACATAAACAGAGTACTTCTACAGTACTAAAGCTTGTTATTTAAAGGAGAGGATGTGAAAATAGCACCACCATGAGGTACAAACATCTGAAACTTAAATTGCTTGAAAAAGCTTGAAGGAATTGTAGGTAATGTATAGCTGATGGTGTCTCTTTAACAACTGCCACAGCAATTTGTAGTACAGAAATATTTTTATTATGATTGGAGCGCATGCCTTGTGTGATAAACATGGGAGGTAATATTTGGTGATGACCCAAATCTCATCAGTGAGGGAAAAGTCTTAAAATCTGTTGCCTTTCTGGTATTCTCTAACCCCAAAGACTGGTTGAAGTCTGGATGACTCTGCTGTCATCATCCAAGGACACAGGTTATTCATGTTGTCCGCACAGGTGCGATGTGCTAGTGCAGGTGAATAACGTGAGGCTTTGAGGCCTGTTGGGGAATGTGACTGTGTGACATCAGTTTTGCAGAGAAGCACGGTGGCGCTTGCTTTGTAGATATCTTTTCAGAACAGACCATTGGAAAATGCCTTCTTTCATCCACTAATTTGTTTTCAGGTGGTACTTGCAGTGAGGTAAATTGGATGCTGAAAATGTACCCGAAGCTATGTGGAAAAATATTGCACACAAGGAGCAGCAGCCTGTTCTTACACTGTTAGCTGGAAGGCAAGCCAGTATTTTCTTCATAAATCTGTTTTCAAGCAAGGGTCAGCAAGACAGCGTAGATAAGAGGTGCATGGAATGGCATAATCGTGCAAGAAAATACTTGCATGACAGCCTCAGTAATGTCTTCTGGAGGATTTTGTCAGTTTTCATAGCTTTGATTCTGCAAGCATATACAGATGTGAGTAGTCTTACTTATATGGATAGGCCTCATTAAATACAAAAATTGGCTCCTTAGGGGTTTGGTGGTGGTGGTGTTTTTTCTTTTTTCTATGTAGTCAGTATAGTAAATTTATTCTTTGACATATTCATAAAACACTGCTTTGTTTCTACAGAGAGTAAAAGTTCTGATTATTTTTTTTGAAGTTTGAAAATAGAAAAAAATGGGAAGAATGATGATCTGCCCCAGGGAAGCAGAGGGACAATGTGATTGTTACAGTTACTTTTGATCTTCTGAAAGCAGTTTCCTTTGTATTTAATTTCTAATACCATTTTTGAGTGTATATATTAGACACACACTTGCACCAGCTCTTGCTCAGGCTGGTGGGTTACTGACAATAAAGTAAACAAAGTTGTTTCCTAAATCTGTTGCTGCTGCTTAGGTTTTCAGTTTTATATGACTCAGGCACACACGCTGTTCTTTATCCTGGCTTGGAAAACAAGAATTTAGTTTTACATGTCCAATAAAAATGTGAACTCCACGGTTTATACTTCCCTATGTGACTCTCTAAAAGACACCTGTAAAATGTTTCTTTTTTCTAGTCATCTGGATCTATGTGAGGTCTGGCTACAAAAAACCTTTGAGGAGCAATTTTTTTTTTATATGTGAGGGCTTTCAGATTACATAATGCTTTGTCCAGTATTTTTTCCATCATCTGTTTCATGTTTGTTTGTAATCTTTTCTTGCTTTGTAAAGCCTCATTGTCTCAGCCTCTTCCCCTTCCCCACCTGCAACTTTTGAAACAGTGGAATGTAGGGTCCTCATCTCTTCTGGATTTACCTTGAGCTTTGGAAATTCGGTACTCAGATTCCAGTTTTGCCATGATGTTCTAATGACACCATGTGCTATGTTATATCTATTTGGGTTTTGCATTTGAGATGAACTGTGAACTTGCTGGATCTGCCATCGGAGCCTGGTAGAGATGAGACAGTGCTAACGCTGGACTCTGAACCCATGGTCAGTATTGTACTGAGCTATGACTGAGACCTGTTGAGAGGCTAAATGTATCAGTACTGTAGTGATACCTGAATGCAGCTATGTAACATCAGGCAGCAAAATGTGTGTTTACTTGGAAAAGGCTGTGTAGATTTGCTCAGAATGCCCCAGATGCATTGAAGAAAAATGGTCCTGGCAGGTTTTTTTTATAAGTCTCTTACCTGTCAGTTTAAGAGGCATTTTATTTGTGACAGGAGCTGCTTTTTTAGTATTTGCTCGTACATCCTCCAACATAGTAGTTACTCTCCCCCCACTATTGTTTTTTCAGGGCACTGGGCACTCTTACACAACTCTCTGGTGATAGTTTAGGGATGGGACAAGGGAGGGAGTATAAAATTAAACTTAATTTGCAGCTCAGCTGATTCACCAAAGAAAAACTTAAATCTGCAATATATGTACAAGAAAGTGCAGAATAGAATATTGTCTGGCAAAATGTTTTCTTTTCATGTGAGTCTTAGTCTGTGATATCCTTTTGTGAATAAACCACTTAACAACAGTAGGGGAGATGCTGTACTTGTGGCTTGCAAGAATGGATCCTGTGCCCTTAAACAGATCTACGGCCAACAAGAAATTTTCCCACAAAATGTATAAAAAGAGGACTTTCCCCTTAGGATTCATTATATGGCATGTGAACAGTATTGACATCTACTGATTTATGCAAAGCTGAGCGAAACATCGTGTTTTTAGCTCTCAAGTGCTGGGAAGCCTGGCTGCTTTGTGGAAGGGCAGATGGCACAAATGGTTTCACTTAATCCTTGGGAGCCTGAGCATCTAGTTCGGGTCACGGGAGGAATGGGTGAAGTGGTCCCAGCCTTGCGCTGCTGGGCACGGGCTTTCCCTTGCACAAACCATAGGGCTGGTCGCTGTGGGCAGCCCTTGCTCTGCCGCTGCCCAGAGCAGGGCTAGCACGTGAAGATGAGGTTGGGCTGGCAGAGCTGAGCAGAGATGCTTGTGCAGAGATTGTCTGCTTTCTTCGCTGCAGCCACAACTTTTGGAAAAATCTTATTTTTCACAAGAACGCTGGTTCTCCAAACTGTATAATTCATGAGATAACACTGAAGACATAATATACATGCACGGGGAAAGCTGGATCCTGTGTTATTCAGCTTAACAAAGCTAAAGTAGGCAGTTTACACACATGTATGATCTCTACATAAAATTTATCAGTAAACTCTTTGGGTTGTACTTGTAGATCATTGTCGCAGAAGTAGCTCTATCAGTGTAAGTATAACTTATTGTAATGCAATTATTACCTTTTGTGTTCTGAAATAGCCCTCTTTTTATAAAGCCAGAAGTTTTCTCACTTTTATTATTCTTGCACTGTGAAAGTGCAAGACTAATTTGCACTGTCTAGTGCAAATTGGACTTCAATAACTGTCCTACCGCTTTGTCCAGTTATTTGTGTAAAGAATAACTTTGATCCTAACTTTTTGATTACCTGGCTATTTGCAAAATGATTAGCATCTAACATAACCTGATTGCATTTGGCAGCTTCACCTTAAAATAATGTCTTTGTTGAAGACGGTGTGTCCCTTTGAGTACCTTGCTTTGCTGTGAGTGTAACAGGTTGACACCTGCAGATGTGCTGCTTTGCTTAGTTCTTCCCTTGAACACACACATTGAGGCTGCCATTTCTCCTCTGAATTATTAATAATGCATCTTCATGTTTAAGTGGCCTTCTGGGAACATCATGCATACTTCAAAATAGTTTGTTAGTGAATGCTAGCATGCACATGTGGTGTAGGACTTGAATGTCTTGATTTGTAAGCTCTTTGGGGAGGGAACTATCTGTGTCTGGTACAGTGCACCCTGACCTTTAGCCCCTCTTGCAGGACAAATAGGAGAGGGAAAAAAAAAAAGGGAGAGATTTCAAATGCCTTTTGGTCAAAGGTTTTTGACAGTACTTCCTAATGAAGAGCGTGCAATGGGCTGTCGATCATAGTTGGGTAGTCCTTATAACCTTTCTGTTCTCTGGCCTTCTTTTTCGTGCAGCCCAGTTTTCCAATCTGGGTGGTAGATCGTAAGGGTCAGCAGATTGTGCAATAGTATTCTTTTTTTTATAAGATAATGTATGAGATCGCATCAGCCTCTGGCTTAATTCCAGTAGCTTCAGTAGAGTTATGCCAGGGGTGAATCTTTCTCATGATTTTCACAATTGAGCTATAACTGGTGTTTAGTCAGTGTGATTCTGTTGAGTGTGGGTGAGAAGGTTCAGGCAATGCTAATCCATCTGCAACCATACATTTAGGTTAAAAGAACCCTTGGAAATAAACTTCAGTCCTCCACACGCCTGGTAGATGCTACCACAGCTGCCAGGCACTCAGACGTGTTCCTGGGGGAGCGAGTGAAAGAAAGAGAAGGGCCTTTGCTCCCTACATGTTCCTCCTGCATCCCTTGCCCAGCAGCATCCCTGGCTGAGAGGAGGAGGCTGGTGCATCTGACAGAGGCTGTAAGGGTGGCACAACTTCGAGTTTTGCAGGAGAATAAGTAACTGCGTGTGGGTATGAGTGCCTGTTTTTAATGGCATTGCAGTTTTCCTGGAGATATATATTTCTCTGTTTCTGTTCTGAAGATCTTCTGTCTCATTGCTGGAGGGAGTTTTAAAGGAAAAATAGTATGAATAAAAGGGTCTGCACTGAAGAACCTTCCCAGAAGGCAAGCAGCAGGGTCTCACATGCTTATAGGAACTTTCTTATACAGTGGTTTGATTTAAGAGTGCAAATATGTAACCCTTTGAGCAAAACTACCTTCAAGAAGTAACACAATGTGAACATATTTTGCATTTCTTGGAAAAATCAGCAAAGTTTCTCTCGGAAACTGTTGGCTCCAAAAAGCTGGACATTGCAATCTACTATAGCTGGCTTGGTATCAAATCTGTAACACAGTATTCAGAGAGCATAGCAAAAATACGAAGAAAAAAAAAAGAGCATTCCATTCTGAATTCATAAAGAATGCCTAAAGAATATACCTTTTCTTCACTTCCATCTTAAAAAGAAAAAATGTTATCCTGGAGATCCATCCCAAAGCAATTGATAAACACTTTTGAAAAGTGTTGCTGTACTAGATCCTACCACTTGAGATGGATTCATGGTTTAAGCCTTGACTGAATTACTTTGTTTTACAGCCAGTGTATCAGCATCTATTTTTCAAGTGAATTTCAGTAGAAATTCTAAACCTCTTATATTGGACAATATACACCAATGAACTGTAAATATAATTTTCTTTGTATTTTCTTTGTTGCAATATAAGAATAATGTATGTCATATAAATATATATTAACAAAAAGAGTGAAAACAGAGCAGTGATAAGTATAAATTTTCAAATTTCTATTCTAAATTTTGCCTGCTTTGTGTTAATGAACTTCATCTTTGCAGCTGAGTAATGAGTTAAGATGTCATAAATCCGTCCTTAGTGCATTATTTGTAAGTCAGAAAATGTGTTTATATGATCTGAGGGTTGAAATTGTTTTTTTCTCTTCTCTGGTTTAGAGAACAGCTGGGCAGTGTAATTTAATACAGCACAGCATATTTTGTCCTGGTTTATTAGCACAAATTCGTAATGGCTGTTTTGGAAAATGTGCTATGAATTTATCTTAAGGCCTTCACTCTGGAATAGTTAATTCCACCTTACAGGTCCTTGGCACTTGACTTTCATCTTTTTAGAACAAAACACAGAGTCTGCAATTTGATGCCTTGAAGTGAGCAAAACAAACCGGTACTTTAACAGCAGTGTTTACTTTGATCTGTTTTCAGCATTTGTGCCCTTGCCTTTCACGTCGTACAAATTGCTTTACCAGAGCAGTGGGGCAGGAGCCCGCAGACTGTTTTTGTAGTTGGTTTCTGTGGTGATACTCAGCCTTCCGTGAAACTCAGGTCTCTGGGGACAGAGGAGCCTCCGCAGCCGCCGTCACCTGGTTGCTGCAGCGAGAGACCTCAGAGGAACTCTGCACGCTGTGCCTGCGGTCGGGACCCGCGCAAATGCTGCAAGTACAGCTGGCAAAGTCATGCCAGTGTAAGTTTGGTAGGCATTCCGCCTATGAAATATCTAGACTTTAAAGTCTTTTTTTTTTTTTTTTTTTTACAGTTTTGATAACGCCTATTGAAATACGCATTCTAGCAAAAATGACAGAATTTCTCTGTGGTTCATGTTCTAGTTGCAGTTATATGAGGCTTTGTTGTTGGTGTGCTTTTTAAAAATCGATTTGGAGGTTTTGTTGTAAGGTTTTTCTGAAGAATAGCTTTAATTTTCATCTATGACCAAGTTGTCTTATTCCTGACAAGTTAGTCATGTGTTATGTGGAGGAGCGTGTGCCAAAGGAGGCCGCGAAGGGCAGACGTGAGCCTGGAAGGGGAGCTTGCTCTGACAAACAGCTGCTGAAGCTGAGCCTTGCGGAGAGGACCATTGCTGAGACACAAGTCCAGCAGGTCTGGCCAAACTATTGATTGCACAAGCAAAATGCTGGCAGTGCAACAGCTCAGAGGTCAAATGGGCCTTTCGCTGGGAGCGAGGGATGTGTTGGACCACATTGACTTACTTCCCTGTGCTGTTGTTACACTGCTGTCTGCTTGGGTTTTATGCTGCCCTTAATATGTTTTGAAAATAACATGGTCAGAGCAATAGCACCTGCTTGTTGCTGAACTAGGTGAGCAAAGAGTGCTTGTAGTCCGATTAATGATTCTGGTTTAATTTTCTTCTGGTGTTGTTTGATCAAACCGCTTATAGAGCTCTCTGAGGTGCAGAAGACTTTGACTGAGGGAATATGTTGCTGAGAAGTACAAAATTGTGTGTATTTGATAAGGTGGTTTGAACATCTAAGAATAGATGGATAATACATCTTTTTGGATTCCTCATTAAAAAAAAAAAAATATATATATATATATATATGTATATGGGAGTTTTGGAAAAATCTATTTTACCACAGGGTTCAATGAGTTAGAATTTCACATCATGTCTTCATATCTAGCTGTACAGCACTGAACACATGTAGGACTGGTTTCAGGTGGAGTTTTTGGGCCATGCTTCATGTAAATATTGAATAATATGGATTCTGCCAGTAAAAATACAAAAAGGAGGAGAAAATTTCTAGTTAGCTCTTCTGCTTTTAATTAGAAACATTTTGTTTGGTGATTTGAAGTGATCCAGTACCTTTCTATTAATTTGTGGAGCGTTTAGAAGGTGCTGTGAACTGTCTAGACATTTGAGAAAGGATGTGCCTTGAGCTAAGACAAGACAGAACAGTGGCCGAGGAAGAGAAGCTCCAGTTGGGGTTCAGCTAACATACGGTTTAACTAGAGCCACAGAGGGGACGCTTGGGCAGAAATGATGTTTCGGTGTGAGAGCGGAGTTTGCTTGAAAATCTTTCCAAGGACCAGGAAACAGTCTCCCATAATAGATCCCACCGCTGTGTATCATCAAGCTCAGACAGTGATGAGGGCAATCATAGATATTAGGGTGGGATGTAGTTATATCACAAGGAGTCTGTTAATTTTGTATGGCTTCTCAATGGGAGTGGTCAGTGGGTATGGTCCAGGCTACTCGGCTGCTCCTCATCAGCGCTAACTCTGAAGTAAAAGTTCATTTTAAAAAATACAATGGCCACGAGGGCCCTGAGCACTTTATGAGCAGCTCCATGTTTTTTTTTTTTTCAGAAGTATGCCAAGAAGTAGAGTGACAGGGAATATATACGCCAAGGAATATAGTGACAGAGGCTGCTGCAGAAGCATGCTCACGTTAGCTGTATTCTTTCTCAAGTTTATGCTAGGAATATGAATTCCACATTATGTGTTTTGTTGCTGTCCTACTCATGAGCAAACTGAGAAATTCAGTAATGCAAAATTGCATTTACTCTAAAAATTTTCACAGGAACACTTAATTTACTTATGAAAAATGAAATGATTTTGTGTTAAAGTCCTGTAGCTTTTCTTAAGGATCGGTCTGCACTTTTCAGGCAGAAATGTAGGAAAATTCCATTATGTGATATAACTTATCCTACAGTTCCAGCCAAAGGCGTGGATAGATATATCACCACTTCTGAATAGGGCTCGAACTTTGTTGATTATTTCCATGCATGTATGGAAATAATCATATGTATGTATTATATGCATATTTAATCTCCAAAGCGTAAAGGAACAGCAACTATGAAATCTGATCATAGATCCAGTTGCAAAGAGTCTCTGATTTTCTCACTAAGGTAGTGTGATTGCTCTGTGCGCTCTCTCATGTGATCAAACCAAGACGCAAGAATCTTCATGAAGTCTAAAACATCTGTCTTGTCTGATAGATGTTGGCTTTGAATAAACCTGTCTGAGATCAGCTGAAACAGAGATACTTCTCCATTTCCTTCGTACCCAAAGGACTTGGCCTTTCTGTTTCTGAGATGAAGTTTTCAGAGTGTGTTATATTTCTTCTATAATTTCTGCTTTTAATAAATACCAGAGGCTTTAAATAGCAAAAACATTTAAAATTTCCAATAGGCCCTTCTTTGCATTGACTTGACATTCTAATAAAAAACCAGCGTGCAAACCCAAGCTGAGTGCCCCCCATTAGCCAGTGTGAGTGAATTCTTACTGGTTTTCTATTCTTGGTTATTTAAGTACATAAACTTATATTATAGCTCATTACTTCAACATTTACATTAGTCTTTACTTCCTTTAGTATCAGAACAGACCAGTTATCATTGGGTGTGAAAATGTGGCTATAGATACATGTGATGAGAGTGGATGTGTTTAATATTTACTCCATTTAGTGTAGTAGATTTTCTCTTTGACACTTTGAAGTTCAGAGAGTTTAAAACTGAATGTGCTTTATGCCATTTGAAGCTGAAAAAAATTTCAGAGTAAAATTTGAACTCGTATTTGCCAGATCAGGACTGCAAAGGGTATAACTGCTACTTTGGTAAACTTAGGTTACAGTGTTTTTATTGCTTTGTAACAAAATATAACTCCAGGACAAGGTTATTGTATTTAAGAGTTTAAACAGCTTATTACTAATTAGTGGTGATTACAGCTGAAAAACCACAAGAATTAATGAAAGCTTTTTAATAGCCATGAATTTAGTGGCGGTTCTAAACATCTTTTTCTTTCCAATTTTACCCTCTCAATTTCTAGACAGAACAACAAAGTGGGAGCCTCGTAAAACAAATAATTTTATCTTCTTTCTTATTTGCAGCTAACAGAATTGTTTTGGCTCTGTAGCCTGACACTGTAAAGTAGTTTTTGTAGCTAAGATCATGGCTGTTTGGCATTTGAAGTCTGTCATCCTGTTAGCATTCAGAGCACTAACAACCTGCAGTTTCCTAAAATGAGGTATTTTCTTCTTTTGGGGCAGAGAATGGAGAGAAATGGGGTCTTTGAAAGACGTGGTAATCTGTAGTAATTTGGGTTTTTTTGGGAGTGGATAAATACAATGAGGCTTCCTGCCTGGAGGAGCCAAGCAGTGGGGAATGGGGAAGGTGGAAGGTGTCGGTGCCCAACCTTCCTCAATTGTGGTTGATCCAGCTCAAGTTCCACTGTGGCAACTTGAGACATTCATTCAGTGGCCTTGAAGTTTCTAGTACATTCTGCATTTGAGCATCTGCTTACTGATTGGCATGGTAACGCAGCCAGTTGTTTGTTGGCTTTTTCGCAAGTTCTTAAGTAGCAGAAAAAGCTATTTTCTGCTCTCCTCCAGATGCCTGTCAGACCTGAGACCCGGGTTTGACTTGCACTTAGCAGTGATGGTGAGCTTTTTGCTTTGAGACGGGGGCAGGAGGGGATAAATAATAAAATAAAGCAACCTAACTACCTTTTTCTTTTGGAAAGATTTTTAACAGCAATGGGTACCTAATATTCAGTTTGGTCTCTAGCTTTAGTTTGCCAGATGAATCCGCCATTTACTTTAATGGTAAGCTAACTGATGCTTAACTACTATGTAAGAATAATGCAATAAACTACACGTAGGGGCTTCCATGTCTCAGGTTTCCTTTCAAATTCTCTAGCAGGAGACCAGATTGATTCTCAGTCACCTGCATGCTCATTTCTGTGTGCCACCACTCAAGTTGGTGGTTGTGTTCATGTTTGCTCCCTCTGTCCTTTTCTAGAAGGAGCTGTGACTCTGTCAGGGAACCCACCTGCTGTGCACAGTTGCGAGACGTCAGCTTGCCTGCTTAGCCTATGTGATATATCATCCTGCCATTGCACTCTAAAGCTTTTTTCCAGTAAAGCAGGATGCTAGCTGCTAAAAAGCTTATTAGGTACTGCAAAACCACTGTGATTTCAATTACAAGTTTTGTGCTAAAAACTGACAGGCTGTTCTCTGTCATGTGTTTGGTTGGGATTTTGCCCTACATTGGCCCATTTCTAGAAGGGCAGCACTGGGATATGAGGAGCTCGGCAGGAGGGGCTTCCAGCAACCACAGACTGGTTGCTTATAAATCACCTCTAACAGGTTGCCTCACTTTTGTGATGTCCATGTTCCTGAGATCATTTTCCCATATATGCCTTTAGTTCCTGAAGATGAGCATTTTCTTGCCCTAATGTCTGTTAGAATTTCTGTTGGAATTCCTTCCATGAACTAGTGTAATGCTTGCTTGTGTTTCTGGATTTGTTCCTTCTGGTTTTTGTTTGCTTAGTTTTATTTGTTTTGCAGGTTAGATTTATGCCCTAATAGCATCAGCAAATGAGGTTTGTAGTCTTAAGCCAGCCTAGCTTACCCTCTAGAAACCAGAAATCAGTTTGCTTTGCAATTCTCTTTATCTCCTTGTTCTCCAACTCACAGCTTAGTGGTTTGACCTTTTGCGTAAGCTATTTTTCATCAGCATTTGCCAAGGTTTTCTTAAACACTTTAGCAGTGCTTTGCAAGTGTAGAGCACAAATGTTAACTCTTTCTTTCTATGTATTATCTGTGCTTTGTTGACTGATTTTTTTGTAAGTAGAGTAGTCTATAATCTTGAGTCAAGATGTCCGAATGCTGAAAGCCATAATGTATGTAAAAATGACCTTTGATTCATTGTTCCAAATTCCAATTTGATTTTGCAACTTATAAGGAAGTATTAATGTATTTCTCTATTTCTCTGTAGGTCACGTTACATTTGAATCCAATTTCATCAGTACATATTCACCAGAAGCCCCTGGTGTTCCTTCTCAGTTCTCCTTTGCCGCTGGTCTGGAAGGTAAAAACAGAAAGACTGGCACCTGGAATCCGAAGAGTTTTCTTTGTAAGTATACACAGTCCCCTGGCCTGCTCTATATCATAGCTACCTGTCACACAAGTCATAGAGCTAACAGCATTCGTTTGGAAAGTTTTCAAACATACATTGAAAAAAAACCAAGTTAACAGGAGGTCAAGTTTCAGTGTAGGGCTCTGGGGGACAGTTAGGTGGTAGGGCAAAGCAGTTTGGGAAAAGTACCCAATTACTTGTTATGTGAATTCAAGGAAAAGAAAGCAAAACTGCTTTTTCAGAATCTGCATATCGTGTAGCTGTTAACACTAGCAGTCATTTCAGTTCTAAAAGCTGCAAGGTTATAACAGATTGCCAGTCCTGATTAGAAATTTAATTTTACCAAAATGCAAAGAGCCTCAAACCAATGGGAAGTATTGTGGGTGGACACTATTTGTGTGGTCTGTGACCAAAACAAAAATCTGTATGTATTGAGCTCAATATGTACAATTACGGTTTATATCTCTGCTGAAGCCTGGTCTATTAAAATGACCGAGCTAAGCCCAGAATGAAGTCATTTTTATTTCTCAGAAAGACTGGAGCACTGCTTATAATGTAGGATCCAAATATTACCTAGTATTTGTAAATCATGTCCTTACAGTTTGCCAGGACATTGAAGTTTGCTATTTGTAGTGAAACAGACAAGTTGTTTGGATTAAATTTTTAATGCGTGACATCATGTCTAATCACGAGTTGTCTTTATTAAAGTTGCAGCTTTTACTATGCTCAACTCTAATTGCAGAACTAAAGTTGATTATTCTTAGCTATATCCTTATAGGGTTTTTCTTGTCCAGCACAGTTGACAGTGGTAGGCAAGACTGGTTCTGCAATGCCCGATGGGAAATTAATGGTGTCCCTGTGCATCAGCGGGAGGGGAGGATGGACAGTGCTGCAGCATTGGCACACTGGGAAGGGACACTGCTCTCTCCGTGGTGACACGGTTAAGTGTTCCAAGAGTCCTATCACTTGCTGGACACCAAAAGCTTTCTGGGATTGTTTTTCTTCTTGTCATCAGGATACAAGAGTAGGAGTACCCTTGATGTTATGGACTTCGAAGGACTCCATCAATCAGTGTGGTGCAGATTGGCACAAAGGGCATGGGCTTGTTTGTATTCTAAAGTATTCACAATCTTAGGTTTTCTCATTACCGTGTTAGAGACGCTTGACCGTTATCTTCTTGTTGACCGTTCCTGGTATGTGTCCTTAATGCAACCAGTACAGTTGAGGTCTGCTCAGAAAAAGACTGAGGAACAAGATGATGAACAACAGTATGATAAGAGTCCTCACTCCTCTCCTGGACAAAAGAAACAGCACCTTTCATCAGTTAATCAAGTCTTGGACCTACTTTCAGTTTAGTTTTGATCTCCTCCTACAGTTGCTACATCATCACTCCCATTTCATATCAGCTAGTTGGTGGGCAGCTATCTCTTCCCTTCTCTTCCTCCTCCTTGAGGATTTTCCTTCTTCCCCCATCTTGCCTCTGGGAACGAAGAGGTTCCCTGCTCAGAGCCACCCTTTTTCTGCGCTCTGATTGTGCTGGCGTGGCTTGGCTGGGCTCCACACAGCCTTGTTGGGCTGCGTTAAGGCATAGGAACAATAAGAATGTGCCTAAGGCCGTGACTGCCAAAACTGTACCATTAGCTAAGCGTTTGCCTCAGAAGACTGTTTCAAGCTCTCCTGGTTACAAAAACAGGCTTGAAAATGTGAGCAGCAGCACTCATGATTTGGCTGAACAACTTAAGCTGTGGTGACTGGCCATTGCTTTTCCACAGTTCCACTCCGCTCACAAGGACAAATGCATTGTTTTCCCAATAGCTTTCTGAAAAAAGAGCACAGAATCAAGCAGCACAGAAAACATGGGAAATGCTGCAGAAGTGCAATTTGCCAAAAAGAAATGGAGGGGCTCTAGTTGTGCAGCGGAGCTGTTTGCGTTGGGCTGTGCCGCTTCGCAGTCCCTGGGACTGCCTCTGGCCTGGAGGAGCGCGGCCCTCTGCAGAACCAGGGCTTCCTTTGCCAGGTGAACTGTGGGGCAGATGGACGCACTGCTGCTGCCCCCTGCCACAGCCCTCTGGTGCCGAGAGCTGAGCTGGGAGTGTAAATAGCAGCTCTGAGGGCTGCGGTGTGCAGAGCTCGCTTCCTTGGCCCTTGTTTGAAAATACTTGGCTTACCCGTGTACTTCTGCAGCTCTGTCGTGTTCATTCTCCTTAAATGTACAGCCAAGCCAGAAAATGGAGTATTTTGAAGATTTTAGATTTAAAAAACTTTTTTGGATGTCCATGAATTCAAAGCTCGAAACAGAAATCTGTGTCATGCATACCGTAGGAGTGTCATAACTATTGTGTCTGTCTCTATGGAAGCCTCGGGCAGGACAGTCATTGACCTTCCGGCTTCTTCTTCAGACTTCTCATACAATAACATTCATTCACAATTTTATTTACATACTGTATGTAAAGTATGAATTGCACTGGTTCATTGATTGATCCCTGGTTAGGGTAGGTAGCATAAAGAAGCTTAAATGGCAAATTCTGGGACTTGCTGCTGATAAAGACAACACCCCTAGAGCCAGGTCAAAGTTCGTAGCAAACAGAACACGTAACCAATAAGCCCTAGCTTTCTTTTTATTACTAGTTATTATTTTTTCCCCGTAAAGCATCATAATTTCTTAAACTGTTACAGGGAGGTGTATTTTGAATAAAGAAATAAAAATTACCTATTAATGGTATTAGATGATCCAAGATGTTCTCCAGAATATGAACAGGTAATGAGTCAGAACACGCTGTAAAGTACTGTAATTACCATTGTACAGGTGGAGAAATGAAGGTACACTGAGCTTAAATGATGGTTATATTGGAGCAGAGGGTAATTAAGGGCTGTATGTTCTCAGTGTCCTCATTAGGAACACGGGCTACTACTGTCACTCAGTAAATTGAGTTTCCACTAAAGCTAAGACACTGCAGATTGCTTTATGGAAAGGATGAAAAGATTTAAAGCTTGTGTCTGCATGTGTCAAAAAAACCCAGGAAAATACGGTACTGCTGAGTTGGGCTGGAGCTTAACTTCTTATCATGTCGCTCGAGCTTGGATTTTTGCCTTGGGCCTGGTCATCTATTAGGCAGAAGTTAAAATGAATGGGGGAGAAAATCCAGCCTTTGGGTTATAGAGGGAATCACAAACTACTTTCTTGGTAAACATTTTTCAGTATAAAAATGTAAATTGGGTATATACTTGTGGGTTTACACTTGTTTTTATCATGTGATGCTGTCGAGGTTAAGATTGCGGGGTGACAATAAAGCCCTGGCAGATGTACTGTTAACCTCCTCACCCCCCTTTCCCCCTTCAGCCCCTCCCTCTCCCCCCTTCCCACTCAGCACAGGCGATCAGTAGGAAAGAAGGACAGAGAGAAGAGAGTTGGAAAAATTAAAAATGTTTTACTAATGCTACTAATAAGAATAGAGAAAATAATACAAAATATACAAAACCAATCTTGAAAGTCCCAGCAACTGCAGAGCCGGCACCCGAAGTCCTGGATTAGACTCTGCAGCCAACCAGAGCTGGATCCAGTCTGTCACTAGGCCTAAGTTCGCAAGGACGACTAGCAAGGTCCTCTCCTAATGTCGGCCATAAGGAAAAGGGAGGAAAAAAGGGCCGAGATACTCTTGATATCCCACTTCTATGTGAAGTATTCATGTGAATGGGATGTTATACTCTGTTGGTCAGTTTCTTGGTCACCTGTTTCTCATGGCCCCTCTCACAAGAGGTGCATCCATGCTTATCAGTAAAGTTGCATCCATTGCTATGTTTACCAAAACATGTATCTGGTTTTCTAGGAAAATGCAGCTAATATGAAAGCTTTAGCTGACAGGCAAATTAGCTAAAAGAGAAACTTGTTTTTAACAAAACCAGGACAGATGCACATCGCTTCCCTCAGCACAGTGACTTGTCGCGCTTTTGTCTTCATGGAGGCAGCTCGCAGGTTCATTTTCACAAAACGTCCACTGGTGGCTAAACTTCGCAGTGGAATAAATAACATGCCTCAACCAAACCAACCAAACCAAAGGGTGTGTTCTGGTAGCATCAGGATTTTTTTAATGTCATATTTTGAAGGCTTTTTTTCCAAACTCCTGGCACGGAATGGAAGGCGTCTGAGGGCATGGGTGCTAAAGGGAGTTGTTCTTTACTGGTCTCTTACCTTATTGTATTGTAATTTTGCTTCTCAGGGCATCTTTCCCCATCTGTAAACTAGAAGAAACACTAGTGAATAGTTTTTTTTAAAAAAATCGGCATATTGGTAAAAACCTGACATAAATTTCTGTATGCGTTAGAGAAAAGTGAATATATAGTAACTGCATGGTGTGGTAGTAACAGTACATTTAGCATAGACAGGGTTATTTTCAGATTCTCTGTGCATTATATATATATATCTTGATGGATTAAGTAGGTGGTGCTGGGAAAATTATTGTGATTTTAGTCAAGTCTTGAGTTTATTCTCAACATGTTAAAAATAAATATAGCTAAGTATTGTGGCATTTCAATCCAAAAATACCTGAAATGGGTGAGTGCGTGAACTCTGCCTGACCTAAGCAAGTGAAAATCCTGACTTTGATTACTGGTGTATCTAGTTGTATTAGCCTGATTGGATATTTTTACGTGTCACAAAAATATAACTGTTTGGGAATGGTCATCTTCTGTTCAGGTGTCCCTGGGCTGGACCATCAGCCGCTCTCATCACTCAGAAGAGCAGTGCATGGCTGGGAAGTTCTGCTTCATTCAGCAAGGGGAATACTTAGCATCTGTGCTATATTTTTTTTCCCTAGTAGGAAATAAGTGCCAAAATTATATCGTAAAGGAGGAATAGGAGAGGAACGTGAAGGACATTTTCTCTGGTGGTTAGGCTGGTTAGATTATGACAGTTTGCAATTTTATGTAAGCTAGGCAACACCTGTAGAAAATGCTTATACCTGTGATCTTGTTGCAGGTCAATCTTGCAGAAAAAACTTACCATACCTCTTCCACCAACTTACTTTTAAGTTGTCGTATAACAAATAATTTCCTCCTTTTACATCAAGTCATTATTTCTCTCCTTCTCTGAAAGCAGTTTATTGCTAACGTGCCTTGGCAGAAAACCAGAAGTTTTATGAAACTGCCCATAAGGAGGGTTTTATAGGTGCTACTCAGCAAATTATTTTTTCATTTAGATTTGATAACTTTCTCAATTGCTTTTATAGCCTAGGAATGCCTTTACTGGGCAAGTGAAAGTAGTGAGAATTAAATCAATGAAAGAAGAGACCCAATCCTTTGTGATTTCCTGGCAGAAATCACTGTTAGAATAGATCCAAACCCCCCTTAAATATCTACGTATGAAATGTTATATAATATTTGATTTAAGATGTGATGTTTCAGCTCTTTCTCAGAGTTAATTATTCAGGCAATTGAATGAGTGAGAGCTATGGGTGAGGAAGCACTTATGCAAGCAAATAACCTTACTCACAAGAACCCCTTTAATAGGACTGAATGTGTGTGTTAAGTTGGTAAAATGGAGGAAGCAACAGCAGTAATGATAAATAGAAAACCAGATCACATGCTCTTGGCTTAAGATTTGAAAAAAGAAGAGAAAAGCTTTAAAGAAGAATAAGTGATGGAATTACGAGTTTAATTATTAGTCATTTCTGTATTTCTAAGAAGAAAAAAAGCAATGTTCTCATTACTTCAGCCAATAGCTGGTTTATTCCTTTCACTTCATGAAAATATGGTTCACATATTTTGGGTCTCTGCCACCAAACCACAGGCTGTTCTATGGTTTGCACTAGATTTTGGATGACTGACAAAACTCACTGAAAAACAAGTGCTATTTGTTTTCCTGTGCCTAGTATTTAACGGGAAATCAGGAGGCTAAATTTCCAATCATTGGTTAAACAGACCCAGATGTGAACAGAGTGCTCTGCGAGGAGAAGAGTGAGGAAGGATAGGAAATGCATGACTAGTGATAGATTTGGTCTAAATAGTGACCTTTCACTATTCAGAGTAAAAGCAGTAGATTTTCAGTGTTGTGTAACAGTGTGAAGAGGTATTTAAAAGGACGTTTACATTTCCATAGAATCCTAGGTTTGTTTTTTTTGTAAATCTTCATGGTTCTTCTGCTCAGGAGCTGGAAACAATCCTGTAGTTGCCCTTTTCCACTTGGCAGAGTTCATATTCCCCCTCCTGCTCCCCACACCATTTCCTCGCCTTTTGAAAAATGTGATAAGTGTGTAATTAAAAGCAGTGTTTAGTAAACAGTAACCCTTATTATGCTTTTCACAATAGTAAATTTGCCTGGAGACTTTGTCTCATGGCCCCATTCAGCCCCCTGCAAAATCCTGCATTTCTGAAGTCTATATAACTGGTTTACTCCCATAAATATCAGGGAGGCCTGAGGCTATGTATGGTGCTTGTTCTTATGTTCTTGGCAATAGAGTGGAAGGGTTTTGTCGGAAGTACAGATGGCAGAAAATGGCAGGGTGGTAAATACATGTTTGAAAGTGATGCATTGTCTGCATTCAGTAAAAGGATTTAAAGAGTACAATAACCGTAGCAAGGCAGCTTTAAATATCTAGGTGGCTTTTTGATTCAAAGGTTGCTTCATGAAAGTGTTACAGAAGGGAAGGGATATTTCTGGCTTAGAAAGCAAGACATAGTACATGAAACAAATATGCAGCATATAGTAAAAAAAAAAAGGTCTATATGTGGTAGTGTGATGTCCCAAAATAGGGAAATTTTATGATATGTAGGTGTCCTCTTCTTCTACTGTTAGAACTTTCATTTGGGCAGAAATATTTCAAAAATACCAACTTACCAGTAAATTTCAGAGGAAGGACAGTAGGTCCCTGTGCCTTAGTGTCTCCTTTCACGGCATGTTCGAGTCTCACGTTTTTTTGGAGCCTGGTTTACTAAGCGTATCACATAGGTCATAGTAGATGTCCTGTCCCAGGTGATGTAGGCCATCTTTCAGCTTCAAGAGCGGGCTGCCTTCATGGGTCTCTGCTCCAACCAAAACTTTGTGTTGAAATTGTGGATGGGCCAGGTCTGGGTGCTGCTGCCCAGGCCCGTCACTTTCAGAGCAAAGGAGGCTGATAGTTAGGAAGACTTGGGCTTTAAGTTAAACCAGGCTGCGAGACTAAGGAAAGAAACAACATTCTGGTGTTTAGTGGCCAAGGTATGTTCCCAGTCCCATCTTGCAGGAGGCTGAAGGGCCTGGAACAGGCATCTGTGATGGTCTTTAACCTTCTGTATGGTCACGGCTCCTTCCCTCTGCTTGCTTCAGTGAACAGGGGGTTTAGCTAGTGGAAGTTTACAGAAGCAGGCTTTTCATTTTGGCAGACTGTTGGTGTTAGAGATGTGGAGATAACACATCACAACAGGTTGTGTTACTGAGTCATTTATTCCAGTGGAAACTATGGCTGCAGTCGCATAGATATGGTTTAATTCTTCTCTTCTTCCACCAAACTGAACCTAACTTGAAACAGAATCCCTGGAAAAGCTTCTGCTACCTTATTTTGTTCAGATCAAACGAGTGTTACCTGGAGTCTATTAACATGTTGTTAGAGATAATGTGAGATGTGTGGACAATTACCTGTGTGCAATTAATAAACCTCTGCTGAGTCCTAAACTTTGGGAACAGATTTCCCCTTTACACAGGTGTTTTTGTTTCCTTTTTATCAATCTAGTAATTATTCCATGAGGGTTTTGAAAGTTACACTTGCTTTGACACAGTTTCAGCGTAGATGGAAAATCCCAGGATCTTCTTTCTAGATACATAAAGACATGCAAGAGTCTGATCCTACAAGGTTCTGCTTTCATCCCAAGAAAGTGTTGAGCAGCCATAATTCCTATCAAGATCTTTGGTTGTTAGCGATCTGAGCATCTCCCAGGAAGAAGAATTAAAATCTAAGATCTTGTTAAGATAGTGCTGCTTTTTTACCTGTTTGTTTTAAAAATGTGAGAACTGGCAGTGGAATTTTGTGATGACTGTAAATGGTCTTGAGAACACTAAACTGAAAAAGAGAAGCTTTACTACTGCCTGAAAGCATCACACTTCTGTGGCTGGTAGGGACAAAGCTGACAGATGATTCACAAACGTTGCTTGTCATTTCAAAAGGAGCATGTTACTTACTCACCGAAGAGTATTGTTCTCTTGGTGATTACTGTATGTCGTATGGGGATTTATGAACAACAAAAGATACGTTTTTGAGTTTCTGAATACCTGATACTTTTCCATACATGACTTTACTTTTCCTCTGTAAGGGGCCAAAGCACTTCAAAGTACATTGTCAAAAACCACCAGCTGAGTCTAAACCCCATGTAAGCTGCTCTGAAAGCTGGTTCAAATTTTTGAATTATCTTCTGAGCAGATTTACTCCTCTTCTACACGTTCCACCACAGGTTTGATACTGTATAGCTCAGATAAAAATACGAAGGATGCTGCTTTTCTTCTGCTAGTATATTTGCCTCAGTCTTGGCTTTATGGGTGGTTTTGTTGGTCACTTGTGCTGGAGGGGCCTTGGTGGGTAGTGGTGTAGCTGTTGCTGGGAGGGGAGGGATCATTTCATGCTGTGGACAAATCACTTGTATTCTGAGTCATCTCCTAAAGGTGCCTACCTCTCTCTCAAAGCTAAATTATGAACTTGCTTCCTACTTGGGAGTTCTCAATTATAACTGTGTTAAATACTTAAAATGTCATAAAGCCAACAAAGTAAATATACCACTTGGATCAGGTTCAAAGGAAGAAAAAAAAGCAATAAACATTTAAAAGGAGAGAAGGAAATAGGTAAAATAAGAAACAGAAGACTGTATTTTGAGTGTGTGCGGTGTTCACGCTCAGCAGTGTGTACATTTGAGACAATCCAGGCTTGGTTCTGAGAGTTGTTCCGTCTGGGGAACAGTAACTTTATGCCATTTGGCACTTCAGGTAGCTGATGTCCTGGACTACCATGGCAGCCTTGGGAGGGCAGTTTTTGTGAGACTGGAAAGTTTCCTTAAGGGGCATATAAAGGTGGTTGTCTTTTTTTTTTCTCCCCAACATGAGGGGCATATGCTTCCTCGTTTCTGTACAGTGCGAAGAAACTTACAGTCCCTGTTTTCCCCAGCAGTCAGCAAGGTAGTAGTGTGTGTAATCAAAATATGTTCCCAAACATGTTTTGTTTGATAGGATACTCAGGTTTTGGTAGCAAATTTTTAAGATACTGTACTTGATCTTTGATTCTTCTGACTGCAGAAGAGCCCTTTGAACTGCGGTCCTTGCTGTGGTTAGTGGCCATGGCCAGTATGTTTTGGTCTTGCAAACTGATTTTCCACATCAGACTTGGAAGTTTCCTCATTTAGCCTCAGAACTGTGACAGGGCACACAGGCGACTTCAGCGGCAGAGGATATTTCTGGTGCAGTCACTTTTAATGTCCCCACAACAACAGAAAGAAGTAGAGCTGGGGCACTTTATCCACTCTGCAGCCTCTGAAAGCAACCACCGAAGGAGATGAACGGAGGAGATAAAAGCGTACACGGCAGAGGTTTCTTAATCACCCCGTCGGCTGTGTAATGAGCGCTCAGATAAAAACAGTTGATATATTCCCAAATATTTAAAACATCCTTTGATTTTAATGCTCCGGTTTATCCTAAGTATGTTAGAGAGAGCTGCTTTTGGTTTGTTCTGAAGTGTAAGTAGTTAATGTTCAAGGCAGGTGTTGAAACAGTGACGGTTGCCTTTTTTGGAAGAGTCTATTGAATTCTTTCCAGAAAAAATAACGTGCTTGGCTCACTTAACCTTGCCTTAGGCCCGTGTAGTAAAAATCCCAACATTGGCAGGCACAGCAGAATCCTGCTCTCCTTTCTAAAACCTGGTGGTGGAACCAGCATTTCAAATAGACTTTACTATGTGATTAAAAAAATAAATTATTATAAGCTTCATGTTTATTTAAAGATGTTTACTGTATGATCATCTAGTGAGGATGCTTTTGCCAGACTTTTTGGTTGCTCTGCTTTCTGTCTGTTGGTTCCTCCCTACCAGGACTCAGTACCTTTGTGGTTTATTGATAGGATCTGTCTTGCAGGAAGACATTTGTCCTGCTGCAGGATGAAGCAGAAGGTTTTCAAGTTTTAATTAGTAAGAAATGGAAACCCAAGTGTATTCTGAGGAAGAAAGCTGTTGTGCCAGCAGACATTTAAATATCTTAAATCTTAAACAAAAAAGACAGTGAAACTGCATTATTGCAAGGTAATACATTTCTTTGGCCAATATTTAAAAGGAATGTTTTCTCTCACACTTACCTCAGGTGTCTTAAAGGGTAACACAGATACTTCTTACACTGATACTGACTATAAAAAGAACTGGAAACATTGTGAAATAGTGTAAATGGAAGACAACTACTCTACTTATTGGATAAACTGTAGTATTTTTGAGGTATTTAAGCAGGTTTGTTCCTGAGAGTGGAATGCCAGCATCTACTCAATATTCCTGCAAAATAATAACAGGTTAAGTCTTTAAAACCTGCAATTTTTATGCATGGGAGATTTTTCTAATTAGGCTGGAGCTCTGTGAAGATGTCCCAGATGTCTTGGATATAAAGACATGGTTGCTAAGAGGTGTTCTGGATGCGATCCATGCGGGGCTGGGCCTGTGCTGTGTCAGTGTCATCCCACCAGCCTGTGTGCACTGTAAAATTTAATATGTTAGGAGCATTGTAGAGAGGACCCATAAAATCAGTCTATGGTGTAGCTGCTTCTGAGTGGTGAAAGTACAAAGTGAATGCTATTTGCTAAATACATTTTAAAGATAACTGTGTTACTCTCTTTTCGTAGTATTGTAGGTTTGGGGGCATTTACTCTAATGGCAGAGTTTGCTTTCTTATTTCAGAACTCTGAGAGTATTGAGAGAATATGCTGTATTCTGTGTTATACTGAATAAAGACGTTTTCCATTTAAAGGAAGTGTTTTATGGTAGTCATATGAAAAACAACAAATAAGGCAGATCATTGAGAATTGAAACAGATGTTAGTTTAAACTTTGAAAACTGTTCTGGCAGAAGAACTCCTAAGCTGTTTTTTCTGACAGGTCTGGTCAAACTGAACACTGAATTACATGGGCCTTCTCTTAGAGGAGAGTATGTGATATGTGTGTAATAAATGCTAATGTAATAGCTGGAAGCACAAGGAAGAACTTCCATGTGCCAGAGGGTGTAATTTATGTGTCTACTTGGACAAATATTTGTAGGTGCTAAACAAACTGACACGTAACATCCTGAAATAGTGCTGGGAGCTATACTTCCAGGGTGACTGCTGGTAGTTAATTTCTGTAATTGGAACCTGATTTCAGATAACCTCTGTTAAATACTTGCTATTGATGTGTGTTGCTTAAAAGGTGGGAGAGATACTTACGACCATTATCCTGCTATAACATGCAAATAATGCAATAAAGGATTTCTTCTCTTCCTGGATGTAAAGCAACAGTAAATACCTTGTCTTTCTCTTTCCTTACTCTGTGTTTCTGTTGCCTTTTATCTGTCACTGAGCTTTGGACTCTTGCTTTTTCTGATTTTGGGGTTACTTCAGTAGTTCCCAGTTTTATTGAGCTTCACATCCTTCTCTGCCTTCAGTTCCTCAAACCATCTTCTTCTTACTCTCTCCTGTCCTCCTAGATGCAACTTGTCTTCAGCTCCCTGAGCTCAGCTCAGCTCCCGGGCAGCCCTGCACCGCGCCTGCAGCAGCCCCATTTCGGAGCCCTCCCTTTGCCCTCCCCGGGCTGATGGGTGCTTCCTTTTAAAAACCATCTTTGGAAAAGGAATCGTTACGTAGATGTTAAAAACCATGAAGTTTAGGCATGGTTGGAAACAAGCCATAATCACCTTCAGTGAATGTGTTTCGGTGTGACATACTACATGGCTTAAATATGCAGCCTGTCTGTGCAGATAAATGTACCACACTAAAAATATGTTTTTGTTCCCATCAGGTGTCTTTAGGTTCCGTTGTTCAGTTTGAGAAGGGAAACTTCTCCTTGTCAGCAGAAACGGAAGAAAAGGTTTTTCCTGAGAAAAATGAACATCTGCTACAGTGGGCCCAGAAGGAATATGGAGCAGTAACATCTTTCACTGAACTCAAAATATCCAGAAACATCTATATTAAAGTAGGAGAAGGTAAAACAAAACAAAACCAAAAGAACTGGTAGGCGCTTCTAGATGTTGAGAATAAGTCTTGCCATAGTATTATTTCATATCTTTTATTTTAATCTTTAAACATACCTGTCATTTTGCAAGAGATGTGATATGAAAGGGGAAGGCAGACAAATAAGAGCAAGTGTAAAGACCAGACCTTGGAAATAGGCAACTTTTAATGGATTCTGATGCCGTAATTTTGTGCTCATTAATGTGGATATAGTTGGCCAGAATCTTACAGAGTCAAAGCTTCACCTTTTAAAAAGAATAAACTACTCATGGTGATTGTTTGAGTGCCTTAATCTAAAGGACAGAAGTAGAGAACCTGAGGTAGGGGGTAATTTCTGGAAAGACCTGAGCTGCATTTTTTTCAGTGTTTACATGTATGAGGATCCATACTACTTTAGGCAAAGAATTATTGCTTTCTTCACCGAGATGAGTTGCCTCAGTCTGATGTCCTTGTGTATTTTTATCCCATGGAGAAATATTTCCTGTCCCTGTGAGCCGCATGCCAAATTCATCAGGTGGCCCGGGGCAGGTGGGAGAGCACTCCAGCTCTTCAGGGGTTTCACAGGCTCATATTAAGGTGGGGTTTGGGCTGTAGCTCTGTAGCTGAGTGGTGTTGGAACAGCTTAGCAACTTGAGCCTCTGCAGCACCTTCTGGCTCATGCTTTCCCTGAGCTGGCTGCCGGTCACGTCGCATGTCTTCTGCAGGGGAGTTCCACCTGAGCTGGTCATAAATGAGAGCCACGGCTCTTCTCTTCACTACATTCTTGGAGCAAGGCAGTCAGTTCAGCACGGTTTATGCCCTATTTATCTCTATCAGGTTCATTTTCTGGAAAATATATTGTTATTAAAAGGAGCTTTGCAGGGAGAGCAGACTTTCCTCTATTGTGCAGGATCATGATTGGTGGTGAAATTTTCTTTATCACAGGTATGGAATGTTTTAAGATGTCAGTGTTCTTTACCTAACGGCCTGCAGTTCACTGGTTTTTTTTCATTCCCTGAAGAAGTCATCCAAGTTCAGGCTAAAACAAACATCCAGCTTTAGGCTAAACTAAAAGCAGCAATGATAAAGGCTGGCAAAAGTGAACTGGAACTCATTTGTATTGGAGCTTGTGGTCCAGATATTTTGAAACTAATTGTTGTCTCTCGAGAAGTCCAGTGATGAGAAAAGTAGAAATCAATAAAACATTCATGAACATCCAATGAGTACTGGTGGGCTGAGCATTTACTAGCAGAAGCAGCCTAATTTAGTAGTACTTCAGCAATACTTCTAGAGAAACTCCTGCATAGCTGAAAAAATCCCAAAAACCTGTGGAGAAAAGATTCTTTCCTAACCACCTGTATCTGATCATTTGATTTCCTGAAGCGTGAGGCTTGCCCCCCAAAATCAGAACACGCCTCTATTGGATTTATCCAAATCCTGCCAAATTTGTACAGGATTCCCCTGTGTGATTTTTGTTCTACTTGGCACCAGTCTTGGATTTTAATGCCAGAAAATCATTCAGAAATATATTTATTAACTTATTATAGTGCTCTTGGAACGTATACGTGGGAGTAGTGGTCTCTGTGTTGCAGAAATGAACATTTAATTAGATATGTCAAAAAACAGATACAATTTTGTTTGTTGATTTGCACATCTCCAGATGAACTAGGAAGCTAAATAGGAGAGCTTTGCATCATCTTTAGAATGTGTTAAAACATAATTTAATTAGGAGCAAGTACACAAAATGGAACTTGGGAGGCAACCAGAATATATGGTTTCTGAGAAGCCTCCTACAAACTAGCTCAGTTGTAACCATTTTTTATTTAAATTCCTGGCAGAAGAATGATGGTGGCTGTATGTGTGGGAGTAATGCATGTGTTCAGGGCTGGGGAGAGGGTCGGTTCTTGAACTGCAGCTGTCGAGCAAGGAGTTCTATGGAAACCATGTGGGACGTGGAGCTGGTCTGCTGCTCTGCAGAGTGAATGATGGAATCACTGGATTCCACAAACCACAGCGTATGCTAATGGACGTTTCAGGGTTTTTCGTACAAAACTCACACTCCTCAAGTGCTTTAGGCACCCTCAGCTGCCAGTCTGTGAATCACAGCTAGTGATACTCATTGTCTATAGGTGGTCATACGAAGTAGTTTCTTGCTGTGTGACCAATACAGAATTTAATGGCAGTATTCATGTAGTTGTGTACATTTCAGCTTCACTCAAGTGAGAGAAGTCTGAAACTGGAAGATACAACTTTTTAGAAGTGGAGGCTGTAGCTGAACACAGCAAACAGAAACTGCCAGCCGGAGGACAAAAAAATCCAAAGAAGGGTGATCTTTCATAGAATAAACTGCTTCTGATGCAATGGGTCTTTGAAATCGCTTCTGAAGCTGCAAATGAAAGGCCGCTGAGCAAACCAGCAACCTGGGTCAGGGCCAAGTACATCTGAATCCTGTCAATTTAGAGAGAGTTGCTGATCAAATAGTGCAGGGATTCTGAGCACAGTGAGAATTTGAAGGGGCCAGAATGAGGGTTTGGAGGAAGGGGGCACAAGAAGTGGTGTTCTTGTTCTTGCTTTGATTTGTGCAATGAAGGAGGTGGCAAAGTGATTGCCATGATAATTGCTATCAGATTCTAGAAAGTGGGACTGCTCATGGTGAAAGTTATGTCAGCAGAAATCAGTTGGATTCCTCATGCTTCAATGAGATATGATTGTACAAGTCAGGAAGACATATCAGTTAGCTAAGTGTTACTTAACACATCCAGTACTGCCAGTGTAAATCCAGGGCAGATGTGCTAGCCTGGAGGGAGCCTAATTTCAATACGTTTCTTAGTTAAATAAGAATAAAGAAATAGTCAACTCTAACAATAACTAAACTGGAAAATGTACTGTCTGTTTACAGACAGTAAGACTGTGCTCCTGTCCTGGCAAAAGATGAAGCTTCAGTCCTGACTCTGAATTTTTGCCTGTACACACTAGTGACGTATCCTGCACAGCGGACTTGCTTGGTTTAATCCTTGCAGGTGATTGCATTGTGTCAGGCTTTAGCTGTGTGTGTCCTGCCAAGAGCTTCTCCTCTCCCTGAAGAGACCTCTGCAGCCCCTTCTCTGCTCCCGTTCATACCCTGCCGATAAATGTCAGTCAAGATTCTGATCTCTGTTGTGCTAAGGGCTAGTAAACTGCAAAATACACCCGAAAAAGCCCTGCCATCAGAGTGGCTGAGGAAAGTCACAAACACTTTGCTTATCCTGAGCTCAGCTTTGAAAGGCGAGCTTTGCTTTGATGGGATTTTCAGTGCTACACCAAACTGCTGCTGCCCAGGGCATCTGTCTTGAAGAGTGACACCTGATTAAAACAGCACTCATTTTCACAAAACTCTCATGATTTTAAGCTGGGATACTCAACTTTTACCCAATTTAGCCAAGAATCTGCAGATTACACCTAATTTGTGCAGGATAGAGCGGGCTGTGTCTCTCCTCATCCGTAAAACAGAGGTGCTGCCCACAGGCACGACAGGTCCTGGTGTGCGATCTGCAGTCCCCGTCCCTGCAGCCCCGCTTGAGCCCAACGGGGAGGCGGCCACTGGACTGTGCAGATTAGAGAGGCGCAGGGACTGTAAATTGACTGTTTGCTGGCTGGTGTAGTAAGGTTTTTAATTGATTGCAGAGACCTACACTTCCTTTCCAAAGTAAGGAGATAGCCCTGAAACTAAAAAAGCATGATAAGCAAAGGAAGATGACATGGATGCGCTTTTCTGTTCCACCCCAGACCTTAGTAACAGGTACAGACGAGAGTAAATACATTTTGGTGAAGGGGAGAAGTAGATATGTACATGAAATAGCCAGTGACAGAGTTAAAATTTGCCGCAGAGGAAAGCGTGCTGCGGAGCGGAGGCCCAGGCTGGGGAGCCTGCGTGCTGGTGGCAGCAAGAGCAGCGGTTCTAGGCAGCTCCAGAGGCTTTTAATGGACATGCCAGGAGCAGGAACCAAGTTCTTTGCAATGGCAAACAATAGCACGTGTGGTAATTATCCACAAACCACTCAGAGGCTGTTATTTTATGGCTTGAATTGTGTTCTGTGGCAGCTGAGAAGCAAATACCTAGTATCTCTGCATGTGTATATACAAATTCAAGCTCAGACCGTTTGGGATCATTTTCCATTCTGTGCTGTTGTGGGAGGAGCTGGCAAAGCTGCAGCTGCATTCAAGGCTGATCTGGCAGGGCACGTACCAGATGTTAGAGGAGCACTTTGCTTGCAGAGTATGAATAGTTATGGTCTCATACAGCTTTCATAGATTCTGTAGGGGAGGCAGCAAGGTTACTATTCAAAGACTACTTTGTGTAAGATCGGAAGAAGAAACTCCCCTAATTGTTTCTGCAGCGGCCGGGGTCACAGGCGTCCCTGCAAAGCTGTGTACCACACAGAAATGCGCTTCAGGGGTTACATTTCAGCTCTCATTTCGGGAGCAAACACTAACAGTGGTCTCAACTCAGCTTTTAAGAGTTTGTCCATATGCATTATTTTTTTTTTTTTTTTTAATTTCTTTTTTCTGTCTTGCTACTGACCTTGGTAGGAAAGCCTTCTTTGTAAAGCAAAGGTCGAAGAGCCAACCATTTGGAGTTATATTCTTACAGGACTTTGTGTCTTTAAACAAGATACTTACTCCTTTTGTGTATTATGTACATATAATTCATATGTAAAGCTATGTCAGAGAAAGAAAGTATATTTTTTCAATGGAAATACTGCTTCTTGGGGTACAGTAATGTAGGCTGTGCATGAGAACTTCATACCAAGTGACTATTTTTTATGTGTTGCATTGTACACTAGCTAATCCTTGTGATCAGCTAGGCAGTTAAAACCAAACGAGAGAATGAATATCTACTGTAGAATTTCTTCATTTCAGTTATGGATATTATGGTCAGGTTTCCTTAATATCAACAACTGATTTCATCCTTTTCTTGCTGTATTCAATTCTCCATGCACAAGAGAACTGCAGTATTTCTAGTCAGCACTTACTCTGACTGCACAATGTATAGGAAATTATATTGGGTAAGGAAATGGAAAATACTTTCTGTGATCTTCTAAATATGTGAATTTTATAATAACAAGAATAAAAGATGTTCTAAAGGGAGCTGGTATAGATCGCAAAAGTGTTCTATGAGTTAATTTCAAAATAAAGAATTTTTGTAAAGGTGCAAGGAACAAACCAAATGTGTTTTATTTATTTCGAAAAATGCTCACATATTTTGCTTCAGTATTGTTTTCAGATTTCTCTTTGTAGGGATTTTCTCCCAGTAAATACTTAAATCTGTAAATAGAAACTGTTCAGTTTAAAAGTATTAATAGATATTTTACATCAGAGATATGCTGTGTTGTTGCAACAGTGATCTCCCTTTCAATATTATGTTGATTTGTCGTAAGTGCTTATGATAGGTAATAGATACACCTTTTAGTCCAAAGAGCTATATAGTAAAAGATAGTGCTGTGTTGAAGTAGTTGTAGTACGTAGATCCTTGTAAGCTCATATCTGTGTGTAAAGGTGCTTTCTTTTTCTTTCTCTTTCCAGATCAAGTTTTTCCTCCTTCATGCAACATAGAAAAGAATTTTCTCTCTTTAAATTACCTTGCGGGATACCTACAACCAAAAACAGCAGAGGGGTGCCTTTTGTCTAACTTAATCCAAGAAAGAGAAGTTCATATCATTGAACTTATCACCCCGAATTCCAATCCATACAGGTAAAGTAATGTCTAAATAGATTAAATCTTTGAAATCGCAGCTAAAGATTTCACCTCTCTGTTGAAAATCACTGGAAGGAGCCTTGAGGAAATCATGGAGATAGAGGTGGGAGGACGGGTCTTTGCAATAAGGGTAGTTATCTCATTGCAAGGTGGCGAACCCAGAGCCTGAGAATATTCTGGCCTCGCAACGTTGGGAGAGTAAAAAGGTGCTGAGGGGTGTGATGGGAGTGGAGCAGGTGAGCCCAAATGTTCTGCCCCTGTGTGACACGAGTTTCAGCCCCATCCTGAACAGAGCTGTTCTTCAGCATCAGCATCGTTCTGCGTCCCTTGCGATGTTATGCAATAACGGCCCTGTCTCCAAGCCCTCTGGGCTTTTGGCTTTGGCTGATGGTACAGTAGGAATTTGTTTTTCAGATGGTAACGCTGCAAAATGTTTAAAAGTTTTGGTTTTTAAAAGTAAAAAAGTAATAATTTTAATAAGTTAAATTCCTCTTGCTTTGTTCTTAGTTTTATGTATTGTCCACAGCTCTCTGTACAAGGTTTATGTCCACAAAGAAGCACACAGAGCTGGGCACGTGTAAAACTGCAGAAGGTGAAATGAAGGTCCCAAGCTACACCAGGTCTCAGTGCAGAATATTAGTTGACACCTGTTACTTGGGGATGAGCATGTTCTTGTGACATATGTCCCCATGAGATGATCTGGAAGTAAAGATTTTTTGTCAAATTAGTATTTTGGACGATTAGATCTTATTGATGCGTACAAACCCATTTGCTCTACTTATTTTACTGAGGTCTTGAAAATCTGGATAGTGTTCATCTATTTTCCAGCAAGCAGTAGGCTGGACATCTGTTTTCTTTTCTTTTTAAACTAAGTGTATATCCAGAAGTATTGGAAACTGAATACATGGCTTAATTCCTCAACACACACAAGATCCTAAGCAAAGTAATTTCCACAACTTAACTGCCTAGGCAGACACACTCCCCAATATAGTATTTGTTCTTTTTTTTTTTCCCCTTGGTATTAACCTGCTTAATTTGTCTTTTTGCTTTTTTTTAAGGTATTATTTTGAGCTTTAATGCAGTTAAAGCCAAAGGGAACTGAAACAGCTATATTTAGCCTCTGTAGTAGTGAAATAAGAAAACAGTATTTATTTTATAAAGCAAACTGCTAGTCACATAACTAACCTGCTCTAAGTAATAGCTGAAATGAGTAGCACACTTCTAGTAAATAAGAGGCAAAAGTATTATTTGTCTTAAAAGTATCTGTTGCTATTGTTATGCAAAATGATTTAAGCGTATGTGGAATAACAATCTGTTTTACACATGTTGTGTTGCCTGGGATAATCTCCAGCATTTTAATCAGCTGGCCAGACAGTGGAAACATGATGGATTGGAAGAAGGTTGATAGCTGAAAATTTCTGGCATTCTGGTCTAACTTTCTCTCTGTTTTCCACATACAGTGCTTTCCAGGTGGATATAATCGTTGACATTAAACCATCTCAACCAGGCGCCAAACTTGTCAGAGATGTCGTACTTATCCTCAAGTGTAAAAAGTCTGTCAATTGGGTTATCAAGTCGCATGATGTCCAGGGAAAGCTGGAAGTGATTGTAAGTTGAGGCACCTTTATTTTTTGAGAAAGATCATACTGCAACAGTATAGAGTCCATTTAAATGTGATATAGTGCTAGACTATGTTGATTCCTGGATCCAACCATATTGATTTCCGAATAAACCTTTTTCTCTCTTAGCTACTTTTTAAATTATTACAGTATTTTAAGGATTAAATAGAGAAACTATGTATTTTTTTCTCATTAACTTTTAATACGTGGGCTGTTAAACTGACCAGCGCATCACAGAAGCCAGGTGGTTAGCGCAAAAATTTAGGGTCTGTGTCTTTTCGATTTCTGTTGAAGTACCATAAACACAGAGCTGGATGTTCATCTCCCTTTTTGCTGTTACTTTGGCGAGTGGATCTACAGGTTCATCTCAGAAGTTGGAAAGATGCCTGTGAGTGCAGAATGGGTAATCCCAGATACACACCGCACACCCACGGCCCTTTAGAAGTGGAAACTTTTTTACTCCTTCCACTCGTGTTTGTAGTAGTCTCTAGCCCTCTTCCCTGCCATTGCTTCTTCCCACACCACGTGTTTGGTCAAATTGACCTCACCTCTCCTCAAACTGCAGATAAGAAGTTTAAAAAAAGAACTAAACCCAGGATCTATAAAGATAAACTTCGGAAACTACAGGGTGTTTCAAAAAGACCAGTTTCAAAGATACAGTGATTTCAAATTGGGCCCATCTTTTTGAAACGCCCTGTATACTTACACATAATTGGAGTTTCTGATTCAGGATGATTTTAGTGGCTCAGCACCATTTCTACTAAGAAAATGTGTTTTCTCTTGCTCTGAAATAAAAAAATAAATAAAATTGGACTAAACTTGCAGCCTATAAATGTGTGGCCTATTTCTGTCTTAAGTGATCATTTAGGAGCACATTGTTGATTTGAGATGAATGTTTGCTCAGTACCACCAAGTGGCCTCCTGATTAAAAGTTTTACAGTAACTCAGATACATTTACAAACTCCAGCTATCTGTATTTATAAGAATTTTACTTTGCTTAGTAGCTTTCTCCTTTTAATGTGTGCCAGGGCAATTCTGACAGGATCTAAAAGCTGCCTGATCTAAATCTTCTAAGAGGACAGATTGGTAGGCAGGATTTCGTGCTAGATTTTGAGAATCAAGGAAATGAAAATAAATACATTGTGGTGTTGCTCAGAAAATTGAATGGAAAAATAATCTAGGCTGGAGGATGAGATTCCCTTTTGATCCCTGACACGTCTTTATCTTACGGACAGGAAAGGACGTTCTGATCATCCTGTAGGTTCTAAATAATCAGCCCTTAAAAGAGAAGGGTCAAGGTTAGTTGCCTAGGAAGAAGGGCAAAAAGCAATGCTTGACTTGGAAGTTTTGTTCTGGATTATTACATGAAATTCACCACTGTATATTTGGGCCTGTGTGGATCTACTTTCACAGGATAGAGGATTGTGCATTACTTCACTTCATGCTTGGAGATAGCCAAAGTACCATATTTAATATCCATGAAGCTGCCTCTTCATGGATGGTGAATTTTCAGGGAGAGGAATTCTAGAGGATTTAAAAATGTCTAAAGTGCTGCACTTGAGTACAGAACAGCAAGGCTGCTATTCTTTTTAAATTTCCTTGTTAATTATTGAAAGTATAAGTAAAAAGTATAAGTGAAAATTCTTTCTGTAAAGAGTGGCAAAAGGTAACATTTTATTTAGATTAACAAAAAGAGAAAGTATTGCTATATATGGAAATGTCAGTATATAAAAGACTTTGCATATTTATGTTAGGATTTGTGAGTGACTGTTTGCTAAACTGCTTTATTTATATAGATGCTTCATTTTCTGAATGTGTGTTTGCTCTCCTTTATTTAGAGGGGGGTGTGGGAGGGAACTACACACCCCCGTGTCACTAAAAAGCCTGTACATCCAGCCTTTAGGATCTGTTCATATCTCTATTAAGCTGAAGGCCTCTCCAAGCCCAAATTTAGACAATGCATAAAAAACATTACTAAACAATTAGGTAATGTTTCACAATGTTCTTTTATTAGTTGAAGCAGTTCCATGCACTTCAATTTTCCTAACTTCTTGCCCTCAGTACGAATCAGAATTGTCTTGAGGGGATTGGCAAACCGAGAGGCAAAGGTTAGTTCTAAGCTGCCTCAAACCCCAGCCTGGGAGTTATTAAGGTCTAAGTTCATAGGCAAAAAATGAAAAAAGACTTTTTAGGTCATCTAGCTCATCTCCCAGTTTGCTGTGTTCTTGGAACTCTGAAAGAGAGTGGGCACAAAACTAAGTAAAATGGAAACAGTTCAGGTAAAGTAATTGCACTTAGTATACATGCAATGCTTTGCTCCCAGGCTGAGTTTAACTCCAGTCTGCAGTCTGTCCTTGCATCAACCCCAGTGCTGTGCTGGGTGTCTCTGTACTCGTGGTCTGTGTGCTGTTCATGTTGCTTCCTTTGGGTTCCGTGTCCTTTTGCAAAGCACGGTGGACAAAGAAGGGAAATCTCAGCAAGAAAGTAAGTGTTTCAAGGAATACAGAGTGACAGAGGTGAAAGGCACAGAACAAACCTGTGAGAGTTTCTAAAGCTTGGAGGGGCTATCCTGTACACAAGAACAGCTGCCCACCAGGTTCTGAAGAGGTCTCTGTTCCGAGCAGGTTAATAGGTGACTCTCCCTGCCTGGTGCTGGCAGGGCAGGCAAGTGAAGGAAGGCACGTCTGTGCCTGCAAGGCTTTGTGCTCGGTTTTGTTGTGTTGAGGTGACGCAGGACTGGACATTTACAGGCTCAGCGTGGAGTGGAGAGCTAGAAACAAGCCCTGGAAATGGTCAGGTGCCAGCTAGGACAGGTAAAATCCTGAGGTAATATTTGCTCTGCTGTCTCCTTGTTCCAAAAAAAGGAAAGCAAAGAGGGAGATTCGGCAAAGTTGGGGTAGCATAATAATTCCAGCCAGTCAAAACTGTGCGGCAGTATGAAAATGTGTGATAATTCATGGCCAAATTTGTATCTGTTGAAGAATAAAAGATTATTTGATCCAAAACATTAGTAAGGCACCAAAATTAGGATACTGATTCCTTCCTTTTTTGTTTCTTGTCTTCAGTAGCCTTTGCTGGTCATTGGTAAATGTACCGCTAACAGTATCCTCAAACCAGGCACTCTGCACCTAAAATTCCTTCAGCTTCCGTTGTGAGGCTGTGAGTGTTTATAGAATGCAGAACTGGGTCATTGGGAAGAAATGAGGGAGGGAGTTAAAGGTAAAAACTCTGCTGTTCGATCAGGATGCTTAATGAGCTTTATTCACATCTTTGTTCAAAAGCTCCGTTTCTCAGGTCAGGTAGAGAATTGCACCTGAGCTCTGTGATGCTGGGTAGCGGGTCCATATGGCCACTGTCTAAAAGCGATCTGAGCAAAAGGGGTCAGTGCAGTCAATCTTTGATGTTCTAGAGTGAGAAAGAATTAGGATTTGTTCACATTGAGGGAAACTAATGGAGAGTAAAAAAAAAAATGCAGCCTATATCATGGAGGTGTGGAAATGAGTTTGTCTTTTGTAGAGCATTCAATGCTATCATCTGCATGTAGAAAGTGCAATTCAGTCACATCGCAGAAATAACTGAGAAGTGGGTTGTTGTGCCTCTCCTGCTGTATGTTCAGCTTGTTCCGTAGTTGTGGATGTGATTGTTATAGTGATAATAGTAATGTTGTGAATGCAAAAATAAATACATATGTATTTACCTTTGTGTGAACACGTTTAAGATGCCCAGCACTTAGAAGCAAGTTAAAGCGTAATACCAGTGAATGTTTTCCAACTGCCCTTCTACCAGCTAGAGGTGCTTGTTATATTCCTTTAACTTGCACGTTTGGACAAGAAAACTTGATGTTTTGCAAAACATTTACAGTAAAACAAAAACTAACTGACTGTGTGACACGTCTGTGTTCGGTGGCCAACCTTGACAAGCTGTTTCTAATAAGAAAACTAAGAAGTCAGCAAGTACGTTTCAGTTTGCTGTATCGATGTATATGTGTAAAACTTAGACTGTTAATTAATTTTTACATTTTATGTGCAGAAAGTATATGTTGTCTTTTAAGTAGTTTGGCCTTGCATAAATGTGCCTGCTCACACTTACTGCTCTATTAAGCATTTAATTCAGTCCTGTTTAACGTGCTCAGCGTTTTGCAGGAGGCACACAGCATTTCTAGTATGAAGCTCACTCAGAGGCACAGACTCTCCTCAGTCAGCTGACTCTAAAGCGTTAGCTGGTATCTGCTCTGCTTCACGAGCATGCTGTGTTTTGCCTTTTTCAGTAATGCACATTTGAACAAAGGTTTTCCCATGTGTAGCTTAAGTAATGCTCTAATCAAAGAAATGAAGGGGGCATTTGAAAAATCAGTTGTCATCTTGAGTTTACCTCACCTTAGAAGTCATTTCAACTCAGCTTTGAAGAAAATACGACATTATACAAATGCTGTAAATACATCTTTGTCTCATTTAGGGATTAACAGTTTCTGACTACCTTGATTTATTGTACTCCAGGCAGAGCCTGGAAGGAAGGGGGGGGTTGGTTTCTCCATGTCTACAGCAGTTCTGTGCCTGAGGTGGCAGAGCCTGGTTTATGTCCCAGGTGTTTTCAGTTTACTCTTATTTAATAGAGTAAAATCGAGTAAAAAAACCATGTTCAGTTAGTGTCACCATTCCATTTGAAGTATCCTTAAATGGTAAATAATGACCAAAGTTTTTCTTCGTTTGCAGACATCAAATAGCGTTGGTTTTGGAAAGGAAACGGAACGATCCATGACTATGAGTAAATCAGTAAGACCTGATATTCCCTCATCATATGAGAGTTTGATCAAGTGGGCTTATGAGCATAACTATAGACCTGTTACTTCCTACACAAAAGCCCCTGTTGCAAACAGATTTCATCTGCAACTTGAAGATACAGGTGAGCTTGAAGATGGGCTTTTAACATATAGAAATAATCTATCTTGTATTTCTGGAAATGTGATGATTTGGAAGGTGCTTTCTCAGTTTTGAAGCTTTGTTGTTGGGGGTTGCCCTGCTTCCACTGCTCATCATCAAGAATGCTGGTAATATCTAGGAATGCTGGTTAAAAAAAATAATATGTGGCTTTTTAATGAGAAAAGTCCAGGCAAATTGTCTTCTTTCCTGAAATGTTAGTGGAATTAGTGGTTATAGTTTATCCAGCTCACAAGCTGTTAGAGTTGACCATGCTCAGCATTCACTGGAATGGGCTTCAGCAACTGCATTGTTTTAGTGAATAAATCCAGCTTTGGGTGGTTGGGTTTTTTTGTTTTGGTTTGCATTTCTGTTTGTTTGTTTTGTTTTCAAAGTATTTACTTTAGGCAATTAAGCAATTTTTAAAATTTTTTACAGACAAAACTGGTTTACCAAAGAAGTCTGGGCAAATAGTATAAATACAACCATTAAAAAAAAAAAATCGTTATTTGACCAAGTAATTGTCGATGCAAAGATATCCACATCCATTAAAGCTAGTGGAGTTGCATCTGCTTTTTCACTAATTCTGAATTTCAACCACTAATAATATTGTTTAGCTGTTATGATAAAGCTTACATTCACATTAATTTTATCAATTGTACTCTCATAGGTCACAGATAATGTGGCTTGGGCCACGTTTGAGATTTCTGTCCTTAGCAGTTGTGTGTATAGGCCAGGAGATGGTGTTCTCATTTACTCCATATAAAGTTATCTTTCACTGAACTTCACTCTGGTTATATAAGTAGTTCCACCACAGTGGAATGACTGAATTTGTCATGGGGCAGGTAATGGAAGAAGTTTATTTCCTGAATGTGATGTTTCTTTTACCTTTTTCATTGCATTTTAAATATAATAGGCCCACTCCTCAAAGTTTGTTTTCAGCTTAGTGAGACAGATTTCTAGCAGGGACTAAATATACCACTATTACATGCCCCAGTAACAGCTAAACCCTTAGTGGAGGAATTGTGGCTAGGCATCTGAAAAATACAAAAATGCTGCTTTGGATGTCCTTCAGGAGCTTCCTTTCTGGATAATATTGTTTTTGTATGAAAATTATGAGTTCTGGATATTTTTGGGAAAAAATATCTAATAACTTTATGTTCCTTTTTCTTCCAGAAGAGATGAATGATGAAGAAGACCATTCCCTTCCTCCGGAGCTGACAGAACTGCTGGGTGTTAACCCACTGCCTGCCCCAAAGAATCCTGCGTTAAGTGATGGCCTGGCTTTTCCTTTTCACATTAACAGAGGAAGGCATGACACAGTGGGAGAAGGAATCTTCCCATCCAGGGATTCCGTGGATACGTTAATAAATCATGACTTCGGGCATTCCCTCTCAAAACATAAAGAACCTGAAGAGGTTCAGGGCAGTGCCGATGTGGCCCTGTCAATAAAGTGCGATGACAAAGTCATGACAGTAGCTGTAGAAAAAGACTCTCTGCAGGTTGGTGTGATCTCTTATTCTCAAATTTGGGCAGGCTTTTTTGGGCAGACCATTTAATTTGTATTTCGATCGAAAAAGCAAACATTCTAAGATCTACAGCCATCACCACCCAACCCCCCCAATATAGTCTGATGAGGAAACTATACAGTAGATATTCTTTGCCATAACTCAGGGCCGTGTTTCCTCTTCCCAACAATCTGGTAATTTGTAGAGGGATTTCTGAGTAAAGCTTTGCAGAATTGGTTCTGTCAAAAAACTACTGTACTCAACCATCAGTCAGAGTTTTTAATCTCCAAAGCACAAAGAAGCTGCTTTTGATAGCTGTGTGAGCTGAATAATCTGTCTCTGCCATCTACCAACTGACAGGTTGCTTGTGTCTGTTTGCATTGTGGAAAACAGCCGATACAGACAGCATTTTTAGCTCATTTCAGACCAGACAGAGTCAGCATTATTAATCAGCAGCTTAATAATGAACCTGTTGTTTTCTTTGTTCCACGTTACATTTATTCCATGTCTGTCATGTATAGCAGCATTTTGAGAGTCACCTTCCCTGGATGTCAGTACAATGAGCTCCACTTGCTCCTGTCAGCAGCCATGAGCAGTATTCTGAGCTGCACTTTAAGCAAGACCCCAACACAGTTGTGTTTCAGCCACTTACAAAGTGCCTTTGTTTCAGGCCAGCGGCTACACAAGGACAGAACTCTCGCTGCTGGATCACTCTTGCAAAGCCAAGATGAATGGTACCCATTTCATTTTGGAGTCTTTGCTGAACAAGTGTGGGACTCGGACAGCATACGTCTTGAACAAGATTGTTTATTTTAACTCTGTGAGTATATTACAAAGAGGATCCACCTTCTGCACTGAGCGCCATATTGGTACAAGGAAGCTATTATGGTTTGCTTTAGTCTTAGCAAAAAGGAGTCATCCTGATCTTTTCCTGTCCAGCTCAAACCTAGTTGCAGCTACAGTCCCTGTATTCAAGGAAGTACAAAGGCCGTACATTCAGTGTGCTCCTGTGGTCAGATAGTATCCCAAAGGAAAAGGAGGAGTTGGAGTTAAATACTTTCTCAAAACTGCATGGCTGCACTCTGGGGGTGATCTGTACCAGCCTCAGAGAAACTGCACCAGCTTTCCATATGCAGCTTTGATGTACCCTTACATAAGCAGTACTACAGAGCTGTAAGGAGGAACAGGAATGAAGTTTTGTGGTTGCACAAAGCAATACCATTTAATTCACATGCCAAATTATTTTAAGTGAAATTTTTTCTTTCAACATTGTGTGTGAAAAAGGCTTTGAAAATACGAGAAAAAGACATCTGTGCCTACATCATTGCTCTTATAATTTGGATTCGTATTTGCTATCAGTTGATGTAGGTGATGAAGGGACCCTTGAATACTTGTATATGAATGATGATGCTAAAGAGCCCAGTTAAGTTCCAAGCAACTGCTGCCAGACTGGCTCATCTTATGAGCTTGAGTACAGTGCAGCTAATCAGGGTTGGGAAGTAATGACACGTTTCTCTGGCTGAGCTTTCCAGTACGTAGAAGTAACCTTGGCAAATGATGGAAAGCCTGTGGTCCAACCCAAACACAGCTGAGGCAATCTGATCTGACCTTGCCTGGTTAAAACTGTTCTATACTGGCAAGTCTGTAGCACCTAACTTTAGAAATGGTCCCAAACCAAGTCTGTGGATAGAAACATCTTCAAACTACAGAACAGCATGTGTCTGGAGCTAAATACTGTAATTGTTGTTATATTCTATTGTGGCCCAAACTAACATGGATATTTGCCTCCCCTTCTTTCTCCATCGTGTCTTTTAATAGTCTTGGCTACTCATTTAAATACCAAATCATGTATGGTATCTTTCAGAATTTGGGACCATTTTTCCTAAAAAATAATCACCATGCAGTGGAGTCTCAAAGAATGTAGATGTCACTCCTTAGCAGTTGTTCTGTGTCCAAAAAAATAAAGATGAAGTGCTGGAAGGGAGGGGACTAGCTGAGAAGCTGCAGGGCATACAGGAGCAGAGTGCAGATGATTGGAAAACAAAAGCAGGAATTTTCAGGTGAAGAAATGGAGAAGTGTGTAAAGGAGGAAAAAGAAAGGGGAGAGGAAATTCACTAGAAACTCAGAGGAAAAACAAGTGGAAGAGGAAGAAAGGGACACTGTGGTTTTGGGTGTGCAACTCTGAAAAATATACACAAGTGACAGAAGAGGAAATCCTTTAATGACCCTAAAACTTTCAGTAATTTTCCGTGAGTGCATTACAAAAAACTGCAAGTCGCAAAAAATCACTTTCAAAAGCCATTTCTTTTTTCATTGCTGTTTATAGAAATACCAGAAATAGAATGGAAATGCCAGGCTGCTCATTCAGACACCAGCACTCAGGCTGGTGTCTTTTCTGGCTCTGAGTTCTGGAAAAAAATTAAGGAGCATTCTCTAAACATAATCTGCACATCTTACATGCTCAGCACAAGGCTGTTTAAGATGTACTTTCACCATCTGCTTAGCTGGTGCACTTCTTTTGGCCTGTGCGTTGTTCTGAAGGGAGAAGAAAATTATAAGCATGAAGTGGGAGTGCTCAGTTATCACCTAATTTTATGCGTTTGCAATACCTTTTGTGCAGATTGTCATTCAGCTGTCATCACCAGCTGAAAGCAGCGGCTTTGATGATGACGACATGGAATCGGGTGATAATGGATTTCCAGGGGACGCTGATGAGGGAGATGTTACTTTCTCAAGCTGGCCTGAAATAGCGGTATGTTACTCTTGGGTTTTCACCTGGCAATACAGAAATGCCTATTGTAATAGGTACTTCACATAAATTACATTAATTGTATAGCAATTAATTTGTATTTTAACACATTTCTTCGCACTTCTATTTCTTGTGACTCACTTGAAGATTTGCCCTAAGTATATGGAACATGGGTGGGCCTGTATTGTACACTTCAAATTTGTCCTTGTCCAGCTGCCACTCCTGCATCAGGATGTTATTGTTTTGTTTTGTTTTCATTTCAGTTTAATTGCACACTACACCAGCCAGAGGATGACAGAGGCATATCCTGGCCTCCTGAACCACACATCACCAATGTGACCTTCAACATGGAGCTGTACAAAACAGATCTGTTCCTTGCTCCCTCCCAAGGACTCTTCTCTGTTGCTGAGAACGGGCCAATATATGTAGAGGTAACAAACTGAAAAAGGTTTTCAAACTAATGGAAACATTTTGCAAGGCCATGTACCTGGGCCAGGTCTGTTATTGTCGGCTGAAAGGTCTTGTCATGCAGTTGTTTTAGGCAGACAGGTGGATACTTTGGCTGCAGAGAGCAGAAGCTGTGGGGTACGAAGGAGGGCAATGTTTGGGGTCAAAACCAAAGAATTCCTACAAAATGAATAAACTACAAGGTGAATTGGTCATTCTTGCCAAATCTGCTTTTCTGTGCAGAACTTGAAGGTGGTCTCTGAGCTCTTGCTCTGAACTGGCGTTTCCTGATGAAGACTTCAGGGTTCGTTTTATTGGGTAGTATGGCTGAACCTCACCTGAAAGATATAGACATGCAAAAAATGACTACAAGTGTCTTTCTTCCAGACGCTAGTGTTCTTGAGTTACAAAGTTAATACAGGTTTTGATCTCTCTCCAATCCGCTTACAAACACCAACTACAATCCTTTTGAATGCTGTCACACAAGAGATCTAACAGCTCTAGATAAACAAGGCCAGCAAAGTCAACACCCAGGTACCTTTGACTTTAGGTGCGTTTTGGACCTGGTAATTTTTCCATGTATTTCAAACCAATACAGTCAGTGTTTCTAAAGATGGTCATGTGAACAGAATTTTGAATTTTTCAACTAGCAGTAGGCATTAATAAGTGCAATATTAGCAAGGAAGTAGTAACACTAGTTTATAGATTAGCAACTCATGAGTGGTGAGCTATGGGTTTATAAAACCAGGAAAAGGAGCAGATTGACAGATGCGCCATGTTTCTCTTGCCCAAGTTAGTTCCTCTGTGAGCCCACACTGCACATGATAAACACAGCGGCCCATTTGACATTGACGCAGTTTTCTGCATTTTGTTCAATGTTTTGGGTCTCTTCCTCATTTTCTACTCGGTGATAAGTATTTAAGACAGTTGAAGCAAAAAGAAGGTATGTCACACTCAGTTAAGAATATGTTTATAAAAGACACGTTATTTTTTTCATTTGGATAAAAGCGGCTGCTTCCTTCAGCAATCTGGGTTGAATCCCCCTGGCTTCAAGCCCTCTGGATTTGTCTGGTTCTGGAGCTGTTTATTCAGACAGATGTTCTGATTTCTTCATCACCTGTCCTGGCAGAAGCCTCTTTTTTTTCCCCGTTTCTTCTTGCACAGTGGAAAATCTGTATCAGTTTTGAACTTCTGTGTCTCCATTTTAGCTGTTACATTTTTGTTTCTGTTTTGCTTTTGTTGTTAAAAAAATAATTTGGAGGGTTTTTTGTCTATAAATTGCTTAGGTCAGAAACTGTGAGAGCTCTATATTTCCCTTTTCCTTCTCTGCTAAAAATTTTGGGGATTTTGTATTTGAGTCTCTTGGCTTTTTTTTCCTTTGTTCTCTAGTGTCATTTTCTTACCATATTTTTGTCTCACCTCCCTCCTGTTGTTCTCTTCTTTCCTTGAGATATCATCCATCATTTTACTTAGCCAATGGTGTTTCATGATACCGTAGTATGCCAATCCTCCTTGCCATAATGTATTTTTTAACTAGGTTGCACCATCTGCTTTTTTACCTGTCAGTATCTGTAGCCTGACTTTCATTCATCACTATTTATTTCTGTTCTTTTTAGATTATGTTCTTTCTTGCTTAGATGCTTCAACACATCCCTTCATCTCTAATTTGCTTGCTGCTCATATGAAGGAGAGGGAAAAAAAACATAGAAATGCCTTTATTCACTGCACAATTCATAGCATCCAAAAATTTCTGAATAAATTGCAAGAAAATTTGGCATGCCCTTCTTTAAATTGGCATGCGGCACATATGAATTAAGTACACATTTAAGGCACATTTTTTCATAGAGGGAAATTATTTCTTGTGGAACTGTTTTCGTCAGGCAGTGTTAATGGTTAGGCACAACACCTCTGTTTATTAAGAGCGACATGTTTCATTTGTTACAAATTCCATTTAAATTCTTTTCCTAATTATTCTGTAGCACTTGCTATGCGCATTTCAGTCCAACTGAACAACATCAGTTCCCTGGAAATTTGCAGTCTGAGTTATTCTTCATAAAAGAATATGAATGTCAGTGTTACAATAAACTGAAAGGATCATTTCACAAGAAATCATGGCCTTTTAGAGGCTCCCCCGCTCCCCCAGTCCAGGAATGCCACCCACACGTCAGACCGTGACCTCCCCTCTGCCTCTGCATTCCTCTCCTGGCTGGGGGTGGGTTTGCTGTTGTCTGTTGCTTTTGCTTTTTGTTCTTTTACACTGAAGTTTCAAACAGATACAAGGACGTGGAGTTAGTAATTGAGTTCCCTGCAGCTGCGTTCGAGTCTGTGTGTCTGAGGGATACACGGCCACCTCAGGTGGCAGCCACGGCCATTAACGCTGTGTCTGATCTGCACCGAGTGTTTCATCTGCTGTACTTGTGCGGGGTTATGCTGTTGAACAGCTGCTGGTTTTGAAACCACAGATTTTCTGTCTCTGACTGTCCACCCTTAACATTTAGCCTTTGAGTAGTTCAGATTGGAAGTGGCACTGGAAAACTGCTTAAAAAATTGTTGAAAATGTTAATGAAATGTGAACTAAAAATGTCATTTCTGAGATCTTCCTGTCTCTTTCTTTTTGATGCAGGTGTCTGTGACTAAGGCTGACAGATCCTTGGGCTTCGCCATTCAAACATGCTTTGTTTCCCCGTTTTCAAATCCAGATAGAATGTCTGACTACACCATTATAGAAAACATTTGTCCTAAAGATGAATCTGTTAAATTCTACAGCATTGAGAAGGTGAACTTTCCAATACCACATGCACAGAAAGACAAAAAAAGGTTTAGCTTTGTATTTAAACCGATGTTCAACATCTCACTGCTCTTTCTTCACTGTGAATTGACTCTATGTACAAATAAAGACAAAGATACTCAAGGACTGCCAAAGGTCAGTAATTTATTAAAGTCCAACTATTTGATTTAGGTGAAAATAAGATATATTTTTGTCTGAACTTTGAAGTGAATCAATGGCTTTCTGTGGAGTTGATGTAATGAACATGGTATCTCTAGGATCAAGATTTTAATAGATAAGAGTTATGATGCTATGCATTTTCACTGCATGATTTACAGTTTCTGTTTAAATTGAATTAGGTGTTTATGTGGAATAAATAGAAATTCCTTTTTATTACACAAGTGGTTCAGATTTATCTTTGGTATCCGTATCCAAAGCACAAACAATGTTAGCTTTAATTTCCAAAGACATGCATAATATCAGATAATATTGTGATCTGATTGTTACAAAAGAGAGTTGCCACATTTTGCTTAAAACTAATGGAAATGGCTGTAAACTAGTTGTTAAAGAACATGTTCTAAGAATTTTGGGGTTTATACACGTTCTCCTTAAAGTGTCTTTTTTTAAAATGATGATTTGTCATTGTTGATCAACACGTATGTTGGTGGCTACAGTTTTGGCTACGAGATTTAAAAAAAAAAATAAAAAATGAAATAATTATTACTGTTTAAGTTCGGTAGTAACACTCTCATAAAGGTTAGAGGATCCTTGATGAAGGCAAAGGTTGCATCCTGAAACACAGCTAAGCACTATCTTTTTCAGTATGTTACACAGGCGTTGTTTGGAGGGTTTTTTTGTAAATAATATAGGATAAAAGTGATAATGAGGCAACTGTGCAGCTGGCACAGCTGTCCTGGCAGAGGTGGAGATCTGAGCTCACACGCTGTTTTTCTGCCCACAGTGCATTCCTCCTGATGAAGCTTGCACCTCTCTCAATGTGGACATGATCTTGGCCATGATGCACAACAAGAAAACCTTCACCAAGCCCCTTGTTGTAATAACACATGAAGGAAAACTGGAAGGTATGAAAATGAGCTTGAACTGTTCGAAAAAGCTGTATATATATCTATATATATTACGTTGTGTAGCATACAGTCACTTGAAATGTGGGAGTATTCCAAGTGTGTGGCATTGTATAATCAAGTGGTGATACTGTGTTTGTAAAGTGTTATTTGTTTAGATGTTTCCCTGGCAGCAATCATCATGGCAGTTCACTGACATTTTTTAACTGTTCTTATTGATCTCTGGACATGTGGTTTTGCCAGGCGTTCAGAAAGGAATACTGCACTACACAGCAACATGGGTTTTAGAAGTAGGAATATAGCAGTAGCACTTCAAGCAACTTCTTGTTGCGCAAGAAGGCAGCGCTTGCTCCCTCCGGTATAATTTCTTTATTGTGCTTGCAAATATCTATTTAGGAATAACAACAATGAAATTACAAATTACTGAGGGTGCTAAAGCCTGGCAAGTCTGTAAAGCAAAGGGGTGGCTACCAGAGAGAGACTCATTAGATTGTTAAACTATTAAGAGCAAAAGATGAGATACACAAAGGTGTCTTGCGGCTTGTTTGATTATGTAATCTTCATGGAAAAAAATGGTTGAAGGAGTTGGAAAGGCTGAAGAGCATTATGAGATACTGGTGAAAGGCATGATGAGACTGTACTCTCACTTAATAATATGCCCTGTGATGGGAAATAAGAACTGTTTTCACTGTTTCATCTAATTCTAAAGTTTTTTCTTAGTGGATGCCTCTGACAACCCCATCAGTCATGTTTTGATGCATTTGTAGAAGAAAATGTATTTGCATTTTGTCTTTTTTATTAGCATGGGAGCTTAATTAGTGGCTTCACGTGCACATCGGAATCTTCCAATTGCGTCCAAAGGCTGTTTGAACTTTGGAATGGTTTTTGGGGAGCGTCAAAAGGATGGGGATCAGAAGTCCTTTAATCTCCATTGTACAGTGTGTGCTTTTTAGTCTTTGAATAATTATAAGTACCATACGGCATTGTAAAGGGGCATAAGCAACAACTGTTTCTATTTAACTCTGCAAATCAGCTAATGTTTAGTTTGGGGTTTTTTTACAAATTTATTAATACAGATCAAATCCACTATGAACTAAAGGCAAGTATTCGATCTGCCAGTGGGGTGCAATTAAAACTGTGCTTTGGGCCTGATTCTGCACTTTCTTTTTGCAAAGCTCTTTTTTTTTTCCAGTGATTATTCCATTGAAAATGAGTAAATCCTGCAACTGAAGTTGAGCTTTCAATAAACAGACTTGTACTCTGAGCTCTTTTGCCCTTCCTATGTGTGGAGCATTGTGCGCAGCTCCCGTCTCGGGCTGCGCTCAGAATGTTGTCTTTGTCAGAGGCACAAGGTCTCAGTGTGCAAAGATGAGCTAAATTTATAAAGATTAGTTACAAGACGACAGTGTGATATTTTGTTGCATTGTGGGTGATTTAGTCTAATTGTGGGATGTGTGGTGGAAATCTCCCCAGCATGGCCCAGCTTTCAGCCGTAACACAAAGTGGCACATTAACAACGAAGCTTTGCTGGTATGCCCTTGTTCTGCAGTGAATCAGATAACCCCTTTCGTAAAGCCAAATGCCACTGGTGGCCAATATGTAAACCTAAGATTAGGAGAAGAAATTATATCGCATTACTGAACAGGAGAATTTACATCTCGGAGGTGGTGTTCTTCACGTACTTTCATGTGAACAGACCAGCTCTCATTGTAAAGCATATTATTTAGGTTACTGCCGGTGGATCTGCTCCCTCACCTAAATGAAGAAGTAATGCACTTGACGTTTGAAAAGTCAGAGCAAACTGGTCATTGTGAAGTTGTCATGTTTTTATTCAGACATAAGCTTATGGCTGTCATTGACTAATAGAAGTCACAACTCTATATCTAAATGAGAATAACTGTTCCTCCCCTCCTAATTTTGTTAGTTATTTGCAAGCTCAGTTGCTTATATTTTTGCAGTAGATCCCAATGGAAGTGTCTAAAATCTAACCCCATGCCATGTTCTTTCCCTTTACATTCCTGCATTGCACACACGCGCTCTCCCCCACTTGAATAAAAGGCATATTGATGTCCATTTAAATGCTAGGAAATACGTGTTCTTCTCTTGAAATAATCTATGGATGTCATTGTTCAGATTTTTGCTAAGTGTGGAAACTAGTTTATTATTTCTACAGAAAGAGGAGGCAGGCCATAGAACAGAGGTCAAGTGAGCAGGTAACAAGTGCCCCTATCCCACAAGTGTACAGAAAATAATGATAATTTCTAAAGGCTGGCTGCTGATATTTTTAAACTACATGCTTTTCCTGAACCTCAAGGATTTCCACTGCTTCTGTGTTGCTTGGAGCAAACCACATTAAAATACATGTAAGAACCGGTTGAGTGGAAAGAATTGATAATGGGCTACCCAACCTATCATTAATTAGCAGACTTTGTTATCTGTAAAGAGGATAATGACAGGATGAGCGTGGAAAATTCATTCTCCCCTCAGCTCAGAAGGCATTTTCTTGGCACTTGGGCTGTGCTAGTGGAGTGTTTGGACAGTCTCTTAGTGCCGTTACCCATGTTTGTACTGTTCAATGCCCCTTGGTTGCAGCCCAGCCCTCCTCGCAAATCTTACATTCAGTTGTGCTTTGGCTGTTTTGTGCTTTTGGTGACTTCCCAGCTCATTTGTGCATACACACACCTAAACCCCCACACCCACACAACCCTCCACGTGCTCACCTGTTTCCTAACTGCTGTTCCACCTGTTTCCGGCCGAGAGTGACCTGGGAGAAATAGTTGTGTGTTAGAACAAGTGATAATAATGCAGTTTAAGACTAAAATGTGAGTTTGGATATTGTAGGCACATGTGTCTAAGGATCTTATAGGATATTGCTGGCAGTTCAGTGCTGCCATTTGGGTTTTAGAAGTTAGAAGCATAGTCTTAGTTTAAGAATATTTTAAATAGCAATTAAACTTTTAAGTACTAATTAAACTTTTTTTTCAGTTGCTAAAGATACAAAAACAAGTATTGGGACAATGCCTTATCAGATCCTTTTACAGCTGTTGCACCGAACACACTCAGATATGCCAGAATTAAAATGAGATCCCTGGGTTACTGGGCAGTCCAGAAGCAAACTGCAGCTAAGCAAATAGATCCTCGGATCCGAAGCCAGAATCTCTGGCTCTTCTGCTTGAGGTGGCATTCTTGGAGAAAGATAAGAGAAGTCAGTTAAGCAAAAGAAGGGAAAATTCTTCATTTCTTAACACATGTTTACTTGTCTCTTTCTGTTACATGCTGATAATGATGATGATATTTGATATTCTTGCCAACAATAATAGCTTTGATACAATAGCTATGATCTTTTATTTCCTATATATAACTAAACGAAACAAAAAAAGCACCCAGCTTCCAAAACAGAATACCAAGTGGGACTCAGGAAAATGTGTGTATCAACATATATTGGATAAAGCAGTGTGTATTGTGCCATAATAGTGACTTTAGAGGTGATAGCCAGTGTTTGCTTTTAATTTTTGTGTGTATGTGTGTGATTTAGCACGCTGGTACCTCCTGTTTGTGATTAGTGAGTAGTTAGATGAATGTAATCACCTTAAACCAGCCTTTGCAATCTATGCTCTTTAAGAGCTCCACATTCAGCAAGCCAGAGTTACTGCAGGTCAGACCTCATGACATGTGGATGGGAAAGGTTGCAGCGTACTTGCCAGCAAAATATATGATGCATGAACTGTATTGTAGATACGTTCCCCCAAGGAATGATCAATGTAGGAATAGAATTTTTCTGAGCTGAGCAAGATTATTGAATTCTGGATGGTTTTCCTGAAGTTCCTGGTTTCTAAAAATTACAATAATGTCTTTCTGTCAGATCGGATCCTGAAGGCTGCTTGCGTGGTTTGTACGCTGTATGTGGAACACTGTCTGATTAATGTTTTCTGGTGTTTGTTTGTTTTTAAATCAGATTCATCTCTTCCAAAGCCAAATGTGAGACAGCCACGTAAGTAACTCTTAAATCAATCTCTTTTAAGCCTGACACTTTTGTCTAGAAAGTATTAGATCAATGAAGAAAATTATCTTCAAGCTTTCTGAGTGTGTGTGTGTGTGTGTGTGTGTGTGTGTGTTAAACTCTGGGACAGAACAGAATACTGACTGTATTGCTGATTGAGAGATTCCCATCAGCATTTAGAGAGAAGGTCTGTGACCTTTTGTGTATGTGAAATTTGGGAAAGCACTGTGGAGAGTCTCATCCTCAGCAAGTTCATTTGCCGCTGTGAGTGTGTGTGTGTGATTTCCCTTTCTCCGCTGAGCTCCGGCCCGGGTTCCAGCCGCGGTGCCGCAGGGCGCCTGTGTCCAACTGCAGCCTCGCTCTCCCCTGCGCCGCAGCTGCCACCGCCCTGTTAGTCTGGAACCAGCACTTATGGGTCGTGCTGTAGATGAGATCACTGACTTGATATGGTTTCATTTCTTTGGGTTTTTTATGTTGCCATGGCGTAGTGAATTAGCTGGGATCAATTACTGACCCAGGAAGGGAAGAAAAGGAGAGAAGCAGCACTAGATGACAATAATAAACAGAAAAGCAAAGATGATTTGCAGCCAGAAACAAGAATGAATGGAGAAAAGGGAAGATTAGAAGAGGAAGAGCAAAGAAGGTTTTTTTCCTCTGCTCCTGTCCCTATGTCTTTGGGACCAAATTTGCTCAAAATAGCGAAAGGAATGGGAAATGATTCTTCTGCCACTTCAGCCTCCATGTGACTTTCTCCTCTTCACTAAGTTTCCTCCTTAAGAGGACACTAGCTGATGCCTTGTGGAAAACAATAGTTGACTTTAGGATAGTCTTTTCTGCTTGAATTTAAAATCACTCAATGTGGCAAAAGGAATCAGAAATACCCTCATAGAAATGAGAGAAAAAACTGCTAAGCCGTTATCTGTCAGATGTTGCCTATGCAGACTTGGTCACAGGCACTCAGGAATGGGTCCTGAAGGCTCTTGCCAACAGGACCTGCTGGAGAAGACATTTGTCAGAAGAGGAGAAGGGGAAAGGCTCTCAGGAGCTGATGGGTGTCTGTAGGGACATCTGCTGGATGCAGGAACCTGTAAAGTGAGGCTGGTTGTGTTTTGAGAACTGGAATTCCACTGAAGGACACTACTGAGGAGATCCAGTCAGCTCATTTCCTGGCCAGCTTAGTCAGTAAAATGTTTTTAACTGTTGTGCACTGGGAGACATTAAAAATACTGAAACTAGAAATCAATTTTGTAAGAAGAAATTTCCCCAAAAGAATGATTACTATTTTTTGAAGTGTTTCTACTCACCAAAAAGAAAAACACAAGAGCCTAAAGTTTCTCTATTTGGATAGTTAACATTGGGGGACAATACATCCAGGAACCAGATGCTGTTACCCTTGAAATGGCACTGCAAAAGGGCCTCTCCCCTAGAAAGTGATTTCCGCATGTGTGTGTGTGTGTATGGTTCTATTTTTGTGTTCTGGAATTAATTTCAGTTATTGAAAGCATTGCCAAATGTGAAAAACAATTGTTTCTATTTATGCTTTTGCTGACTTTTTGCTGGCATCTCTTCCCTCTTAACAGCAGTTCCGTTCTCCACCTAGATTTCAGGCGGAACTTGCAGGAGATATAGGGGAAAGTTTGTTTGAATGTTGGGACATTTAAATGAAAAGCATCTTTTGCCAAAAATCTGAACCTTTTTAGAACACATTTTTAAGATAAATGGATATTTAATTGAAAGCAAGTTATTAACAACCAACTGAAAAAAGCTTCATTTTTGCGACATTTTCCAGATTTGGGTGTGCTGAGCTGGGGTTTTGCTTTGTGATGTGGAACAGTTGGTTGGACTGAAGCCAGTCTCTGAAAGCATCATTTCTGTTTCCTTGATGCAAATCTGCTAGTCTGTTCCTTAAAATGGTACTTAATTACCTATGAATTTTTAAAAAAACTTTTCCATGGAAGTGTAAGCGTGAATTTTTGTAAAATGGCATTTGTCACTGGAAATACAAAGTCCTTACTATACGTGTTTACCTTTATAGCTGTGTTCTACGGTCTGGACACGCTGACTGTCGTGGGCATCGCCTTTGCAGCATTTGTGATCGGAGCCCTGCTGACGGGAGCGCTCTGGTTTATCTACTCGCACACAGGTGAGTACGTGGGCTCCCGCAGGGTGGGAGGGAAGAAGGGAGAGGGGTCAGCCATGGACTTTTCTTCTTGATCTCTGTTCTTAGTGGGGTGTTTTCCAGCAACTCCTCCCATGAGCCTGTTGGTGTATATCGGCAGATTGGTACCCGCCCTTCCCTGAAGGGAGGTGGTTACGCTTACGAACGTGGTTTAAAATTTGCTAAAATGATTTTAAACATGAATCTTGAAAACTCACCTGGGATATGAGTAAAACTGAGTATTCCTGGCTTGTGTGTTATCATTAGTACCATCTCTGTATCTCAAATGTGGTTAACAGTTCAGTTAATGGATACCTCTTGGTGCCCATATTCCTTTTTAAAAAAAATTTTGCCGTTAATAAATTAGGCTGATGTGACTGGGAGTGTGATCAGTACAAGGAGTGGGCCAAATGACTAAGAGAATGCTTTATTTGCATAGACATATTCTGAGTATATCTAGACTTAAAAGTGTTTCTTGGACCTTCATTACACACACTTTTTGCCCCAATTATTTACTCCTCCGTTCTTCAGCTGTTACATTAAATTGGTAGAAGTCGTGCCTAATCTCATTTAATTGCGTCCAGCCACATAACCAGGAATGTGCCTGGACTGGTGCAGCCTTTATGCATGGATCATTTTTCAGTATCTCCTCAGAATTTTTTTCCATACTAAACTAAGTTAGCAGCAATACAATAGTGCACTGGAAGAGGAGGTAGTTTTGAGAGCTTTTTCTGTAAATCTGCAAGGTGGTACAGACAAAGACTGTGCACTGATGGGGCCTTGATTTGCAGCATCTGAGTTTGACTGCTTGTGGATTACGGGTTATCTCAGGATCCCTGCAGCACGCTGGACTCTCAGCTACTTCACTTTTGACCTTACAAGACCCTGCCAAGTTCTCTGGGAGGTGGGGAGGATGTGAGGTCAATTACTCCAGACCTGTGCAGCTCTGGAGCACTGGAATTCTCCCCTAGCCCACTGCAGGGGTTTTTCAGCATCTAAAACATCATGGAAGCTGTTTAGGAGTGAGAATCCAACCCTGTCAGGTCAGAGCTTCTGTAGATATTATGACCAGGAACTTATGTTAATTTGGAAAAAAACCCAAAACCTGTGGGTTTTTTTCCAGTTGGCAGTACAACAACGTTGTATAAGCAGTTTAATACTTCTGAATGTATCAGCTGTGTATGAAGCTTGTTTGGAATTGAGACAAATGTGGAAAATTTGAAGGTTGTGATAATATGTATAAATAGTATAATTCTGCTTCATATACTACTGAAACATTGTGGAATGAAAGGAAGTGCAATTGCAATGAGTAAATTAAGCTAAGAAGGTAACTTCCAAATAGGTAACCTTTAGTAACAAAAAATTAAAAGAATTGTTAAATGAATATTGTTGGTCCTGCATTTGTGAAGTTCAATCTCCGTTCATATACAGAGCCATCTATAGACACATGTTGTGCGTCAGAAGTCAAGGAACACTGCGAAGCCAACATCATAAATCCTTCAGCAACAACAGGACTTGGACCAATCCCATTAAAAGAATTACATTAACAAAGTACATCAGTCGTAGTGACCACATACAAGTAGTGGAGAGGGCGGCTGCTCTGGCTTTGTGTTTGAGAGATGAAAGTAAATGGAGAAAAAGGCCAGAAAAAAAGTAACAAATGAAAAGAAAGGGGACGTTTTAACTCATCAGGTCAGAGAATCACAGAAATGATAAAAAATGTCTAGGAAGTTATCTGGTTCCAATTTTCAAAGGATTTCGAAAGTGAACCTATGTTGCTGTGTACAGAACTTTTCTCTGAATAATATCTTGTATCTGAAAAGCACGACTTGCAGCAGAGTGCAGTGAAAGCTCTGGCAGGGACCGTCCCTTAGAGGACGACTGCTGTGGCAGACAGGATAATCCAGCTGCACTGGAAACATTTTAGAGCTGGCTGCAGACTTTTAATAAAATGAAGAGGGGAGAATTCATGCATTGCTGAATTGTGTTCTGAGATCTCATCTCTTGTTGCAAGTAGCACTGGATTTCTAAACACATGATTTAGACCAAAGGTTGGAAAATATTAGTTCAGTCTAAAACTGTATTTTGGTGATACTCAGAGCATGGGCACAAGCTACTGCTGGTGGAGAATGGCAGCTTGGGCTGTGTGAAGTAAGGTTGTTTTTGTTGTTGTAGTGCTATATGCAGTACAGCAAAAGGCCACCTTTTTGCTGGTGGTGAGAAGGTTTGATGATGCACTTTTGTTGGAATGTCTTCACTGGCGAACTCATTTTAGCATGGAGAAAGCTTTATATGAATGAGCTCTTTCATTCATCTTGAAAGGCCATTAACGTTAAAACCTCAAACAATTGATAGCAGAAAAGAACTACAAAATAAGTAGAATTTCATCTCCAAGTATTGAATGAGGGTTGTTGTTGAGTTTCGTTCATGTCGGGCTTTTGCTGATTTCGGTCATGAAAAAATTCTTACGAAGTGTAAAAATTGTGGTTTAGAATACTCTAGATTCTCTGAAACAATTCAGCATGGAGTATAGATCTCCTAAAATACACAGGTAGCAGGAGAAGAGAGGGGGGAAGCTGGATTATAGCAACAGAGGAGGAGTTTTAGCTGACACTTTTGCAAAAGGACTCCATACTATTGATCCTTTCTCCAGTCAATTAAAGGATGAGAGGTGGCTGAAAACTTTTCACAGCAGTGTTGGTCCTGCCTAGAGAGGACCCAAGAACAAAGCAGCAGAGATTTGCCACAATTAACCAGATTTACCTGGTGAAGAAGAGAAAATCTTGCAGTGTGCATGGATGCAGAAACCTTTCAAAGTCTAATCATATAAATATCTGTCAATTTAATATCTATCTTGATAGGGATAATTGGCTATATTTATGAAGGGACATGCACAAGTCTGATTAGTTAATGAGACTGCTAAACCAAGTAAACTGTGTTAGAGAGAACTCAGTCGCTTCATTCTCTTAGAAAGCATGCTTTCCTTCTCCAGGCAGTGTTGCAAGTTAAGAGGATAAAATGTTCCAAAATCTGAGAAGTTAAAAGTGTCCTTCCTCCCCCACGTCTCCCTTTTTTTTATGGGATCTGATTTAAAATAAACCAACATAGCAACCAATTATATTTGGCAAATGGAGATAGAAAAGCAAACATTCAGACTTCCTGGACAGGGAGTACAGCTGGCAGCTTTCCTAAGTGTGAATAATAAAGTGCATGTTGTCGCATTCAGATGGGTAAAAAGCTTGTTTACTGTCAATAGATGAGACATGTCCATTTTGAGCAGTTCTGATTCAGTAACATGAGATACATGAAGCTGTTTACACAAAAAAGACAGATGGGGAATGCCTTTTCAGTGGTAGTTTATACATTTCTTTACATCCTTTTTGTGAATATTCTTTAAAAAAACTTTGCTACAGATTAGCTAGGTGTTGAGGAAATAAAACGCAGGAAGAATCAGCTGGTCCAGATGTATTTGCTAGACTGTGTTCATAACGTCACCAGGATTTGGGTTCTTTTTTTGTCCTTGAAGACACTGAGAGTTTGTTATTGTTCAGCAAGTGACCGTGGTGTATCAGAGCTGCTGATCGTGCTCTAGAAATGGGATTCTGCAGAGGTAATTGAGTTACAGCAGAGGGGAGGAGGCTCCCATCCCAAACTGAAGGGAGGGAGGCGAAGGTGCTTCCACAGATGCTTTCCAGAGGACCCGGGAGGAGCAGAGCGACCGCTTCGCACTGCGGCTCTGGCGCTGCGCTTGTCACTTTGCCATGAAATAAAAACAACATGTGTTTAGCTTATAAATGAATTTATGGTTAAACGCATACAGATTGCATTGACATGCCGAGGCTGACGCAAAGCTGTGTGCAATCATGTGGTTTGTGAACTGGGTGACAGCGGAGCTGCGGGGAGGGGACTGGGGGCCGCGCTGGGGGAGCCCCGCGGCCACCCTGGCTTCTCCTCCTGCTGCTGGGGCTTGGGCTCCTGGCTCGCTGGTTTCTGATGTTTGTGTTAGCCTGTGTTGTTTTGGTGAAAGGGAGTTTGCTTACCACTGCCTTTGTAAATATATCCTGTAGCACAAAAGGAAGGAAGACTTGTACACAAACAACTGGAGGAGAAGGGAGCAAGTCGGGAGGGGAAGGCATCCAAACAAGGCTTATGAGAGCTTTTACAGCGTGATGACACAGATGCTGATTTTATGCATCTTATTCTTATGGCTTGCAAAGCTGTTTCAAATGCAAGTTAGAGATGAAACTCGATTTATTTGCAGGTTACTGGGGGTAGATTCTGACCTGCTGCACATGAGCAGAAATCTGCTGCTCATGGACAAGCTATGTAGTTATTTCTTACACTGGGAAAAACAGAAACAAAATCTGCTCACAAGAGTAAATAACTGAACTGAGTGCTGAATTCAAGAGCGAGATCCTCACCCTCTTTTTAAACATTTCATTGGCCTCTTGGGCACTGTGGTTTAGTGGTTTAGTTTGTTGTTTTTCTGCCCTGTCCCGTCCCTTCTTTCCTGCTCATTCCTAAACCCGAGGGGTGTAAGGCAGGAGCTGTGCATGGCGGGGCCCTACGTGCACTCTCAGCTGTGGCCGCGGTGTGAGCTAGCAGCAAACCTGCTGGTTTCCATTACAAAGAGCACTTGCAACCTCTGCTGTGAGAAATCCCCAGACCTCCCTTGTTTGTAGCAGCCCTCTGAGTACTGAGCAGCCTGCAGAAGGACACGTTCTGGCCCGAGACACAAAGCGTTAAAGGCCGCATTCCCGAGGAGCTGGGGGCTCTGGCAGCTGGGCAGCAGCGCGGGGGGCACGGGGTGTGCCAGAGCAGCTCCTGCGGGAGGAAGCGGCCTCATCCCGGCCCTGTAACCCTCCGGATGCCGGCAGTGCCTCCGGCCTTCAGCCCGTCACTGGAGCAATCACTGGGGAACGGGAGCCTTACCAAATCTGGAGCAGGGAAGAAAAATTGGACTCTGCAGACCTGGCCCGTGGTGTCAGGTTTTGGATATAACCTAGGGCAATGTGAAGCAGGAGATCTGCGTCACTGTAAAGGAGATGTACCGGCCTTTGATTTTTCTCAGTCGTTCCAGCCCACCATCCGGAAAAACATTTCTGCCTTCTCCTTTGCCGGGAAGGCAGCTGTGCCGGTGCTGGTGGCCGCGGCTGCTCTGCAGCTCCAGCAGCAGCGGTCTGTCCCTGTCACTGCACTGAGGTCACAGGTTCACGTTCTCCGAGATGAGCTCAAGGGATGAGGCAGCTACAGTGCAGGTTATATAAACTTAGTCTTGCCCATCTGTTTTGCAGAGACTATTTTGTAAGGTTGCAGATTTGAGCGCTGTAACTTGAAAAATGCCACAGTTATGGTTTCCTACACGGCCTTATTATGATCTTTTGGGCATTCACATAATGGCAAAATTTTTGCTTCCATGCTAGTTGAGAGCTAGATTTTTTCTGTAGGATCCCAGCCACAGGTGCAGAAGGAGTGTGAGAAGAGCAGACAAAATATCTAGGTTTTGTCAGGAGGCATAAATCCGGCTTTAACTCCTAGTGCTTGATTTGGTAATCCAAATAACAAAGAGCTTTTAATTTATCATCAGTAAACAACAAGAAACAGTGAGGCTTGTTTGCACTACAGGCTGTAAGTGCTACACATACTGCGGTAGCTATAGGGGAACTTCCTGCAAGTTATATTCGGACTAAATCAAGTCAAGTTTTCAGGGTAGCCTGTTGTTTTTCCACACAAAGAAAACTGGCCATGTCTCAGGATGTGTGGTATCCAGCTGATTGAGGAACATTGTCTTCAGCTCTACTTTTAGTAAATATACTGCTCTATGAAGTGGCATTAAAACTAAGCCCTGCATTTCATTGGCCTTTTTCCATGAAATAGCAAAGCTATAAAGTGGTCTGAGTCATGTAACAGGACCCATTTGAGTGACAGCTGGAAACAGAAGATGGACAGTTGTCTGTCTTGAGAGTTTCCATCAGCTCCTTTTAAAATGCTTAAGAAAACAAGAGTATTATTTTTCCCACGTGCATAGCAATGCTAAGGTGCCAAAGTCTAGTGACATTTTCAACAGTACTCTGCTTGAAGTCTGTCACCCAGCATATTCACTGCATGGAAATGCAAACCACCAGAAGAGGCAGACTGGGAAGGAATGGGTTAATGTTTTCTATATCAACTACCATTTCCAATTTCCCTTCTCCCAACCTCACTTTTTCTGTCCCTTTTCCCGCAGGGGAAGCAGCGGGAAGGCAGCAGGTCCCCACGTCCCCGCCAGCCTCTGAGAACAGCAGCGCAGCGCACAGCATCGGCAGCACCCAGAGCACCCCTTGCTCCAGCAGCAGTGCCACCTAACCGCAGGGCAGCGCCGCGGGGAGCAGCGCAGCATGGCACAGCTTCGGGGGACTGGCTGTGGACATCAGCTTTTTGAAGTTCAAAGGATTGGTTTGGTTGCTTTTGGAAAGAAAAAAAAAAGACTGATTTTCTTTTGGGGAAGCCACTGTGTGTGAGTGTGTAGATGTGCACACATTGCATGGGTAAACGCAGCCTGATGGATCTTCTATAGCATGTTATGCTACATGTGACAAAGCTACTAATTTTACAGTACTGCAACCTGTTTTAGGGGTCTGTGCGCCCTCAATGTGAAATCTATGCCAGTTTGGAAAAATGCTGCTTTGTCTATATGACTTTTTTTTTTTTCTTTCCCTAAACCTTCCCATTGGCACAAGGTATTCATTAAGGGAATTCAACAAGATAAGCAGAACAAAGATGTTCTTAGGTCAAAGGATTTCTATTTGTCGAAGCAAGAAAGCCTCAAGGTCAGATTTCTTCGGTTAATAAGATTTTATTACTTCAGCTATGTGTAGCCCTTTTGAGTAACCTTTGTTTTGTTAAGCTTACAGCTACAGCATCTCATTTGCTTTCTGGTTGTATTTGCAGCTTCAGGTTTGTTCCAGGTATTTTTGTTTTAATATGCATTGATTTGCTAATTGGAGAAGAGCACACTCTAACATTCCCTTTCTTGTTCTCTGGGCCAAAGCTCTTTAATAAGAGATTTTTTTAATCTACTATACCAAATACAGGCACACACAAATGTTAAGACAAATAATGTTCTTGTGCACTAACAGAGGTGTGTGTGTACCTTTAATGGCAATGTCTTTATGCAGATAGATGTATACATAAGTATACAGAGCCTAACCTACCACTTTAACAATTGGAAAATTAGCTCAGCGTTCCTTCCATACATAAAATATATAATGCATATATATATATAAAAAGAAAAAACCAACTGTCTCTTTAGTTTATAATAGGTAGACAGAGGATTTTAAAAAGGTGATTTGGTTCTAATCCTCTATCTAGCCCAAATTCCCTTTGAAATAAGAGATAGTTTTGAGGGCACAAAGAATGCACAGCAGAGATGCGTGTGCAGAATACTGCCCATCAAAATGAAACTCTTAAGGTAGTTGTGCAGTGATTTGTGTAAAACTGTTGTATGAATATCACAATTGGATAGTCCCAAACTAGTGTCAGAATATGGAAATGTCAGAAAGGTACTAAATGTCACAGCGTTTTTTAGTGCCATTGCCATATCTTGACCTTCAAATTGATGCCAAATGAAAAGAAAACAAGACACTTTTAATATGTAATTGTTTGACTGTTATGTTGCCACTTTGTAATTGTAATGTGTTCTACTGATCCTTCTCCTTTGAGGAAAAATGAGCATTGTTTTCCTCTAAAAATGAGATGAGTAACTTTCATTAATTTTAGTGAAGGTTATATGTTTTCTACAGGAGGAGAGAGGAATTCATTACACTAGAGTGATAGTCTGCTCTGAAGTCTGAGCTGCAGATTTCTTTTGCTGATTGTACACTTGTGCCTTGCTGATGCCAGGATGGTCTAAGTGCAAGATATGCAATCGATGAAGTGCCCAGGATCAGGTGGAATATTACTCACTTTAAAACAAATCTGTTACTAATCCTGCAAACATTTATGCATATGAGTAACTACACACCTCACCCTTGCTAGTAGAAGCAGATGCTCAACTCTACGCATTATGACTATTCTCAGAGTCTGTGGAGGTAGTCAGTGAATGGAGTTACACACCTGAAAAGTGCTCGGTGTTACCAGGCCAATGAGTAGTCCTGGTGACACAGACAGGACTGTCATGGAAGTGTAGTTATCCCATGCATAAGGGTGTGCAGGATTGACTCTGTTATGAGGTGTTGGGAGGATGAATGTGCTACCTGTGTGGTTGATGAGAAAGCGCTTTGCCTAACCTTCAGCAGAATGTATTGTATAAGCATATTCTATGTGTAAAGTCTTTAAAGATGTCTTCAAAGAAGACTAGAGTCTTTAAGTTCAATCATAGCTATATTTTACTACATTAAATTTCTGTATAAAGATATATTTAAATGTTTTAGATAAATGTAAGTTACTCTATATGAAATGTTTAATTTCAATTACTGTGAAATTTACATATTTTGTAAATGCTTTTCCCTGTTTTAACCCTTTCCTTCCTCAGATATTTTATTAAGTAGTTTCTCATAGGAAGTATTAGATTTGGTTGTTGGGATGGACAGGTTGAAAACTTTTATGTAAAATAGATAATTGTATATTTTTGAGAGATACATGCTGCATTATCAATGTTTTTTATCAAAAAGTTACTCTAATTTTAAAATAATTTACAGATTTATATTTACTGTTGGATACACCAAAAATTTATAAAGATCAAAGATTCGATTTGTTGACTTGTATTTGAAATAAGGTTCGAATTAACTGAACCTGTTGTACTCAGCTATTTAATTCAGAAAGGTTAATCAATCTGAATTAATTGTCTATCAGAGGTTACCAAAAACTGCATGTAATTACTTAGCAGATGGAACAGCCATTTCTGCTTCAAGAAAGAGAGAACCAAACCCGGGCGTTCCCAGTCACAAATGTAGTGCCGGGCAGCAGCCATTAAGCCGCCCGCAGGCCAGATGCTGACACACCGGTGGGTTCCGCTGTTACCACGGTCATTCGTGTCTGCTCCGAGTTCTGTGAGCGGTGCGGTGAGCTCCTCAACGCGGAACTGCCAAGCCAGCGGTTCCCTCCCTGCCAGCCCTGGGCTCGCGGTGCTGGGCTGGCCAGGGGGACGCTCCTGTGCCGGCTGAGGCCTTCAAAGGGACAGGCTGGGTGGTAAATTCCAGAGTGATGGAATTGACATGACAATGGGAGGATTGGGCTTAAAAGGGACACCTTCTGTCTGTAAAAGCTATTAGTAACGTACTTAAACTCCAAAGTAGACTGCTTGTTGTGTCACGCGTCGTCTAATCACTAACCTTTTACGGCATTTGGTTTTGGACATTACTATGTTTATGTTTCAAGAAGTCAGATCTTTGTGTGTTAGGCTGGTTTTGTAGCATTTTCCACGTGGAAATGGATCTTGCAAAATGTCTGTAGATGCTGATGATTGTAACCTTCCCCCGGTCCTTTTCTAACCATTTCTGTCCTGTATGTACCGTTCTTTCTGTTATGTATATCTACCTCATGCTTCACAAGAAGACTGTACTGTTGGTTGTGCTGACAGCCCTTCATGTGAGGTGACTGTTCTGCCCTGTTATTGTTTGTCATTTGTGGGGTTGTTCGTACCATTATCAGATCTTTGCTGCCATGTTCCTACCAGTTCCAAATGCAATATTCTCACCTTTGAATAAATAAGTATATTTCTTTGAGATCCAAATGCCAGATTTTTTTAAAATCAAAGAATGGGAGAAATTTACTTGTTAATACCTGTGGCCAGTCTGAACACCCCATTTGTATTTCATATTACATTCAGTATTTTGGAGACTTGTGGAAATGCATAGTTGTACAGTTTTGATAACCACAGTGTCATGTCATCTTAGTCTCTTGTGCATAATAAAGTATATATCAATTTATTAATAACTGATGCTGTGATTCATTTATTTGAACTTGTAGAGAGCCAACAGCAGTAGGTCAAGTTCTGTCTCACTGCTGTGTCCTCGTGTCCCATAAGCTTCAGAGGGAATTGCGTATTGGTTTTGAGTGACCACTTCCACTTTCTCCTTTCTGTGTTCTTTTATCCATTGACTTCGGTCGGCTTATCAGTATCATGACATCTTGCAGAAACCAATGGATAAATACAGTTAAATGCTGCTATTCTTCACTCTAATTTCAAGTCCAAAGCTCTGATCCTGCAGACATTCAGTTGTTGCATGTCAAGGCACAGCCTCAGTCCCATCCTGCACAAAGCCTGGCTTGAGCAGAGTCAAGCCTAAGAGTGTGCTGTTGTTCCTTTGGCTGCAGGTACACGGGAGACATGTCAGCGGAGCTGAGGTGTGTTTTCATCACTGAAGGGTCTTCCCATGCTAGTGCAGATAGTTTGGCCATGCATCAGCAGGGCAAGGATTGGGGTGTTTACTGTGCTGCTTATTGCTTTATTTCCTGTATTTCATGTGCAAAATATTCTTTAGAGGCACTCTGGGGGAACCAGCCTCAGCTGGTTATTTCCCTGGGTTATTCAAAGGTTGTGGTTATTAACTCACAAAAGAGAGTTCCCTCAGAAAGGTATCTAAGTATCTAATGATAAAGATTCCTTCAGTAGAGAAAAGGCTGTTAATTAGAAGCAGTTGTAAGTTACATGTTGCCTATGACTTAAAACTCACAGAGGTACAACAGATTTATTGCTTCATAACAATCACAATTCAGTTTTTTGCATTAAGACAATATTTCTCCATTGGAAATGAGCTCCGTAGAGCTGACTCTCATCGTGAAGATACTGGAGCTGTTCTTCACCTTAAAGATTTGTATCTTGACTGAAACATGGTGTGAAAGCAGGATCAGTGTCTCATATGAGGAACTAATTTTAAAATGCAATTATTAGCCAACAAATTTTGATATATTTGCATGAGTGTTTTTAGACATTAAGAAGTTAGAGCCTTAACCATATTATAGTGTAAGCATCAGTGTTATGTGTGTGTGTGTGTTAAGCATTTGTGAGTGAAGCAAACACTTTGGAGATTCAAAAAAAATACCAAGTGCCAGTTGCAGAAAAAACATTGTCCAGAGCTCTTCCAATTTAAACAATTACATTTATCATAGTGTTCTTTCCAAGACAATATAAAATGAAAATGAGCCAGTATTATGATAAATTTTCACAGCTGTCACTTTGTAATTGTGAAGCAGATACGAGGCTGGAAGTCTGTTTGCACCTCGGTTTTTGTGCTGCATTCCAGCTCTAGACTGCAAACCCGTGTTCATTTGCACTGTTAGAATTCTTCGCGTAAGAAAGATCAAGTTGCATCACTTCACCTACCCTAAGAACATTGCGACTTAAATTACATTTTTATAGTCTCTCATTCGCTAGAAGTCGTCAGGGAGTCAGTGCAGAACGTCCAGGAGATGATGTGCACTGAGGCGGCTCCAGCCCTGCTGTGCAGCCGCTCTCGCCTGCCTGGCCTTTAGTTCTGTGCTGCAGTTTTACCGTGCTCAGGAAAAGTATATAGAGGAGCTGGTTTACAGATAGCTGAGGAAGAAAAGCAGCACAAAAGTGTTACTCTTGCACTTTTTAAAAATGACATATTTTTTTCCCCATTCCTTTATTTTGGCATGTATATCTGTAGAATTGGTTAAAAAAATATTTGGGTGGAGTCTCACTCTGCTATTACTTACCACTGCTCGTAAGCTGCCAGCTCTAGTAAAGAACACGCTGTACTGACAAAAAATTAAAACCATATTTTAAATATCACAATATTGAGTGTGAAGTAGAGAAAGCTGATAGCACTTAAAGTCGCTTTAAGTGGCTCAGCAAACTCACCCTCTGCTTTGTCAGCCTTGTAAATTTTTTGTGGTGTGCCTGCTGAAGTCCAAGTGCCATCCCTGTGAGTAACTGTGGTGTTCCCAGGTCTCTAAGCGTTTGACTTCCAGATTTGCTTTGTGGATCGGGTGAAAGGATCAAAAAGTTCCCAGTCTGTCCTTTAGCACAAGCAGGCTTATCCCATGGGGTTGTAAGAGACTGGGATGTAGGGAAAGTCTGTGCTCTACGCGGTATTTTTATTAGTCCGCGATCCTAAAAGTGATTAGTAACATTAGCTGTTAAGAATTAAAAATAAGCAGGAAGATTTAAGAGGATCATGCACGCGGGGCATTTGCACCAGGAATATTTAGGTTTTCATAAAATTTTTGAGTGCCAAAACATGTCATAGAAAAATTAAATCACTGAAAGGAAACTATAAAGTAACATGAAGGAAGCAGTTTGAAAGTGTCTGGAAATGGGAGGCTGAAGACTCGTGCCACACGTGGGGCTGACAGGGGCTGGAGCTGGCGGGGTTCCAGGGCCTCACTGGCTGCCCTGGCACGGGGGTCGGGGTGGGACAGGATCCAGGGCTTGGGGCGTTGTCCATCCTTGAGATATGCCCTATATTAACAGGCTTTTTCAGACAAATAAGGTTTATGTGTAAGCTAAGCAGCTCTCTCTGGCTTTTGCTTCAGGAAGAAGGGCCATGAGATGTGAAAGGCTCTGGTCAGGGGTCAATGAACAAACAACAAGTCGCGGAGCTGACGCCTGGGACGGTCAGGGGGCACGTGTGCACCCTGTGAGGAGGAGAACCGGTAGAGCGCTTGTCCTGCCTTCTGCAGAACTCCATTGCTAAAACCCATGCTCTGCAGTCCAGAATAAAAATCTCCGTTGTGAATGGGAACAAGCTGCTGCCCTTCCCTGCCCAGCTCCCGCAGGAGTGGGGGGCAGGCGGGCGGAGGGGCAGCCCCCGCGGTGAGTCCTGTGCCTCCTCAGACAGGCTCCGAATGGCAGCCTGGGGCTGCGCACCGTCCCAAGGGGGTTTTGCAGTGGAACTCGGACAAAGCGGGAGGGGAGGCGGCTGTGAGCGCGGGGATTCCGGGGGGATGGCTGAGCAGTGCATGGCGGCATTCATCAACAGCTCCTCAGGGGGAGGGGGTGTTCAGGGGTAGATTTGGAAGAGGACAGCCATGACAGTCTGTGTATGCCCAGCGGGAGCTGTGAGATGGAAGGCGGAGCTGTTGTGAATCTTTTTTGACACAATTAAATATTGCTGGTGCTGAAAGATGCACGTGGGTTTTGATGAAGAGGGAAGGTGTGTTACATTTTTAGGCTGGTAGTGAAACTGGCGTCTTATGGAACCGCCATATGAGGACCCATGAGGGCCCCTGCACCCTGCCCACAACAGACGTGCGGGGGGCACCTCCGCAGTCTGGGCCTCTGGTCACAAAACAGACCTCTCCTCACTCTTTTGTTTTAAGTGGAAAGAGACCCGAAGGTGGGGTTTGGATTCCAGGCCTCTGATGAAATGTTTCAAACCCTCTCTTAGACCCAGAAAACGTGCTTCTCAGGCAGCTCGGGTGCACAGGGCAGCACAGAAAAAGCCAACTACTGCAAGCGCAAGATGGCGAAGGGCACTGAAGATGTGGAAGATGGTCAGTAGAGAGAGACAGAAACAGGTATAGCAAGACAAACACGTACATAAAGAAGGTGAGGCTGTATTTTTATTTTACATAGACCAAGCTGGTAGTGCCCTCAGTCTGGTGATGTGGGGAGCTGAGGTTGGTAATAAAGGATGAAAAAAGGAAGGAATCCATGGTGAGGTTATTGTAAGTTGTTTGACAAAGAAAGTTGGATCAATGTTGTGATTGTAAGTATTATAGCATGAGAAGCAGAGTGCGCTAGTTTTGTCCGGGAAGGGCTGAGGGATGATGACACTGGAAAGTGTGTACCCCACTGACATGCTTTGTACCATTACAAAGCAAAGTACACCCATGTTTTTACTGGCAGCACTTAGTTAATTTTTTTGTGACTTCCCTCATGTGTGTCCCTGAAGTGAGTCATATTTTACTAAACGTTAAACAAGGGTCTGTCATAAACCAAGAGGCTTTTGCTGGGCCAGCTGCCTGGCCCTTCTCCTGTCCCTGTGGGCCGTGGAACACACAGGATGATCTGTTCTGCGGACAAGGCGTGATTTCTCCTGCTCAGGTTGTACCCATCACCTACATCATGAGATAACCCACCGAGGAGACCGTAGTTGTATAATGAACTTCTGAAATGTGGCTCTGGCAAGGTGGTGTATATGGTTAATTTTGGTTTTGGTAGGAATAGGGTTATGCCAATTCCAGAAGATTTCTCCATTGTTTGTTTTCGTAAACTTTCATTTACAGCATTGCTCTTTCATTCAAAGGTAAAAAACAAAAACAAAAACAAAACCTTAAATAAATATTTACATCATAGGATAAGAATACCAGATGCTGAAAGTCAGACCTCATACTTCTGTAGTGCATACTTCTTAGTCAATATCTGGTTAAACAGCTGTCAACCAAGAACAAATTAGCTATTTTTTCTTTTAGAAGCTGTAAGAAATCTTAATTACTGTGTTTATTTGAGTAATGACAAATAGTATGTTTACATGGACCTCAGCTACATTTTTATACCTTTCCTGTGCTTTGAGCAAAGACAAAACTGTGACACTAAAAAGCTGGGTAGTCATGCATTTATGTTTTTAAATATAAATGCACATGTATATACAAACACATGTCATTCCATCTAGTAGTAAAAGAACTCAAGAAGGGAAAGTGCCATTGTATGTGTTAGAGGACAAATGCACGTGGCCATGAATAGTGCAGAAAGCATCTGGTGTATGCAAGCCAGAGCTGCGGTGAACAAGCGTTTTACATCTGGAAGATATGACTCATTTGTGCTCTTTTAAAAAAATCTTAAAGGTCTGGAATCTCTTTGCTTCGTTCAGGCAGTTAGGGGAGCCATCAGCTTTGCTTCCATATGGTGGCTGCACGCCGGCAGCCCCTGGGGTAGCTCAGCACACCTTGCCTGTCTCCTGTAAGGGCACTGGGGAGGTTCTGGAGCTGCTCTGTTCCTAACTGAGCAGCTGCAGTTGGCCAGGATGAACCTGGATGTCCATCTTCTCTACACAGCATTGCTCAGTGTGGGGTGCAGTTCCTACAAAAATCATGGAGTCGAATGGGAATTAACTCATAAATTCTCAGAACTTATCTGTGCTGGTGGTGCCAGTGTAGGAATACGATGTCAATTTATTTTAACACAATCAATGAAGGTACGAGTTACATGGAAGCAGGCTAGAGGAGACTAGGGTCACTGCCATGCAGGTGTGAAGCTTCTCTCTCTAGGTGGGATAACTGAAGTGTTGCCTTCTACTTATAAACCTTTAAGAAGATTTTTCACAGTATTGAAAGAAACCAGTGTGTGTAAAACTGGAGGCATTTGCCAGCATCCAGGCTCAGTGCCACAGCTGAAGAAAAAAAAAGTGTGTGTTGTTATTCAGAGTCCATATTTCATTTTTAGAGCAAACTAAGGGCTAGATTCTCAACTGGTATAAACCTGCTCCTTTGACTTAAGTCAAATTCTGTCTGTTTACAACAGCAGAGCATCTCTCAAGTGTATAAACTGTTCTTTAGCACTGATTAACAGAAATATAATCTGGCAAGCAGCCATTTTGAACAGCTGCCAGTGTACTCCAGATCCAAAGATGATTCCTTGAACCCCAGCTCTTCCCTCCTTCTTTAGACTTTTATTGGAAACAGGACCTATTCCCTAATCTCTCAAGTCATATTTCTTGCAACTTTAGTTCAGCACACTACCCACTTTATCCAAACATGTGAATTCTGCTCTGCAGCTGTAAAGCCTTTTTCCTCAACTCTGATCAGCATTAAAAGCTCTTATTTCCAACTGAAGTTCTCACAACTGTGGTGCTGGACCTCCTGCTTGCATTTAAGTCAAGAAAGCTCACATTTCAGATCAGCCAATGCAAAATGCTGTACTCATTTTTGGAAAATGTGTGTGTTCTGAGAAGCGTGTGCAAGGTAGCAATACACTAGAGCTATTCTGGCTTCAATTAATTGTGTAGGTTTTACTACAAAACCCCCCCAAAGAAGGCTGAAGCACGTGTTTTGGGCAAGGCACACACGAACATATGAATAATGTGTTTGCTAGTCACAGAGATACTCTACAGCAACACCCACAGGCTCTGTATGACATGGCAACACTCTTGGTGGTTCAGTACCTGATCACAGCACACACAGGACGACACTTGAGATCTCCTCACTCACAGAGGGGCTGTGGGATTGCCCAGACAAGTACACCATTATATATTTGACATGTTGTCTTTCTGGGGCAATGTCACTCTGGTCAATGGAGAGAAATGCTGCCGATGTGCAGAGTGCTGGGCTGTGATTCCCAGGTGCTGTCACTTCTGAATTTGTGAAGCCAAACGGCTTCCAGGTTGCTGATGGGCTCGCTCCTGACACGGGTGACAGCTGCTCGTGTCGCTTGTCTAAGCAACGCCTGGTTAGAGTTCCAAGGAAAACGCTGGCTTTAGTCGCATGTGAATCAGCTGTAACTATCACACCCATTATAAACCCTATTTACAGTGCCTCATTCCAGATGTTTGTAACTGGCAACTACTTTAAAGTGTGTCCATGCTCTGGCCAACATGGGGCTAGTTAGCCCTGCATGTGATGAAGTCCACTTACCAAAGAGGCTTGGAAGCTGTTTTAGTGACCCAGGTTTTCAGGAGGATTTCTTTCTCTTTCTCTCTTGAGCTCATTGCCATTCCTGTATCGAGTGTTGTCTGTTCACACTTCTGAGCACCTTTTTTGGACAAAACAAGCACATCTGCAGCTTGACTCTTTTGTCTTTGTCTTTTGGAAGTGAGTTTTTAAGTTAGGTGACCTCACTGGAGACAAAGAAGTAGCGTGTGGCATTTGAGCTCTTCAGTATTAAATATTTCCAGAAAACAGTCTGCAAACAACATATAGGCTGCAACTTGCATTTGAGGCTCACCAGATGCCTTGGAATAGCAACTAAAATAGTAAAATCACACACTGATCTTAGACAGGTATTAGGTAGGGGAAAAGAAAAAGATTTAAAAAAAAAAAAGAGAAGCTATGTGGGCTAAGGATGTCAGTTGTATTGAACTCTTTGGGGAAGATTTTAAGTTTGTGGAAAAAAAATTACAGTCCAGTTCTGTAAATACAGACATATGAAGTTGTTGCACAGTGCTAAAATATTTTTTCAAGGAATCAGAGAAGTTCTTTTATCAGTCATCAAATTAAAGGAAACATCTCTCCATGTATCACAGGCTATGTTTTCAGCATACTCTGATTCATTGTCCAGGACTAAGATATTGTAGGGATGTTCTGTGAACTACTCATCTTTCCTTACACACTGTATGACCCCTGAGAAAAGGCTTACACAACGCGTGATTCAAACTGAGTCTTTAATAGGAAATCTTGCATTTTCCCTGAAGCCTGGTTTTATTTTCCTGAAGACTTCTAGTGCTAAAATTAAGCCTATTTTAAACTGCTTTACTGAATTACGTCACGCAACTTTATGCCTCTGACTGTGAATTCAGATACGTACTAGCAACCTGGTGAAGAAATTTCACACCTTTATTTTACTCTTCTAAAGTACTTGATAACTACATGTGGATGTCATTGGGATAGTAAAACCATGCTCATGGAAGGGTTGGTCATTTCTTTTTGATCAAAGCTGCATATAAATCTTGCAAAAAATCAGGTTTTGCTCTCCATAACATGGTAATAAGAAACTTTCACTGCTGATGTTAATTAAGAAAAACATTTCTCCATGGCAGTGTTTTTTCTTTGGTGTTTCTATCAGGCCAAGGCAAACAGGCAAATGCCAGAGAGCTGAAACTGTGTTGCCTATGAGTATGTCAGTAGTATCTAATACTGCAGGTCTGTTTTCCAATCAAGGCACATGGGGTTTTGTATATAAATTGTTGGAGCCCTAGTGGGAATTTCTCATGTAAATATCACTCCTGCAGATGGGTTGAACAATTGGCTCTTTATTGTTGATCTCTGTTTATCTATCTTCCACCTCTCACAGTTTGAGTTCATTTTGCAAGAAAAGCAACTTGTGCTTTATTCCTTTCTTTTTAAATCCTGATAGTGGCAAACAGGTCTTAGCAGCCTATTTCTTGTTAGTTTTTGTTATTTCCTCATACTCCAGGTACTGCAATACAGTGGAATTACATTTAGAATAGAAGGTTCACACGTTGTAAATTTGACACAGAAAATATCTATTTAGACCACTTTGCCTGCATGTCTGAGACATCTGGAAGTTTGATACAGATTTTAGAACAGAGAATTAGTGCTGATTTCTGTGACACAACTCCTGATTATTACCTGAGTGAGTCAGGTTCTCGTACCCAGACACAGGAAAAACTCAGAGCAGATCTTGATAGGTCTAAATCCAGGGGATCAGGGACATATTATTATATTGTTGGAGATTTATACAATCTACTTTAAGCCCTTTTGGGGCAGTTTATATCTGCTCTGTTTCATTTAGGCATCAGTTCTGAAGAATGATGTTTCCTGGCCAAAATGCCATTCAAGAAAGACAACCTTGTACTTCAAGTGGAGCAATGTAAACCGCTCTGCGGGGCACAGCACAGTGGCGAACCCAGATCTGTCAGTAACCCTGCCAAGGCATTTAACTTTTCTCTGCCTCACTTTTCTTTCACATGAGGCTTTCACATCCACTTCAGCATATTAAAGATGATGCATGTCTGAGATCTGACATTCTGGGGAGGAGGTCTCTGTTCTACATTAACTCCTTCAGCAATCTGCAGTAAAATGTGAAAGGTTAAAACACTTTGCTGTAAGTGTTTTCTAATTTTTCTTGCTGAAAGGCTCATTTTGCCAGGTGCAAAAAAAAATGTAGTCCTTCGCTGTATTTTAAAGCATTAAATCAAGAAAATTTCCCTAAAATTTCGAAGTATGGATTTAATGTTCCTATTGTTGATTTGTTTGCCCTGTGCTATCTTCAAAGGCAAAACAGTGAAATACTCAGTACTGTTTCCTACTGCAAATAACATCATGAATTTAAAAAAAAAAATGAGGCAGTTTTATTACTAACGAGAGATATATCTGTGAAGAAGTGGAACTTGGGAGCTGTTATTTTATAGGCACAATCCCTTTATTGATAAAACTGACTGAAAAAGCACTGTGCATTTGTAAATACATAAGCTGTCTTAAAGGATAGTACATAAGATATAAGAGGCTGTTCTGCCACTTTTTTGCTCCCAGTTGTTATCCAGTGTGTTTACAGCATGGTGCATCTTTCACAGTGTGCAGAATTTGTCCAAGAGTGAATCTGCATGTCTGTTACATGTCAGGCTGTAAACTAAACACTCCCAGGAATGGGAGGCACCATGAAGGGATTCATGAGGAAACATCATTGGCCAGGGTAAACTTGAAACAACTGTGTTTTGTTGACTATATTTCAAAACTAATTGCATGTTCTGAGATCACTTTGGCTTTGAGCGATGAATGCCATGCCCTATATTATTTAGTAAGCTGTTCATTCTTGTATGGAACAATGTTCTGTATGTGATGTAGAAAATATCTCTGCTTAATGCAGTTGATTTGTAGGTCAAGGGAATTAGTCTGATAATCATCATAGATGATTAAAGGATGTTGATACACTGGATCCTGCACTTCCACCAAGGCTAGTTTATTTTAAAATTCGTCATGCTGAGAGGATGAATGTTGTATCACAGCTGGGTGAATCACACCATCCAATGAGACATTCAGTACCACATACCCTCCTATTTAGAGACCTGGGTGACCACAGCTGGCGCCTCTAGAGTGGCCGAGGGTCAGAACTGCTCTGTCCAGCTCCCAGGCTGAGGCTGAGCACCAGGTCAGGAGCTGGGATACCTTGGTCTGATCTTAACCTCTGTCTGCTCTGTAATTTGGATAAACAGGTTTCCTTTTTTGTACCACTGTTTTCTTTGCCCAGCTTTCATCTGCCAGAAATCTGAACATTTGACAGCAAAATGTACCTTTCCCTTTGTGGGGCTTTGCACTGTGGTGCTCTCGTTTTACTCAGAACAGGGAGTATCCTAACCCCTTGGGATTTTTTGGCCTCCTGCCCACCAGCCCCTGCTGCTGTAACAGGTTGGAGTGTCCTGCAGCAACTGTATTGCTCCTACTCTAGGACATCTTCCTTCACCTCTAGCCAGACATGTCCAACCCACAGAAAAGGCTCCTTCCATAGACTGTCTTCTCCATTTTTCTTTCCTACTGTGCACTCCACTCAGACTGGAGGGCAAGCACATTCAAATAAACATTCAAATAAACACGAGTAATTACTAGTGAAAAAGCCATGTGCAGTAGTTTTATGGGGGTGGGGAGGGTGTTCTTTACCCATTATGACTTCTCTGAAATTAGGATGAGAAATTGGAAGAAGTGTCAAAGAGCAGCTCAAACTCTTTTAGAGATTTACTGGGAGCACAGATTGCTATTTGAGGTATTTATTTTGTGTGATCTGATTCGTGTATGCTGGGTGCATTGTGGAGGTGACTCGTTGCTGGGCTGGAGGGGGGTGAAAGAAAACAAGATAAGGTGGCTGCATCCTTGCAGAAAGCTTTGGGTTTTCTTTAATAAACTCTCTGAGGGATTGCTGTCTCAACTTTTCAGAGAAATCCCCTCGTCATATTCTCAGACTAATGATTTTACACGCAGAGGAAGACATTTTCCCATCTGTGCAGCCAGCTTGGAATAAGGGCTACAAGGGAGATGAGTAAATAGTAAAGGAAGGAGAGGTAGAGGGCAAAAGAAAGATAAATTGAGAATGTCCAATATGTTGCAATTTATGATTGTTTGAGGCTGTATGAATGCTTTCCTACAATGTAGTCATCCAGATATTTTCCTAACAGAAATCCATTTAGTCACTTACATCAACAGGCACAAGAGTATGAAGTTCATTAATCTACTCCAGTTATGTCTCCCATACTGAGTATGCACTTACATTCGTGTTTCTACCAGAGTATGTGTTTACACAGAATACTATGTTCGTAAATCTTACTTTAATTTTTTGACCATGACAGTAAGAACCTACTGCCCACAAAAATCTGCCAGGAACAGCAATCTGTACATAGAGACAGTACTCTCTCCAGAGGAAGAGACCACACTACTTCATTTCAGCAGTGCCTTTGGTGGAATAGGATTACATGGAATCATTCTAATGCTTCTCCTTCCTCATCAGGCTGGCTCATTGAATTGACTAGGTTTTGGTGCCAAAAGTAGTGTTCTGTTTTTAAGTTACTTCAATTGGATTTCTCCTATGTGCCCTCTGTTGCCATTACAGCTACACAACTGAGCACAGCTCATTTCCCTAACTCAGTGGGTGGGTTTGCTAAATGAACATCAGTGGGTCAAGTGCCCACACCTGGACTGGGCTCCTGGGTGTGGGAGCTCTGTGTCTCAGGTGGGGCTGCTCTCGGGGGCTGTTTCCTGGTATGGGATGCAGGGGCAAGGAACTGACCACCTCTGGTGTTAGAGCCTGTTCTGAGCTTGGCAGACAAAGGTAAGGAAGCTTAAAAAATTAATGTGTTGCATCTTTTCTTTTGAAAGAAGGCCTTTAAACCTAAGATTGCAAGGGTGGAGTGATTTTGCATGTGAGAGTAAAGCTGTGTCCAATAGGGGGAAAAAAAAGAGCCCTTGAACTGTCTTTGTTTGACTTTTGTCAGAAATAATGTATTAAGGCTAATTTGAAAAGCTATGTGGACAGATCTTGCAGATGCTGAAATGGAGGGACTGCTTTAGCTAACATATGGAAAATATTTACAGACCTTACATAGTGGTGATATGTAAGAGTAAACAGAAAGTCAGATAAGCACTGAATTCCTTTATTTTCACTTAAGACTCTGTAAAAAATATATGTCTTTTTGCTAGCAGGGAGAGAGGACTGGCTCAGTGTTCGAGGGCAAACTGATATGGCCAAAAATGTGCATGCTAAGCATAGTGAAATATCAGCTTTAAGATCCTTAATAATTTGACATGTCAGGGTATCTGCTCTGAAGTCTGTGCAAAAAATTATTTTTATGGAGTAGGAGCTTGGGTTATGGCTCAATTTTCTGTCCACTTTCATTTTACTTGCAATTAAAAATGAAAGCGTCTCAATGACTTTCATCCTGCTCACGGTGGCAGGGGTTGTGTGTCTGTGCAGGCTGGCAGGGGGCAAGCCAGCCCCTGGGCCGAGTTAAGGCGACTCTTCCTTTCCTCGGCCATCAAGGTGGTGCAGAAGGATTTCTCATGGAAGCACAAGCCTAGGAGATCAAAAGCAGTGGGGTCTCAGCATGTGGCAGCTCTGATGGAGGGAGCAGACCGCAATATGGGGCACTGAACAGGAACTCCAGCTGTGAGCTGAAGGCAAGACTTTGATACCAAGTTTGTCTTCCCAGAGCTGAAACCAGCTGCTTGGCCTTAGGTGTGGTTCCATTTTCCTGTGATTTTATACTATTTCAGTATTTGTATTACTGCATAAATCTGCATTTTCCTGCACCCAAAGCTCCCAGGAATTTCCCAGGAACATCACGGAGGAACAGTGCTGTGCCCCAGTGCCTGAGCAGTGACTGGGAACTGAGCCTCAGGGTCATTGCTCTGGAGGAGAAAGGCAGGAGCATGCTGACAGCCTGCGCAGGACGCAGCACAGCTGGTGCTGACCATGCTCTGCCTTCCAGCAGCCACAGCCATTCCAACAGGCACACAAATGCAGCCACGAGTTTCCAGAGTTTTGCTGTGAATTTATTAGAATGGAGCAGGGTCCTATGCAAATGGTTTCTCATCCACCTTGACTGGTAGAAAGGTGATGCTTTTTTTTTTTTTTTAAATATATTTTTAAGACATAAAAGATAACTGGCTTTCTAACAAAGGCAATCTTGCTAATATATAGGAAATTCAATACATTGCTAACTTGGTGAGGAAAAAATGCAACTTTGAACAAGTGTGTTACCAAAGCTGAGATCTAAGAAATACTGGCTTGTGTAAAATATTGGTGGTTTGAAACAATGACATTTTAAAATGTTGCTGACGTAAGGATTCTCTTTGACTTTTACTGTGTTTCTTTTGGATATGCTGAGTTGTTTATCTAAGCAGCGCTGGTCATTGAATGAGGTTTCAAGAGAAAAGGTAAATAGAGGAAAGAAATTAATACAGGCAAATACAAATACCTTTTGCTATAACAACTACACTTATTTCATTTTGGAACTCTGAAACTGTATTAGAAACTATTTACTCAGTAAACTTGTCTTTGTTTCTAAAAAGAGCAGGATTGAGAATGCTGATCCATACCCAAATGCTTAGGAAGTGCCTAAGATTTGTTAGTTTTGGCACAGGCCTGCAAAGGCAATTTAATGTCATCATGTTTGAAAATGAGGCATATGGCAAAGGGTGATTCAAGTGCAGCATAAGCTTGGTTAATTTACAACATGATATTTGTTTTAATAAAAACCAGGGGAATTGGTACATAGTGCTGGCAAAAATCTGAGGCAAAATTGGATTTGGCTGTAGATACCAATCAGGAAGCACAGCCAATGACTGCCATTGCTACATTTGTTTATTGCTGCTTTAGCTTTTTAAGATGACAAAATCTGCATGTCGGGTTTTTTGTTTTGCTTCTTTTGTGTCTGAGTTACTTTTTGTATGACTGTGGTATCCTGGTCTGTTCTAAGTTCCACTGACGAACATGCACCAGATCAGTTGCTGCTCGGTGCTCACTCACGTCAGTGCTGGGTCCAAAAAGAACCAGCTGTGGCTGCAGCTGAGCTGTCTCTGATACAGCTCCAAGTCTGGAAAAACTAATTCCTTTCTCTCTCTGCAGACAGTGTTGTGCAACTGCCTGAGCTCACTAAATACTTCTGTTGTACAACGGAAAGTAACCTGGGTACAGGATCTGCTTTAATGGCAAATGGCTTGTTGAGGCAACAGAGGTTTTCGGGGCTATTTTTTGCAACCTATGCTCTGTCTCTGCCAACTAATTCTTTTATATTGATGTAGTTACATGAGACTGGTACAACCATGCCATCTTGGCCACTGTTTCCATACTGTTTTGCCTGCTAAGCAGACCTGAGAGACATTGCTTTATAGCAGACCTCCAGGAACATGGTTAATTCTGTCAATACCGTACACACAAAATCAGTGTTACGGAGTTTATCTGCTACAAACTGCTTTGAGGAAACATTTTGTAAGACAGATTTCCTAAAGATGTTAAATGGTACCATGAACTAAGATGGCTAATTATTAAACCATATGGAAAAATCAAATTATAAGGCAAGAAAAACAAACCGTGCACCTTGGTATGTGGTATTGTAGTGTTTCCTGAAAGTGGTGAGCTTGGCTAGCAGGATTTCTATCATCATCCCTTTCCTGTTCTATCCTCTATATTCCTTGGCTCTATATATTGCAGGTGTTGTGTGTTGCAAAATGCATCTAACCCCCAAGGAATCTTGATGACTACTTCTCAACATACAATGTGCTATTTGTTCCAACTGATCTCTGCTTCTGCTTTGGGAGTTATAATGGAAATTTGCCATAGTTTTTTTTTCAAGAGGCTTTTGCCAGCTGCCTTAGTTTTTTTAGTGTTTACAGGTCTGCAGTTGTTGACAGCATTAACAGTGTTGTTTGTTCCCTTTCCTTCTGCAAGTGATCTGATGTTTCACAGAAACATCATCTCACCCAGTTTCCTATTTCAGGACTCCAGCAAACAGTGCAGCGTTCTTGGGCTGTTTATTCTCTGCAGTCCTACTCCAGCATCAAAGACAAGGGTCCAAAATGAGGGCCAATGGATAAAAGCTGTTAATGTGTTCAAGTAGTACAGCATTAATAGTTGTGCTTTAACTTCATTAAATGCTAATGCTAAGACAAGAAAATGGCAACCAAGATATTTCTCATCTCCTGTCCATGTACTCAAGATGGGGAAATATATATATATTCAGGAACAGGATAATCAGGTCAGCAAGAACTCTGTGTTCATAGATGGGGACAAGCTTGGGTTCGACAAGACTAATTATTGAAGTGAAAAAGACCAGTAAGAATCAGGTCTTGAAAAAGCTACAGTGATCTTAGGGGATGTGGCTAAGACCAAGCCCAGAGTTACAGTTAGGGTAAGAAATGGAGAAAGCCAAGGGCTGCAGGTGGCGTAGAGGCAAAAAGTGGCTACCAAAGGAAGGGATGGGCTGCACAAGGACTGTCCTTGACAATTTAGGAAATGACTCGTAGGTGCAGGAAAAAGGTTTAGTCCATGCCTGGTATTATGCTTGGGTTTAGGGTTAAGAGAGAGACAAAGCCCAGGTAACACTAACCTGCACGTGAACCTTAATCCTAGTCATGGGCTGAGCCCTAACCCATGACCCCCAGTTACAGCCCAGAGGAATAAAATGCCAGGGATTAAATGTTTGCACAGCCCACCCTTCCCTTTAGCAGCTGTTGGGTGCCTCACTTCACCTGCTGCTCCTAACCCTAGGAGTTCTTGTTTACCCTAAAACTAGCCCCAGATGTTGGCTGATCAGTATATAAAAATGCCTAGTTATGGCCTAGACAAATGTTCCGGGAGTTAATTTCTTGTGTGGCTGATCTATTCTTTTGGCTGCCCCTTTGCATTCTGGCCCTGCCTGGAGTTCTGAGCTGCATCTCTCTCCTAACCCTATGTATGGGCTGAACCTTAACCCGTGACCACCAGGCATAGCCCAGAGGCCATAGCTGAAATCCTTGTGCAGCCCATCACTTGCTTTGGCAGTCAGTTTTTAATCCCACAGCATCTGGAGCTGTTCTTTCAAGATAATGAGCAGATGAGGTGATGATTATCCAGCACTGATTACAGCATGTACCAAGGAAAAGTTCATTACAAAGAAAACATAAGACAAGAAATACCTCTTCCCTAGGTCTATCCTACTTGGCAGTCAGACAGCTTCTATACTGGTCTGTACTGAGGCTTGTTGTAGCTAATCCACTTGGCAGACCCTCTACCAAAACCTCCCTGTCACGATCACGGTTCATGTTGTTCTTGGACACAGGGCAAATGGCCTCTCTGGTAGGGCAGTTCAGTATGTCCTTTCTCCAAGGCCACATTTTCAGAAGGTTGGATAGCTAATATTTCAGGATTGTGACTTTGTGTTTAACAACTCCATTTTACATGTAGCCTTGCATAAATGATTGTTCACACAAGCCATTCAGCTGGGGACAGAATCGCTGTCAAGCCCATGGAAATACACTAACAAATGTAATGCTGACCAAATGTCTAGTATGTTGTATCACATTTTTGAGAACAACCCCGAGGTAAAATACTCATTCTTTGGCAAGGGAAGATCTCAATTAGGAGGTGCAGAAGGAATTTACAGAGCTTTGGAAAGCTCTACGTATCCCTTCCTCTAGGGAAAGGAGGAACTCTAACGTTATTTCCTTGACTGTTTACAGCTGAAAATGAAAGCTGGAAACCCATCAGGGACACACAAATTTCAACAGTTTTTTGCCACAATTAGCACTCTGTAGAATATTGATTCTGAAGCCATTGAGCTTGTTCTCAGGAGTCTGTTCTGTAATTTATATTGGAGGGTCTGCATTTTATAATTCAAGTGGAATTTGCAGGATTCTTATGCATGTTGAATTATAAAAATCAAGGCTACGTACTGAGATTTTTTAGATCTCTACTGTGCTAACATAGATAAGGGTGTATTCAACAGTCCAGTGACTGTTCATGCAAGGACTAGCACACCACACTACCCGGCCTTGGACAAAGCAGCTAAGATCAATTAAGATATAGAAGGTCATTAACAGCAACTTCTCCTTCTAGTGTGGCTGAGGTGACAACTGCTGGAAACAAATGCTGATGTGAAAGAGTACGTTTTGTACAGCAATTTGTCCTAGCACTGGGTTTATCATGCTATTGGTATTACTGTTTGATTAAGAATCTTCCCCTGCAGCTGGCGGTGTGTTGGTGTAAGCACAGGTGCATTGCAGAATGGTGGTGTCCTAAACAACAGTGTCTGAACCTTCATACTATCCCTCTTGGTACTGAAATTTACTCTATCTTGGCCAATAAAGTAGATCACAGATCTGAGGATCCTTAAGTAAATTGTATAGTACTCTACTTATCTCCTTTGGTGTGGGCACGTGTGCATGTGAGGGGTTGCCATAGTCTGTGCATCTCTCAGTCTCCACCTCCTCCTCTACCTGTGTTTGGGTGGGAGGCTGAAGGGATCTTATTTTAACAAGAAAGGAAATTCTGGTGGTTTGGGGAGATTCAAAATGCATTCTCTGCTGCAGCTCCAGGGAAGAGTTGTCCTTTTCTGTGCTGGTGAATTAGTCAAACCAGCACCAAGAACTGTTGGAAATGGATTAGCCCAGATACCTGGTAAAGTTCTTTTGAATTTGATGTGAGCATTTGTCATATCGCTACTAAGATGGCACCAATTACCTGTCATTTGTTTGTCCCCATCTGCCTCCCTCAGGTTTTCTTGCTCTTTATTAGTCTTATTTCCATATACCTCCAGCTATATTTTCTGCTGCCCTGCCTATCTGGTTTGTTTTGTTTGTTTCCTTGCTTTCTAACCCCAAGGCCCAGTGGATATAGCATGCAGTTAACGCTACATTTCAGGTCTTCCAATCACATCTATTAAAAAAACCTTGCGATTAAGTTGGAGATCATACACTCAAGTTTGCTGAAGCTTTGTGGTGCAGGGTTCACAGCATGAAGCTCAGAGGGATCAAGCTACTCTGGTACTCACTCCTCTTCTCTAGAAGGTTTTGAAGCGCATTCCAAAGTATATGCTAGGGAAGAAAGTTCTCTGAATGGATTTCTGGTCTCCTATCTGCATAGCAGCCACTATAGAATTAACCAGGACTTCTCTGCCAGGACAGCTACAATCTTTTTTTAGTTTTTGGGTTGCTTTTTTTTTAATGAAATTTGAGGACAAAACTGAGGAGTGGTGATAAAATCCCAGTAGTTGCCAACAGAGACTTTAAACAAACTCTTAATTAATCTCTTTCCTCCTCCACCTCTTTTATACAGCAGAAAGTAAAGCTGTGTGTTGTTTCTGCTCTGGGGCTTTTCTGCCCACCGAAAAGCTTTCCAAAGATGAGCTCTTCCCTGCTTTCTATTTCAAAGCAATTTTGGACACGAACAGCCTGTGATACTCTACTTCCGAAGTCAAATCTCCAGGATAACACACAATTTAATATGTAAACTTTATTTATGACAGTTACTAATTTACCTGTTTGCTGATTTATATCCTACTTCAGTGAATAAGGTCTTGTACAAAAATTGATTGGCAGATTGTTGGTTGTCCTTAACCTCTGGTGTTACTGAGGACGTTGAACCATTAGCAGTGCTGGGAAGCAGTACGAGTTAGGCAGGAACTGGTATTTCATCATGTTGCTATGGTGGTATGAGCTTGCTGACACAGTCTGCGATGATGGATCTGGACAGTTAGCCTTGGAGAAAGTCTTGCCTGTTTAAGGACTATCATAACGAGAGGAAAGATAGCTGTCATGCCTCCAGACTGTTTCTGTATAAAAGAAGCAGACTGCCGGACTGTTTTGCTAGTCAGGGTGGAAAGTGTGTTTGGTTTATGTCTCATATAAATAATAAAAGTAATAAAAAGTCACATATACCTCACTGCAAACGAAGCGGTCAGGAACAAATTGAAGAGAAAAACAAATAGCTGACCAAAGCACATTAACTACTCATACTGAAATCTGACTTCAGTCTGCAATAAACTACTTTATTAGCCTCTACACTTGATGTACTTGGTTGACTTAAGCACCCTGGTTTTTTCCTGCTTCTAGCAAAATAAGAGCTGGTGAGGATGATGGTGTTCATGTATGTTGCCAGTGGGGGAGGAGGAGGACGGTGCCAGGACTCCTTTGCTTGTTTGCTCTTGTCCCTGCCCAGGAGACCGGACAGTGCTTGCTCTGTTAAGGGACGCTGGCAGGGAGCATGTTTCCTTGGCAGAAGTGCAACTTGCTCTATTCACACACACACAGAAAAAAAAAAAGTACACAATGTCCTTTCTCCTCAAATGCTGGCACCGAGCGTAAGGCCGTTTCCTCATTCAGACACCAAGCCTGCCTTCCAGCCAGTGTCGTGCCCGGGTCCTGGCCCCATGTGCCGCTGCCTGGGCCTGGGCTCGGGCTCCTGTGGCTGCAACCAGTGCCCCAGTCTCCTGTTTGTGCTCTGTCTCCAGGGGAACTGCTGAAGCCAAATAGTTCAGATTCAAATAGTCCAAGCCTTGCCATCTATCAGCCTGTATCTTGGGCAGCGGATTCTGGTGTCTGTTTTTCCAAAACGCAGAGCTATTTAGTTGCTACTTTATTTAGTCCTAATGCAGTTGTCTGATGTCTCATAGGTACATGAAAGCTGTTGTAATCTCCTCACATAGTCTTTTGTGGAAGATTTTTGTTGGCAATGGTCAACTTTGTGTTTATAATGACCAATTCATATTTAGGTGATGCTTATTTTTTTAAGGTACTTGATCTTTAAACGTTTTTCATGTTTTTTTTCTGCCTGTGCATCATTCCTCAGCATTATGCAGCACCAAGGAAAACACCATCGACAGCTTCTACTGCAATGAGTTGCCATTAGCAAAAGCCTATCTAATCCATAAGCAGACAACAGGGTTTCTTAAGTGCTTAGGAAGGATTAGAATGGTTATTGTACATATTTTAGTCATTACTACATTTCTGACCTTTATTAGATGTTTACTTCACATGAGCAAACTCAGACCAGCCGTGCTGCGCCAGTGTGGCACGTAGGGACTGTTTGAACACTGACACTGTGTTTGGAGGGACAGGAAGGCAGAGTGGAATACACTGGAGCTGCCTGTTTGCTCTTGGATAAAACTTATTAAAACTAAAATCCTGTCATTTACAAGCACTTGGTTATGAAAGCAGCTACCTGGGTTATTCCAGGGAAGGAGTGAGGTTTTGGTCTACAAAAAGAGACAGACAATTTTCAGATGGCTTGGCTTGTTGTGCTGTGTGACACTGCAAGGTGCCCTGCTGGCTGCGGATGCTGACGGAGAGAAAGCTGAGACTGAGCAGACTACCAGGGTTTGTCTGAAGATGTTTTTTCCAGCTACCAGGAACTGTAATCTTTCCTGGCTTCCTTGAAATTCTGAGTGCTAAAATGAGTGCAGTAAATGGAAAAACTGAAGGAGAACATTCAAACAACAGATCAAATGGAGTGAAGGCACAAGCTTTCACATTTCAGGATTCCTCCAGAAACATATGGTTAGATTAAGAAAGATGTAGATTATGATACATTAGGGAAAAACAAGATAGAAAATTGTGTGGTATATATATTACCTACAAAGAAAATACACAGCCCTTTTAAGTCTTAAGAGCAAAATCAGTTTTTCTGAATAAGGTAAATCAGGTTTTCAGGATAGAAGGAACAGTTTTCAAAGTGTGAGGAAAGCAACAGTTCTGTGATTTGGAAGACAGGCCAGATGCAGGATGACACAGCCTGTTCGCTATGACAGGGCTTCCCGCAACGTGCGTCTTGAGCCATTGCTCAAGTAGCTGTTGCAATCTTCCCAGGAATTTCTTCGTGGAATATTTTTAATAAATACTTTTGCAGTTTATATTATTGTTGAATAGATAAATTATTGTAATTGCCAGTTATTATAATTCTCATCTACTTCAGTTTTATGTTATAAAACTTTAAATGGCTTGGGACACCACTGGCAGAGGAACCGCTGCCTCCCTGCGGAGGGAGCTGCTGGTGGGTGGGGTGTTCTTGTACTCCCCTGAGGTGCTCTCTTTGGGAACATGCTGCTCCAAGAGCCTGCCAGATGCTGGACACGTTTGTTGATTCCCCAGGCACCCTGCAAAGGCCATCTTCTCCTTTCCACGTAGCCTGTCGGTGGGCATGTGTTGGGCTGGATATGTTCAGGCTGCAATCCTTAATTCTGTGCCATATGTGCCCAGAGTACTACACGGGTGCCTCCAGTTGTACCCTAGAATTTTGAAAAATTAAAAAAAAAAAAAAGAAAAAGAAAACTTAAACTCTACAATATCTCAGAGGAGCCTGATAGGCAAAAATGTTCCAAATGAAGTAAGGCCTGGGAATGCACCAGCTGTCAAGTCACTTCCACCCTGTCATTCCTTCTCTTTTGCTCCTACCACTCCTACCTCAACATGTTTCCCTCCTAGGTGGAGGCACTCTGTCAGCCCTCCAGTGTAATTAGCTTGATTGTGCTGGGAATGGCTTTTAACGAGCCAGCCTGGTGCTGCCAGGGTCTTTGGAGAACGACTGACAGCACGGAGTTGTGCACAATAGGTGCAAAGGCGTGGAGTGCAGGATAGTGTGAATTTTGTGTGAATAATCATATGGATCTGGTGTATATGTTCTGGGTAATGATTCATGCTAGAAATTTAATTTGAAGCGAATGGGAATGGCTTGAAACTGATGTTTGCTGAATGTTCTCAGTTCCCCATGGAAGCTGCACAGAGCTTGAAAAGTAGGTTCCTGTTGCATGTTACTATTCCCTTCTTTATTCAGTATTCTCCTGTGTAGTTGTATTGTATCTTTATTTATGGGCTTGTTTTTTGTCTGGGATGGTTAACTGAAACCTTGTTTATAAACAAGACATGCTTGCATGTGAAGTACAAAGGCTGTGCACTCAGAAGGGCTACAGTGAGTTTCAAACAGAGCAGACAGAAGTGACACCACTGCCCCCAACCATAAGGCTCCATGCGGCAGGGATGGACTTTGTTGTGTGGGCAAGTTAGCTCTCTTGGGGAATCTGATGTTTGCTTGAATTGATTTTGAACATTTCTTGGGAAAGAGTGTTTTACAATATAAGACCAGCAGATACATAGAGGATTTTTTGTTGTTGTTGTTTGTTTTTTTTTTTTTTTAAATACACTTTCTCCCTTTGTTTTAAGGGGAAACAAATTTATCTTCAAAAGCAGAATCAAGCTCTGAATGCAGGAGTGTGTCCTATGAGGCTCCTTGTTCTCTGCTCCTCTCAGCTATACTGAGATGTCCAAAATATTAGCGGGTTCATAGTTTAAAGTTGCTAATGCTAATGACAACTGACAGACTGCAACATTTCTCTCATTGAGACTCTCATTTAATAGCCTTATGCAAAGCTCCCTAAAGTCTGTGGAAATATTCCAGCTGACTTTAGTAGGCACTGAATCAGGTAATACATCACATCTGTCCAGGTCACCTGTGGATGTAGGTAAATAACATGCTGTAGAAGGTGTTAAAACTGTGCAGTTTAGGAGTTTTGTAGAATGCATAAAATCTTCCTTTGAAGTACCAGAATACAATGCAATCCCTTTTTAAAAGTAAAAATAAAATAAAAACTAAACCCACCACCACCCAGGGAAAAATAAACAAATAATAAACAAAGAAAAAACCACAAAATAAAACAAATAAAAAACCCCACCAACACACACATACACGAAAAGCAACAACAACCAAAAAATCCCCGAACCAACCAACCAAAAAAACCCCAAACCATAAAAAACCACAAAAACCCCCACCTGGAGGACTGAACTGTTGAAGGTAAGTCCCGAAGGTCTGCTTTGAAAAAACGCTGCCTCTTATTGTATGAAAACCGAGTCTAAAATCAGGCCAAAGGAGTTCTGTGACGCTAAAAGAAAACAGAATTTCCTGTTGTAATAAAGCATAGTCGAGGAGCCTGTGGACCGCTGTATTTGGAAAGAACAGGTATATTTGCAAATGGATTACAATTGCTTTATAGACTTGTTCTCTTCAGTGTACTAAAGCTGAAGTCATTTCTCTGAGTAAAAAAAATAACCTCCTGTAAGTACAGATATGTAACTCCTGTTAATGTTATAGAGTGGATTTAACTCCTTATTGGCACAGGATTTAATTTTATCTATTCATGAGTAGCTCTCACATACGAGCATTTTGTCAGTGAACTTAAAATTCTTAATAAACTTGTGCTTCTCTAGCAGTGGTGAAAAGTACCTCAAAATGCGATAGCAGCACTGCAGTGTTTTCATGTGTTGGTTTAACAGTACATATGTGTGTGTGTGTATACACACACATGCAAAAATACAATTCATTTTGAAATTTGGGCCAAGTACCAGGAAAATCTTGCCTAGGTTGTTTCTAAGTAGCTTAAGACCAAGTTAAAGAACCATAAACTTTCTAAAATGGATACTACTTTTAGTGCAGAAGGGTAAAAAGGGACTGGTCCGATGCTTTACTTTCTCCTTCAACATTCATTCTTTGAAACATAGTGCCTCATGCTTCAATATTTTTTTTTTCAGTATCTTTAATGTTTTTTCCGACCTATGGTTCAGAGATGCTCTTTCGTATGATGTCTGTGACTTGCAGCTCATGAAATCCTTGTTTACAGCAACATCATCGGTCATTATTAGAGATATCTACCTTTTGAGCCTTGTAGGCTATTCTGATGGCTCTGGCAGCTGAGGGGCAGAGCAGCAGCAGCCCTGTTTTCCCAGCAGGAGCTGAGCTCCTTTCCTGCTTATTAGTTGTGACATCCACTTGCTTCAGACTCTTGTTTTCCTTCCACATGCTGTTGATCTTATAAGACCCTTCTACCTGGTGCTGGAGATGCCCACTGACAACTTAGTGTCTTTAAAACCTCTTTGCATGCTGCTTCTGTGCTGGAGTAGAAAGCTTCACTAAATTAATGACGAGCTCATTTTCAGAAACAAGCGCTTTTTCCTCAGCTAGAGAAGGGTGAGAGCTCATATTTTCTTCAGCTATTATGGTTGACTTCTGAGTCTTTTTACTTAAATTGCTTGATTTATTTTGGTTATCCAAACTGAACACATTCAGAGCTCTGGTAATACATACAAATATTTACAGATGGCAACAACAGTTTGGAGTAATGTCTTGATAAATAGTGCTTTTCACAGCAATTAGCAGAGTATCCAGAAAGAACTGAAACTACAAAAGTGTTTCCTAGACACAAGCACCAAGAGACAAATAGACTATTCAGTGGAGATGGTTAATCTCCATTATGATTTTGAATTTGCTTTATCTTATTAGCATGTTATTAGCCTACATTACTGGAGAGATGTGTCATCTAAACCAACTTCCTTTACTTCCAGCAGAGCCTTTTGCAGAGCAATTGCTTATGCCCTCTGGATTAGACCACATCAGGATTTGAAGAGAATTTTACATTCCATATCTTGCCTTCTATTTTGGGAACATTCAATATGATAAAATAGAGATTTGTATGTACCCAGCGAGGTTGCTACTCTCCACATCTAAGCAACTATGTGCTTATACACATTGCACCTTCTCCATAAGAAAGAAACAGGATCACCCTGAAGAGACTGCCTCTGTTTCTGTCAGGAAAAATAATAGTGTTAGCAAGATTTCCATAGGGTAAAACAGATCCTCTTTCCTCTGCTTTTGGTAGCCATCAGTTGGAGAAAACAGCACGGTCCCTGCTCAGTCTCTCTGGAGCTCAGGTCATGGTAACACTGATGCTTTCATCAGACGAAAGACTTGGCTGCTGGACCTGGGGCAAACCTGCCCTTTTACCAGTTCTTGCCCCTGTGCAGGACTGGTGTTCATGGACATGAGTGTCTGCCAAACCAGACCAGAGGCACAAGCACAAATGAAAACTAAACTTTTGGGGCAGAAGGAAGAGGAAGGAAAAACCTAATTTTCAGCCAGATCATCTCCCTGGTTTGGCTCACGGTTGCAGTCGTTGCTACTAGTGAAGGAAGAGAAGAGCATAAAATCAGCTCTTCTGACAGCTGCCTGCACATGGGTCAGCGTAAGGCAAGCGTAAAACTACTGCCCCAAACTCGGTCTGCAGAGTTCTCAAGTTTGGCAAAAGCAGCAGAAGCACAGTTCTCCACAGCTTTTGGTTTGCCACTTTAAGCATCCAACTTAGTCAAAAACAGTGAATGAAAAGTTGTCCTTTGTAGCAACTATGAGGAGCATACGGTGTGGTATTCATGCAAGATACTGATATTCAAAACAGCCTCAGATCTCCCAAGGAACTAACATGCCCTGAAGCCATTGCTATATTCTGATCTGATTAGAATATATCCACAAAAACCATGATATGCCATAAATAAGATGCCACAAACACTACTTGATTACTGAGTGCAGCATTTAAGGCCTGGTCCCCTTACCTCCCCAGAGCTGAAATTATGAACAGATCCTAACAAATGCCTCTTTCTGGAAGTTTTAATGAACTTCCTAAATAGGTTTCCTAAAATCGTGTGGTTCACTTCATGAGGAGGAGAAAAGTGCTTGGGATGTGGAGAATACTGGTTATTGAAGTCTACATATGTTGTTATTTATTTGAAGGCCTCTAAATCTATTTGTTGCATGGTAGACCTAACTTTCACAGACATCCAAACAGACTTATGTGTCAGTCTGCTCCTTTTTCCAAACACTCGTTTGTTTGTTCTTTCCTTTGAGAAAATCCATTTCAAGTTACTCTAATCCTTTTGACCTGCAATATGCATGGACCATCAGCTGTAATTGTCTCTTATCAGCACTTAAGTGTTTGCAGAGAAGACCATACCCAGCCCGTCCCTCATCTAGTTATAAAATAAACATCCTAGTAACTGTGTAAACATTGAGTATTCATAAATAATTGCAGAGCAGCTCCAAGCCATCATAACAGGATCTTGATAAGGCTAAAGCTTTAGTGCTAGAGTTAGGTTATGGTTGGACTTGATGATCCTGAGGGCCTCTTCCAACCAAAATGATTCTATGATTCTAAGCTTGACTACATGAACTTCATTGTAGCATAATTTCTCGGCTGCACTGTGTCTATAATAAGAATTAACCATTACCCTAGCACAGATTTATAAAATTATTTTGTAATATGGTTGCTGCTGTAAACTCTGGAAAAATAAGCCAAATTAGTACCTTGCTAGCATGAAATATACTGAAACACATTTCATCTGGATAGACTGGCATAGGCTTTTGCTAGAATTCAATACTCTCTGAGTTCTTTTGGATGTGCCATATGTGGAGGGTTTGATGTTTACTACCAGTTTTACTTATTTGATGTTATTTCATATTACAAGCCATTCATAAATCAATTGTAATGCTAATCCTGCATTTCTGGTGCATCAGTATTCTCACTGAAATTGGCATCTTTGTGTGCACAGAATGAGTAATTGAGTTCCCACTCTTATGAAGAGAGGTGCTCTATGGAAATCAATTTAAAATTCCTTCAGAAAAGTCAAGGTAAAAATGTTAATGGCTGGGTGGTGCCTTGTAGCCATGCCTAATATCAGAGGGCAAAATAGTGCTGGGGCTGATTTGTAAACGCTGCACCCAGCAGCTGCTGCCCGAGGAGCACAGTGTGCCGGGTCCTGCTGGCAGGTAAAACCCAGAAGGTAACATGCAGGTGACTCGTTGCCTTGCACCTCTGCAGCGCTAGTGCCAGGCTCTCCTTTGATTTCATACGTGCAAGTGGCTTTGAGAGACTACATTAGGTATCATGCCATGGCGACGAGGTGCTCTTCAGTGTCTGGACAGAGAACAAAAAGCACGATTTCTTAAGAGCTTTCAGAGGCTGAAAAATAGCCTCGGAAACCAGGCTTAGTATTGGAATCAGAATTCATCTACTGATCACCAAAAAGTGACCATGCTGTTCTGCATGTAGCACTTACCACTGTGCTGCTGAGAGTTATTTCAGTTTTAAGACATCTGTATAAAAGTTTCTTTCAAAAAGCCTTGGTCACTTATCTCAGCAAATCCAGTTTTAACCAAGCTATGAACAAGTATTACTTAACCTAAAGATATATTAAAAAAAAAAAAATAGTGCAGTTAAACTAAAATGTTGGAAGATTAAGTTATGGCAAATAACCATGTTAAATGAGGGTCAGGTTGCTCTCTTAATCAAATAACTTCACCAAATATTTACTAAAATAGGACAGACTCTTCTAAAAGTATAAATAGTTTGTTACTTATTTAAATAAAAGATCCTTACAAACCTTATTTGGTATGATTCTTTGATAGTGTTTATGAGAGGTTTTTTTTAATAGCAGGATTTCCATTGTGATATTTCACTAGTAAAAAAGAAGTAACATGTCAGGGTTTTTTCTGGCAAAGTAGATTTTCTCTATAAAAATTTGATAGAAAGCATACTACTCAGTAAATTATGAGATATGTTATAAGCACTCCATGCATGAAATTTACCACTAAAACTCAATAAATATTTAATTAGAAAGGATGTTGCCACTTGTGGGATTTTTTGTTGTGTTTTTTTGGGGGGGGTTGTTTTTTTTTGACAGCAACTTGTAATCAGCAACTTCTAAGTACTTTCTTATCAGGGATTCAGAAACACAGGGAGGAGGGGAATGTTCTGGAAGAGAAAGTTCACAGTCTTTTGCCCAACCATGTTCTCTGTGCATTCTAGTATTTTGCAGAATGGAATATGTCCAGAACAGAAAAGATATAATTCAAAAATGTAGTATTAGAGAATATACATAAAATAGTGCAATATAAATGATGAGAGTAAATTATCAAAGCAAACATTCACATTTTCAGCTTCCCTGATCCTGTGGAGGTGGGAGTGCCTGTATTTGTGGCTTGCTCCATCCTGTTGTGTACAATTCAAAATACTCCTTTAAAATAAAAGGCTAAAAAGGAGTCAGAAAATACAAATCACTCTTTCATAGTGTAGAAGTCTTGCATAAAGAAATTCAAGCACTTACAAAGGGAAAAGCAAAGTGTAATCACAGATTGAACACTTCTTAATATGTGGGAAAGAGCAGAATTATTTGATAAGGTCACAGTTCAGTAGATGTTAACACGCCACATCCAGTGTAATTACACTGGAAAAGGGGTAAATGTTACTAAGTATGACTGGATGGGTGTTCAGAGAGCATCCCTGATGAACAAATTAGGCCATGATTGTTCCATAGAAGACTGACGTGGATCTTCTATTTGGTGGTCTTCTGTCTAGTAGATCTCAAGATTTAGCAACTCCAAGGCCATGGTCCATCTTAGCTGGATGGAGGGTTACTTATGATAGGAAATGTCACATGAAAAAGGTTGGGTTACGTTGAGAGATTAAAACAGAGACTCAACAATATTTTCAGACAGTCCGTGTATGAAAAGCAATTGGCCTGAAATCTTGAAGGCTGAACTCTCTGGCTGCAGACCTGGAAACAGTACTACGTCTGTGTCAGTTTTGCTGCTATATTTAGGATTCTGGTTGTGTAATCTGTGGTTGTGATGGTGAGCATTGATGTGGGTAATTTCTTTGGCTCTGGTGGGAGTGGCCATGGGAATAAGGTTTACCAACGCTATCAACTCTACTTTCTAGTTTTCCTATTTTTGTCCAATGTTGCTCAAAGCATCTGTAGGAAGTACATGCATATTGTACTGAGACACTAATCACAAATACAGAGATATTAATTTATTTCTTGATATGAAAATGGCCTGTTCTGAAGAGGTTTGGACACGAGACTCCATAGTAAGTGCTGGAACTAGCAGAAGTGACTTAGTCCAAGAAAGGATCAAGCCCTGTGTTCTCTAGGCAAGGTTTGAAAACCAACCAAAGTCCCAGCTGCAAACCACCCGAAGCTAGAACCATGAAATAAAAAGCTGGCTGCTCGTTTTATTTTTCAAAGGCTCCATCCTGAAGTTCTGCCTGTCTGTGCTTCATAAGGAGTAATAGGATATAAAATTATTTTCAGTTGAAGGCCAAAAAGATCATTGATACAGCCATAAAAAAATGTGGAATATACTTCACTTCTAAAAAGTCGTGCAGTCATCCATTAGGAAAATGAGGCTAGCTAAGAGCTAGACTGCCATCTAACTCTAAGCATAATCCCCTGCCACATTGTTTTGAAATTCTGGAAGTATTCCAGATATGTGATCAGATGATTTGAGTCCAAATGATACCTAAGCAAGTGAGGCAATAACGAGATTAACCATAGATGAAGCAACTAGAAACATGTCAAACATGGAAAAAGGGCCAGTACCAATGGAAACAAACATAAGGAGTACAGAAACATAGCAACAGTCAGTGTTGCTGGCTACAATGAGCTTGTATTAACTGGAAATAGAACTAACTAATGCATGGGGTTGGAGAATAAAAGATAAAGGCAGTTTCAGTATTTTCTGTTGTAAATCATGCCATATATGGATGAACAGAGCAGAAAGCAGTGCAGTTTAAATGAAGAATGTAAAAAGATGGGAAAAGATAAGTCTGTGAATGAAATGCATTCTACATTTAAAACTCTTCAGTGAAAGGAAATGCAAAGCGTTAGCAGTTTGTGCTTAACACAAAATGCTGCTGATACAAGCAGATTGCACAGGATCTTTCCTGTGCAAATGTCTGCAGAACAATTGCTCATGATTAAATGGCAATTTTTAACTGGTGACACTGTTTATTTGGAAGGTGATTCCAGTGTTAAAGCTGTGTGAAATATAATGACAAAGTGAAATGCCTTTTTAGTATTAAAAAAGAGGGACAAGAAATAGTATCAAACTTACAATATTTGAAAAATTAGGAGGAAAAAATCTGAAAATAGACAACAGGAAAGAAAGTGAACAGCAAGATTGTGCAATTCTGTTAATGCGTTTCCAGGGCTTGGGAGTTTGCCAGTACTATGTACCATGTGACTCTTACTTCAGCAGATTTTAAAGCAGGAATGTGCCTTATACCTGGAAGTGTTCTCAAAGAGCTGTGGTTGTGCATGTGGAAACCCAGCTGGGCGCTGATGTAATGCTTCAGGCCTTCTGCTCGCAGGTTTCCTGGTGGGCTTCTGCATGGGTTTCTTGCCTTCTTATACTGTGTGTGCTACAGATGGTCCCCTTGTGGGCAACAAATTTGGGTCTCTCATCTATCTGTGGGCCAGCTATTAACAAATCTCAGACATTTCTCCTGTTTAGCAGATTCAGTAGAAAAGGTCAGAAGTGGTATTGTGTGGGAATAAACAAGTGATTGATTTACAAACAGTACAATCAATAAAAGCTCTTTACTGTAGGAGACCAGACTAAAAAGCAAGGCCTACTTATTAATGTAAGGAGAAATGTATCGCTTGTTTAACCAAAGGGTGTGTTGAAAGCAAGAACATGTTGGACCGGGGAATGAACGGCTGGGACTCATTTGATTGTAATGCTCAAAATGCCAGACAATAGCGTCAGAATTTCTGCTAAGTGAGAAATTCTCAAGAGAGCGTGCTCATCTGCTGACTTGAATGAAATAGTGGGAAGAATAGCATCTGCCAAATGACTTTAATCTAGATTTGTTCCAGTGAATACTATTTGATGAAGAAAATTCCAGAATATTCACTATAAATAAACTATCTGGACAACACTCATTCTTGCCTTCTATTAGTGCTCTGCACCCAGAGTTCCACCGAACACAGATATTTGATGGGCACACAATACATTTTGACAAAAATTGAAGAAAGACACCAAAGCAGCATGCTAAAACCTATGTTCTTTATTTGGAATTGAGACGGCATGCACTTCTAAAAAAATGGTTAGAAATCAAAGATACTGGGGAAGTGCAGAGACAGGAACGCCTGGAACAAACAGGAAAATGTAGAGCGACTCTAGCCATGCTAGAGCCCTATAATGGAGGAGATGCTTCTCGCACATTTACTTTTATGTGGAAATCCTTACTTTATAATCTAGGTAAACTGCTTTGCTGTCTTTTCAAAAGTGAGGATGAATGGGAAAGTGAGCTGCTTTTAAACCACCCTGGCAATGTTGTTATATTATCCAAACATCAAACTGTTCATCGGCTATTTCTGCCCTGAACTTCAGCACCAGCACAGTTGCAGTTGTAGTAGCAGCAAAAGAAAACATTCTAGCAAAACCTGACTTCAAAAGAATTGAGCAGAGCAGAGGGGAGAATCTGTGTTTAAAAATATTGCAAACTAAACTGTAGGACTGTGGTAGGTATACATGCTCTATATAGGCATGGGCTCGGATTTTGATGTGCCCTTTCCAATGGCTGTGTTTTATCCACAAATTTGAATTAAATTAACTTGAAAGAATAGCTTGGTAATTTTGCTCTGTTAGTAAAAGAAATCTGAAAATCTCCTGGTTCTCTCACTGTCTAGTCCCTTCATCCCCGCTCTGCTCTCCCCGTAGTTCACTGTCCCTTTGGTTGTGCTCTTGCAATTGCTGGTATGGTTGTGTGCTGATCGGGCTCTCTGAAGTGAGACACTGAAGTTTCTAAAAGAGTGGGAAGCTCCTTTGCTTCAGTGGTTTGCTTAGCAGCAAGGTCAAAAAAAGAGGCTGTGCCAGTGTGAGAGAAAGGGGGAGGAGGAGGGTATGGGGTGCTCCTCTGCAGGAGAGGCCCTCTTAAAATACATGTGTTTCTGGAGAAAAGGTATTACTGCTGCATCCTTCAGGCATTGCATCTCGGGTGTCTGAAGTCTGTAGATTTACTATCACAATCTAGAAGGTAAGTGTAATGTAACCTACAATTTTTCATACCCTATATATTTTTTTTTAATTTTTATTTATTTATTTATTTATTTAATTATGCTACAAGTGATTGAGGAAACTCACTAAAATATCATGTGCTGAATTCTGGTCATAAGAGTCTATGGCATTTCTCCCTAGGAGATAGAGATTATCCTTAATTTCCTACTTTATTTGAGTTTTAACTTAAAACTGAATTGCTGTTGGAGACCACAAATAGCTCAGTCAAGTCTATCCCGCAAAGAGTCTTAGAACAAAATTTAAGAGATTAGTCATGCCAGCTTGCCAGGAGGCTATTGCCTTATAAGTAATACAGAAATTGCAAAGGGGAACTTCTAATTATGAAACTGTGCACAGTTAGAGACATACATTAATAGCAGCAACAGCAGAGGCCACAAGTGAGTCAATGTTGGAGTCGGTGTTGCCCCACAAAGCCAGGAACAGATAGACTGTGCTGTTGCTTTGTACTTGGAACTGAATACGTACTGTCAGGCCATGCTGTTCTGTGATGCCTGGGTTGCTCCCTGCTCTGACATGGCCAAAGCCTGAACATCATGTTCAAATAAAGGTTTTTATTCAGGAAATCTTTGTTTATGGCTCTTTTATCATCTACTAGGAGCTGGCTTGCATATGGGAGATGGTACCTAGCTCAGGAAACCTGGACTGAACTGCAGGTTCAGTCCCTGAGCCTGGAGATTAGACAGTGCATTGCAGTTTGGGCAGTGGTCCTGGCTTGTTGTGTCTCTGAAGTCTCCTGGTTGTACACAACACCTTAGGAGAGATGAAGTTTCTGTGATGAATGTGTATGTGCTATATACGTCCCATAGATGAGGTAAAGTAACCTAGCCACTGTGAGGGGAATGGGGAAACAGAGCCTATTCCTCCTGTGGGAGCTGCTAGCATGTAGAAGTAGGCAAAATGGGCTCCCTAGTGTGTGCTGGTATCTTATTTAGCGTAGATCAAAATAGTTTTAATCACACTAGTGAATGAGATGGCTAATCTGTGGAGCTCCCCATCTGGTCTGAATATTTCTGCTTTTTTCTTCTACAGCCTGGGTGTATTTTCTTTTAACAAAAGGATGGTCAAATATCCTGTGCTTTAAAAACTAACTTTAAATGATTGGTAAAGTTAAATTAGGAATAAACCCTTGTCCTGTGTCTGTCTCGATTGCAAATTAAGTCAAGGTATTCCAAAGCTTACAAGCCCGGATTCTGATTTTTATTCTGATTGTTATTATTATGTTTTGGTTTAGATTTATAATCACCATGTATTGAAGAAATATTTAAGTGGGTTTTTTTCCTACACAAAAACACCCATCATTCTCTCTGTAGTATAACATTACTTTCCATCAGGGAAACCTTTGTCAGGAACAAAAAAATCAGTATGGGCAATATTTCCCAATGCCTCCACCCAGTCAGGAAGCTGTTGGACAATTTCGATGTAGCCTGTGCGCAGATGGGTGCAGGATACCGAGGGAGTCTGGGTTTTTTCTTTCTTTCCATTGGTATCTTAAAAAATAAATAGACTTGTAAAACTCAGAAAATCTATTTGATTCCAGCTTCAGAAGCACAAGAAAACATCTAGAGAAGTAAAAATCTCCCACTTGGATTTTCCTCTATCTGTAATACCGTGAATATAGAACCTTTTCTTTCAGATTTGAATTTTTTTGAATGCGGATGACTCTAAAAATAAATGAAATTCAGTAAATGAAAGTATATATTCTGAATTTTTAAACATGTTAACTAAAATCACAAAGTGGATATAACGTTGGACCCAAAGGATACTTTCTGACTCAGAAATACCCAGTTTTGACATTTAAAAGTTGGCTTTGAGTTTGGAGTTTTTTTCTTTGATGCTTTTTGGGGGTTTTTTGATCGGGACATTTCTCAAAAATAGTTCTTCCCTGACAAGAATTTTTGATAAATTGGGATTTTTTTTTTTTTCCCTCCTGAAATGAAAATGTCCAACTGAGACACTGGCAGAAACTTCTCACTTCCAGGTTTTGGACCAGTGACTTGAACTATCCCTAATCGTATCAAATATTTATTTGACAGAATGCATCCTCAAGGGAATGTTATAAAATGAAATTAGGGATTTAAAACTGAAGTACTCTTATTAAAAAAAAAAAATCCTTGCTAAGGGATAAATTGTCAATGCTAAGGAAAATCAGCCTTGCCATTTTGCAGCTAGTCACTGGGAATCTTAGTATGGCAGGAACAGATTTGAGTTTAAAGTCAGACATGTAGCAGCTGTGGTGCTGGAAAACTGGGAGATCTTATTTGAAATATTTTAAGCTAAAAGAATTGTTTTAAAAAAATCTGCAATGCTTCACAATGGTCTCATGTGAGCAATCCCATTATCTTCAGGGGAACAAGGCTATTTAACTGGTGCTAGATCTTGTCCTTAACTGGTGGTTTTATTTATATTCCGAAGTCAAGAAAAAAAAAAAAAAGAATGAGAAAATCCTGAATTCTGAAGAATATAGTTGAAATTATTTGGGTGCCTTATAGAAACAACTTTTAAAATACAAAGAAAAACACATCTGTCAAAAAATCTGAGAGGCTTTGATTTCTAACTTTAGCATAATCAACAGTTCTAGCCATTTCTTAGGGTTTTTAAATGACTAAAACCTGTGGGGAGTGGTGTGTGGAGGAGCTGGGTGGGTTGGAGTCCCAGGGGGTGGCTGTGGCCCCATAAGCTGGAGGGGTCGGGGCGCTGACATCTGCTTACAGCAAATGGGCAACTCCTTTAAGAAACGGGGAAATATAAGAATGTTAATTGTTAATCATCAGCTCATCATCAGTGCTGAGTAGAAATGCTGTGTTTACTAGTAACCTCCTGAGCAACACAGGGTGGTGAAACCCTCAGACCGTGAAGAAATGATCAGACTTTGATCCCGCTACAAAAACTTCATTTACAAAGACCTGTTTTGAGTTCTAGCTGTTAGGGAATGTCATCTGCTCAGGCAGAAATGAAGAGGGTCACTAACACATGCTTACTAAATAAGAGTTTGTGACAAGTGAATAACTGTAGCACTTGCTTGGGTATGAGATGAAATTCAAAGAGCAGTGGGATTCAGGATGTCCGGTCTCCTGAGAACAGCAGGTCTACAAGTTCTGCCATCAACACTGTAGGAATCCGCTTTGCAGGGATGGACACTTCTGCCTCCTGTATGAGCTAAACTTACAAGAACTTACTGTTCTTGCAGCTTTGCTTGTAAAAATTGTTCAGAACTATCCAACTAGCTTCCTCCTTCCAGAGTTCTTGAGGGTAGAGGTAACACTGCATTAAGTGGCCAGTATGAAATTTATCATCTCTTTTATACTCAAGCTTTCGTGCAAAAAGTGAACCCTGTGGCTTGGGGTGGGAGAGAGGAGAGGCGATTTGACCACAGCGACCACTTCCTCATACACACAATATGGTGTGCTGAGCTACTTTAAAATACTTTATTTCAGCTGAGTGCTGCTCTGCAGACCTGGCAGTAGGCTTGCTTCAGTGCCTGCTTTATTTTCCTTTCCCAGCCTAACTCTTTAGTGGAGCAATTACTACACCAAGTCCAAAGCCCTGCAAGCTGCTCTGCATTCCAGTTCCACAGGAAGTAAAATCTGAGCTTGCCAAGTCTGCTCGCTCAGCTGCAGCCGCTCAGCATCCCAAATTCCTACACCCGCCAGCAAGGGGTTACCTAACAGGCGCATGCCGGCTCTGTGGCTATTTTTTTTAATACAGAAAAGTAGAAATGAATGAATGTGATGTGGCAGGAAGCAGCACGGTATGAAAAGCACAAATGGAGACTGAAAGATGACAGGAATATGTTTTCGATGCTAAGTTAAAGCAATGAAATACTCACTTGAGCAGCAACTCTAAGGTCCCTGAGGCTGTCTTTAAAAGCTGTAAATGAAGGAAACCTCTAAAATTGCATGGTCAATTTATTTGACTGCATAAGCTTAAATTACCCTAACAGCTGGTTTAAAAACTGTTCTCTTAAAAGAGAGACAGAAGTATTGAGGCAGCTGTCTTTCTTTTTGGAAACATGGTGATACAAGCAGTAGAGGGTTACAACAGTAACCTCCTCCTGCAAGGAGACAAGCAGTTCTGGTTTGAACCAAGGTATCAGGGACCTGCACCAGCAGCCCTGACCAGCCTCCCCTGGGACTGGGCTTCAGCTCAAGCTTTGTAAGTCTGCCTGTCTTCAGCCCCGGCCCTGCCTCCTGGAAGGTCTTGGGTCTGTGTTGTGGCCTTGTCTCCAGTTCCATCTGCTTTTGCTGCTGCCTGGGTCCTCTTCACAAACCCTGGATGCAGTTTATGTCCCTTCTGTTTCATCAGGAACTGCTGAGGTGCCAGCACCCCGCTCTGCCTGTCCTGTTCACAGCCTGCGAGACTGTGTCTTGGTCGGTGAGGGGGCTGTGGTCACCCTGTGATCACCTTGGCTTCTGGCTCATGTCCCTTCATGGAGCAGCCCTGCTCCTGCTGCTCTCTGGCATGCTACGCTTCACTGGCCTTTTCTTGCTGCTGAGTCACAGCCGATGGTCATGCTGGGAGGTATGGGGCAGCTGACACACACAGCAATATGTACCAAATCTACAGCTGTGTGTCTGCTGAACTGTCCGGCACTTCACCCAACTGCTACAAAAGCTGATGGAAATGAACTTCATCCTGAGCAGGATTGTGCCGTTCATGCATCTCAAGGAGCAACAAAACTTGTCAAGGTGTCTGGCTGTGCAGGTACTTGGACTAAGCTGACTGCCAGCATGTTTCCTGACCTCTCTTTCCAGGTCATATCTTCTTCCCATGCCCTGGGGGCATTGATTGCTTCTTGGGATGAGCTCAGACTTTTGTTTAGCTAATTTCCTGTTGTTGTGGGGGCCGGAGCAGGGGTGATGCTCAGCTTCTTCAGTGTTCTTCCTATGGTGTCCTACCAGGCATTTGGGGCCCTTGCTGCAAGTCCGAACCTTGCTCATGTTTGCTGAGAAGTATTTTATAGCCTGTGGTGATATTTGGAGCTCTTTGAGGCTCGATAGTTATAGTGCAGAGATCTTAGACTTGAGCAAACAGAACTCTTCAGCAAGATGCCTGTTGGTTTCCTCCAAAAAAAGACAAGATGATATAAGGAGGAAACTTTTTACTCTATACTAGCTGTAAAAGTTTGGGAATGCTTGATTTCTCATGGGTACAGCTGGGACGTTTGTGATCTCCTCTGCTAGAATGGAAAACAAGACAGTTCCTGCCTACTTTTTTTTTTTCCTCAAGAATAATCTAAAAAAAAAAAAAAGGCTGGCAAGCAAGTGGGACAGCCTAGGATAGGATCCTGCCGCCACCTCTGCTGCGTGCAGGGTGAGGTCGGTGGTGTGGGTGCTAAGGGCCACGCTGTGCTGTACTGAAAAATGGTGTTGTGTGCACATTCCCTCATTCTGGCTGTCCCTAAATGGCTCTGCCCCCAAAGGCAAAGCCCACCTGAGCCTTGGTAACGCCCTGCTTACCTGCCAAGGTCCTGCTCACGTCCCATGGACAGGCCAACCCTACCTGAGCCTGCAGCTCCAGCAGCACAGCAATGGCTGGGCTTCGCTTTCCAATGGTTGGAAATGACCAAACACTATCCAAAAGCAAACTTGCATTTTGAAAGGGATATATAGCAAAATCTCAGTAAAAATCAGTGAACTCTGAACTGAGTTGTGAGATTGGCCTTTCTAAAGGTTAACTAGAAGCAGGAGCGGAGAGGGGAGCAGTGTGCCCATCCTGTAGCATTAGAATCAAAACACACAAAAGATGGAGGGGAATTGGGCCATAATTAATTTACCAGGATGCTATAGCTCTCATTTCACTGTGCTACAGTAATAACTAAATGAAAATCCAGATTGTGCCTGAGCACATGAAGAAATAAACAGTTCCTGTGCTTTTTGTAGAGAAGAACGAATTTCACGTTGGTGTGACTCCCAATGGTTCCTCAGTTTACTTGGGAATGGTTGTTATCGGGATACTGCATTCTTTAAAGATGAACTAAACTTGTTTTTGTTTTGAAATGACATACTTCTATCATCATTAACACCCTAAGCAAGGCATTTCGTAAACTTTTCTTGTATTACAGTTTTGTAATGACAAAACCAGGCTAAAATAATGTATGAAATTTAGAAGGTCATGAGGTACTGCCCCTATCTTTCAGGGCTAAATTCTCTGGTTCCTCTGAAAGGATTGTTAACTTGATGCCAGAGAATTCTTGTGCCTCAAGCCGTGCCCCATCTGAGAGATCACTTAAAAACTATGGCTCTCTAGGGATGAGAAGAAGTATCCTACACACTCCTAGCACTGTTTATTATTATGAAAGCTAATGGAAAAATCAGACTGGGAAAAGATATTATGCAGATTCGGTGCTACTAGGAATCAAGCAATTTTACAAAGAATTTTAATCCTTTCTGCTACAGATCTCCCATCCCTTTTCTTGTGCTTCACTGTGGCTCTCTCTGTAAGGGCAGCAGAATTTGTGTGAAAACCCAAGCAGGACTTTGGTCCTTTGTGTTGTCCTGACTGGGCAGGTACAGCAAATGCTTGCACAAGGCCGTTGATCCTGTAAAATCCTGTGTAGAGCATTTAATAGAAAGAATTTTATAAACAATATAGTATAAAATCTACCTTTCTAACTTATATGATTTTTTGTTATTGAGGTCTGGGGGGTTTTTAAACTATATATGAAAACATTTCCTAGTCCACTTAAATGCTCCATCTTGCATTTGTTTCTGTCTGGGGCACATTCCTGTTGTTCAGATTGCTTACACTTACATGTGTGCATTCATCCCAATGACGGATGATCTTCCTTTGTGCAGCTGAAGTTTTTGGGGAACCAGACGGTTTCAGCAAACTCAACCAGGTAGGAATGGAAGAATCTGCACATTTCACTGCAACTCTCACATATATTCTTCTTAAATGGATCTTTTAACTTGCTTCTTCAGTGTATGCTTCAGAAACTAGGAAGGACTAGGAAATCTCTTATTTATTTATTTATTTATTATGGCAAGACTTCGAGAATCTTGTGACCCTCTTACTTCTTCCCCACAAATGACACGTGCATCTGCAGCTTTTTGGAGAAGAAAACTGGCAGAAACAGGTATTTTCAGTGTAACTTGATTAGCAAGTCAGTTGTTGGATGTCTGGAGCACCAGTAAAGGATCTGTGTGCCAGTTTGTAGTCAATAGCGTTTTGCAGGAATATGTTCATTTATTCACAGACTACTTATGTACCTCTGGCATAGACCTTTTTTTTTTAAACCAGCATATCTTGCAATCTATTCCATAACCACCCTTGTTGCCTGTATGTGTTGCTTGCCAGATGTAATTAATGTACAGAGTTTTATAGGCAATGCGTGAGCATGTTCTCTATATATGTCCCAATTCTGGCAAAGGTTGCATATTACCCAGGCCTCACTATGAACTATATTTCTGTATGAAATCCTAGCATGCGTGTGTATATTGATGGTTGTTGGAAACTTATCTTTAAAGCTTTACTGCAAGCCAGAATATTTTGAAACTTGGCATACTGTTTTTGGAGTGGGTGCAGTTCATTTAGCTAAATCTGGGTCTGTCTCCTGCTCTCTTTTTATAGTCCAGGTTCCCTAGGGTAGAGGGAAGTACCTAAATGTTAATCTGCCTGGCAAGTACTTGGCAACTAGAGCTTCCCCCCACAATGCAGTTTGTCTCTAGTGCAGATAACGTCCATTTGGAATAACCTGACACTTTAGGCTAGAAAAGGGCAAAGAGTTTTGAAGAACAGTTTGGAGATTAGACTTGACCATTTCTAATGCACTTGTTCATTTCTAGACACTGTGGATACAATACTTTTTCAACATGCCATGAGTTAAAAAGAGCATCTTATAACAGTCTCAACTGTATGTTTCTTCTCTTGCATTTTCATCCTTGCCCACTATTGGTTTAATGTGGCATTTTAGGATATTTGGGTCAATAATCAGGTTATGAAAACATTATGTACCCATGTAGCACACAAATACATATCCATTTCATTTTCAAGAAATTTATGTGCCTTATTTGAATCAAGGAGATCGCTAGAGTTTGAGAAGTACTTTTATGGCTTTGTGTACATTACAGGAATCTGGCATCGGAGCCAGTGTTTGCAGTGTGTGCATACCAAGGAGCGCGTATCAGCAGAGCAGAGGTACCAGCGGTTGCTGCTGGCCGGTCCTGTAAATCTGCAATACTGCGGAGTCAGCACAGGCGCCTCTCCAGCAGAAACCTAAACATCTGTTTAACTTTAGGCATGTGCTTAAGCTTCTTTGACATGAGCTGCTAAATAAAGGGGGTGGGGTTGTTTCTATTCGCTGTTCTGAGTATTTTACTTCACTAGGTTATGCTTAGGAGGCACTTTTCAAGCAGGATGGAGTTTGTCCCCTAGCTACAGCCTGTCTTTGAACAGCAGGGCAAGACATAGGCATGCAGTCCCCAAATTTCTCCCTTCCTATTCTTTCCCTCCATATGCTAGCTTTGCACAGACAGGAACCTTGGGTGTCTCAGCCTGAAAGAGAGCTGTAGTTTGTTCATGTAAGTCTCCAATCTGGAGAATCAGTGGCTGGGGACTGCAGGGCTGCTGGCTGCACACCTGCCACAGCGTACAAATAGCCTACAATGCTCTGTGTTCTCCTTCCACTTTTGAACGGTGTGGTGTGTTCAGTAATACTTCATTGCATAGACTAGCCAGTATCCATGCAATTATCTGAGGGACTCTGGCTGTGAAAACTTGCAGTGGGCTTGTTCCTTTTACTCCTCCAAGCTATGAAAACAAATTGCTCTTCCTTTTGGATTTAATTCCATTCCCATTCCATTTTGTTGCTGCTCCTCCTGCGTGTTTCTTTCTCATCTGATTTCTTCTGCTTTTTGCCTGTCCATACTCTTTCTGTACTCATGCTGATTATTAACTGGAATAATCTGTGTACATATAGTCTATGTATTATTCTATAATAATGTTCTGAATTAAAATCTCAGTTGTCCTAACTTGTATGATAAAAGGGTCAAAGGGAACCTTTCAAGAATTACTGTGGCTGGAAATGCTTGGAGGAAATTACATTTTTCCCCTGACACTGATGTGATAGCTGAAAAGCTACTGGCAAAATAGCACTGGTCTCTTGAAGCCTTTCAGTTGAGCTCTGTTGGAAGGGTTCTTAAAGATCCTTCCTGCGCTTAGGTCTGTTATAAATTTGATAAACTCATTTTGTGAAGGAGAATGTAGACGTCAAAGGAAGGGGGTGGGAGGGAAATACCTTTTGCTTATTGCTACTAGAACGGTTTAATTCTGAACCAAGGGAAATAAGGCTTAACAACAAATGGTATGTTTCTGTTAACTGTGTGAAGCAGTTCAAGAAAAAAGTCACCCCAGCGTAGGGGCACAGACCAACAGGAGGATCTCCCTCCATATGAACGGCAGGATAGTAATGACTCGTTACAGTTTGTCTGATGGGAGTCTGAATTTGTGTGGTACCTGGTAGCATCCATCTTTCAGTTCTTTGTCTGTTTTGATGAGGAAAAAATCCTGTGCTGCTGTATCCAGCTCTGTTCCTCCTGATAAATAAGCTGCATATCTTTAAAAGCCATCTATTATCCTCTGTTTGTCAGTTTTATAAACTGGAAAAGATCAGTGGGCAGAGGGGGGTGGTTGTTGCTGGCACTGTGTGCAGGGCTGGGCAGCCCTGGGGAGGCTTCAGGCTTTCCCGCCGAGTCGGGGGACACCCCACTGGGTACAGTACATCCCTGCTGCTGCCTCACAGCTGCAGCTCCTGCCCCGAAACCCTGCATGGCCCCAGGCATGAGGGGACATCTGCCCAGCGCTGTGATGTTCTCTGGGTCTGGACAGCTGCTGGAGCTGATGATTTAGACCAATGTGGACTGTTGAACAGTGATTTCTTCTGCTGGGCTGTAAGTGGTGCCCTGAAGAGCTGCTCTCCTGGTACCCACCACCTCAAGAGCCAGCACCTTGGCAGGGCTCCTCCTTTGCACCCGCAGCTCCCTTGTTCCGTCATACCGACCCTTTTTAAACGTTGACAGCTGCAGTGCTTTTGGGTCCACGAGTTGGCCCTGCTGCAAACACCCGAACTAGCAGATGTAGCTTAGCACTAAGTCCCACTTTCCTCCACGCCTTCCTTATCAGACTTGCAGAAAGCGCTGGGCATGGGGTGCCCATCCAGGCACATGCAGGCAGGAGAACGAGCACAGCCATCTAGAGCTGACCTCTCTCAGCCTCGGCACCCAGCAGCGCTTTCTGAAACATGTGTGCACAGGAACGAGGACGTGAAGCCATGTTGGGGCTCTGCTGAGCAGAGTCATCCTGTTCTCTGAGACGTGAGCGCTCCTCTCCCTTCCACCATCAGTAATACCTGCAGGTGTGTTTCTTGTTGTGCTACCTGATATTTTCTTTCGACCTCTTATTTAACGTAGTCCTAGTTCTTGCAGAAGCCTTTCTCGTAATTTCCAGCAAAATCATGAGGAGAAATTATTTTCCAAACTCCAGTTCGTTGACCTGAAAGATAAAAAGTAAACCAGCTGGGATTAACCCAAGCCACATGAATCTGGCTGAATCACAGCACTGAATTTCTCTCCTAGATGTTTGGAGAGTTCTTTGAACATTGCAAATTAGCGTTTCACTCAGGCTGATACCAGCAATAGGGGATGAGTGACTTTCATATTTGAAAGTTGTGTAGTAAATCTAATTTTCAGGTTTGCATGCCAAAGCTTAGCATGTACTGAAACACTTCAAACATATAGATGCTGTAGCTACAATGTAAATGCATGGTATGTCTCAGCATTTCATGGCCCTGATATATAAATATTACAGGGTTAAAACCAGCAAGTTGTAAGCAGGATGGTATGGCTACCTCTTGTGAATAATTAGTACAACATAAACCAAAACACTACCGTCTCACAGACCGTGATTATGGTCAGTCAGCACCTGAAAAAGAATGTATTTGTTAATTTTAATTTTTTACCTCAGATTTTACTGGGTGGCTGTAGACAGAGCGAAGCACATCCAGACTATACTCTCATCGCCAAGATCAGTGTGTGGCCCTGGGGGTGGTGTGAGAGCAGGAGCTGCGTGGTTCAGCGGCAATCAGCTCAAGTGGCACAGTGATGTCCTACCAAATTCACTAGGATCCAAAATGGCCAGAAACAAGGGTTTGTTAATCAGTTTTATGTGCTCTATGAAGTGCGTAGATGGTGAATCTTCATGGGAATGTTTCAAGGAAAAGCCCCAGACTAAGCCTCATTTTGTAAGCTCTGAAAGAAGGCCGTGGAATGTGGTTCTGGAGCACTGTTTGCGTCCGTGTCCGAAATAATTTAACAGGGATTCTGCAGTCTTCATTTTGCTGGCTGTTAGGAGATTTACCATATCTAAGTCATATTAATCGGGTCATTGGCTTTTTTAGCAAACGAAAAGCATAGCAATCAGGAGGTAACTGGAACCTCTCTCCTTTCCCAGAATGGGCTGCCTGGGAGTGAATGTTCCAGATTACTGTGATTTTTACAAAGACAACTGGGACCAACACCTATAGTTTCAAACTACACGCTGTTCTTTCATGAAGCAACTGTGATGAATGTGACTCAAGTTACAGAGCTAGTTGCAAGCAGACCTGCAATGGAAAACACATGGCAGAGGGTTCCTGTGAAGGATCCCAGCAGGTGATAACAGCTTGGCTGTGAGCTGCGTGCAGGCCGATTCTGCGCTGTGGTGAATTGTCCGTGGTAAACGACTCTAGTTTGGTCCATAACAACAAGAAGTACTAAAGAAATGAAAAGGTCCCTGGTCTGAGCGTTGCAGCTCCCTGCAGTAAGTCAGCCAGCGGTCCCCTCGCGTCTGGGACGTGGAAGGAGCCCCACGAGTGGCTGGTGCAGCCTGTGGGAGTGCGATGGCAATCAGAAGGCAGAGTAGCTTTTTTTGGAGTTTTGAAAGCAACTTTGAAACTAATTTTGTAGATTAATATGAATCCAGTTGAAGTAAAACACTGTTGTTTTGGTTGTTCTGTAGAAACAAGGAAAAAAGGCTGTCTGTACCATTTAAGGTCCTCCATGTTCAGTGTTAATATCTCTATTCAGCACTTTCTTCCATTACAAAACAGACAGGTGTGTAGACACATAGTAGAAGCTTCAGAAGTTAGACTCCCTCTTTCATTTGGAATCGGTATTCGCAGATCAGGTAAGACAAGACTATAGACAAGAAAAATGAAACGGTGCAGAAATCTCTAGAATTTCTTACCTACACTGCCAAGTCCAAGCCGGGGGTTTTGATAAGGAAACAGATCTTTGAAACAAGCCAACGGACAGTATAACAGAGGTGAGACTTGAGAGAGGACTCAGGACACTTGGAGGGGGAAATAATTAGCGGTTTGCCTGTAAGGCACCGTAACATTCAAAGCAGCAAAAGAAGCATTAAAGACAAATACCTTATAGCAACACAGAGGGCAGGAATCAGCTGGTAGGAATTTTTGGGAGAGGTGGTCAGAAAAAACAGGAATGGAAGGTACGAGAGAGATTTTATCCATGAGCCACCTCCTGCTAGACATGACTTGTGACATTCATTAAACCAAATTATATAACTTTTCATCATAAAAAGTTAGTTTTATTCACATATTCCAATTTTTACGCTACATCCCCACCCCTTCAAATTGAAAAGTAAAACTAATTATGCATTATTTGTTACAAGCAGTTTGTTTATGCCATATAAAAGAAATGAATCAAATGGATACTTTAGGTAAAATGCTTCTTAGCACTAGTATTTTTGAAACAAAGGTGTAATTAGGGTTTAGATTAAAGTCTGACTGTTCTGAAAACCATGGAAGAACTTTACACAAGAAAGCAAATAACATGTAACAAAACCACCCTCTTCCCTGCCATATCCCCACAGGAGGATTTAAATCTTTCCAGAAATTGAATAAACAATACTCCCGGGATACTCAGGAATTCTTATAGTGGTTAGTTTTTAACAGGATACAATAAAGCATTGTATATGGCTAGGATTCTTGCAGAGTTAAAGGACGTGAAAGTAAAAAGGGCTGAATCAGGAGGAGGCAGAATTAAGTATACAACAAGCACTTTTAAACCCCTTGGTTATGCTGTACCTTCCTGATGCAAAACACCCAATTTACTGGACCCTCACCCCGGTGGTACCAGAAATTCTTTGTTAGCAGAGCAACAAAACTCTATATGCTGGCTGTGGTAAGCCTATGATCAAAGAGACTATCCAATTTCCACCCCCTGTGTGCAGGCTGCCAATTTCAATATTTACTACCCCTTGAACTGGCCAGCCAGGAACGCAGCAGCAAAAAGAGGCATGAACCACGTGCATACTGCCACTGACCTGGTACATGTTCTGTTTTCTGGAATAGGTACAAGTGAACTGAATGTGCCGTGGCTACGTTAGTAGAAAAAAAATCGCAATGTGCTTTAAAAAGCAACAACAAACAAACAAAAACACACCCCAAAACAAACAAACCCACAAATATAACAACATCACCAAACTCAAACATTTACAACTATGCTGCCGTCAGCATATTGCTTGAGTGATGTCTCAGAGAATTGTCCTTGCTATAAGCCTACCAATTGAGACATATTGTTTCATTACAGATTAGAAATCCATGAAGTCATTAAGTATTAATTTCCTTTAAAATGTTGTTGTTCTCTTAAGTGCCTTCAGTCATTAGCCATTTTCTCTCCATAGCCAGAGTGTCTTTGAAATGTGGTGACAAATTGAGTTAATGGGAGAAAACTGGTTTTTCTGTTTTACTTCTGTTGTCTTGAGTGCTCTGCCTTCGGGAGGGAGGAGAACTTCAGGTGTGCCCGTGCAAACACTTTCTTTCACAAGTCATCTAGTTCAGAAGAGACATGTACCTCTTCATCACTGACAAATATTTGAGACTAGCTCTAAAAACTTCTTTTTCTTCGTATTTTGCTGATTAGTAGAATGTATCAGTCAGAAAGATGCTGGAAAAAATAATCATCTTTGTAAAGGGAATATTTTTTTATTCTTGGCACTCATATCAGAAATAAGATGTTTGGCTGTAGCCAGAACAGACTGCAAAGCCCACTGTGAGTTTGATGTGTTTTATCCCTGAAAACCCACAGATCGCTAGAGTACCCGTGTCAGAGGTGCCTTGGAGTGAAAATCTTCTTCATGCTGTACCTTAAGGTCCAGCACAGCTCCCAGCCAGAGAAACCTGGCTGGAAATTGGGCGGTTATGGAAACACTTTAAAATGCTATCACAACTGGTGGCCTCAAGAGGCCACTCAAGGGCTTGGGGGCCTTTTGCACCTGCACAGGAACTCTTGGCTGCATGTTGGCTCCACGTTGCTTTTACTTGCTGGAGAGCAGAGAACATGTAAACCCTAGATACGGCAAATACATAAAATAAGGAGGGTACTGAATATTCTTAGACAGAATATTGATGTCTGATTTATTTTTTATCCATGTTGTGTTTTGTTTTAAACACACACTTCATGAAGTCCAATCTCAATAGTATCATAATAGGACTACAAACTCAATACAATTTATCCCTTATTATCAGTATTATCCAGAAAAACTTGGTTGTTGTTTTGCAGGTGTTTCTTAAGGCACTCCTAATAAGATGCCCTTCTGTTTCCTAATTATCATTTACAACTAGGAAAAATACCATAAACTTAATACATGATACAACTCCCTTACCTAGCCTGGCATAGCACTGAGAATAAGCTACTCTTCCCCATGCTACGTACACAGATGTGTTCAGATTTGCTCTCAGGATTCAAGCTATCAGTTTCTCTTCATCTTCCAAGTCCATGCTGCTTTTTGCTGCCGTTTTAGGTTTCTTTCCAATTTATTAATATGCTTGTCATAGCACTGCGTCCAGAACCCAGCAGTAATCCAGCTGAGGGCCAACGACCACTGGGCATGTGTTGCTGCAATGCTGCAATGGAGTTTCTTCTAATTGCAGCTCTCATGGCAGGAGATCCACATTCAGTTTATAAACAGCTCAAATCATGTAATTAAACTTTAAAGGGATCTTGGTACTTGGCTCTTACCTATGGCTTTGAGAGTCTTAGAACCACAGATGAGGGAAGCAGAAAACTCAGTGGGAACCACTGCTCACCTCTAGTGTTTTCTTGCTGTTTTCCTTAATATTTCCCTCCCCTCATTGAATTTAACATTTTACTTCTGGCTTCCAGTCTTTTGCATAGTGCTACAAGAAGTACTTCGTAAGCGCATGCTTGTTCAAACACATTTTTCTTTTCATTTTATCCTTCCCCTGAACAAAAAAAACCAAAAAAAACCCAAACCTCTCCAGGTTTTAAATAAATAGCTGTTGGAGGAAGAAGTAAAAATGTGTCCTTCTAGCTTGCTATGGAATATACTGAGCTTAGCATTACTCCTTACAGAATTTTATTGACCCTTAATGTTTCGGTAAAAACACCATTAGCAATGATTTTCCCTTTTTGGCTCTTCAACTTCTGCAGCGGTGAATTGTTGTGGTGCCTGTGCAAGGAGCTGCTTGGTGCTGTGGTTAGCAGGAAAGCTGGAGAGGCTGAAGTCTTTTAGAAAGTTCATAATAGATAGCTGACATATTTTTGTTGGTTGTCAGCTAGTGCTCTCGTAAGACCACAGACAGCATGAGTGGAGTAGGAGGAAACAATACATCTGCAGACACTGGCAGACGGCATTGCTTGCCAAATTTGGCCACAGTTCCTTTAGATAAATAATTTCTCAGTGACGTGCTGTGTTGAAATTATATAAACAGCAAAAATTACTAAGACCTGGGCCCCAGGGTCTTGTGGGTTTAAGACTTTCTGCAATCAATATTCTGACATCTGCAAATATTTTTCTCTAACAGCTGATGCCAGGAACAGAACAGCATTACCATCACTTTCTATATATTCAAAGTTTTGAAGATATTGCAGTAACGTCCCTCCAGCCCCCTCTCTGGTCAGGACCTTTGCACTATCATAACCGCCAGCTCATATGAGAAGCTTATACAAAAGTTATCAAAGCAGCAATCTGTTCTCAGAAGGGCTTGTAGCCTCCTATAGCAACAAATCCATTAGCATTTCAAGAAATGTACATGGAAAAAAACACTGTAATCAGTCTCCATAATTATCAAGGGGTTTAGAGTAACTTCTGCTGAACATAATGTAACTTACTTTGCAAATTGAATGTACAGGGTTAGAGGTTATTAAGGTTGTTTTTCATACTTAGAACCAACCTATTGTCTGGTCCTAACTTCCTTGATAATTAAGATACTTCCACTCTGACAGTCAGATACACTAGAGCTACCTGAAAAATGTTTCATATCACTGAGGAATTTATGCAGGAAACAAATGTGCGTAATTCTTCCTGAACAGTAACATTGCACAGGAAAACCTCACCTGTCTAGAGATGCTTCTATAAAAGTCAGTCAATCTTCTGAAGAATAAATCCTTTATTTAACAGATATTCTTTAAAAAAAATCAATTTCCATAACACAAATCAAACCTATGCATGTCACACACGACATTCTGAAGGCAGTAGTTGTTGAATATTGACAGTTGCCCAGGGCACTGAGGAAACACAGGCTATGCAAAATGAGTAACTGCATTTATTTATTACTATTGCCTAGTAGGAAAGATCAGACAGGAATAAAAATGTACTTTTAAAACATTTATGCTTTTCTTTTGATGATATCACCTCCAGCACCTGGCCCTGCTCTAGCAACACTTCCAAAGTAACACTGTTCTCTCAAAATAGTCTGAACAAAATTAACACACTTTGTTCTGTTTTCAGTCCCTCATGTACTAATAAGGAACTAAGCAGAAAGATGTAAGTACGGAAAAAAGTCTCTCAAGCACTTTCTTATTTCAGTCATACCTTAAGGCAAATTTGTATATTTTAAGGGAATATCTCAAGAATTAAGCATAGAGCTTGTGAAACTTGTTTCTTTTGTACCTTTTGATCAGTTAACTTCCTCAGAGAACAGGTATGCACAGCAATAACTCCTCTGAATTATCTTAGGATAAGACCAAGTTAGTGATGTTTACATAACTTTTACATCTACAAGTATTTCTTAAAGTAAACTTACATATGCAGTCCAACTGTACAGACAAAATTTCAGTAGTTCAGTGTGATGGTATTTCAATGAGTGTAAATGTTGAGGGCAACCAGGTAAAACTACCTCAGTATCTCATTTCCACATAAAATATATGAAAGCAATCACAGAATATGATATCTTCTCAGAGTCTCATGTCTTTAAAAAAAGGATGCAGCAAAGCCTCTTTTGCAGTTATTCTTGTTGCAGGGTTTAAGTCTAGTAGCTTATCAAGCAGGTCATATGCTTCATCAGGAACCTGATCCCACCCTTTCATGTCTGTTGCCTTCATTTCCAAAGCACCGTCACCTTTCGGAAGGCTCTTTACGTGTTGAATTTGTTTTCTGAGTGTCTCAGGAGCACACGGTTTGTCTGCTGCAACTGGCAAAGCTGAGTCATTTACAGACGTGCTGGGCACTTCACCCTGGGGTCTCCTGCAGCTGCTGCTGGTTCCTCTCAGCTTCTCACAGAGGGTTCTTAAGTTTTGTGCTGGGACAACTTGGGTACACAGAACTGATTTACCTAGGAAAAACATTTACAGTAAGTGACCTTTCATTATACATTGTATGCAACTGTAACTTTTACGTTTGATTCAGAGAAACTTCATGTCTTGAAGTGTAACCAGCATTAAACAAATAAAAAACACCCCAAACCAACATCAACCTATCAAAAACCTGATCTGCCTCCCATTACTCCTCCAAATGAGCCAAGTTTTAGAGCAACAGCCCCAGCAAGACAGAAGCATAATAGTCTCAGTTCTGCTCAGAACAAAGCTGTTTGGGTTTGTGAAGTTATGTAGTGACACGTTGTCACCCACCCCACACACCATATTTTTGCGCTTCAGTGTCATTTTAACAGAACTGAAGAAAATTAGATACCCTGATTTTTTCACCTCCGTTTGGAGAATGAAAATGGATGCTGTCGGTTGCACTTCCAGGTAGCAAGTGCTGCAGCATTTGGCTTGCAAACAATTAGGGGAATGATTATTTTAGGGTTTTTTGTGTGTTTTGTGTTCGTTTTGTTTTTTAAAACAGGCCATCTGTTGGGTTTTGGTTTTGTTTTTTTGTACTAGCCTGTCCTGAGGTGGGGGGAAGCAAGGTTTACATCATCTAAATATTAAGTCATGCTGACTTAAGCCTCCAGGGCAATTTTGCAGGAATAGAAACATTGCCTCAAGAATTCTAATCCAATGCCAGTAGAAAACATTTAGTTGGCATATTTTCACCTCAAGTGGTCCTAACTTAGTGAAAGGCAGTAGACAGGTTGGGAAACCTATGGCATGAAGTACCCCGTATACAAATTATAGAAGATAGAGAGATACAAAACTTGCAAAAAACTCTGTATATATAAGTAGTACTTTTATTATTTTACATGCAAAAAGTGTGATTTAGCTCTAAAATGACTCCCTAAAAATATATTTTATATATATATATATATACGTGTATAAAAAAAAATCACAGATTGTAAGTCGCTGCATTAAATAGCAGACCAAGCATACATTTTCCCCTTGTCCCCATAATTAAGGTTTGCATACCAAAAGTTTTGGCAGCCTGAATGGTTTCTCTGGATCCACGAACTGTCATGATTTGTGCCAAAGCAGTTAAATCATCACTCGCTTTGTAAAATGGATACCGTCCACTGAGCAGAGAGAGGAATACAATTCCTGCAGACCACATGTCAATTGCTGCAATCAAAAGCAAAATTAGTAATAACTAAATTCATTATTTCATCACAAACAAAATCACAACTTTCCTTAAAAAAAAAATATGACCTGAAAGGTTTCTATCAGAAAAATGGACGTTCTGGATGACTTACTGACTTGGGTCACACAGATAACACTTCCATGAACAGTGGAAATGACTATGATTAGATTGAAGAATAATTTCCTGCTTTGATGCAGAGGGAGTGTTTAAGCTTTTCCATAGAATTTTGGTATGAATAATTCTATTAACCTCAAACATTCTTTTGGTACATTTTAGGTTTAGGAAGTTGTTTTACCCAGGGAATTGAGAAGGGGTGAAAAACTGTCTAGTTTTGATATTTATTTCAGTTCACCTCATGTGAAAAAACCTTATAGAAAGATCATAAATAAAAATAATTAACAAATTAATGGGAATCTGATTTCTTACTGGGACCAAGGCTGCCACAGTTAGGCAGTACTAAAAAATTTCTCTTGCTGTGAGCTTTGTTCCCCTCCAATACAAAATCACTTGACAAGATACCCAGTTTAAGAACGGTAATAGAAGTTATTCATCTCTTTCATCGTGTTATGAAGAGTACAGAGAGTACTCCGGGGATAGATGCCAAAGTATGATGGAAACTTTAATACTGAAAATTATGAGAATACCTGTCTGCCATAATTTTTTGGCTCACTAAGGTCCACATTTTGAGAGATGGCAAGGAAAGTGAAGGAGAAAGTTTGAAGGATTCTCAGGCTCTAAAGAGAACAATTAACAGGTGGGAAATAAAGCCATAGCTATTCTACTTGTTTTCAAAAAATAGGTAGTAAAATAGGCAATAATTAATTTGGACATTTTATTTGGAAACACTATTAGCATAGGACTTTGGAAAAAAAAGTATTAAGTTGACCTCAGTTGTAAAAGCAGATTTTAAGTCTTTTATTGAAAAAAAAATACAAGTTAATAATTTGGCACAATTTACAGTGGAAAAGTCTTCTATCTTCTTCATAGTTTCTGTAAAAAGCTTCAGTATTACTGTATCTCTGTTGAAAAGATCACACTATCTTCTTTGAGGTGTTGTGCATCACCCCAAGTATGTGATTGGGAAAGCTGGAGTCATGAAGGTCAAGACCTTTAAAGGTGTTTAATTACTTAACTGTTGCTGATATTAATAGACATTATATATCTGAATGGCTAGTAAATAGTAAATCCTGGCCCTACAATTCTGGTAGAGCTGGGATCATCAGCACAGTGCAAGATACTGTGCAAGGGCATCAAAATTACAACTCATCTCGCTGCTTGTGCCCAGGGTTACCCAACCAGTAAGGCCGACTGAGGAAAGGGGAGCAGAGGGACAGTCTAAGCTGCACTGTAACTGGATCTGCATAACGTCAGCTTGGGAGTTTCAGTTGTGTTCCCCGCGCAGTGAACCTGGGTCAGATGCACTGAGGTAGCTCTGCATGGAGTCAGCTGGGTCCAGCTGGTAAGTTGGGCTCAGCACAGAGACCAGAACTAGTACTACGATTGGCAGGAATACAAGGAGGTGACTACAGCAGTCCCAGATGGAAGTGGACAAGAACATTTGTTAGTTCAAATACAACGTAATTTCATAAATATTAGTATTTGTCTACCCTATTCTAATTAAGGCATTTGTTCAGCTACTACAGGAGCTCAGCACCACTGACTCAATACTTTCAGGGCTGTCTGTGCCACACCCAAGGCTTTCCAGATTTACCCATATTTTCTGTAGTCCTGCTCTCCATTACCCTAGAGAATAGAAAACCGTCTGAAAGCATATTTAAAACTAGCATGTGTCCAAGATTTCCTAGGTATGTCGTCTTTCTGCCTAAATTCTGTCTAGACAGTTTCAGAGATTGTCTGAACTTGTCCTGGATTTCTGGATGTCTCCTAGCCCATAAAGCTGGCTGTTACAGCACAGGAACTCCAAACAGGCTGCGCTGCCTCTCGACACCCCATGCACACCCACAGCACAGATGTTGTTGCAAACCACATTAAGCTATCTAAGCAAAAGCTCAAATGTATTGTTAAGTCTATCCTGAGTGTGCATGCACACCTGAAGTACTGAAAATTGACAATACCAAAAAGGTATTCAGCAAAAAAGTGGCTAAAGCTGTTACTTTAAACCAAAATTTTGAGGACGTTTGTATTTACACCCCTTTTTCATAAGTCAAAAGTCCTGGTCACACACCAAATTTATAACAGGTAACTGCTTTTATTGGTCCCAGAATACTGAAACTTATTAACTTGGTAGTTTTTAAGCCTGAGAAATTAAAGATTTAGTAAGAAAAAATTACGACATTTACAGACCAGCTATTTGAAGCACTAGGAAAAGGAAAAAATCTGATAAAAAATATTAACCAATTCTCTCTAAAACACATTTGCAATTATACCTCTAGCCATGCCTGCTATGACAGCAAACTATATGTGACAATCTGTCTAGAAAAGTCTGAAGTATGTCCTCTCCCTAAGATTTATTCAAGGTTTTACTTGAATAAATAAGCCAAGAAAATTGGTAAAAATTAAAGCCTTATTTTCTTTTAAAACATATTGTGTTCAACTCCTGCATATAGCACTACTTCCCAAATGAATAAAGACATATTCAAGTTTCAAACACAGAAAAATATTCCTAACTTGTTCCTACTCTGGATGACAAACTTTTAATTAAAATCAGGAAATGCTTGATAAGTGTTAGAAGGGTTGATAAAATGTATTTCAAATGTAAACATTCCCCCTCCCATAAAAAAGACAACATAATGGGCACAAATGAGAGGGATCAAAAGGTGGAAACAAAGGTATCAGTTTCAGTGTGTTGTGCAGTACCTGTGGTCTGAGTGGGACACTTTGTTAACACTTCTGGTGCTCTGAATCCAGGTGTTCCTGCCCTGGGAGCAACTTGCTGACACCTTGTAATAAGAGACAAACATGTTTAGAATATAAAGTTGATAAATAAGTTCTAACTATAATAATGCTTAATATTATTTTTAGAATATACATGTGTAAGATGTGTAAACAGCCTAACCCAACTTCACTCAAGTTTTATAGAAGTTTGAAGCATCTTATCTAGTATGAAATGATTGTGTTGCATAAGGTAATAGCCTTATTATATTATCTAATATTATATTATCTAGCATAAGGTAATACCACAGAAATACTAATTGCATACTTCACTCACAATGACTTTTTTTACAGTTTCATTCAACAGCATCGTTTTTGCTAAAGGCTTGTTTGCATACAAAACTTTAAAGTCGAGACTAATTAACCAAAGGCAAAAACAACGCACTAGATTCTTGAATGTGGATGTTCTGGCTTTGCATCAGTCCACAGCAAACAACAGTTCACTATTTCTGAGTGTTGACAAGAATTTACTTTGTTAGATTAACTAAAAGGTGTGAGATTTTAAAAAACTTTCCAGAGGTTATTTCTATGACTGAAAGTGCCGTCCTTCTATGGGCCACTTTTGAGTCTGGCAAAATCCTCACTGAATATTTCTGAAATGCAGTTGGTATCACCAGTCTGGGAAGAGAGGGACCCCAGAGTTTCACGACTGTGCCTGGTAAGCAGAATTCTCTACATTAATCTGTATTCCTTAATGCGTGGATAAAAGGCACTAGTAGATCATAACCAAAGCTAACTGCAGAGGGATGGAGCCAAACTGAGTTATTAAGATTCTCTGTCTGTTGTTTAAAACTTAAACATTATTTTTTAAACGAACAAAAAGAAAATTTTCATGTTTCCTTTTTATTCTACATTTCATGATTTCCAGAATCCAAACTGTGGCATGATTTAGACCTATTAGGTAACCACTAATGACAGATTGATGTATTGTCTTCTCTAAGTAGTGTAATTAACTCAAGAGATTTTCTACAACACATGTAGGCAGATAATTAAAAAAGAAATCATTAACAGTGAATCTCTTTTGCTGCAGATATCAGTGAACCAGTTAGTTCATGAATTCCACGAACTACTCTTGTTTAAAAAGAGCATACTCAGTGTTTTAGGGGTTGCACAGATCAAATGCTATCTTTTACCCACTAAATCAGCTGTCCAGTAAATCTAAGTTTCTGACCTTGCTTGACAGCACAGCAGACAATTTTACAACATTATCAAAGCAAATTACCTTGAAAGGCAAACACTGCAAACTCTGTCCGTTGCGTAACAGTCACAGGTCAGGTTTGGGGGACAACCACTGGCAGCTTTCCTGGCTGACCCATTGCTCAGTGTTTTGGTAGAAACAATCTTCTTCTTTGCTATTAACTTCCTAGATGAAACGTCTATCATCTTGGATTGTTTTATGAGCTGCAATGTAGATATTTTAGAGAAGGTGACATATTTAAGAAGGTTCCCTTTATAGACAGATAGGAAGACCAAACAGGTACACATGAGCAAGAAGCTGCAATTTTAGAACAGAAGAGAGCAAACCTTTTTAACAATATCACAACATCTATAGAAAAAGACACCGGAGCTTTCTAATATCCTGATTTCCTCCCTTCTGAAAACATATTTCAGTGCTTACTAAAAAACAATATACATAAGATATTCTGAAGCTACAAGACAAGTATTTCTAAAGTTACTATATTACTTCAAAGAATTCGTTTGGTTCAACATGAGAGTAAAACCAATAGTATATGAAATTCCACAGCAACGCACAAGCACAAACTCTAATTCTACAATAAGATAATCACTGTTGGCCAAATCCTTTATTTTAGTTGGGGTTTCCCCCTTGTCATATTTAATACTAATCATCAAAAGTACAGGAGGATATTTATTACAGGTTTTCTCTCTGGCTTCAACTGCCAAATAAAAGAAATGAAGTTTCACAAGCTAAGTCTGCCTTAGTTGCACAGCGTACAAACAAGACCAGCTATGGAGACAGCTACAGAAGTAGCTCTTTAAGTTTCAAAAGGAACTGAATCAGAAAGGAAAAATTCTTCAGGACTTTCAAAGACACACTTAATAATCTGTTCAAAAACTTTTCGTTTCACAGCCTCCTGGAGTGGTGTTCAGTCTTACAGAACAACCAGGTCTCTAATTTTTCAAACCTGTAACAGATTGGTCTTACTGATGAGTCATGCTTCTTACTTTTGTATTTGAGTTCTCCTGGTATGTGGAACTATAGACATTGAAATTCCTCTCTCCGAAGACAGAGCGCTGGACAGAGGGGTGCACAGAATCCTCCTGCAATACCAACACAAAGGACAATAAGGATCCTGTCCAACACAGTCAGATGGACACTGACAGTTCAGAAAAGTGTGAAGTGACATAAAACAGGAACAGCTGCACGGTAAGTCATTTTCAGGCATCAGTTTACTGCAGATGAAGAAAACGTGGTCTAGGCAGAACAGCAAGCATGCTTACAAAACTAATCACACCTCAGAAGCGCCCCGAGACAATGCGAGTGTCACTGTGCTGCGTCTGTTACACAGCGCAGTAACGAACAGAAATGCATTAACAGTTGGCTCAGGGAGGAGTCCCGCAGCACGCACGGCTGCCCGCAGGTAACCCAGCTCTGCACAGCCCCGGGTGCTGCTGTACCCGACGGGTATGGGGTGATCCCCGCGGGCTCCCAGCGCGGCCCTGCCCGGAGCGCTCGGACCCCCGCCCCGCCGCGGGGCGCTGCCTCTGCGCCGCTGCCGCACCGCCCCCTGCTGGACGGAGCGGTGCAGCAAACACGCGACAACGGTAACGAAAACCACGCAGAACCTTTCCTGCTCTTCCTGATCTCGTCGGAGTTTTGTACAGTGAGCTGGGCCTTTTCTCTGCTGCTCTGGAGGCCAGCTGCTGAGCTGCCTGTTTCGGTGCCGCGACGCTGACAGAAACCCCACTGGCCGAGGCTGTGCTGGGATTATTCTGCAAATAACTTCCCTGCTGCTCTTCAGAGTGAGCAGTTTTGAGAAGCTCAATTTTCGTATCAGGGGTTCCTTGTGCCAAGCCAAAATCTACCAAGGCATACCTGAAACACACAAATTTAGAATCAGGAGTCGCAAAGCATACACCAATAATAAAGTTTACTATTCATTGCTTGTTTATTTATCTTTCTCTCACGGTTCACTCAATATGTTGCTTATCTGTACTGTTGCCAGCATCACAGTCTTATTTTCTTCCTTTTCCTCCTCTTGTCCTGTCTTACTTATCTCCTCTTAATTCCTTGTTTCTCGTCTTCTCAAGTGTGTACTTTGTCCAACGGTGTTAAAAAAAATATTCCCAGCAGCTCCTTTCTGGGGTTCCTGTAGTTCTACAGCTCTGAACCACCAGCCAACAGACTCGACCCTTGCGGGATTCCCATGGGCAGAGGCACAATTGCAGCAGTGAAGACAGACAAGTCTAACAATGCTGAAGCCTTGCCAGACTTCAAACAACACTACGGGAATTTATTTCAGTCTTCAGACAGGTAAGACTGCGTTACTTCACAGTTCAGATCTGTCTTTAAAAGAACTGCTTATCTGTCTTTAATTACTTTTTGCTGCAACCAGTACAGAGACAACCCAGCTGTCTCTGGGTCTCAGACAAACTCAGCTCCATGGCCTCCACACCCAAAGCAGAGACTAAGGCTCAAAGAAATGCTGGAAGAGCAAACCAACAGTACAAATTGATTTGACAGATTAAAAACAAACAAACAAAACCACCACAAACAACAACAGAAACCCAACAAACAGCAAAAAACTCCACACCACCAGTATTTCTCAAATTTTTAAGACTGTGGATTAGCAAAACATAAACCTCCCCTATAAACTTTGCCTACATAGAATCATTTAGGTTGGAAAAGACCTTTAAGATCATCCAGTCCAACCAGACACCTTCCCTTCTCAAATCCCTAAACACAGAAAGAAAAGTTATACAAATAAAAAAACCTTTTTAGCTTTACTACTTAAGCACATGCTATGCAGCTGGAAGGACAAAAGCCGCAAAAGCCCAATGGACTGTTCTGCCAAGGCACATGTCCCCAAGTAAGATGACATTATGGTCACCTGGTCAGACTTACTCTTTTAGCCGCCTGTTGTAGAGAAAGTTACTGGGCTTGACGTCACGGTGAACAATACCGAAGTGATGAATGCGCCTCAGTGCTTTAAACAGATTAAACATGTATTCCCTCACTTCTTCGAATGAAAGAGAATTCAAAATGTCCTGAAAGATTATTTGGATACTGTAATTATGCAACTGCTTTAACTAAAAAGTTTTACTACACATAAAACGTCTGGGACTTACCAAGAAGGATTCATGTTCCAGATACGGCATAACAATAACCACATGATCATTTTTCCTAAAGCAATATTTAACTCCCATAACGTTATCTTGTCCCCTGGAAGAAAAGTAATGTCACTGAATAAAGACCAGAAGATGGATGTTTCTTTTCCTTTATTTCTTAAAAAATCAGTCAGGCTTTCTTTTATAATCTAATTTATATTTCGATAGCAGTCAGTAGCTATTGCTATTGCTTGCCATCGCTCTGTTCCATTTGAATTCTGTAATCTGCAATGAGGGCTCCACAGATTATTTGTAGGGCCATGGTTTGTAGCTGTGCTGCAATTAAATGTAGGACTGAATCTCCATGATATCAAATGCTTTAACAACGTGCTATTCAGCACATTCTAGCAACAAGTATTCATTCCTAAAACCATGTTTTATGATGAAGAGATTATTTTTTCCAAGCATTTCAGAACTGGATTTTTTATTGTCACAAAGATACATCACAGAACTTCTCCGATGGAAAATACAGCACCATCCACAAACTGGGACTAGCAGAAACAGGCATCTGTTACAGGTAAAACACTCCATTTCTTATTTGCTCTTGATAAAAAGAATGGACATTTCTGCAGTTAAAAAAAAAGCAAGTGAAGTGCCAGAACTTCAAATAAATAAGTACAGAACAGCAAGACAACGTGCAGCAGCTTAGTCACAACAATCATGATTTTTTGGTTATGTACCCTGCTACTGTGAGGCACTGAAGTTCAGCAGCAATGCGCAGAGGGTGGCTGGTTGGAATCAAGTGTTTCAGAGCCATTTTTTCCTCATGTCCTGTTTGTAGTTGTGCTGTGGCCAAGTAAACAGAACTAAAAGTACCTGTAAAGGAGGGAGAAGAACACTGGCTTCAGCATTTTTAATTAAGTCAGTTCAGATTTTTATAGGAGTGATCTAACAGCTCACAATCCTGCAGTATACCTGCTACTACATCAAAAGCAGATTCTAGGAGATAAAAATCGCAGTTCCTTTTTTCTACTACTGAATTTGGTGATCTTGTATACAAGTTTTTTATGTCAGTAAAAATGCAAATGTAACACTGTCTAACTTGCCTGGGACACAGAGCTCTTTGAATGTAAATTTCCTATCTTTGATTTGCTTTCTTGTTTCGGTAGCTTGCTTTCATCTGACATCTAACTCTTCTCTCCCTGCGATGTAAGTGGGCTATATAATGCTAATCTGGAAAGCACTGCCTTTACTAGTCAAAGCTCTTCTGAAATCGCTACATTTTTCTTAATTCTGTTCCCTTATCTGTAAAGTAAGACTTCCCCCATGATGTGTAACTTTACTATTTGTTTGCCCAGAGCATTACTGCATAGACAGAATGTGATACTCATTGAGAAAGAAGCGTATTCAGACTGTCTGATATTTACCCACCCATTTAATTAAGGGTCTCCAAATATACCTCTTAGGAGGTTAATTTATCCCGATGATCTGAAATATTGGAACATACAAACTGAACCACTGTTCCATATGAACAAACAGTACAAATTACTTTTGATGACATTTTAAGTATTATGTTTGCATCATGCTAGTTCAGCAGTCTCTAAGTGTGTACATACATCAAAATGCCAGCAAAAACTAAATACTTCTTACAGCCACACGTTCAGTAGAATTGATAACAGCAACAAGGGTTACCAAGTTGACCTAAGACATTATTTTTGGTAGTGAGAACTTTTAAAATGAAAGTGACCCCAGCGCAGAATCCTAAGTTGAAGCTTGTTTTCTCATAATGCTGCAGAACTGCAAGTGGTATTTTTTGAAACCATTGTCTGCTCCCAATAGCAAAATCAGAGTACTATTCACAAACGGAGGTTTTGTTTAATTATACTATCTTTTTTATGATAGACTGAACTCCTTTTATTTTTCGTTTGGAAATTTTGTATTGCTGTGGTGAATGGAGCTGGGTTTGGTTTTGGTTTGGTTTTTTGGGGTGGGGAGGGAGAATGTGGTCTGGGACAAAACCTTATAGCCAAGCAGCCTGCTATCGCAGGTATTCCATCACAAAACCCATAAAACAATCCAGCTTCTCATCAACATCTGGCTTTAAAAGTGTAGACTATCACAAGGCATTTTAGATATCAAATGAGTAAAGTTCCAAACAGTGCTGAAATCCCACGCTTGGAAGTATCTAGAAATCTATTTATGGTCATGCTTACTGTTTAGTGAAGGTATCTGCAATAATATCTGTTGAAGGCAAGGTATACACAAATGTTCTGAAATTTGATACTGTATGTCCTAAAAAAAAAAGTGTGTTGTTTTTTTAACCGAAGGGCTGTAATCTTTCAGTCTCCTCCTCCAGTTCTGCCCACAGGGTTTCAGAGAAAACAAAGCAAAGCTAAGGAGCAGCAGTTAAGTACATCAAAACACAGCTGCATATAAATAGATTTCTCATGTAAAAGAGAAAAAGAATAGAATGTCAAGACTTATTTACTCAGATCTACCTCACAAAATTTTAGTTGTTGAAACTGGAATGCTGTTTTTTTGAAAGGCTTTGATATACCAGATTTTCAAGAAAATATCTTGAAAATGTCTGTAATTAGCACACCTCTATGCTCAGCAACATATCAGAATTCCTACAGAGACCAAGAAGTAACTTAAAAAGGCATTTGGCTTAAATTGCATTTATATGTTTTAAGTTAGAAATACAAAAAGCAATCTAAGTCTAAGCAGGCAAAAATAAAACATTTACCTTCTCCAATTTTTTCCTTAATTTTGAACACATTGACAAGCTGTGGCACTGCTTCATAAAGTTTTTCGATATCTTTTTTTATTCCTGCTGTGGAAAGAATGAGGAAAGTAAGCTAGGAATCTTATAGCTTGATTCAGTATTTGATCTATGTTTGAGATCACAAATCACACTTCAGTTCATAGGACTGGGAATGCACAGAAACAGAGGACAAAAACCAGCTGGCAGGTGTCTACCCCTGCTGCCATTACCCTCTGCTTACTTGCTATTGTTGTTGTTCATCATACTCCCTTATAAGAGGCATCATTTAATTATTCTGTTTTCCACTTATCTGCCACCTGGCAGCTCTTGAGAGGGTAAAAGCCTCTGGTTAGCGAGACATCAGTTTATAGATCATCGATAAATGTTTTAATGAGATTTGAAATGTCAGTTTCATAAAGGACAAAACTATAATAGTTGTTTCTGTAAACACTGGAGCACATCCATGGGATGCAAATAAAAAAACATAGGATTTGGGGTTTTTTTTTAGATCAATAATGCAATCTTTCACACTGTTACTTAAAGTAGTAAACACAAAACACCCTGTTTGCTCCTCATGTAAGCTGCTGCACTTCGTGCTGCCATCACTAGATGGCACAACAAGGATGTTGTACTGTATTATTTCAAAAATTACGTAGTTTTCCATTCTGTTTACAAATCCTTGTAGTTTCAGTGTTCTCTATACCCTGCATAAGAGTTCATTTTTTTTGAAGCTATGATGTAGATGCTGTGACTAATTTCTGTAAAGAAGAGGTGAAGAATATTTTATTATACAGAAGTAAGCACAAACTGATATTTGGAAAGTCAATCAGATGGAAGGAAAAGATATGTATACATTTTCCATCCTAAAAAATAAATAAGAAATTAAATTTAACATAAATATATAAATTGTACTGCATACATAAAAATGCACTATATTTTACCATAACAGTAAGTCAAAAGCAATGAGAATTATTTTCAAAATATCACCGATATGCAAGAAACAAAGCACGGATTAGCATGTATCTCCAGCCTTCTATGTTAGCTCTACTTTATGCAGCAACAAAATCTGAAGTCTGCCTGGAGAACCCTTTCTTCCTGGTAAAAGTCCAATAAATTCGTCGGTAATTCAAGTTATAATTAACTTTCCATTGTAACTTTTTTAATTTCAAAAATTTATAAAAACCAACATACTAAAAATACTTTTGAGACCTGAAGCCTGGTGCCTCTCTTGCTATCCATTTACCTGTTTTTTGTCCTTGAAGTTGTTCCCTCTGCCTCCAAGTTGTTTTAAGTAATTTCAGGGGAGATATTTCAGGAATGAAAAAAAAACCCTATGCTACACACCAAAACCACTTACATTCATTTAAGATACTGTTTTGGTCAACAAATACAGGTAAAAGGTTAATCAGTTCTGCTAGGAATCATACTTCAAAAATATTCTAGGGTAAAAATGACCAGACTGGTACTAACAGTCACAACGTGCAGGACCCTGTGTCTAATAATCCCTTAGGAAAAGGCAAAGGAAGACTGATCAACTGTACAGTTATTCTGCTCATTTCCCAATTTTACAGAAGCAGATTAAGTTAAACACCCTGAAAAGCAGAAAATTGAAAGTGTGACAGATCACTACATTTTACTGTCAATATAGTAAAAAATCCTGTTGAAAATAACCTTAAAAATTCAAGAAGTTACTATGGAACTTTTTTTGAATCGACAGCATTCATGTTGCCCACATGCTCAGAAATTTTGCTCTTATTGCTGTAGTTCTTGTTGTTTTATCACTAAAAAGAATTGCTGATAAAAAGCTTTATAGTTTAAAAAGTGGTATTTCCAGTTAGTTTGCACAGTAATTTCAACTTTTGACACAAATACTCACGTATTATATAACAAATGTAAGGCATTCGAGAGAATACAGGAAGGGGGAAAGGCTGATGTTTGTAACATCTTCCCCAGGAACACTCAAAGACAATAAAAGATGAAACCACGTAACAGAACTATAGAGAACTTAACAGCAAAATGTTATTGCATCACTCAGACACACAGGGGAGATAATCCTGTTATTGGGTTCTGCAGCACGCTACACAAAACTTCGTCCCAAGAGGTCAGTAGCCACAGGGCGGAGCTAGAAAATAGTTTTCAGCAGTGATATATTTCTAACAGGCTCTATTAGAACAATGTTGTTCAGAACTAGTTTGCTATCTAACTTGCTCCAAATAAAGTTTGTTCCAATGCTTGCATTTTAGTCTGACTTCTGATGAGAGTTGCTTAAGCTTCAGTTTTTACTAAGAAAACATATACTGACAGTAACTTACAACCTCAAATTTGGGCTGGAATTCCTCCAGTAAAGTTGCTTTGTTACAAAAAAATACTTGAATCTAGCAAAGACCGAGACTCCTAACAAGGACTCAAAAGGCACATCTTTTAAGTCTTTAGAAAACAGCAGATTTCTATTTCCCTTGCCATTGTGCCACCAGTCTCAGAGTCCTGAGGTCCACACTAACAACGATGAAAAGCTCTCTCCGTAACTGCTAACGAATCTGCCAAATACGCCGTTTTGTCTGACACTGAATTCGGGTTCCTGCCTGGACAACATTCCCTGCTGTTGGAGCGCTGAGAGCTGCTGACCCAGCTGCACCTCCCAGGCACGACTGTGTACCGAGACCAATCCCCATTTAGCACATACCGGAGAGCTTGCTGTTCTGCTCCTGCTTCCCATGGACGTCTGCAGCCTGGTGAGGGTGCTGCTCATCACAGTGAGGCTTCAACACGGTCTCCATCACAAAACAAACCCAAAGTACAAAATCCAAGACTTTGAGGACCACTCCTGGGCACCTGGGGAGCAAGGATATCTGGTGAGACACTTCCTGGCCTTGCACTCTGTTCCTGAGATGAGATTTAGGGGGTCTGGAGAACTCCCCTATACTACCTAAAACAACAAAGCATCACCCATCATCCCAGAGAAAAACTAAGCCAGTAAACCCATTCTGTCTCTAGTGAGAGGAAAAAAGGGGGGGAAGAGAAGGAGAACTGCAGGATAAGCTTAGACACAAGTGATTTTCTTTCCTCTCTCGTGTGTTTCCTGATTCACATTAAAGCGTTATCTTTTCCCTGAAGTTTGCTGTGAAAAGCAAGGCACTGATGTACACAGAAGAGCTGCACCACATACTGCAACACCCATACAAAGACAGAAAACCTGAAAGAAATTACCAGAGGAAAAAGTGTCTTCTCAATGTAAGAGATTTCTCTGCCTTCTAGATAAGATCAACAAAAGGCATAATTATTTGTTGCCCTCCCCACAACAAGAAATAATAGCACACACTTATTTTGAAGTGCTTCTTCTCAAACCTTGGAAACAATGTAAATAGGATTGTGAATTAAATAAAGCGTACAATCAAAAAACCACTGATAATCCTATTTCATGAGGAAAAGAAGGGCAGAGAACTGCAGGGCAGGATAGGGGGTGGCCAGCCAGCCTGGAAGCACCACCTCTCACAGCTGCCCAACACTGCTTCCAAAGATCTCCCTTGCTTGTAACTGTGACAGACCTTCAAAGTTCTGGCTGAACTTTTCTACATGGGGAAAATACATTCTGAAAAACTTCAAATTAAATGATTCATCTGGTTCAGCTATGGAGCTAGGAATATGTTTTGCCCCTGAAGAATTCGAGCTACCTTTAGTCTGTCGTTGTCATGCAACAGAATGGGGACAGGCAACGGCTGCTATTTTTGATGGAGCTTTGCTGGAAAGCGGGACTTGGAAACGAATGGAATGAGATAAGACATTTTTCTCCTCTCTCACGGGCAGACACGCCCGCTGGTAGCAGACAGGCCTGTTCCAAACCTGGCACAGCACGGCCTCATTAGCAGAATAAAGTGTGCAAATTAATACAGACGCCCCTGGCTCACCACAGCCTGCTTGCTCTGATCCCGCCCCGCGCCAGCCCCAGCTCAGTGCTGGTCCCAAACAACATGGTTGGAAAAGGAAAATGAACGTTTCTGTCTGCCCACAAACCACCATGGGAACATGTCGATGGCTCGCAGGCCAAGAGGAGGCTGAAAAGGGCTCAGTAACTCAAGGTGTCGTCTCCATTCAGGTTAAACGCACAAGCTACCGTCTGCAGAACCAAATGCCCCAAATATCTGAGTATATTAAAAAATTGTTAACTAATTTGGAAGTGAGCTTAACAGTTATAAAATGGAACATCAGACAAAGTTTAATTGTCAGATATTTAGTTTTTACATTAAAAAACACTCAAAAGACCATGAGAGAGAAAAAATTAAGAGGACAAATACGATCCAAAGTTTCAGCTTAAAGAACTTTTTTGCAGTTAAATTGCACCTTCAGGTAAAAGTATGTTCTCTAAACTATCAAGATAAGAAAAAAGAAACCCAAAACACAACACAGCGACAGATTCAAACAGACCACATAGGTTCAGGGTCTTCCGGGTCAGATATGTGAACCTTGCATACAAAAATTAGTGCTAGTGCTGCTGAGTCCTCGGCTAAAGCCACACTGCTATCAGGAACAGACTGCTGCCACAGAAATGCAAAGCTCCTTTAAATGGCAACTTATCTAGAAAGACCTCAGCACGTCAAAAATAAAAGTTGGTATTAATATCTCTGCTTTGTCGCTTACTGTGTACACATACGCAGGCACGTCACAAGAAGAGCCAGAGGCCATGAGTGCATTTGCAAAGAGCACGTTTTATTGTAGTTAGCTCTCTACTGGGGGGTCTCCGAAGCCGCACCTGAGCTCCAGGCAGAGGTGACACCAGCGGGGACGCAGGCGCTGGTCAGTCCAGCCCTGCTGGAAGATCCCTGGGCCTGCTGAGCTCACCTGTATTTCAAGGCTTGGGGCAGACGCAGCCTCCCGCTCTTTCTCACAACAAAGCAGGAGTCTCAGACACAGTGGTAAGGTGCCTAGAGTTCCTCACAGGCCTACGTCGTCTAACACAGAGGTTCTACTCATCACACACATAAGGTAAGTAAAGCCATTGGTGTGATGTGCGTGCCTTTTCTACAGACAGGTGCACGTCACTGGAGCGTATTTACATCTAACTGACCTCCTCGCCGATCTGGCGCTACGTTCCCGTACACTTACGGAAAGCCAGTGTGGCTGCTGTTTCCTACGGACACCCAGCGAACCTGCCCGTGCCGGCCGCGCAGCGGAGCGGCGGTTTGCGCTGCCGGTGCCGCCCCGGCCGCCGGCGCCACCGGACACCCCGCCGTGCGGGGATCCCCGGGTGGCCGCAGGAAAGAGACACTTGGCCGTCCCGCGCGCAGCCGCCGCTCCGACCGGCCCCGCGGGGATCAGCCGCGACTGAGGCGGGGGGGAAGGAGCGGGATCTCCCCCGGGACGAGCAGGCCGCGCCGAGTCGGGTCGGGTCCGGCCCGTCCCCGCGGCGGGGCCACGCGGTGCCGGGGCCCTCGGGCCGCCATGGCCGCAGATCGGCGGGGGCGGGGGCGGGGGGACTCACGCGGGGGGACTCACGCGCGGGGACTCACTCACGCGGACGCCGCGACGCGCCAGAGTTTTGCCTGCTGCCGCCTTTCGCCGACCGCGCCTCCGCGGCCAATCCCGGCCCTCGACGGAAGCCACGGCCCCGACCAATGGGACTGCCGCCCGGAGGAAGGCGTGCTGCTATTGGCCGGCCGGGGGAGAGGCCCGCCCAGAGCGGCGGCCGGCGGCGCGCGCGGGGCGACAAGGAGGCCTGGCGGGGTCGGGCCTGTGCGGGCTGCGGGGCCGGCCCGGGTGGCGGAGCTGCGGACACAGCGCGGGGCCAGGGCCAGGGCCGGCCCGGGCCGAGGGGCTTGCTGCCTGGGGCTTGCTATGGACATCGCGTGGTGGGGAACGAGGGATCCGCGATCAGCCAGCGCTGTGCGGGCGGTGAGCGGTTCCTCGGGGCCGCGGCCGGTGCGTCCCGTAACTCGGAGCCGTGCGGGCCCGGCGCGCCCAGCGCTGGAGCTGTGCCAGGCGTTCGTGCTCTGAACGGCAGCATGCAGCCCTTGGAAGCTGTCTTTTCTACCTGTGATTATTGCGAAATAATTACAATTACAGCTCTGCTATGAATTCAGTTAACTAGTGCAGGGTCCATGAAGCTGCTCTCCACTCACACCGGTGTTGGTGGAAAGCAGAACTCGGCTCGCTGCTTTGTCTTATCGTCTGACCATGAAACAAAAGGATTGCACAGATTAAAAACCCGCCTCTTGATTCTGATCTGCACTGTAGCCACTGGCTGACAATGAGCAGGACGAGGAAAAGAGGCTCTTTATTAGAATTATGTTTTGCTGTTGTTTGAAGTTGTGGGATTTTACTGAAGCCAATGCAATTGCATGTATGTAAATAATTTAGCACTTTTGTTTTCCATCCATTTTGGTCATTATTTCTTTAAATTAAAAAAAAAATATTGCTCCTTGTTAAAGACTAGCTCTCCTGCATTGCATAACACACAGGTCTCTTGTTTGCTAGATTATGAACCATAATACTTCATGCAGAGATACCCAGCTACACCCCTTGTTCAGTAACAACCATGCCTGCAATTGCCGAAGTTCCCAAGGCAACGTCTAACTTGCGTATTACCTTATAATAAGCTGCTCTTAGGTTAACAAAAGGCTTAAAAGCGGAAGGAGGTTCCCCCACTTTTGCTAACTTGTGTAGTCTCCTATTATGTTCCTGCTCTGGCAGCGGACTGGACTAGATGATCTTTTGAGGTCCCTTCCAGTCCCTAATGTTCTGTGATTCTGTGAACTTGCTGAGCTGCTTTGGTGCAGCAGCTTGAAATTTTGGTAAATTAGGTATGCTAACTCTCAACAATTTCAGTTAAGGTTGACAGTATTTAAAAGCAGATTATAGAAAAACTTAATTAAATGAGAGATAATGACAAAATAATGAAGGCTAAATTATCTTCATTTATCCATGTAATCTTACAGAAGTTGGAAGGGCAGCATAAACATTCATGAGCACAGGCTTGTCCCAGTGCTAATGACAGGCACCGTCATTCTAAATTAACCTCTTGGGACAATCTTACCTGCAGCCATCGCTGCATATGGAATTGAACCACTGATTATTTTTTCAAACTAATACTTGCAAAATAGCTGGTAATTATTTATAAGTTGCATATTTAACTCAGCTGCCTCCTGGCCAGCTCAGGGTTTCAGCCAGCCTTGGCCTCCCTGCCCTGGAGCCGTCATCATGTAGGACACTGACGTGTCACCGTCCCTGTACAGCTCCCACTGCTGGCATTTCTGTCAGTCAGATCCACGCTCCCTTCTCCCCAGCACTTCGGCTGCATTCATACACAGTGAGAAATCGGTTTCATTATATCTTCTGATCTAGACCCTGTCTAGCTGTGGTTTCTTTCCCTGCAATATCTCAATGTATGTTTAGATGTTCTAACATCTAAAATAATTTTCATTTAGACCAAGGTCATTTATCTACCTTGATCACTTGTCTCCATTTCCTCCTTTCCTATTGATCCAAATGTGTTCTGCTCTTTTGTGCTGTCTTTCTGGTGATTCTAGTTCTCCATCATGTCAAATTTACCTTTATTTGTTCTCACAAGCATAACTGCACTTGTAATATAATCTAATATTGTCTCTCATTTTATTGTCATACTCGTTATAGCCTGCCAAAAATACCAGCCTCAACACTCGCCCTCACTTATCTCTTTAAAAAAGGCTTTTACCTTCTTGTTTCTCCTCTGTTTAAGGAGGAAGTTCAGTCAAATTGGCTGACTCTCCTCATACGAATATCTTCTCAAAAGTCACCTCTTCATCAGAGCATTTCTTCATGTACATCTTCACAGCAGAGTGACAGATTATGAGCACCGTTTCCACTCTGTTTCCTCTGTACTTGCTTAAGTATCTCTATCTTATTTTTGCTTTATTCAGAATGACTGTAGAGCAGTTGAAGGCACAGCTTCTGCATGAGACAGCCCTCTGTTGGCCTGGGTAAGCAGAAACCCCTTCGTTGGTGGGGCAGAGAAAGCTCCATCTGCTCATTCAACAGCGATCTTCCCGTTCTAACAACGGACCCAGGTAGGGTCCTTCTCAGAAGGAAAGAAAACAAACTGCAGCAACTGAATATGACAAACAAAGCAGCACATCTAATACTCTGCAAGACAAACTGCTGCACTGTCTTCTCCTGTGGCTTTACCTCTAGGTTGGATCTGAAGGATGAGAAGTCAAAAGACAAGCCAGGCCCATGCAGAACATTCCTTACGGCTGACAAAGCCCAGCTCTGGGAGCTCGCCGAGAAGGGATACGAACATTGCTGTGTGATCGCATCCACCCCTGACAGAATCCGTAGCTGAATCCAACTTCTTGTATCTGCTAACAGATGTAGAAGAACCCATGCTGACACTAGAGCACATCTACTAATCTGTTCCCGGGTCAATTAAAGTAGTAGAAGTCTCCCTGCATTTGTACTGTCCTCCAGCCTTGGGAAAAGAGGTAAGCAAGATCCAGGAAGATAGTTGATGAACGTATCCAGCACAAACAGAGGTAGGAGATCCTTACATCCCCCTGCTGTCAAGATCATCTGCTCATAAATTAGAAACTTAGAATTAGAAATCAGAAACAACTTAGAAAAGACCAAATAAGAGAGGCATGTTCCCTAGCAGTAATAAATATATATACATATACACATATATACTAAATTCAGTTTTAACTATCATATAGACCGCTAAATGTATTACTCAGTTTTCATTAGCCTAAATGCCACATGCTTTCCAACTTCTAATTCCTCTTTTTGTTAGGCAATGTGATTCTATGGCAAAACTTTCTGTCTTTAGCACTAGATTGAGACAAATCTCTTCATGCTATTGTGCCCTTTAGGAATACTGTCAAATTCAATCATTCAGGACTCGGGAGTCTTGCACTAACATGAAGAGATTGATTTGAAAACCATGGGACTACAGTCCTTTTTTCTGTTTTTCATTTTCCATTTCTGTACCTTAACCATTTTACAGGAAAGCTGAGATTGCCAGCTTTGCTCTCACATGCAAATGAACCTTTCCCAATGCTGCGCAGCCCCAGAACAATGACTCAAACGTGTCAGTGTCTGTGTCTGCCAGTATCTTCTATCGGTTATATCTGAAATTTCAAGAATTATTGCAGTGTCAGAAAATATGCCAGCCTCTACAGCCTATTTAAAGGGAGCTAAAAATAGATATAAAAATGACCTCAGGCAAAGATGCAGAGGAATTCTTGACCTTTTATAAATGGTGTCTTGTTCAAACAAAGTATGTTTTAATAAAATCAATAGAAGACATATACCTAAGAATAAGAAATGTAGGCTTTCCTACAGAATGGAAAAGTTTGAAAAAGACTGATGGGTCGACTGATGAGTTTACTGTAGCAAAAAAGGGTTAGTGCAAACCTTGACTTAGAGTGCACATTAATGGTGGCGGTTTTTACCTCTATGTGCAAATGGCGAAGGGTGATTACGGCACAGTGTGCACAGTTCTGATGTTCATATTGCAAGATGGACACCAAAAAAACACGAGCATAGAGAAGAGCTACAAAATCATCTGAAGCCAGAGAAAATGACCTGATTGAAGAACTAGAAATTCTAACTTATCCACTGGATAAAAAAGATTGAAAGGGTCACTTGAACCTACCGAAGAGTGAAATAAGGAGAAATAATGCCTAGTAGCTGGGATCAAGTAAATTAGTGTAGTCTTCAGTACCTAATTCAGTACCACTGACAATAAATAATCCTTGGAACAAACAGTTAAGGGCTGTGGTTGATTCCTTGGCTCTTGATGTCTCCAGATTGAGACTCAATGCCTTCGTACAGGCTGTCCAGAAACAAGCTATGTTGTGTTTGAGAACAGCAGGCTCAGTTCAGGGTTAAATACAGTTGCCTGTAATGTTCAGGAGATCAGACTACATACATCCATAGTCCCTCTTTTCAAGACTTCATAAACAAATTTCTATACTTTATAAACTCTCCAAAATCCCTATAAATAATTACCTTCCTCCAAGCACCCCAGATCTGGTTTTCCTTTCCCTGTACGCCTGTTCCTTGTGTGACTGACTCTCCTGTCCCACTTGTGCGGCGCTGTGGCCAGAAAAACATCTGTGGCAGGTACTGGTGAGAAGACAGCACCCAGCTCATATCCCAGGCTGCTCCACAGCTCAGGAGCAGTTTCTGAAGCCGTGTTCCCGGCCCGCGCTGTATTTGCCTCCAGGAGAATGCGCTTCATCCCACTCAGCTCTCTCTACCCAAATCCAGTCCTTCCACACTCAAACACTGCCGGCTGCTGAGGGCTCGGCTCAGCAGACGATTGAGACTACAGCCAAAAACAAAGTCAGATAGCTGGTCTGGGGTTGTGTTTCACAGACTTTCTCAGCCTTTAGATAAAATTAAAATAGATAAAATCAAAGCTTTCCTCACCAGCAATGACCCATTTAAAATAATTCAAATGTTCTTATATATGCTATAGCTTTTGGGATTGTTTGGAACCCAACAGGAATACTGGGCTTGGCCAAACTGGTACCCACATAACCAAGGGGAAAACTGGCATCTTATGGGTATTAGCCGAGTGCTTTCCCTTTCCCCATGCTGTATACTGTATTTACTTGGAGCATCTGTTTGAATGTAGAATTACAATTGTCTTCGTTGTTCTCTATATTTTACCCACATACGAGGCTTTTCTCATGGTTAAATAAGAGATTCTGTTCTCCTAATAGATATGCAGATAACACTGTGCTTTTGCTCCACTATCTGACATAAGGCTGAATCTGGTAACCTCACTCACTGAATAATTGTGTTGTCACTGGGAATACTCACACATGTAAAATGAGCAGGACTTGGCCCTTTGGTCGTATTTTTGTAATAAAAGATAAAATGAGATTTTTAGGAAACTGCAACTTATGACCATAATATTTATGAGGCTGTCAGAACCGCACTGTAAAAATTCATATTATTTAATTCTTCACTCTGACACTAAAGCATCGTTTCATTTATATGCAAATAAGAATATACTCTACTGCTGTTTCTTCACTGAAGAAGCTGTTTGAATTATTCACATTTTATTAATAAAGCTTCATAAATAAGTATTTTTTCTGCTCAATTGGTAGTGGCCAGGGGAGAGAATCTATTTATCAGACTTTGTTATTATGAGCTTCATAACAAAATATGAAGATTTATGGAGTACATAATTAGATGTTATGTGATCGTAATAGAAACATTGGGTTATCCAGATGAAATACTCTTTTCTTTATGCATTTCTCCTTGGTAGAGACACTTTCTAGAAAATGGACTAAACCTAAGTTCCAAGAACTGTCGGTGAAAGGAACAGAGCAATTTAATATGATTTTTTGATGATACACACTGAAATCATTTTGTATAATGAAAAGATGCCTAGGAAAGACCATAGGGTATGCCAGGGAGAAGGGGAAAATGCTGTCCCTCCTCTGGACAGAGCTGCTGGGCTGCAGACCTGGGATTAACTGCATCTGTGGCAGTACAAGGCACAGCCTGAAACTGCCTTTAAACCATCATGTCAGTGTCCGGCATTCAACGTTTCCTTCTGGCACAGAACGTGGTCAGACTCCCATGGTGAACCCAGTTCCACCTGTGCTGCAAAGGGGGCTGCCAATGGGACTAAGCGCCAGCACTGAACCCCAGTTCAGGACAGCCAGGTCTGCAGCCTCCTGGTGGGTTTAGGCAGAACAGGGATGCCCTGATGGGGCATAACAAAACATCTGCTTAGCCAAAACATCAGCTTCTTCATGTCTGCAGCAGGGGAAACTTCAGGGACCCAGGAATTTTCTTCAGCAAAATCAGAGCAAGCCATAGAGACTAAAGCAGCTCAGTGAAGTTTCTGTGAATTGCTTTGCCCAAGTTAGGTCTGTATATTGCACGTAAAATGGGCAATTTTGGAAATACTGGCACTGAAGCCTCCCTGTGGAGCTGGAGTATGACATATAGAGCAACACAGTCATGAGATGTCCAGTGCTATTGCACAATGGCAGCTGGATGTGACTTAAAACAATGAAAATTTAAGGGAAAAAGGCTGGATGTGAAATACCTTCTGAGTATTACAGATCAACCCATAGCGTTTTACTACTGTAAGCTGTAACCCAAGCAGTTTTAATCTCGCCTACAATACCTTTGGAATTCACTGCAGCAAAACTACTGTAAATTAGAAGCAGTCGAGTATATCTGGCCTGCCTGGGCTTGCCTAGAGAGCTGAAGATGTGTTGTGGGAAGGGCTGCTGGCTTGTATTTTGACATTGCCAATTGGACATGGACTGATTTTAGTTGGTCTCTGGAGGCAAGACCATGTAGCATGTCTTGTGGAAGTCTCAACATCTCAAAATAACCAAGACTAAGAAATTAGCCTGTAATTGTATACACGACTGTTCTTGAACTAATTCTTTGCATGTGACATAAGGAGCTGCAAGCTGCTATATTGACCTTCATCCAACCAAGCACTTGAGTGTGTACGTAACGTTAAACACATGTGTAACCTTCTCAAAGGCACAGAACTGAATCCTGGTTTGGCTGACAGAAACAGGGAGGCAAAGGATAATCCACAAATTTTCAACTTTGCATGGTTGCTATTGATAAAGATGCATACTTAATGCTGGTCAGAGCAAAATTTAATCATGCATGGTAACTCTGTAATAATCTACACATCATCAGGTGTTCAGAATTACAAAATTCCTCAAAAAACCCCAGATTTTATTTTCATGTATTTTGATAACATTGAGCAAGTCCTGAAAGCACTACACTTAAAAGTACTGGCTGCATTAATTTTTGAAGAAGAATCAATATTGTAGCACTGCAACTTTCATATCTGGACTTTAATTAAAAAAAAAAGAAGTAATTACAGTAAACATTTTTCTGGCAACTGTTTAATCTCCTGTACGTCAAATACTAGCCAAAACTTTTAGACATCAGCGGAATGCTGTTATTTGTTATTCCTTTAACAGTATGTATTTGCTGCCTATTCACAATATGATTCACAATTATTCACAATAAGCAGAGTCAAAACAGAAAATAAAACAAGTATAAATATCTGTTTTGCTGGGATGTCTGTGATAGCACTGTAGCCAAGAATAATTTTTAAGTCTACAGATATCTGATATACCAAAAAAAAATTGTCACTTGCACATCATTTTGTGGGCCTGAGTGGAAGGGGTAAGTTACTGATCCAAAAATTCATATGCAGGTCCTTCCTCTCCACTCCTGGGGTAGTACAGATGCTCATTTTCCCTGCTGAAGTGAATGGGAATTTTACTTCCAGCCCTGCAAAGGGAGGAAAACCAGGGATATTAATACGATGATTTTTTTTTTCCCCTTTTTTTGGGAAGTGGTTACATACAATCAGACCTGCCTGGGGGCACCAATGAGCCTGATCAGCTCTGATCAGCCCCACCTGTGGCCCCTCCCCACCCTCCCCAGAACCCTATTTCAGCCCAGGCTGGGGCCATGAGCCTGGTGATGCTGTGACAATGATGGTCTCTAGCTTTCTCCAGCTGCAGGCTGGTGTCCTGTGCCCAAGGAGGCACTGGGTGGGTGCCGGGGGCTGCCCCTGACTCCCAGCTCCCTGGCTGGTGAGGTGCTGCCCACCCTGGGGATCCCTCCCAGCACTAAGATCTGCCAGCCTTTGATGTGCCCTGGTGGCTGGTTTTTACTGAGGAAGAAATCCAGCACTCATAATTTCAGTTCTACACTATGTGTCTCCTCTATTACAGAGAAGAATGGCAGTGTCTCCATGAAGGCTTTCCGGACAGGTAGGTCTTGACTCCTGTGTTCCCAGCCTGGTAGGTCTCTTTGCATGTAACTGTAAGTGCTTGTGGTTCAAACTCCCAGGTCTTTTGGCCAAAGTCAGCAAACACAGAAATTTAAATCAGGAACCACATATCCTAGCTGAGGCAACTAAGTAACCTGATTTTTACGTTCTCATAGCCCAGCAGTAAATCAGAGCAATTACTCAGTCTGGGCTGTGATTGATACACCTCTAGGTTGCTTCTGTTGCTGCTTCAGTTTTTCCTTGGGGCAACAATACTGAAGTCTGAGAAAAGCAATTAATTTCTTGCAGTCTTCCCATACTGAAAGTAGTCATACCTCTAAGCCAGCTGTCTCCAATACTACCACAGTGCTTACCAGCTACTGCAAGGATAATAGTTATTGAACTTAGATATCTAACCTTTTTGGTTTTCTTTTACCAAGTGGAGAGGATAACGTGCCTTGGAAAGGCTTTATTTAAAATGTGTACTGGTGCACTGCAGAGCTTGTTCTGTATTAAATTCCAGGGATGAATTCTCTTGTGAGTGCTTTGCTGTGACTTGACTGATTCATTTATTTTTAAAGAAAATTGTCTCTTTTCTCTTTACTGTTAGCCACAGGTAATGAAATGAAACCTAGCTTCCTTGTTATGATATAAAAAAACTGCAATGAGCTGTCTTTCCTAATTAAATGGAAAGGTGGTAGGTAACTTCTGTGAGCTGGTAGAAGAAAATGTTGGAGTTTGCTGTGGCTGCCATCCCTTGTGGCAGGTGTAGCTTGGTGTCAGGACACAGCAGAAAGCTCTTCTTGCACAGGACTCTCACACAGGGAGGTGCAGAGAGGCTGCTCTGCTTCTCCTCCCTGTACAGCAGGTCGTGCCATGTTTCTAGTCTGCTGTGACCTCTGACAACTCGGTGGGAGCTGTGCTTTCCTTGTGACCAGCTTACATGTTCAGGTGTATGAGACAAGCTCTCTCCAGAGAGATGAGGAACAGTACCAAGCAGCATGTATGGCTGCATATGGAATAGGCAGGACAGTCTTATACATGAAAAATTAGCTTTTTTGAGCCATTGGATACCACAATTCTCTAATGTTCCTATAAGCACAGAAACTCATCTAGAAAACCTTATGTCATATTGCCTTGCCTATATCTGGTTGCCTGCTCCCTGCAGTAGTGTGATTTTGCTAGGTAACATGTATGTTAGTTTTTTCCAAAATCTTCCCACACAACATAATTTTTGGAGTTTGTGGATCTCTTTCATATCCTCTGTGAGGAAATACTTTAGTGCTGTAATTTGGTGTGGGCATGCTCCAAATAGAGGGTTTGGCTGCACACAAGCTTTCCAGGGCAGAATTTTGATGACTATGTTCTGATTTTTCTGTTCCTCACTCCGTGGTATGCAAACCACAGGACCATATGGTGCTGCTGCAGAAATGTGTGAGCTGATTATGCAACTGCTTCCTATTATAGCTACGAAGTATGGAAGTGATGAGTTAAATGGATTAAAAATAATGTCACTGTTCAAGAAAGTAGTGAGGCCCAAACACTCATCTGTGAAAACGGAAATATTGTTGTCCAACAGGCATTTCTAAAATATCTAATGTCAAGACGACAACTGAAAATTAATTTAATTCACGAGTAACACATGGAGGTACTCCCGTGCTTTTGCCTAACTGGCCATGGACATGCTACAAGCATCCCTGGAAGGGGAATGAGGGAATTAATGGTGGCTGTTCATGCTTTGTCCATAAAGAGTTGTCAGTTACCTAGTGGCTAGCACATGTATTCCACTAACATGAAGTGTTGAGAAGTTACCGGTTTGGCTACAAATGTGGCAGTAAACTGACACTTGTGCAAGTCTGTGGCACTCTTTAGATGTTCCTTACTGTCACAGCAATCTCATGTCCCTTTGTCAACTGGAATTTGTAGCAAAATAAAAGGAGTCACTCAGAAACAGGTGTTATCATGTGAAGTTCGAAAACAAATAAGCAGTAGTATTAGATGGAAAGACTGAGAAAAGTGGAGGGGGTTGGACAGCAGAAGAGGCTTAGGAGTGGTTTTATAAGCAATACTGGTAAAACTGTAACAAAGGACAGAATGAAGAATGGTGCTAATCAGGGTGAAAACTCACAGAACATTCCAGCTTTAGTTTGGAGTTACTGGGGAAAGCTGGGAAGTCTTCATGTTTGTCCTAGTTAGAAGGATCTTTAAGCTGTTGTGGAAGCATGCAGCTTAGCAGGGGGTTGTCCTTCAGAGATTTGTAAAGGGAAAAGAAATAAGGCAACAGTAATGCCCCCCTCCCCTACGAACACTGTCTTTCATGCCAGAAAAAAGGCGGAGAGGTTACCGCATCAGATCCCTATTATATTCAATAATCTTGTAGCCACAGGCTTTGTGTCCTAACCATTTCCTCTCAACTCTGAGAAACCCAATTTCCTCCTGTTTTTATCCAAAATACACCCTTTGGGCACAGTTATGGGTATTCTGTATTGTAGATGGCCTGTTTATCCCAGGGCACTCTTGCATAGCACTGACCAATGGGACCTTATTCTCTACTGACTTTATCTGCATTTGTATGTATACAATGCAAACTGAGCTGCGTGTCACACAGTCCTGATAGCATTTGGTACCCGTGCAGCTCTGATGAAAGTTGCTTCCTAAGGAGAGGTGGAGTGGAAAGTCAAGCCTTTAGATGAAAAGGTAGTCTGGAGAAAATCCATGGAGGAAAACAAAGAGAGACACTTTGAACAGATCCTGAAATCAATGAAGAGCTGGTATGGATAGCTGAAAATGGTCGTATTTTTACATTAAAATTTGCCTTAAGTGGATTCATTTTAATGTTTCTGCTGGGTATTTATATTGAGAACCATTAAGGTTAAAATACAAGCATTTCAAATTAGGAAAGCAAATAGCCTTAAATAATCAGATTTTTTAACGGGAGATTTCAGCGAGAATGAATTATGGTAGAAAAATAGTTGGCTAAAGCAATGAGAGCAGTAATACACAGCCACAGGAGATACCAGGAGAGGACGAAAGCCAGGGTCAAGAATGAAGTCAGCATCAAAGAGAACAGAGACATCACTGGGTCAGAACAGAGCAAAACAAAAGAGAATGAGCAGCGCATGTATAATATATGTGAAAGGCAGGGCCAAATTCTGCCCAAGCTTCCATCAGTACAACTTCATCGGCTCAATCCTCTTAACACAATGTCGCTTTCAATATGATCTAACAGCATACATGCAGGCTTTTATTTAAATCAGTGCACAAGGCTAAATTTTCCACTCTCGTTCTGTTTCTAGGCAATTTTAACTTTGCTGTTCCACTGTTGTTACTAGTACTGTCCTTTAGCTACTGCTGAATTTCTTCCCTGTGTATCTTCTCTGAGTAAACATTTTCCTGTTTCACATCTGTGTTCTGCTTTAGCAAGATTAAATTCTTCACATTAAAAGATCCATTTTAGGAAAGCATGATACTGTACACTATTGCTTAAACAGTATACTATTTTATGCACATTTTGAAACTATGAATTATACATACATTCTACCTATCAATGCTCAATTAAAAATATTCAGGTTTGGTGGTTTTTTTACAGCATTTTATTCACATTTTCCATATTTTGGCATCAGTGGTGTAAAAATGAGTGAAGAAGTGGAGATCAGCTCCCAGAATCAATGAGCAGGAAAACTGACTTTGCTTGAAACACTTTTCTTATCATAGCTTTTATACTTGTAGCATTTATATTATTTTTGAGGTTGTCACTGATGTGAGAACAATTATTTTAATCTAATACCTGTTTTTTTGCCTACAAGTAGAACTGTGCCCACTTATCTGCTATTACAATTCATGCATGTGTGCGTGCATACAAGGCTTTACTGCTCTAAACCTAGATAAAACTATGGGTACAGTATGTTTTTAAACTGTAGCTTTTATTCTTATTGTTTGGTGGATAACCCTAGAGATGATTTTACAAACAGCCAAACAAAACCAGCAATCCTTTTTAAGTCCACCCCTCCCATGACAAAGTGGTTTCAGTCTTTGCTCCCACTTATGGCTCACAGGAAACTTTGCCTCTATCTTCTACAGTTTAAAATACAAATTAAAAAAAATGGTGAATCTCTAAAAGTTGCCAACTCACTGCTCCAAAATTCCAGGCTTTAGCTAATGTAATGTGTGTTTTTATTTTAGTTTATCATTATAGACAAGACTGTATTTACTCCTTGTTTACATTGGTGTAACAGATGTAAAATTAACCCCTCAGTTAACTGATTAACGAAGAGCAGCAGTGGTAGTCTGGTGTTTTCCATGTGCCTACCACACTTGTGGTTCTGAAGAGCTATCAACACAAGAACAAAGAAGCACAGTTCATAAGAGAAGTGTTCCATGCCCCTCTAAAGAAGAGGAAAGAAACACACATGAGGCAGGCGGTGCCGTCCCCATGCAGAGCAGCCCTGGCAGGGGCTGCACTTGGTCCTGCGGCTGAGGGAGCAGCTGGGGCGCAGTCACAGAGAACCCGCTACTGAAAGGAAAGTAATACATACATCACTTAAGGCATCTAGCTTAAAATATTAAAAAGGAGAACAGAACTATGGAAAGGGGCGGGGGTGTTTTAGAAAATTGCCTGTGGACTGTATTTTAATGTTCTGAAGTTGTTCCCTCAAGCAATTTTACACAATACCCAGGGTTTTTTTGAGTTTCTGAAGTAGTAATGATTCAATGGATGCAGAATCACAGAAAGCTCCCGAGCTCATCTTATGCTCCCCTCTGCTGCCTTGAAGTCCCGTTTCCAGCTAGTGTTTCAGAACTACAGAGCATGGCAAAGGGGCAAAAATCCCTCTGCAGTGCTAGCTGTTACCTTCTTTGAAAGGAATTCATTTTAAAACAGAGAAATTTGATGTATGTAATTGAAATAATTTTTCTTTTTCCTGAGAACTGGTAGATTATTAACCGAGAAGCTTGGTTTGATGCGACAATTACAGTAGTGAAATGCAGCACAGTCTTTTGTGTTCAGGATCAAGTTTTATTCCCCTCTCTTTTCCAGTATTTCTGTAGGTATGTCTTATGGGTTTTGATGTATAAAATAGCAGTTACTTGGAATGTCACAGATATCAAATAGAAATTTAAGTAGCAAGCCTCTCTCCCCCATTTAATATAAAGATAATGCTTCTTTAATCCTTTCCCAACAAATGGTCGATAGGAAAAATTTAGATAATGCCAAAATATAACTGAAATTTTAAAGAAAAAGCTGCACCTGGAAAATCTCATATTAATGCTTTTTTTTTTCTACAAAACTATTCTGAATGAATTAGAAATTACTGAAACATTGATGAAGGAAAGCCATGTTCTGCTGAAATTTCACCATAATCAGAATATTCCACTTGGAGATATTGCTTTTGCCCAAGCTTTTGATTAAAAGTTTCAAAACAGATGTCTTAAAAGGAAGCAGTCCAATGTATTAGAATTTTACCAGGATGAAATATCTATTTTTCAAACAGTTCTAGGTGGAAATGTACTTTTTATTCCTTCATTCCACCATTTTGGTTCCTGTGTCACATTAATGGTGATCATGGTGTTTCACTGGCTTTTACTTATCTGTCCTCTGTCAGCAATGAAAGCTGTATTTTTGGTCTGGAGAACAGACCTGATTCTATCATACTCCACCACATCATCTGAAATGCTCTTCAACAGAAAGACCGCAGTTTTAACAAATGAAAGCAAATCAAATTAAGCTAAATTTCTCAAGCATCACTTTGAATCTGTACCAAACTGCCTAAGTGTAAAGACAAAACCAACCAAGTTGTATCATGTATCTTAAAATCTTACACTTCTACTGTGAGGATAATGCCTGTGGGCTTCCCAGACACCAACAAAGGCAACACTAGTTACACCAGTTAAAAAGAAAACTCTGCTTTACTGCCAGAGAAGTGAGGTGGCAGTTACTGGGAAATTAGTCTGAATCCTTGAAATTCCCTGTCTGTCAGTGACATGTTGTACAACTTGTTAATTGGTAGGAAAGGAATAATGCTTAAAACACTTATTTCAGGCTGGACATGCAGAAGTGGTGGCCTCAAAGGAGGAGTTTCATTACTGTCTTGTTCTCTAAGATAACTGCTGTTTTCGTGCTTAGAGCTATATGTACTACTACGTGTGTGCTTATATTTTTAGGTTTCCGATGAATGTTGGCCTGTATTCAGTGGTGGAGGCATGTTTCATACTGTGTATCAGACAGGAGGATGAGGTGATACCCAAGCTGTATTTTCAACTCTTGAAATACACACAATGTGCACCCATGAGCAAATGACAAAGCAGAAAGTCCCTGTGGAAGACCACTGCAAATTCCTTTTAGTCTTTGTGAAACAGATGACAACAAGCTGCAGTAATGGCCTTGTCTTAAAAGCTTGGAATGCATTTGGGGAAACAAGAATTTACTTTTGAAACATGAAATACCTGTGAGTAAATGGGACCAGATCTTTCTTTGGGTACTGACCAAGTCAGGTGCTACCAAAGTTGAGAACTCAGGATCCAGATGCACCTTCCAGAAGCCTCAGCCACTCTTAGAGCCCTTCCCTGTGCTTCTTCCTTTATTTTTCTTTGCCGAGTAAGCCTCCCCTACTGAGCTGATGTCTGCTGCTTTATTGTGTGGTTGTCATTGTGGTGATAGATCCCAGCTCCACCACGACAGCTGCCTTGTGTCTGTCTGCTCTCCTTTGGCATCCAGAGCGCAGCGTGCTGACTGGCAGCACGATAAACGTGTGCTCTAAAACTGCATCAGCTCTGGGCTTATGTCTGAACACTTTGGTGCATTTCTCTTGCTCACACTCCATTTTTTAAATTACGATTTCTAATGAATTCTTTGAGTTTATCTAAGTTAACACTAAAGTTCTGTAGATCTATATTCTATATTGTGCACTGGTGATTAAGAATTCTTCACCATATGTGTGCAGGAACTGGGAGAAATAGATTTGCAGTGTGATTTTTTTGTTTGTTTGTTTGTTTTAGACAAGGCTTATCCCAACACTTTGTTTTCGCTGGTACTCCTGCTGTTGCCACTTCTATTGCTCAAGGAAATGCTTCTGCCTCAAAACCCCCTGCTTCCAAAGTCAATGCACAGACCATGAATATGGGACAAAGGTCACACTCTGCAGAAAACAAACGGTGGAGAGAAAAGGAAAAGTTACAGGCCCCAAAAAGGGTGGGACTTGGTGAAATTTAATGGCTTTTTACATGCTGGAGCTCATGTTGGACATTCTTATGGACTCCCTGGTCTTACAACTGTGGCTCTGGAGAGGCTAAAGCCAAGAGAAAAAAAAGAGCTCAAACAAGGTGACAGGAGAGAGATTTATTTTTGCATATATTTTTAGCTACTTAAAATTTTATTTTTTTATCAGTGACTTCTCAAGAAACAAAACATTTGCCACAAATAAATGATTTTTTTTTTGTACTGAGTATTTTGTAGTTGGCTTATGAAGGCCAAATGTTAAAGTCACTTGCCTAAATGTCGTAATTCTAGCTTGTTTTATGGGAAAATAAGGTGCTTAAATGAGTATGAAGAAGTAATGAATGCTAATAAGTGCCTGAAACTCACACTTTTTAACATTTAGCGACGCTGCAGCAACAGTTTAGGTTAAGCTGGTCTTATTTTTTTAATTATGACTTGCAAAAGCATTCTGTTAAGGTGTAAATTTTTGATCTTTAGTTTTTCATACTAAATTAAACAGTTTTAAAAGTTACATAAAATCAATTGATGCAATACAGCATTATTAAAACGTGAACAAATTACATTTTCCACTTCTAAATACTGATTTGACCTTTTGACTCTCCTTGCAAATGTGATCCAAACATCACTGTCACTAGAAGTATTTTGCTTCCTTATGGTGGGTATTTGGTTGGGTTCCTTTGCATGAATTAAATATTTGGACAAGAGCACACATGAATGTATTCTCTTGTAGCCTAGGGGAATGCAGTGATTTGGTTAAGAGGGACGTCCCCCAGTTCTCAGGTGATTTTTCCTGAGCCATACAGTCCTGTTGGCACACATGCACTCGTTCTACATAAGGTTTAATTACTCCATAGCACTTCCCATGGTTTTACCATGAAAGAGCTGAGACAGGCCTGGCCCACAAAACCCAATAATTGAGTAATTGGGATTTTCACTCAGAAGGTGAGAGATATGGATTGAAATCACTTCATTAAAAGGGAAGAGATCTTAGTGAGTGCTGTAACTATAATGCTGTTTGGGAAAAGGAGGACGCAACCATTTTTTGTAGTGACTTCCTAGATTCTGTAAGTTCCAAAGTCTTCCCCAGAATTTAATAGGAAGCCAAGGCTTTCAGTTTTCCACAAGGCATTGCAGTAGAAAACATACACCATGTTCCAGCAGGCGACACACAAAACTGTCAGAGCATTACTGCATCCTGAGTTCTGCAGATGGCAGCCTCAGTCCACTGACCATTCTATGTTTTCTTTATGTATTTAAATATATGTATGTGCTCTTCTGAATATCTTATAAAAACTAATCAATAAGTCTATATGATCCGAAAGAATATGTGAAAGGGCTGATTAGTGAGTAGCTGGACTAAATATGCAAATTACAAAGTTTTCTTCATGGTTTTATATCAGAAGATGTTTTAAAAACTTTATCAACGTCAATGTGTCAGCCTGTATTTCTCTGTGAAATCTTGAAACTGCTCTTTCATCTCTGTTGTAAACACATCAACAAGTATGTAGAATGTCTTGACTTTGAAATGCTGTCACCTGCTTTCTGTATCGTTGTCAGTAGTCAGCTTGTTATAAAAGTGTTCCATATCTAGCTCTGTTTCTTTTGGTAGTGTGTTGACATACTGCATTTTTCAACTGTGTTCCTTGCTGCCTCTCCCATTTTTATCAAAAATTCTGTGTGACAGAAGTTTTTCTCTTTCTTTGCAACATGTTGCTATCTCAGGTTCTCCACTGTCACCAAAGCAGTTGTGCTGCTTTGAGGATAAATTGAGTCTGTGTAAACCATCTTCAATGTTTTGTGCCAAAGTGCAGTGGGATTTTGAACTCAAATGTTTTTGTGATGGTGAGAAGTCCCCAAGCCTCAGTCATTGCCTTTATGTCCTACTTTGGAAGTTTTCCAGAACATGCTCAATCTAATTCAATGACTCTTCCTGATGTGCTCTGCAATGTGGAGCCCCCAGTTTGCTTGGAACAAACCCATCTGGTGATGTACAGTTTCTTAAATGTGAGTGCACTTGGGCTTTCTATTCTCCTCATGTAAATTGCTGGTTTGGTTTGGCTTTTGTTTTCAGAAGACAACATGTGAGGAACTGGTGCAATTTCCTCAAGTGTCCTAACTGAAATTTTCAAGTTTTGAATTATAATTGTTTCACAAGGATTTTCAGTCCAAAAATACAACACTGCTGAAGTTTACAGAGGTAAAAATTTGGTTAAATTGGAAAAAATATTCTGTTCAAATGCTTTCAAGACTTGTGCAACAGAATTGCGTAAATCTGAATGTGAAGGTAAGTGAACACAAAACTACTATGAAGTAATCGACATGATAGATACTTTAATATCAGATACTTGTATCATTCTCGTGTGTACTATAATGTCAACATCTTGTTGAATCTACAACAGTACAGTTCCCTCACACCTTTCGGAGACCCACATTATGCTAAATTCCTTAATCAATAAGGTCCAAGTGCTGCACAACACAAACATTTTCCTGGTATCTGATACAGAGTCAGGAGGGTTGGCTTATGTCCCTTTGATCAGCTGCAAGGATATATAGTTCTGCACCCATACTTCCTCCTGTTTATTATTTGCACTGCAGTAATATCCTAAAGCTCTACTTAGGACTAGACATTTTATGATGCAATCAGTAAATACTACTATACTCTCAAGCATCAAATTATTGAACTTAAAATCGTAAGGGTCAAAACAATGTTATTTATGATCATGAAAGTTAAAATAGATATGCGGAAAAAATACAAACTTTGAGGAATGTATGCTTTTTATTTCAATGCAAGGAGAATAAATTTCACTTCTGAAGAAAGATCACTGCATGAACTCTTTTCCCCTCTATCAGTACAGATAACACTCCTGATAACTAACATATCATGGAAATATCTTCTAGTTACGGTGTGTTTCAAAACCAGGTTGACATGAACCAGAGATCAAACAAAATCTGTATACACGGACCTACTTTGAAAAAGCTAAGGATCTGTAGGGTGTTTAGATCATATAGTCTGCAGAAATTTAATTGGCATATTGTTGCTGTTTAACTTAAAATGCACAGCATAGCTACAGTACAGAGTATTACTAGAAATAACTGACTAAGCAGGCTGTCATCCTAGGGACGACAGTTTAAAATTATCAGAATTACCTCTAGAATATATACATGTCTTAGCCCTGACTACATCAAGCCATTAACCATATTGGCTGGACCCTATTCACCTCACATGTGGATCACACTGCTTCTTTATCACAGTTTATGTGGCTGAGTTGCTTTATTCCACCTTGACATAAGCTAAGGGGGAAGCAAGAAAGGAAGTAAGATGAGCTGTTCTAGGTGTCTTTGGATGACCACCTAAAGAGGAATAACCCCATGCACCAGTACAGGTCAGGGGTTGACCTGCTGGAAAGCAGCTCTGCAGAGAAGGACCTGGGAGTGGTGGTGGACAACAAGTGAACAACGAGCCAGCAATGTGCCCTTGTGGCCAAGAAGGCAAATGGTGTCCTGGGGTGCACTAGGAAGAATGTGGCCAGCAGGTTGAGGGAGGTTATCTTTACTCTCTGCCCTGGTGAGGCCACATCTGGAGTACTAGGTTCAGTCCTGGGCTCCACAGGGCAAGATGGACAAGGAATTACTGGAGGGAGTCCAGCAGAGGACTGTGAAGATGATGATGAGCCCAGAGCACCCTTCTTGTGAGGAAAGGCTGATATAGCTGGGTCTGTTCAGCCTGGAGATGACTGATGAGAGATTTATGCTTATAAATATCTCAAGGGTGAGTGTCAAGAAGATGGGACCAGATTCTTTTCAGTGATGCATGACAGGATGAGGGGCAATGGGCATAGACTGAAACACAGGAGATTGTCTAAACACGAGAAGAAACTTCATTACTTTGAGGGTGCCAGAGCACTGGAACAGGCAGCCCAGAGAGGTGGTGGAATCTCCTTCTCTGGAGACATTCAAAACCCGCCTGGACACGTTCCTGTGCAATCTACTCTTGGTGAACCTGCTTTAGCAAGTGGGTTGGACTAGATGATCTCTAGAGGTCCCTTCCAACCCCAGCCATTCTTTGGTTTCAAAGAGGACGGTAGCTAAGATATTTGCCCTTTTGGTTTTTTTTTTTCCTGAGAAAATACAGTGGACACAAAATCAAGAAAATAAATACCCTTCAACAAGAATCAGACCTATAGATGTGAAGTGGCCATAGTGTCAAGCAAAGAATCAAGGTCTCTTTATGTCTCATCTGTTCCTCAAAACATTGTCTGTCAAAATAAAAAACATTTCAACGGACAAACTCTCTTGGTGAATAAAAATGCTTTATATTCTAAAAATTTGTCCTCTATGAGACCCATATTTTCAAAACTTGCAAATTTTCTTCTGCCCCTTAAATGTGGACAAATACCTCAGTCACACTAAGATTTCTGTATAAGCAGCATTTCCAAGATGAGAAACATCCCATTTCCTAAGAATTAAACTTGTTGACTTATTCTATGGGCCTATTCTTTCTATGATGTATTTTCTTGCTGGTTTAATGAGCAGGAGCAAGTTTGCAGGTTTTCACTTACAATCCTAGCTCAAAGTCAACCAGTTTGCTAGTTGTACTGAGGATTATTTGTAGAACTGAGGATCTGCAAAATGAACATTTTGGACATATAGTCAGTGATTTAGAGTGATACATGAAGACTACTGTGAGTATTTTTTTAATTTGCAGAACTGTACACAAAATTAAATTCATAAACAGTGCACATTACTTCAAAACATAGGCAGAAGAAGACTTTACTTTCTCCAGAGAACTAGTTTGATAAAATGATAAATAGGCTCACACTGTAATAAGAAAACATTACCACTTAATGGTCTGTTCCTGTACAATGCTCACCACAGAACTGGAACTATTAATAATGTTACTTTTGTTAGAATTGATTTTATTTTGTACAAATGAGAATATTATTCTAGGAAAAATCTGTAGATTTTGCAATGCGCTCATCTAATTAAAAGAAGAAATCTACAAATGTATTTCTTTTCAGTGGTTTCTGAATTGTTTTTCTCAATTATACAATTATAGTTTCCGATCCAAAGCAAGAAATTATGCTGACAGGAAATCTTGCCAAAGTGAATGAAGTATCAGAGGATCTGGAATCCAGATGTTAGCTATTGTATAAACATCATTGATTCATAATAATTTAGAGCAGAAAGCTAATAAGATAATTTTGTTGTAACTTATACTTCTGTTGAGATCTAACTTCAAAAGAATAGCTCTAGCTTAAAAAACATCCATTCTTTCCTTCCTTTAAAAAAGTACATTGTTGGAACAGACAAGATGAAAATAGCAGTTAGTTATTTTCCAAAACTGTGGCTGCAGATATAACTAGCAGGTTTGTCATTTATTCAAAAGCAGACTCCATGGACACTGTATCAGTGGGACATTCTTCATGTTTTGAGGGGAAGCAGCAGTGACTTACCTCTTAAGAGGTACACTCCAAAAGAGTAAATATCATCACAGTGTTCTCCTTTTCTTTCCTTCTGCATATGTCTCATTCTATCAGCTGAGCCTATGATTTAAATACACAAAAATTAAAACGTATCAGCTACGTGAACCGTAAAATCTATACTCAATAGTATATCTCCTTTGTCTACATGCAAAATTGCTAACGTCTCTAAATAATTATGACATAAAATAATGTGTTTGTACATGATGAGATTCTTTCAGGGTGGAGTTGTGAATGTGAAATGTGCTAGTTTTATTAATTTGAAGCAAGATGGTAGTCCTGTATATAATGAAAATGGTCCTTGATGGTTAGTTCATGCTTGAGGGGTTCAGTGGGAGGAGTTGCTCTCTTAAAAGAAAAAAATGTATGGGTAAGAAACTGGAAAAGGAAACAAAGGTAAAAAACTAAAAGAAACAACACATTCCCTACCTCATCATGAAAAAAAAAAATAGTGTTCTATACATTTAACTGTAGCCACACAAACCCCAAAGTAAGTTCAAGAGCTAAACTTTGCGGGGAAGCAGATGTTGGGGCAGGGCTGGAGCAGGAGCTGGCCGGGAGCTGCGCCCCAGGGGGACAGCGCCGGGTATCGGCTCCGGGAGACCCTCGGGCGGACACGCAGAGCGGCACTGCCGGGCCCAGCCGGGGCTGCGTTTAGCTCTCTTAAGACCCAATCTTGCAAACGCTTATGCACATGAGTAATTTCAGCTGCTGTGAATCAAGTTATTCACCTGTTCTAAGTTTTTGCAAGGGTGGTGCAACATCAGGCCCACATTTGTAAATGCGAGCCAGCCAGATAAAATAGAAGAAACTCTCTTTTTCCTCATCTAAGCAACTGTGTTTTTGCTGTTTTTTTATTTCCCGATTTTGACTAGAAAAGCTTACATCTGCAAATATTTTTTTAATTATTGCATCTCACAATTTCTTTAATAAATGAACTACCGCAACCACCTCAAGCGTATGGTAAAAATGATACGGTTCAGCAGTTGCCTGTAATTTCAAGCCCTTCTAATACTTCATAGTGATTTCTGTTACAAGGTAGGGCACTTTTTAGAGACCAATGGTGTTGTCACATCTCTGAAATTGTGGATAAGCCAAACAAAGGAAACTGAGATTATACAGTGATGATTGTCAGCCCACTTATGCCTTGATACTTTTCTGCATTTTATTTGTTTGTAGCTGATTTGTTCCATTTGTAAGTCATGGAGAAAATGGAATCATCCAACAGCTTTGCATTTCCTAAGTATGTGTATTATTCTGTTATCATATGGATCACTGACCAATGTCTGGTGTTTGTGATTTTCTAGTTGCATTGGTACAGAACATGCAGGTTTGTGACTTAGTATGTGATCTCCATGAGCTGGAAAGACTCAAAACATATGGCAGATCAGATGTTAGGCTTGGGGAAAATCAAAAATTAAACTGTCTCAGAGCAGTTGAGAGACTGCTTTGCTATATATTTTATGTGATTTGTGTGTGTCTTGAGGGAGATGTCACCTAGGGAAGGGAATCGAAGAAAAAATAGCTTTAAAAAATGAACTGTTTGTATTATGGCTTTAAACTTTAAAGTCTGGTCAGCTAAAAGCAGATGTTGTGAACTAAGATGGAAACTTGCCTGAGGCCAGAATCGAAGCAGGGATTCTCTAATAGTAAAAAGGAAAAAATGCTTTCTGGTTTCAGAATTTATTACAAGCACAAAATGAATGCTTATTGTACGCTTTTAAGCACAAACATTTTCCCACTTCTGTTCAAATTACTGAAAAATATTGGTGGCTTCAGAAATTTAATTTCAGACAATGGGTTTATTAGCAACCCAAACTGTATTCTGAGCTCTCTATCACAAAATCTTTTGTTATTCTGTTCTGGCCAAGATCCTGTCATGTTGGAAGGAGCAATGAAGTGCCTCTTACCCTTGGCTGTCTGCCCAGTAATTAGATGGGGAGGTGGATTAAAGTATCTAAACATGTGGTGTAAATTTTGGAATACTGTAATACGACACAGTTCTGATGCGAGCCTTTTTAAGCTAACAATAATAAAGACTTCATATACAGATAACTGTAAAATTGATCATAACTATTGCTGCATGCTTTCAATTGACCTGGGCTTGCACAGTCTGAGAGAATATACTTACGTTACGTAAACATAATATCTAAGAATTTGGAATGGAAAGTTAAAAATTAATCAATATTTTCAAGAAAGCAAAACAAAAAAGTTGATTAAATAAAAATTATTTATGTTAAAATCAATCAATATTTGAGAAAATATTCTGTCTCCTTTTCATCTATTTATGTATGAGGAAATACATATTTACAGTAGCTGCCTCTATAGTATTTGTTCAATGGCATGAAGCTTTGAACAAGCTCAAAAGTTAGTCTGAGACAGTTCTGCAGTTTATTTTCAACTTACTTTCAAAAGCCATGCTCTAATGGCAAGTCCAGAATTATAATTTGTAGTATTTCTGGGGCGGGGGGGTGCAACCTACTTCTACAAATACTTTACATTATATTGTTTCCATTTATATAAGCTGCTGGAGGCAGCTTTGTTGCTCTAGTTCAGTAGCAGCAGGATGACAAAGAATATAGTAATGATTTTCAAAAATCCACTAGAAAATGTTTTAAAGATATTTTCAGCATATTTAATTAATCCTGTAGGAATACTTTGGATGGCAGTCATAGGGTGTGAGAATTGGCTGCCTTTTCGGACTTATTCCAGGGTGAAAAGTAAGGGTTTTACAACAGATAATACCCGAGAAATCCATGTTTGGACATGCCCTAAATCTGGCACGAGTGGAATCCCTCCACATACTTTTTTTTACCGTTTAAAGGAGAATTTAGCCCGTTCCTTTTCCCTTATTTTCAGGATGTGTGAGGGTAGGTGGTCTGTCCGGTGTCAGAGCCGCGCCTCCGGGCAGAGGCGGCGCTGCAGGAGCGGGCCTCATGCCGCCATTTCGCGCCTGCGGGCGCCCGCAGACCCCGCCGCGGCGAAGGAGATCCGGACCGGCCGCTCCGCACACTCCGGAGGGCGGCCCGTCCCTGGGCCGGCGCTGGGGAGAGCAGCGGGCGGTAATCGCCGCTGGCCGCGGGCTGGGTTGGCCCGGCCGAGGGGCACCGGCCGCCCCGCGCTACCGGGCGCTCCCGCACCGCCTTGGCCCCTTTGGTGCCGCCATTTTGCGCCGCGGTGGCGGGAGGCGCCGCTGGTGAGGTGGGAGCGACTCTGTCAGGTTCTCCGTCCTCAGCCGAGGGCCGGGCTGTGAGGGAGCCTCAGGGGCTCGCTGGGAGGTGGGGATGCCCTCAGACCCTTCAGGACACCCTCTCCACAGCTGGCAGTGAGCAGCTGCAGTTCGCTTTGGCCCCGTGTATAGAGCACTAAGGTGAGGTACGATAGTCTGAGGTAAAGATTGGGTTTTAGGAGGGACATGAAAAGCAAAGGGGCTTCAAAACTGAGCAGACCACTTTGTGGCATGTAGAGTTTGGAGTAAGTCTCTAGTAAACTGTTTCTGAAAGCAGATACATGAGAGGTCTTTGCTTACAAGAGCTGGCAAATGTTCATTTTAGGTGTGAGTCAATGGTCTGTCCTGTGGCTGCAAACACCTACTCACGTCCCTCATTCTGCCATCTCGAATGCATTTTCCCTGTGCCAGCAAACAGCATTGAGAGTATGGAAAAGACCCTTTGATTCATACCCATCTTTCTTGGAGATGTGTTTTGCCCTCTTCTTTCCCTCCTCCCCCCCCCCCCCCCCCCCTTTTTTTTTAAATCTTCTTTAAAAGCATGAGAGAATTTTTGCCATTTCTTGGCAGGGGATTTTGAGAGGCCTGTCCCAGCTGACAGCCAGCGAGCTGGTGGATTAATGCAGAACAGCATAAAGGAGTGTTGTGCCAGGGGTTTCCAGTGTCTTAGAGTGACCATGACATCTGCTGTCATTTTTATTTACATTATCAAGCAATTGGAATTAATGGAGCCAGTCAAAGAATAAATGACGTATAGAGAGTGGGGATCTGAAGGGCCTGGAACATTAAATATTGTGTATAACAAAGACTGCTCAGGGGTGAGAATCATAAATCCAAATTATTTAAATGAAAGTTGCATAATCATAGATTGTTGATTCCTCACCTGAGGTATGAAAGCCATTTCATATTGGTGTGCAGTGTTCGAAACTTCTTGGAGCTGGTAGAGTGGTGGTTATTCAGCTGGGATAAGCATTTAATGCAGATAATTACTACTTGAATAGCAACAACTTGATAGTAATCCTGGCAGATGCTTCTGCTGCCACTACTGACGCCCAAGCCTGAGAACTGCTTTAGATTACTGACATTAAAAGCATGTAAAAGCATAGTGGCAAAATTAACTAGCTCTGTTAGATTTATTAGTGTGATTTCTAAATTCTAGATTCATTAGTGTGAAGGAAAAAGTGGCAATGGCATGGGGGGCATGAGGACAGAAATTGTCAGAGGCGGTGCTGCAGACTTTCTGTGAAAAGGAGTGCAAAAGGGGCATTGACAGATTTCTTGTTTGAAGTTCTAAAACCTGTCTTCCCTGTGTTCACAGGCAGTTTTGATTACATGTTCTGTATTCTGCCAGTATTGTGAAATGTTTTCTGTTTTAAATTTGAAACATTTCTCTGGAATATTTGAAGTTTTACAGCTTCTGGGGAATAAAAATATTTTTAAAATTTTTGATTCACAGATGACAGCATACAGTAATTAAGTAAACTTGAATCCTATTTGCAAAGCACTCTAAGAGATTTTTTTCATGTGTTACTAATGAGATGCTGAAGTACAAAAGAAGTGTCACCTTTGGCTTATCTCTGTAGGTAAAGAAGATAGCTTTGCTTTGTTATTTTATCACCAAATTTGGCCTTTCTTGAGTTTTATAAACTCTGAAGTTGATTTGGTATTTTACCATTTGTTTCAGTGAATCTAAGATTTTTGACTTCTAAAATCTTTTCTCTGGTATTTTTTTTAGTCAGCTCTTTGCTGTTTAAAATTGTCCTTAAGCAAAATTAAGAGCTGTGAAACTTCTCAACAAAAAAAAAACATAAAGAAAACATGTCTAAAACGTGGAGTTGGTACAATATAGAAAACATTTAAATTAACCAGGGTATTCTTAAAACTGATCTATATGTTAAATAATTTAGAAATAATCTCTGGTCCTGATGTTTCAGAACAAGCCTGTTAACAACATTAAGAAGGTGGGCCCATACTCTAGTTATCCAGGTGAGCAATTTCCATATAGGTTAAAAAGCAAATCTGAATTGCTTGTAAATTAAAGTAATTGTTGGGGGGTTTTAGACAATAGAATAATTTTATTTTGTAAAATTTGACAGAATCAGATCTTAAGACAGATTGTATTCCTCCATCAGAACAGAAACAATCTGAGAAAAAAATATATAGTCTGCAGTTGTATAAAATAATCTTAGCATTATTCTTAGAAATTAGATAATTTAGCATAAAGTTTATCTGGATCTTCACTGTTGCCGACTTTTTTCCTCCTGACATGTCAGAGTAATGTAAAGATTGTTTAAAGGGATTTTTTTGGTCATAAGTAATAAGAACCATATTTTCTCGGGAGAGGGATTCTCTTTTATTCTCTTTTTGAAGAAGAATGAAGGATGCAGGCAAGAGGTCTAAAAGAAATAAAAAGTAGAAATTAAGTATTGGCACTTGTAGCTAATAAACTTTCTATTGCTCATACAGGTTAAATTTGGGTAAGTCCGGTTTCACAGTTCCTTGTGCTGCCTTTTACAGATTAAGAGACTTCACATTTGATCTAAAAATGTTCAACTCCGCAGACATGGTCTTTTCATTGGATAATTTATTTTATGAAAGACCAGATACAAGACAAAGGTAAATATTTATTTTTAAATATATATAATTGGTTTCCAGGATTTTCCACACTCTGAATTCCACCTAGCAGATTTTTTTTTTTTGTAACTCACTTTTCTGTATGTCTATAGAAATATGGGACTAGAATTTTCCAGGTTCATAACCCATAGTTTGTAATGTTTCTCCAAGCATACTGAGTTTTGAATGATGCAGGTATATCTTAGGGCTGTAAGAAACGGGTTAGCAGAAATTTTGCCTCTTAAATTTTCTGTGTTTAAAAAATCACATGAATTAAATAATATTTTTAGCAGAAGAAACAGTAGGTTATTTAGATGTTGTGGAAGATGCTTAAACAATGCTTTTGCCTTACATTTGTGTGTTAAAAATAGGTACCCGGAAAATAAAGAGCCGAAGATTTGCTGGCTTGCACCTGCTCCAGCTATTGCTGAAATTCCAGCTGCAGATGAGTTACAGAGGGAACTGGAAAAAAATGCAGCCAGCACTCATATGGGTAAAATAGAATAGAATCACAGGGTCATTTAGTCTGGAAAACACCTTTAAGATCATTAAGTCCAACTGTAAACCTAACACTGCCAAGTCCCACTAAATCATAGTGTCTGACACTTATTTTGAATGGCTTAATAAATAATTAGCTTGACAATTCCTTCTCTCTCTTTTAATGCTGTGAAATTTGAAATATTCTAGGTAAGCAAATATAGACAAAGAATATATTTTAGTTGAGAGTGATGGTCTTACATATGTTTGGGGTATTGGTGGTCCTCTGGGCGTACACAGGCTACAAGTTTACTTTGCAAAAGTGGGCAAGGTAAGAACTATGATCAGAATTACAGCTACTCCACATTTTTTCATGAAGTACCATAACATGGTGGGAAGCAGCTGTAAGAGCATCATGCAGCACATTGGTCGCATGAGCTGTCTCCCACCTAAGGAACAGAGAATTTATATGAAACTAACTTTCATCCCTTTTGGTGCTTTTTTCAAATTGCTGTTCAAGTAGCCAAATTTGAATCTGGCTGTTAACTGCTGCGAAGTGGAGTATTCCTTCCATCTAGACATTCAGGATCACCTTAAGAAAATTTATTCTAAAGAATTTGGTTACTTTGTCAACTAGATTTGTGAATTTCTTAGTTGCTGTGTTGATTTATTATACTCTCTATTTAGGCATTATATTGTTAAGACAAAAGGGGTTTTTATACTTTATCCAAGAGCAATTCAATGCTGAAACACTCATTCAAATAAGCTGCCTGGTGTTTGTAAAATTAGAACCGTTGAGGTTATGTCACAAACAGGCCATTGTAATTTTAAGTTTCTAGATGGATAACACTGAAATGAATAGTCTGCAGAATAGACCTCTTTCATAATCTTGTTATATTCAGTTGCTTATTTCTGCTTTTGCCTTCCTTTTGCTGACAGCAATGCTGGTATGGTCAGACAGATCAGGTTACCAATCCTTCTGAGAACTAACCCTGCAAAATGTGATAATTAACCAAGATGACTATGAAACCAGCCTGTCACTGACATCATTACAAATTTTGACTGTTGAGATTGCAGGGTTGATCTCACAGCTGTTTGTAGTAGGAACTTCAAGCTTGGTCATCGTGTAATGTTTTTAAAAATACGGTCTTTATTGTGAGACAAGGTGAAGAGTTTCCATCTTACAAACTACTTTGTAGTTCTGAGGAATAGTTTTGCTCCATTACTTTTGTGTGGAAAGCATAGAAAGTGACCCTATTTTTATAACCTTTTAATTGATTAATTTAATGCTTCATCAGCATAAGTCATAAAATATGCACTAAAGTTCTTGTAATAAGTTAGAAGTATCACTTCATGTAATTGATGTGGAAGATATTAAATAAAACGACTATGAATAGGAATATGAATATTTATTGTTTTGTAGGAGGGAGAAAGCACCAGAAGTTTATACAACAATGTAAGAGTAACACTGAGGAAGTAAATGATAAATTGCCAGGCCCTCTTCATTTTGGAATAGCTTCTGAAAAAGAAGTGCTCCAGTTAAGCACAGGAGAAAGAGAGAAGATTAGTTTTCCTCATGAAAGTCTGAAAATGGTTTCATTGTTTCTCTCTTCTGACCAAGAAAAATCTAAAATAGGAACAGGGGTTTCTCATCAACCTGGTGCAAATTTTTCACAAAATAAACTATTAAGTAATTTTCCGGAAAACAGTGATGATGAGAGTGCCCATTCAACATTCAGAAAAAGGTACGTGTCTAGTAAATTCTGATTGTTTATCAACTCTCAGAATCATATTATTTTGGATACATTTGTTAAAGTGCAGAGTTTTGGATCATTCAATTGAAGGTACTTTACCAGCGCTCCAGACACAAATTCTTTTCAGTATAAGAAAAAATATGGGGTTTTTGGCAATATTTTAGTACTGTAATTAAATATGTCCTGAACTCAGCCTCTGAGAACAGTAAGGAATAATGTTGCTTTAATTTTAAATAAATTGTTAAATAAGAAAGGGGTTTCAAAATACTATTTTGAGTTCTTTATCCACATGGTAATGAGCAAGAAGGCCAAGATCACTTGCTTTTCAGAGCTGAGGTCAGCCAGCCAGGAATACCTGGAGCAGTTCTCAACATTATTTCAGTGCGGCCTGGAAGGAGAGGTTTACAGATAGACTCCTCTTCTATGCCCAGCTCTTCTCATTCCTCAGAACTTGTATGGTTCTATTGTTTTTAATTATGCAGAGAATGACAGGCTGCTATTGGAAACCAGAGCCCATCTGGACAGGCAGTTTATTCTTTCAGGTTCTTTCTGGAAAGAAAGTAAAGTTGAAATGTATCTTGAAAGTAGTCTTCAGGTAGAAAAGTGTCAGATGAAGTTGAATGCAAAATTTTCTGATGATTGTGTCTTGCTAGTTCTGCTTCTAATACAAACATACATATATTTCAAGTATTATAGAAACTGTGTAACATTTCAACAAATTAATTAAAATCTTGGATCTTTTGCAGCCTATTTAAAGCATCTCGTTATACGCACAAAAATACAGAATTTAAAGATAGGTCTGTGGAGGTCAAAGAAATTGATACTTACTTAAATACAAGTGAAAACATGAAAATAGTGAGAAAAGAAGATTTATGGAGAAATAATCATAATTCTCCGGTAACTAAAGCCTCAGATTTTACTCTTCATAGGGTAAATGATGGGAACATTGCATTTAAAAATGGAATTAAAATGGAATCATTTTCTAATGCTTCAGAGATTCTGGATATAACAGGTAATTATTGTTGCTCTCTTTCAAGAATACTAGTCAACCGTCTATCTTTGGTATATAATAATAATGTATATGCGTAGTCTGAAGTAGAGTGAAGAACATTTTCCCACCGGCTCGAGGTGATACGTTGCAATTCTATGGAACTTAATTGCATTGCTGTTTATGAGCTGTGTAAACAATTTATAAAGAAAGACATATTTGCAAAAGGGCCAAGTCATGTAAACCTTTTCAAAAGTTTCACTTTGGATCAGTTCCCTAAACAATTTGAAAAAGAGCAGCCTTGTCCCTTAATGTGATAGATAGTCTCATCTTCATTTGAAATCAGAAACTGAAAAGGGAATGTTTATTTGTGATGTGGCTCATACTTGCATCTTTGTAGAAATAGATTTTTAAATAGGAAAAATCTGGAAAATTTAGAAAAGTGCTGAAAAATTGATGAAATTACAAACACAAAAATAATTTATAAAACAAGTATTTTATATGGGGGTTTTTTTGTTTTGTTTTTTAATACATGTGGCTTATTCCTAGGTTTTAAGCTTTTTGTGGCAGGGACTCATTACATCTGTGGAGTGTACAATACGTTGTGTACCTGGCTAACTGCTGCAGAAATGCAGAATAGAAAAATAGTTGTAGCAGAAAATTGTAGGGCAGAGCTGTGGCTTAGAATGAGATTTGGAGACTGGTCAGGAATGGAATTCTAATTGCCTTCTGAGCAACAGTGCCCAGATTTGTGGATGAGGGGAGAGCAGTGGACATTGTTGGTTTTTTTTACTTTAGCAAGGCTTTTAATCAAATGATAGAATGGCTGAGAAACACTATCTTCCATGACATGCTTATATCCAAGTTAGGATATCAGAAATAGATGGACAACTGCATGAGTAAAAAAAATGATTGGATAGTCAAGCTCAGAGGGTGGTGGTTAATGGGTCACACTCTGCCCACATGCCCACCACAGGTGGAGTACTGCAGGGATCTGTCCCGGAGGAGGGGGCTGCTAGGGATCTAATGAAATTCAGCAGGAATGAATGCAAAGTCCTGCCCTGGGGAAGGAGGAGAACCCCTGGGGTTCCCCTGGGATGGACTGATGAGGGGGCAGCTCTGCAGAAAAGTTCCTGGGTGCTGACAAACAGTTCACCGAATGTGAATAATGAAGGCCCACAGCATCCTAGGCTTTGTTAACAGGAACGAAGCCAGGAAGTTCAGGAAAATTATCATCTCCGCCTTCTTGGCACTTTTGAGACCACATCTACATACTGCACCAGGTTTTGAGCCTCTGGTACACGCAAGACATCCTTAAACTGGAGTGAGTTCAGCAAAGATGGTCCACCAAGATGGTCTTTTCAAATGATGAGCTGGTGACCTCCCTGTCAGCTCCTTCTGTATCACCTGGACCTTCTTGTAGCCTTGCAGCTCCTTACAAAACACATAGCTTGGGGTCAGAAAGATATTTTCATGTTTATTGGTTGCAAATAAACCTGGTTTTATAGATTTACTACTTTTATTTGTTTAGGAACTACAGGAAGAAAATTGGAAAATTTGAGGGCTGTTACAGAAATACGTATCCTTGTATTTGCTGTATCTGGTTTGATGATTTTATTACAATGTTTTTACATTTACAAAATCATAGTGTTTAATTTGTAGCCATAAGAACTCATGCACTACACCATAATAGTTATGATTTGTAACACTGTGCTGGGAATCAAATGATGAATAGGTATTTACCTTTTGGACTTCTAAAGCTAGAATGAAAATAAGACAACTTACAGATCATTCATTACTAAGCAAATTTATTCTTATTTCAAACATTCAAATTTTATCCTCAAAACTGTTTATTTTTAAAATGTAAAATTTTTAGTTTGCATAACATGTATTTCAGGCCAGATTTTATATGCAAAGACACATATACACATATATCCCTATTCACTTTATATAAAGAAAAAGTGAGTTAGTATTTAGGCATGTTAAGAAAACTGAATCTTACTTTTTGTCTCAATTTATCAGGAGAAAATAAATTTAACATATCCCTTATAGATCTGTGTTTATGTTGTAGTGTTCAAACAATATATTTCGATTCTTTAAGCAGATTTTGCAATCATTTTCTTTCTTCTTGTCCCTGCCTTGAACCCATAACATAATTAACCATCCATCTATATCTGTCAAACCTTTTATTTGCCTGTTTTAACACTCTTTTTCCCAATATTTTATTTTAAATAACCTGTCAGATGTTAGGTTAAATAACAGGAAGAGGAAATGTCTAAATTTAGGCAAGTAAAATTCATGTGAATAGCTTTCAGGAGTGTCATAATTTCCAAAAGGAATAAGGACTTAGTTGTTCTGAGGCCTCAGCAGTTCATTGTTCCTGTTCCTGTTGGTGTTACGTCTGACCGCGTGTGCACCCTGATTGCACGGTTACCATCACTCTGCTTGAGTGGCTTCAATGAAGTCCAGACAAGGGTCAACTCACTCATTTGGATATATAATGTAACAATACTCTACTATTACTCATATTTTAGATTAGAATGTAGTTGTCTGAAGAATACACAATATTGGCAATTGAAAATATCTTTATTGTCAGCACTAAGAGATCGTAGGTGAATTTCTTTGCTGCTGTTAATGACTAAATATGCAATATTGTGCTAATGTGCGTTGTATTACAAGTATAAAGTGACTTGTATAAAGTGTCTGTTGACACTTTAGATATGCTGACAGCAGTGCTCTGCTTGCTCTTCTATTTAGTTTGCAGTGTAGAATAAAGGTTTTGTCCTTTGCAGTTTCACGTTCCATAATTTTATGTCATTCCATGGAGCCTGCGCCAGGGAGGAGGTTCTTGGTTATTGGTAATAATACTGGGACCTCTCAAACAGGTAGTGGGTTTTTTGGTGAAGAAGATACAGCATACCAAGAATCTAAATAAAGCTACTGAATAGTTTAATAGGTTACTTTTTGATAATTTTTTTACAAGCCTGTATCAGAGTAAGATTGTGTGTTTTAAGCTTGCATACAAATTACAAGAAAGAGGTGCATTTACAGTTCTAAAGTAAATTTTATAATTTTCACTTGATTGTTTTCATTTCCTTAACGCTGTCAAGCAACCCAATTTAGAAGTATTTTTAAGGAGTTCCCGTATTTTAACTATGCACAGTCTAAAGCTTTGGATGATGTAAGTATGAAACGTTAGTTGCAGCTGCAAGGAGTACTTTGTAGATAAATTTAAATGGTACTTTGATATTCAGAACTGAAAAGGGTTTAGAAAACTGTAGTATATCTAGATCCTCTTCCTGGAATAGTTGAGCGGAGTTGTACTTAGCTGGGAGAAGACACCAGAACTTATTTTTAAAATGTTTTCTCAGTTTTAAATACGTTTGTGTGAAGATGTGAATTGCATGAGTATTTATGGCTACAGATTGGTAATACTTTTTAGTGATTTTCAGAGGGAGATTAAAAAAAAAGCAGAACTTTGGAGAAGGTTGTCCTTTTGGAGAAGTGATGTTTGGCTGTGCCCTTTTTATCAGCTATGCTCTTTCTTTAAACCTCAAAACTTATTTTGAATGCAACCAATTCAAGAAAGATTTTATTATAGATATTTCAGAGAGGAGGTACAGGTTCCATCAGAGTCTTCAACACAGCATTTGAGATTTTTATTCAACTCTAGGGGAAATGCCAGTGTCATTCACAAACACTTCTAAACATGTTTTTAAAGCTACTTTGGATGTTGCAGATGTTCTTTTTTAAATTTCTTAGCCACTAAGTAAAGTTTTATTAAGAAAAAAAATTTAAGAATGGTACAATTTCTCTGATTCACAGTTAATTTTACAACAGATTATATCGCAAAAATCAGGGAAAATTTTGTATTCATACAGCATTCATATTTCATTGATTTTTGTGAGCACTGGAAAACTGGTAATGGTAGATGAAGAACACAGGTAATTCCTGCAGCTGTTCAGCAGGTACTGCCAGTGTCAGTCATTGCAACAGTTCTTTATAAATCAAGTACTAGGTGATTCCCATTCATCCTTGTGAGCTCCTAACAGTCATAGAATAGTTTTAGAACATGAACAGCTAGCCAGAAAGGACACAAGAATGAGAATAATATAATCCATCAGGAGTTGGGAGGGAAAGAGGGAAACGAAGGTGCACGGAGTGTGCTGCGTGTAGGGAGTATAGGTGAGTGACACTGCGGAGGAGGAAGGAGGAGGGCAGAGTCAACCTGGCCAGAGAAGCATGATGGAACCCAAGATGGGCATACCTGGCTTCTGAGATAAAGGAGAAGGGAATGTCAGGGAAGGGAGGGAGGAAGGAAGCACAGTCATGCAAAACCTACTTTTGTCATTATTGAAAACTTAACATTATTCTGTTAAAATGATGTATTCAACAATGTTGGAATTTTGAATGTAGATTGAATTACAGAAGGAAAACAAATTGCACTTTGAATTTCAGCCTGTCATGTTTGTGATGAGCCTATGTTTGATTGCAGTTGGACATTGGCAGTGATTCTGTATTAATGTCATCTAAGGCTAGATACTGGGGTTTTTGTTTGTCAAAGAACTGTGAACTTCATTACACAATAACCTTAGATGAACAGTGTCTCATTTACATTTCTGTGGCAGGTGTGTAGCAGAAGATGTTATTTCTTTTGCTGTGACTTAAATTTCATCTCTAATACAAAATCTTTTAGAGGAGTACATATATTAGTGTAATAATAATTTCCTTGTGTCATTTTCCCATAGCAGTCCTTTTGAAATGTATGAACTATGTACAATGTGTCTCTGTGTTGTATTTACTACTTTGGAATTCTTTCCTAGCTTCTTTATACAGACAGGAATTTTGTGATTTGTGCTCCAACTGGCTCTGGAAAAACTGTAATGTTTGAGCTAGCTATTACCAGATTACTCATGGAAGCCCCACTGCCTTGGATAAGTATTAAAGTTGTTTACAGTAAGTATTATGCAGCTTTAAATGTTTTGGTGACAGCAGTAGAAAATGTCATTCTGTAAATATGGAACTCTGGAGCAATTGCTTTAATAATATTGAAATTAAATATGTTAAGAAATTGTGACCTACCTCATTCTTTAAGAAGTAATTTCTTTTAGGGTTTTTTTATTTGTGGTGCTGTTTTAGCTATTATTAGTATTTAACAGCACTGTGTAATTGTAGTGTTCAACATTGCCTATACAAATAAAAATTTAAAAAAATCTCAAAGTGTTTGTCCTCTAAGAACACAAGATGTACATGGAAGGGGGAGGGAAGCGGAAGCAAAGAAAACTCAAACAAAATCTCAGTGGCAGAGCCAGAAATCATGCACTATCTTTTGTATGCCTTTCTGTTGCTCTGAGGATCAAATTTTCCAATATTCACTTGCCTGGCATGTTCTTGTGCTAACTGTTGCTTTCTGTCTACTGGTTTAGAGGGAAAAGAGCTATGATTTAAATTAGTTTAATGGATCTTTATAGGAACTAATGGGAATACTTCAAGATGGTCACAGCTATTATACTTTCTTTTTTTCTTTCCCTCCTGTAGAATTGAGTTCATATCATGTAAATCAGATTAAATTGGTGGCTTCGTCCAAGTTTTAATTAATTCATACAGTGATATATTTGTCAGTCTTGCTATTAATGGTTAATCTTTATATTTACACAAGTTTCAGCCTATTTGTTTTCTTTTTATTCCAGTGTGTACTAATCCTTACAATAACGCTAGTGTTGGTTTAGTTTACTGTGTAACGTAAACAGATCTTGGTTATGAACAGGCATGTCAGCAGACTGAAGTGGAGCATTTCAGTATGCTGTAGCATTTTTGATTGCCATGGTAGAATTGATGCAGTTTGGCTGGTTGGAACTTTCAGTAGGGAAGCAGTTACCTGCTGGTGGAATTCGGTCTGCTGACATTTACAGGTTCGACAACGATGGAGAAGGAGACATCAGTTTTCCAAATGTTGGAAGAGAGATGTTAATCAGCTTTAAGACATGCTTAGGAATGGTGACTGAAGCTCCAGGAGCAATCACTAGCTTCTTTCATTCCTGCATAGTGAAATATTCTTACTTTTGCAATTTTGTGAATTACTTGCTGGCAGGTCAATCGGTTTTCTAGAGCTGGTGATTCCACTGATATTATAGACTACTGATACATGTACAAGATTTTACAACTCTTTCTGAAACAGAGGTGATGTTTTCAGATCATGTGTACACCACTTTTTGTTTCACTTAAATCACTGCATTTCCCACATAGATCACCCATCCAATAGAAACTTACATGTGTTGCTAGTATCAGTCCTTGTAGAGAATTACTTCTGATTTCTAGAAATCAACCCCCATCTGCAAAAGTATAGTATGTATCCTCCGGATATTCATGAGGACCATCATCAGAACTGCTACCTGCCGTGTTAGCTGCTCAGTATGATCATGACTAAACTTAATTGTAAATTTGGTTTAGATCGATTTGGGGTTCTTCTGGTATTGTCTCTCTTGCTTGTGGATGGTTTCTCATTTTTAACTCCTTTTCTCTCTGAATACAGAGTGCTCAAATCATTCTCAACTGGAAAAAGGTTGGTATTTGTAAGATCTGCCATTAGAAAAAGTGTGATTCCTGTGGTTTCTTCTGTCTATGAGAAAAAAAATTTGATAGCTGAATGATTGTTTCCATGTGGGACTGAGGGAAAAATCATGATTAAGAGAGGGCATAAATAACCTTAATTGAAGGTTCCTGTTTGTGATAGTGAAAAACTGAAGCCCAAAGCTGAACATTGATCCATACACATGGCACAGGATAATAGGATACTAACACCAATTACAAATTTTATGTTTCTGGGAGCAAAGATGAAAATTAGGGAAATTAAATTAAAGAAGGCATCTTAAACATTTATGCAATTAGCATCTTTAGCAATACAGTTGAAGATTTGGGTTTCCTGATATAATTGATTATTTTGTGTTATTTTTAGTGGCACCAATAAAAGCTCTATGCAGTCAGCGTTTCGATGATTGGAAAGAAAAATTTGGACCTATAGGACTCAGCTGCAAGGAGCTGACAGGAGATACAGTGATGGATGATTTATTTGAAATACATCATGCTGATATTATTATTACTACACCTGTAGGTTTCAGTCCCAATTCTTACAAAACCTAGAATAAGCAGACATTAGTAGTCTACTAATTTTGTGCTACTAGAACTGCTCCTTTTTTTGTGGTAATAAGTAGTAATTTTATGATCATTAGGCTTCCCTGCATACTGCTGTGCGTACTGTTAGTTCATATAAACAACAGTTAGTAATATAATCATGCCAGATGACACATAAATGGCATTAGCTTGAATTATTTTAACTGATTTTAGTTAAAGAGTTGTTAGGCATGTCTGCCCATACTGTGTTCTGGCATGTGTTGGCCTTTGAAACATCTTTCAATTTCTGTTGTTTTGTTGCGTTGTGTTTTTTTTCTCCTAGGAAAAATGGGATAGCATGACTAGGAGGTGGAGGGACAACTCTATAGTCCAGCTTGTACGACTGTTTCTCATTGATGAAGTAAGAAAATTAAGTTTTTATATGTTTTGTTCTTGAAGATAAAAGAAAACTTAGAAAATATAATATTTATTTAATACATATAGATTGGAGAAATATTTAGCAAATCTTTAAAAATTCCTAATAGGTACATGTTATAAAGGATGAAGGCCGTGGTGCAACTTTAGAAGTTGTAGTTAGTCGGATGAAGACTGTTCAGTCTTCTCTTTGGCGTCTTTTAGAGAATCATGACACCGTTCCTCCCTTGAGATTTGTAGCTGTTTCTGCAACAATCCCAAACGCTGAAGATGTAAGATTTACATTTTAACTCTATTTTAATTAATGTAGTTGTATTTTATAAAATTTACTTGGAATTATAAATGCGGATTGATAACAAAGTTGTCATTTTGAAGCTGTCAACCTAAGCCAGCTGTCAGGTTGATGTTTATGTAGCAAATTACCTACAACCATATGAAAGTATTGGCCAAGGATGGACATGCTTCAGTTTTAGATTGCTGTTTGTGATTTTTGTCTCAGTACAAATCAGAACAGACTTGAAATTTCAGTCTGAATTACATTGGTCCTGTAGAAAGCAGAACTTCACATGTGATTTTAATGATAAAAGCAATGTCAGATGTGTTAATAGTTTACATGTGACAAAAGCTAAGTTAATCATTGTGTGATGCAGTTAGAGAGTGATTAAAAGCATGAATTTATCATTTTCCTTTCTATTTCTTCTCTTTTAAAGATTGCAGAATGGCTTTCAGATAGTAAGACACCTGCTGTATGTCTGAAAATAGATGAGGATCAACGACCAGTGAAGCTACGTAAAATTGTTCTTGGTTTTCCTTGCAGTGACAATCAGACAGAATTCAAATTTGACTTAACTCTTAACTACAAGATAGCGAGTATTATACAAACATACTCGGAACAAAAACCAGCACTTGTGGTACAGCAGCTTTTTTTTTTTTTCTCACATTCAAAATGATTTATTTCTTGAAAGTGTTATTGCAAAAAAATATTTTCTTATTTATAGTTTTGTGCCACAAGAAAAGGAGTACAGCAGGCTGCTTCTGTTCTTGCAAAAGATGCTAAGTTTCTACTGAGTATAGAACAGAAACAAAGGTATTTTATATTTGAGTTGTTAGTAAGTGTTTGTGTATTTCAGTAAACCTGCAACATCTGTGAAGAAAGCTGTCAAGCTAAATACAGTTTCTAGCAGAGGAGTGTCTGCAGCAAAATCATTATCACAGTTGACATTCTTTTTTATAAAATGGCACTCTTCTTGGGAAATTCTATTTGCTTCTCAGATATTTAGGGTACTTTTCACAACAATTAAGTTGTTTCTAAAAGCTGCTTTCTAAACATACAAATGTTAATACCTATGGACCTGTAAGGCCGTATAGTGTAAAGACTAAGCATATGGACGGTTCAATTGGATGTGGTCTTACTGGTGTTTTAGGTTAAGCCAGAAGTCTTTGCATTATGAGATACCTTTAATAAATTCAGCCCTGACCCATATTAATTATTTACTTCTGGTTTGCTTAGTCATGGCAGCTGCAGAAGCTACTTCCTGATTGGAATCTCTAACATGGTTGTCTTTGCTTTACGTGAACAACACATACATTGTAGGTCATGACGTGAAAAGATGACTGGGCTGGAGAGGCTGCAACAGCTGCCCCAGAGACTCAGCTTGATTGCTTTGAAAAGATGGGAAAGGTGGCAGTTGAAAATATACAAATAATGTATATTTTAGAAGTTGTTTTAAGACTATGTCCCTTTGATAATCAAACATAGTTGAAAACTAAGAACATCTTTAAAAGTGCAAATGCAGTAGAACCATGGAAAAGTATGTAAAAAATGTACATGTCAAGGAATACATCTTACAGTCTCTAGTGAGGTAATTGTGTATCTAGTTTCATGTGAAGCTTTATTTTTGCATTTTAAAAACATAGTTGCATCTTTGTATATTCCACTTATTAGTGAATTGGATGATTTTTGAAGTATTCTCTTTTTTGTGTGTGCGTTACATAGACTACAGATGTCTGCAAATTCGTTGAAAGATGCCAAACTGAGAGGTAAATATAACCTACTACTTCTCTGCTCTGTGAATGAATACTTGCTTGAGTATACTTAGTCAAGTGATGGATATAATTGTCATTTTCAGATCTTTTAATGTATGGTGTGGCTTATCATCATGCGGGTATGGAGGTATCTGACAGAAAAATAATTGAAGGAGCTTTTACTGTAGGAGACTTACCAGTACTTTGTAAGTAAATTTAACTTTGAAAGTCAAAATGTTGTTAATGTATTCTGAGAAGATTGCAGTTTGGAAGTGGTAATATCTTATGATTCTATAGTTCGTTTAATCTTTGGAATTATTTTCTGAAAGCTAGATAAAGATGTGTTTGTGTTCCATGTGCACTTTCACCCTGTGAATACATATGCACTGGTATCAAAGACCATGGAACTTTTCTTCTTTTCAGCATACATGGAGGTCATCCTCCCTCATACGTCTGTACAGGTCTGGCCATTTTAATTTCCTTTTCATAGCACTAAGCCATCCTCTTGAGGTGGAACTCTGCTAGTGTGTCTTCACATGATACTTTCTTTGTGTCCTTTGCAGCAGTGGCTTCCCTGAGGGTAATCTTTTGCATTAATGCTTAGATAGGCATGATACTGTTTTCAAACTCTCATGCAAGGTGCTTTGAAGGCTGGGGAGGTTCCTAAGAAATACACTGTCCGCTGTTATCTGAATTGGGAGGATATCTGTTTGAGCCATGATGGTCTCATCTCATCTAGACTTTCTTTTTCTGTAAAAACAATTCAGACCCTATGGGGAATTGTGTGTGTTCATGTACAACACTGAAAGATTCATAGATCTTTTCTTTCCTGTAAAGTGGTTATGACTCTCTTTGAAAATTTTAGGTAGATGCCCTTACTTTGATCTGGCAGCCTTGCTAGTGTTACAATGTCCATGGTAGTAAAATGTCTCCATATCACTGTAGACTACTCTGCTTTGGTCGCCTGGTGCACTGTGTATGGCTTTGCCAACTGCAGTGCCAGTTCTGAGATCTCAGGAGACAGTGGTTCCACAGTTGCTCTTTGCAAAGATAACTTTGAGACCCTGTGTCACAGCTAAGCACAATGTGAATCTGCATATGGACTACTACTGAAAGAGTGCAAACTTGCATATTTGTATAAATATTTCAGAATCATCCGAGCTACTAGAATTACGTTTCTACAACTGAGAGGAAACTGAAAGAGTAAGGGGCATATTCCACTTTCTCTGTCTGTGAGGATGATGGGGATAGGGTTTTAACACACCTTTCACAGATATTGCAGAGGGGAAAACTTCTTTGGTCTTGCAATGTATGCATACTCACAAGCACGTGTGTATATATGTATAGACACACATACATAGACTGAAGTTCTGATTGCGCTGGTAAGTAACCTTTCTTTGCAACTTTTTAATGGTTGTTTTGCTTTAACAAATTTCCCATTTTGCATACCATCATAATATGAAAACCAATACTAGTCTAACAAGATGGTATGGTTATGCCTTTAGATTGTTTGTCTTTCCTGATGCACCTATAATTACTAATTTCAGTTCTTCTTTCATTAAAAAAAGATTTGGAAAATTCATAAATATTTTATTTTCCTGGTGAAGTAGTTACGTCAGTTGGCCTGTGTAGCTGGCTTTCCATGTTCAGTTCCTGCCACCCTATATATTTGTTAAAGAAAGTGAATAAGAAAACATGAGTGTGAGATAATCTGTCACAAATTTGACTGGTGTTTTTCCTGTGAGAATGTGTATTGGTAAAGTATTTTGATAGTGTTGGTGGTGATTCTGATTTGGTACCATGGTTATAAACAATGCTAATGACTGGTGATTAAAAAAAAAATCAAAGATATTGATGAGTACAAAGCTGAAGTCATGGCTGTATCCAAATATCAATGAAGAAATATGAATAATGTTTCTTCAGTGTGTATGTTGTATTGAAGATGGATTGTATTCTGGATTATCTCCAGATGTTACGGAATGTATGCAAATACATATCTGTAATCTACATCTAATCCTTTTGTGGTACAGAACACCCACTGACTTCACTAGAAAATAAGAGCTCTTAGGAATCAAGAGCTTATTTGTTGCTTGTTTAATGTTTGCCAGACATTTCAGTGGTGTTCATCTTGCAATCAGTATACTTTAATCTAATGTAGTTACTACTAGCACCCTAGCAATGGGAGTCAATCTACCCGCACATCTGGTGGTTATAAAATCCACGATGCACTATGTTGGAGGAGTGTTCCAAGAGTACAGTGAAACTGATATTCTGCAAATGATTGGGAGAGCAGGAAGGCCTCAAGTAAGTTAATGCTATATTATATTGATACTATCTATAGGCAGATCAGTAGAAAGTATTCTTGGCATAGAATCTACAATGCCAAAAATTTTACTGCAGCATTTGGGTTTTAAAGGGTGTTATTAATAGTTAAATTATTCCTGAGTAACTTCTTAACTGAGAAAAAAAATATGTTTTCTTTTGTATTGTCCACTAAAAAGTACTCCTTCACCTTGCTGTGGAAGAAGATCTGAAGGTTACTTTTGGGTTATGTAAGGAGTGGGGCTTAGAGAAAAAGTAGGAAGCTGGCACACAACTTACAAATTACATGATAAAAATTCTGGAATATTGACTAGTATAGAGAGCAATGTGCTTTTTTTCTCATAATATCAGGACAAGAAAACATCTAATTAAGTTAGAAGTAGAATAGAGGGGGAGGGTTAGAAACATTGCCTTCAAAAAAAGCTACAATTCATTTCCACAAGAGGTTGCCGATGCCAAGAATGTGATGTTTTAAAAAGGGTTGAGACTTTGCTTTGGCTGTAAAAGGGAAAGGGGTAGATTTTAAAATCATTATTTTAATGATACCTCTTTAAAGTCTCAGAATCATTTATGTTAAATCTTATACTTTTAAGTCTTTTTGATTTTTAGAAAGCCTGATATGGGAGATAGATTACCCCATGTCTGTCTCCAGAGGTTGCTTATATTAGCCACTGTGATATATTTTGTATATGAGAGCATTTATCTGGACCTAAGATCTAAACTAGTATGGAAATTCCTATATTCCTAACTTTCTTAACATATTTTTTTTTATAGAGATTATAATTCAGTAAGATTTTTAAAGTTGTGACTCAGAATCCTCACCCACTTTAACTTACTGAGTCAAGACCTAAAATATTTACCAAGATCTGCCTTTCAGTATTGCATATGCTTTTATGATCTAAAAAAATCAGAAGTCAAGAAACTTCTCATACAAAACCCAATAAATCAATCTAACAATATTTTTTTTCCATTACAAACAAAATAATCTAAGTGAGATGGCTTGAGACTAGATGATGAAGATTATAAAAAATAACTATAAAACCTTGACTATTCATTCAGGACTTTCTAATGTTTGGGGATTACAAATGAGAATTCGTGTCAGTAATTTTCTGTGGTTGTGGTTAGAAATCCTTTCCTTAGCTGTGGACCTTGCAAGGAGGTCAATAACAGTTCACATTTGTATTGTTTCTTGACATGTATCTGTTATATGTACATTAACACATACAGGCTGGTGCACAGACCTGCCTGCCAGCAACGGCCGGAATCCTGAGTCCTGCTTGCTACTCAAAGGAGTTAGAATTTGCCTCTTACATTAGAGAGGCCTTGGCATTCAACAGCCATTTCAACAAGGATTTTAAGAGTTTTCATGGTTTCAACAGATATGTGATGCATACTTAACCGGAATGGGTTTTTTTTTGTGGAGAACTAGAGAGCAGTTTTTGTTTGTGGTTTTATTTTTCAGTTTGATACTACAGCTACAGCAGTTATTATGACTCGTTGGAGTACAAGGGAAAAGTATATACAGATGTTAAACGGTGCTGACATAATAGAGAGCAGGTAACCAAGTATTTTTATAAGACTGGACAGATGGTAGCAATGTTTCATAGTTTCTACAGAATGTATTTTTTCAGGTGGGTTTTGGGGTGTTTTTTTGGTCTATTTAAAAGAAATTTTTAAAAATATTAAGGAAAATGAAGTCAAGCTATTCAGAAGTAAGCAGCCTCTGTTTTATCAGCTAAAAACATCCTTAGAACATCTTAATCATAACAAAAAAAAAAAAGTTGTAGATTCCTGCTGGAAAAATGAAGAGACTGAAATGGTACATATTGCAAAGACAAAAAGCAAGAATTGAACCCAGATCCTGTCTCTGAATTTTTAGATGATAAAGGGTCTGGAAAATACCAGACTTTGGCATTCACGTGATGTGAACAGAATATCAAGAGAAATATGTAGGAAAGTTAAGACATGAAAGGGTAAACCAGGATTGCACATGTAGTTTTGTTAAGGTTCAATTTTTCAAATATATTCAAAATACCAACACTGTGGTGTAACTTAAATGTTTTGAGCTTTGTGTTGTAAATAATTGTGAAACTTCACAGTTGACAGAGTTTTTAAAAATCTTTGCTTACTGGACATTAAGCCATAATAAACAAATTAAATTGTTCATTATTTACATATTCTTTATTGTTTTCAGAAAATCATTGTGGCTCTGGGGGAGGGGTTTATTTTGTGTTTGTTTGTTCCCGAAAAAATAGGCTTACCACTTTTTGTGCTACTGATCGGTAAATGTACTTACCTTTTGTTTGTTTGTTTTGCTAGCTTGCACAGGCATCTTGTTGAGCACTTAAATGCAGAAATAGTGCTACATACCGTCACAGATGTTACTGTAGCTTTGGAATGGATACGATCAACATTCTTGTATATTAGAGCCTTAAAAAATCCAACCCATTATGGTTTGTTGGTTTTTTGCTTGTTTTGTTTTTATTTGATCTAAATTATGACACTAAAACGTATTAGATCCATGTTATTTGTTTGTTTCATTTTATTAAGGACTATTATTCCATAAGGGGTTGAAAACAAGATGTGTAATATGGTCTGTAATATTTTTAGGAACAACAGTTTCAGTTTAATTTAATTTAATACAAGTAATAGGAGTTTCAGCATGGTATAACATTTAAAAATTGTGAAGATGCCATTTACAGCTTCAACACAATCTACTTGATCTTAATATACTGGACTGTGTAGTAATGCAGTATCAAGCCATAAGGTACTTTGCAGCACTGAATCTGTAATCTGCTTCTAAGAAAGAAAAAATCTCTAATATTTCATAGTTATTCTAAAACAATATTTCAGTAATCTTAATGTTGGTGTTTTCAATTTGTCTTGTCCAGAATAGCCTCTCAGACCCAGCCCTGATCACATCTTTGTTTATGGTCATTTGCTCTACACCTGATCATGGAGTCATTGGACATTTGCTGGAGACAGTTTTTTTTAAGGATTTATAGATGGGACAGGAGCATAGACCATTTAGTACTTGAATGTGTGTCACAATTTACGTGGCCTCCTGTATTCTAAAATAGGAAAACTTTACACGTTAATTTGTTCCCTGACATTTCTGCAACTTTTAGGACTCTGATATTTTACATAGGGGAATATCTGCAGCTCTTAACTTTGCACATCTGTTCTAACAGCCACTTATTAATACTTACATATGTACACTATGTAAGGCTTTTGACTTGTTCCCAGTATAATAAATATTTACAATTTTTTCACTTTAGTGTATTGGTCTGGCTTACAAAAATCAGCAAATCAGTTTTGATGGGTAATGATATTGAGGAGGAAGTATGTCATTGTATTAGGTTAAAAAGCCTTTTGTCTTTTCATGAAGGTTTTTCATCTGGCCTGGATAAAACTGGAATTGAAGCAAAATTACAAGGTAAGTGGCTTTTAAACTTTTTTCAGTAAATGGCCACATGTTAGGGCAGGTTGATCCAGGTTTTTATATATCTCCATTAATTTCAATATATCCATTACAGAACAAATGTAATTTACTATGTTGTGCTATTTCTTTTATTTAAGTTTTAATTACTTCTAAAACACTACCTGTACATTTTGACTGGTGGAAAAGTTTTTCTTGTATCGAGGAAAAACATTAAATGCCTTTACCCACATCATCTCCATATACATTCTCAGATATATGGAGCAGAGCACTTTAATTTTGATTGCTTGTAATTCTTACTGTTTTTTCCTGATTGATCTCATCTCTGTTACTATAGTTTCAGAAAAGCCCTTTTCAGAAATTGTCATCTTCCCTTCATCATAAACTTAGCCTTGAAAACAAAGGATGCAAAATGTAAACATCTTCATGTAAAATGTAAACATCTTATTCAGAAACAGTTTAACATTGAGTGATTATAGCATGCTAGGCAGCAGTAATAGAGAATAGGTGGACAGAGAGAGCATGTTATTTTTATTATAGATATTTTTGCACTGGTCATTCAAAAATGCAAAAATAATGTGAAAAAGGAATTTCATAGAACTCCAGAGTGTGGCAGATCATGTCCAGTGATGGTCTCAGTGAATTTGAGGATAGGAACAAATCTTAAATTCTATATTTTTTTACAGGTAAGTCACAGTACTCATATTGTATAGGTTTACTATTCAGACATCTGGACTGCTATCATCTGAGAACTCTGCTCTCTGACCAATACTTGGAATCCACTTACACATTTATTACATTTTACAGAATTGCATAGAAAAATTTGTGATTGATGTTGGGCTTGGTGGGACTATGTCGAAGCTGTTTATTTTGTAAGGGTTTCAAGAAGCCATCTCCAGGAATACACTTTGTATATACACTACTGCTTAAAGTCTTGAAACGTGAGAGACTTTGACTGTGATTTGCAGATAGGAAAAAAAGCCATAGTTATCAGTAAAAGTTACATAGTTCATATGATCGTTCAGATGTTTTCTACCTTTTGGTGTCTTTTAGATCAGGACATTTCCATTTTTGGCATGTAGGTTGAAGGGAATGAAGCATGTTACCACCTAAGTAAGCCTTTATGGGAAAAGGTGTGGTTTGAAATCACCTCTACAGATAGTGCTAGGGTAGAAGGTTTCACTTATAAATGCTTTTTAGGTGCGGATTATATTTCCTTGAAGTGCTGTGATCTTAAAAACAACCTCTTTGTAAAGTTCTTACAGACACTAGCCACTTTTCCCTGTACACATGAAATGTTTTGTAGGTATGTGGATAGTTATGTTTTCATACATTTCATGTGCAATGTGAGTTATTTCTGGTTGCTATGGGAACTATAACTTAACTGGACTTTGCAGGAATGTAATTTTTGCCTTTTAATTTCCTTGGTTTTGAAAGAGATAAAACCAAAATACTTTTGTCACCCTCATGCAGATATCTGACTAAATAGGTTTAGTGAAGTAAATACAAATGTACCTGATAGAGCATGAAAATTTCTGATGAAGGATTCATAAGTACCTGTGGATATTTAAGATTTTAACCATTTGATTGTTAACAGTGTAGTGGAAATGTTTTTTATAAATACTATGGGCTCTCTGGTCTGTCATTCAGAATTGAATATGGCAGCCTACGTTCTGTGCATCTCTTAGTTTCTTTTAATAGTTTCTTTTATTTTGCTACTTTTGCTTCACTGAAAAAGAGTTGGGTTGTTCTGTATCAAATATCTTTTGAGTGAGGTTTCTCCAGGCAGAAGTTAACCACCAACTTTAGTAGAAGCAGGATCCTATTCTAAAACATTTACTTGAGTTCTGTGGAGCTACTTGGGTATACATTCAGTGAAAGTTGATTATGACATTTCTGGTTTGTAAAAAGATAAGTTTTTCTGCACGTGCTAAAAATACATCTATTTTCAAATTGTTTACAGAACTGTGTTTGAGGAACTTAAATGATTTATCATCTTTTGATTTGATCAGGATGGATGAAGCAAATAATTTCAAACCAACAGGTAACAATTTTTTAAAATACACTAATTTTTCAGAAGTGATGTCGAGATAGTAGTGAACTACAAAGAGTAGTTGTGGTCCATTAGTAGGAGTACACAGATGTAATAGAGAGTAGAGGCTGAGAGATTGACTAGAATATATGAACAAGTTTCTTTAACAAATCATGGAAGTTCATTCTCTTAAGGTTGAACCATGAATAGGTCTTCTCTTGTTGCTGGAAATTCTGTTGCAGATTAGGAGAAAATTACAGAGCATTATCACAGGATAATTGGATGTGACACGGTACAAAGAAGAACAGGTCTTATCAATACCTGCTCTCCTTTACAATCCTCTACTAGAGGTGATTGACTTCTCAGCATCTATGGCTCACAGTCTGGTATATTAGTATGAATTCATCTCCATTGGAGAAAGCTGTAACTGGCACATGTTTCTTTCTGCCACCCTGTGATGGGTCAGTAATATCCATTGGACAGCTGGGGACAATAACATACTGATTTATTGGTGGTGAACCTCAGAGAGCCCTGTAATAAGGAAATTAATGCAATTTTGTGACTTTTAAAATGCTCTAAAAAATACTTGGTATGTTTACTTTTTAAGGTATATTCTTCTTTTACAGAGACTGGAAGATTAATGGCTTGGTATTATATTGCGTTCGATACAGTGAAACAATTTTCCACAATTAAGGGAACAGAGACTTTAAAGGAATTGGTAATTTAACTTTTTAAAGAAAATTTACATATGTTCAATTGATTTTAAACAGAGTCAAAGATAAGAAGCAGAAGTTTTTATTCCTTTTAAAGAGCTCAGGCGTTGATTTAAAGAATACATCTGAATAAATTGCATATGGAGTCATTTTGAGGCTTTGTACTCAGATCTTCCGATATCCAAATCTGTCTCCCCTCACTAACCTTGCTTATGAAGATATGAAGCTACTGAAGCTTTTCTGTTTATATTTTGTGTTGTACTAGTTACTTTTTATTGCAAAAAAACAGCTGCATGGACAGCAGATTTTATTCTTAAAGGAATGTTATTGTCTTTCTGTTTTAAGTCATTTTCCTCTGTCAGATAACAGGCTATTATTGCTACTGTTAAGTCACAAAAGACATTTTGTTTTCATGCAAATACTGTAGTAGAACAAACTGGCCATGAAAAAATGGAATGCCTGTTCTCCTATCTTTTTTACTAAACTATGAAGAAAGTAAAGTGAAATATGTAACAGATAGCAAAAACTGTTTATATTTGCCTTGTATGTCATAAAGTGTTAGCAGTGTGGTTGATTTGGGATAATTTCAAGCAGAATAGTAATCTGAAAACTGAAAGAAAAATCTTCCCCCTTTGTTACATAAAAGTCTTTATAGGAAGATGTAAGAAAGTTGCTATTAGAAAGAATGATGGTCTTTTCAGGGTCATAGTGTTGAGACAAAATTTTTTTCAAACTTTTTTTTAAATGTTGGAAGAAGTGGTAGAAAACATGGCAAAGAAAATTAAAAGTTAAATTGTTACAGATTACCATGATCTCCAATTGCACAGAATTTCTGGATGTCAAGTTAAGAACAAATGAAAAGAAAATACTGAACACTTTGAATAAAGACAAGGACAAAATAACGATCAGGTAGAAAAAAAATACATTGAAAAAGGAAAGTATCTCTTTATCAATAAATAAAATGAATAACAGGAAATATGTATATTTTCATGTATAGGTTTCCAATGGAGGGGAAGATAAAAACAAGAGAAATGAAAATAAACTGGTAAATATTATATTGTGTTGTTACTTTTTATTGAAAAACTTTCATTTTATGACTGTTGAAGTCCCTCCTAAAATTTTATCATTTTGTAGAGAACCAGGTCTTGCATTTCATTGTTTCTATTCTGAATTTTCCAGTAGAAACTTGTATGTTGTTACACTTTGCTTACAGTGTGGCTTATATACCAAATTTTTTTTCCAGTCTTATTCAGGCTCAGCTAGGATGCATTCCTATTCAAGACTTTACTTTGACACAAGATACTGGCAGAATATTTAGAAATGGCTTAAGAGTTACTAGATGTATGGTAAAATTTAATCATTTTTTCGCACATATAATAATAAACCACATTTTCTTCGATTAATACAGGTCAATCTTATTTTTACAGGGTTATCTGACTTTCTGGCATCATGTAAGAACAACTTTTCTGCTTTATTAAACTCTTTGATGTTAGCAAAGTGTTTCAGGTGCAAACTTTGGGAAAATTCACTTCATGTATCTAAACAATTGGAAAAAATTGGTAGGTACTAGTCAGAAATTATAAAGGTGTAATCTGATAGAGAATCAAAACTCATAATTAGCCTGCTAATTTCTGGGGTGTCTGCTTATGCAATTAAATGAATCTCCTAATTATTCATTTCCCACAATTGTGTAGCACAGTTGCCAGAATAGTCTGTTATGATAAAAGTAAAAGTAATCTGTTTCATAATTTTCTTCAGGCTTTCGAAGTGATTCAGAGTTGTTCTTTTTTCTTAATGTTCATCTCAGTATCTTTGGCATATTCCGCATTTGTGTGGTTGCTTATCTCTGACTAGGCTATGCCTTCCTTTCCAAACGCTTGTCACTGTAGATCCTGTTACTTATATGTGTGAAAGCCCTTTAATTTGCATTGGCATGGATAGGAATCATGAAATAGAAATAAATTTATTGTTCAGGATGTTCTTACACAGGAGAATCACATGTTTCTAGTAATCTTCTTCCAGTCACTGTATCCTGTTACTGGATGAACTTCTGGTTGGAAGTACAGACTTGTCATAATTATTTGAAAAGAAGTTCAGAAATTTTGCAGCCCTGTGTATTACAAAAATGTAGTTTTATTTGTATGAGGTAATACTATAGCTTTCTGCTCTCATGTCTGCTCTTATCATACCTTCATGCTTTCAGAAATCACTTCTCTGTATTTCTTCTTTCTTTAAAGACACATCTACTCTGTACAGAACAATATAGTACAGAGATCTGCAAGCTGGAGAACAGCTAAGCCAGAAGATCCATATGGTACAGTACGTTACAACCTTGCCAGCTCAGTGCAGAAGCTGTGTTGCTTCATTCATGTGGATTCAAAACAAGAGACAGGGCTTGTCAGCTTGTGCGCAGCACAGTGCAGCGTGGTGGGAACTCATTTCCACTACTGCATCCGTGCCAATGTCATCTGAGGTCATCTGAGAAGTCTGCCTCGTGTCCAGAATTTCTCCTATGCTGTCACTGCTCTTGCAGCATATATTAAAAAGAGTTGCTAACTTTCAAAGTACCATTTGTTCCGCTCACAGGCTTCTTTTGAACCATCTGCTGACAGTTCACTCTCTTTTCCTGAATCAAATATTTAATTGATGCCTATATTACAATGTCTGATTCTTGACTTCTGTCATGCTATGGCTACTAAGCCTGTTCTGTGTGTTTGTGAAGTGAATTGTTTGAACTCACAGAAAGGTACTGATACCATGTAACATATTCAGAAATTCCTGATTTTTAAACTCTTAGTATGTTATTTTTTAATCTTAAAAAAACCCCTTAGTAGTCAGTATTTCTTTTATAAGGACTGTCCTTTAACTGATATTTGGTCTTACTGAGACTGAGGATTCAATTGAATTCTTACTGCTCTTCTAGAACTACCTTAATTTGTTACTTTTGTCCAATAATGATGCTCGCTCTTGTTGTTGTATGATATGTTTGATTTCTGTTTGCTTGTTCTGACAGATAGGATAAGGATCAGTTGCTGTACTGGATTTTATCACCTTTACTACTTGTTCAGTTTAATTTCTACCTCTGTTGGGTTTTTTTTTTTCTTGCTCAGAAATAGATGAAGACAGAGAAAGAGTCTTATTTATGTCTCCTATTTTCTTGACTAGTAGAAACCCTTCTGCCATTTTAGGAATTATGACAAAAGAACTAGTCTTCAGATATATAAAGAAACAAGGCAACAGTTCTAACTGAAGCAGCAGCAAAAGTAGTAAGTGAGAGTCTACTCTCACTATGGTAAGTGAGTGCAGAGCTTCTGCAAAGGAGAGGGGAGATGATAGAAGATGCTTTCCTTAAGTCAGACCCAAAACTTGTTCAAATGTACATAAAAGGACAAAAATACTTCTGTTTCTCTAAATCATTGAAGTCTTGTGTTGAAGTGAGTCTTTTCTTATAAGATTGCTGTAATATCTGCCAAGAAGCAACCTCAGTCTCTTGTGAGGTTTCCTACTTAATTTACAGATCTCTTCTACTGTTTCTACAGACTTAGGTATGAAGAATCCACACAATCATTCTAAGTATTTGGTACTATCCTTTATCTTGAATTATTGCAGTTATTGTAGTAGGCTGTAGGTCCAGGTAAGGGAAATGCCTTTTCATATGCTGTGATGACTCTCAATCTCGTTGCAAGTTTGAAAGAACAGGGTATCATAAAGAGGAATAACGTTATATGTGGAATTCTCTGCCAGTCTGCTTTTGTGGCAGACATGCCATGGGAATTTTTTGTTCTAAATCTGCAAGGACTCCTAGAAGATTATAATAAGATTTTTTTTGAGTGAATTTTATTGTTAGCTTGCTCAAAAACATTGAAATCCTTATGATTTTAACATAGTTAAATGATTCCTTGGATAAGGAAAAAAATTCTGAGACAAAGAATGCTGTGACATGCTTTTTTCATTATATATAGGGAGAAGTATTTCTTGACTCTTGTAGAAAGTGATCTGAAGTTTGTTTTACTCTAGAAAACGTAACCAAAAATTGACAGTATTGAAATACTGAATGTTTTCATGTTTGATTTGTGTTGCATTTCTTTTCCTCTCTACTAATGGATATGAGCAATACTAAGATTTTGAATCAACTGAAAAGAAATCTAGTGATTTGTTGAGTGGAAAGCTGAGAAAACATACTACAAAATGATTTCTGCTTTGGTTTTACCTGCGATAATGCAGTTGTTGAGAATAATTTGAGATTAGTGGTTGTCATCTAACAGCATCAAACTTAAATTTTTCACAGGTGTATCACTGTCAAATGCTATGGTAAATGCTGGGCTGACAACATTTCAAAAAATAGAAGACACAAATCCAAGGGAACTTGAATTGGTAATTTATTATTTTGTACACAGATAAGTATGATAAGGAAACTTTTGAGTATTAATACTGTTACCAGTAAAAGTGTTATGGTTAATATATATCTGCTATATGAATGTCAACAAAATTGAGTGTTTTAAGTGGTTTATTCATTTATACTACTGAATTTAAAAAATAATGTGGCTACTGCTGTTTTTTCTTGAAAATCTGTATGATGTTTTGTTCCAGCAAATGTGATGTGGATGTAGAACTCCATCATTAACATAGTTTGAAACAAAGCGCAATATGCATTTCCCTTTTGGTAGTGTTAGAAAACATATAAGGGAATATATGTTTACAGTTTCTCTTAACATATGTTAATGATGAGAATCCTGAATTTCCTTTATTGCTAATTTTAGTTAAAGATAGTAATCTATAAATCTATGAGTAATCTATAAAGCACTTCTTATTTTTGGAAACTTTAGATTTTACCCCAGGACAAGTTATTTAGCTCTCGGCTTCTTTTCTGAGGAAACTGGTTTTCCAGTGTTCTGGAAGATACAACAGATTTTTAAAGGAAATCGATCTTACTTGGGTTCTTCTGTTTTGGCTATAGGAATTTTATTTCTATTTTCTGCCCCCTTTTGCAGTTTTCCTGTAATTTGTTTTGTTTTGACTAAAGCTAGGACAAGATAGAAGGATCATTTCATATAAAACCTGAGTAGTCAGGTTTTGAAGTGATTGGCTAGTTCATTGGATCTTCACCTGAACAGAAGTGATAGCAATATGAAAAAGTATTGGAACTTTCTTTTGGTTATTTTGCTATTCTGGGCATCACTGACAGTAGATAAGAGTGATAAGTAGATAAGTAGTGATAAGGGCTTTTGTTGATAGCATAGTTACTCTGGTGACTTTGATTCCTTGGGGTTACATTTCTGTTGGCATCTCTGATCAGCTGAATGTATCAGAAATGAAATAGAATCTTTGCAGATTTTAAACAGACATCCTCCTTTTGGAAACCAGATAAAAGAATCTGTTTTGCACCTTCCAAAATATGAACTTGACGTTGAACAGGTAAATACTTTTTTAGTTTTTTTTAATGTTTGTATGCTGATATTATTAAATGAAAGAGCAGATGCTGACTTAAAGAAATTTTGAGCTTTCACTGGTAGAAGATGACACAATATCGTGGCCTTCTCCCACCTCAACATGTATAATCAAACTCTCAAACGCTGAAGGAGAGCCCTGGAATGGACATTCCCTATAATACATTGGCTTCTCTTGTTAATAGTATTTCATGTTACAGATGCAAACCAGCACATTCCAGCATTATATGGGAGTCTGAGAGGTCTCTTCTATCTCGAATATAAACAAACCTTAGAGAAAGGAAAACATACATATGAAACTTACTGAAGAAGCATTAGCTCATGTTTATTTTCTACATCACACTTAGGAAAACAGAGAACCAGTAAATGATTACATTAACCTAGCTGGTGCCCTTTCAAAGGCAGGGTGCAATTCCATGTTCAATAAGAGCTTTGAGGTTCTGATGGCATTTTGTCTTTAAACAGGTCACATAGCCACTTTACTTTTCTGAAATGCAAAATTTGAAAAATAGCCTTAAAGTGTCTCCTGAAGTTGTTACAAATGAAGACACTTTTGAAGTAAAAACTCAATAAATGTGTGAAATAGTGTCGTTATAATTATCCGTTCTGTTTTAGTTTTTCATTTGACATAATACCAGACGTGTATTGCTAAAGTTATTCTCAGAATAAAGATTTAACAATTATAAATATCTTCTAGAGGAATGTTGAGATACCAAAATATACCTAGTTTTCTTCTTGAGTCTGTTTGCATTGAACAGAGGAGAATTTTTCAAGGACTTAATGTAGACTGTCTTTTATTCTCAATACCTAATCAAATTTAGGATATTCAGTTATGGGCAAGTTTGTACAATATAATAGTGTATCAGAACAGCAAATAAAAATTGTACAACAAATTGAAATTGCTTGAATCGAGCTTGTACTAAGTTAAAAATTTATGGAAGGGCATATATTTTAATTTGCATATTTTAGCAGTTATGTCTTCTATATAATTTTTTCCTAGCTTCCAAAATACAGTGATACGTTGGCTGAAATCTTAGTAACCATCAAATTAACAAACTATGAGCAGCTACAGACAAAGAGAACGGCGACAGACTTTCACTATGTTACATTGCTCATAGGAGATGCTGACAACCAAGTCATTTTTAATCAGAAAATTATGTATGTATGATCAGTTTTTTGCCTCACATCTTTTAAGCGTTTTGGCTTTTAATCCTTTTTGTAACTTGCAGTTTTTGCAGTACTTTCTACTGATACCAAATGGTTCAAAATTTTTCTTTATCCAACAGCATTTTCCAGTCACTGTTGTCATTTAAAATGCTGCACAGGATTGAAAAACTCCAAAAACATGCCAGTGTGCTTGTCAGTATGGAGAGCATGTGTAAATATCTGTACAACACTGATGTCATATTATGGAAGTCATAATAATTTCCACATAAATGTAAAACAAGTAAAATGCCTATTAAAAACATACATTCTCAAGTTGTTACTTTTATTAGCTAGATTTCTGTAATTATGTCATACTGTCAAAATGTTTTTTCACTGAAGAGATGAAGTTAAATTCTCCAGTTGGCTAAGATATGCTTGGAGCAAACGAGAAAAGAGAAACAAATTTTTTTCCCAACTGCATGACCTTCACATGCGTTCTGGCCCAAGTCTGGCACTTCTGGCAGAACTGAAACTGATCTGCAGGATCCTGGCTCTCTTATGGCCATGAGTCATATATTGTTGCAAGGTTATTCTTAGGCCACTTATCAAGCAAAATCCAATAATTAAGACCAAATAAAGGCTCTTTGACTTGGTTACAAATGCCATAGTGGAAAGTCTTGTTTTCATTGTCCATATCTAACAAAACTTTACTGATACATTACAGGGATTCTGTTCTGCTGAAAACTGGAAATTGGATGAAGAAAATTGAAGTGAAAAGAGCTCATAAATCAGAGGACATTAGTATAAACTTAATCAGTTCTGATTATGGTAGGTTGTTTGGTGTGCTTTTAATTTAAAAACAAGTGCATAAGAATTTTGAACAAATCAATAAAACATTTTGTATCAAACAAAAAATATAATAAAATTAACTGATGTAGGAAACAATTATATTCCATGTTTTTACTAGGTTGAGTATTATCTAATAGTCCTAATTACATATCTGTTTGTTTCATTTACTGTAATAGCATATTAATGAACTGGGAAACATCAAAACTGCTGCTAGAAAATATTGTTTTTCTCTGTTGATACAGATTATGATTCTCTTTTGCCCTTCATCTTCAAGTTGAATTAACTTGAAGTAGGGGTAACCTATCAGCTTGGTAGGTTATTTATGCTGGGATGAGCTGTATTTGTGAATGGTTAGGTTTTGCATTGTGATTTAAAAAGTATTAGATATGGATTCATCTCCACTTCAGTAGCAAGAAATCTCTACGGTGGAAAATTTTGTGCCTTAATGTGTAGATTTAAACATTGGTCCCCTCAGTGTCAATTTCCGTAGAACTGGAACTATCACAGCAGATGAGGAGAGACAGTGATGACCTTGAAACACAGAACTTTGAAATACAATTTCAAAATGGACTGGTTGTATTAAATAAATTCTGTCATCCTGCCCCACCTGTAAACAAGATTGCTGTGTGCTAGATTAACTGAAGTATATTTGGTGCTTCTGTGGTAAACATTGAATATTGAGACTGTTACAATAATCAAGCCTGAAATAGTCTGTATTCCTGTTGCTAAACCTGTCGCTCAGGAAAAATGAGGGTTTTCTAACCAGTGATGAAGAAAAAAATGTCCTCCTATTCCTACTTGGCTATCTACATGTTGTACTGAGTTCAGTAAAACTCAACATAAAAGCTAATTTCTCTCAAATGGTAACAGTGGAGTTGGACTAAATGCAGGTGTTCCTACTCTCTGCTTATTTTAAAGTCTGCTTCTCTTTTGGACTTGAAGGATATCTCTTTTTTTTTTTTTTTAAAGCCTGTCTGGTCTACCAGCAATATTTGCCTAATAAAAGACAAAACTACTCTTTTTAGGAATGATGTCTCCCATAATTTCATACGAATCTTGGTTTAATTAGAAGTAGAACCATTACTAGCACTCAACTTCAAAAATATCATCAACATACTCATTTTTATGCCTTTGCCAGTACAGAGTTGCTGATACTCCTGGAACACAGACTGTAGTATGCTTTTAAAGTTAAAATTGTGTTGGCAGTGCAAAGCCATAGAAAGACGTAGTTTTAAAAGAACACAGAAAAAATCTGTTAAAGGGACTAATTTTGTTACTCATCTATTAACCATGTGTTTAAGTCTGAAATTGTTTGGGTTTTTTAGTCTGAATCATAAAGAATCCATTCATATAATAGTGTGCTTTTAATGGTACGTTATTTTAGCAAATGTCCAGGATCTTTTAATAACGTTTATACTGTCTTAAACTTTTTAGGAAACTGAAGGTAATCAGTAGTTTATAAACAGTTTATAGCAATTTAAAATATTTTTGTCTTTTCAAAGTTGGCTTTGATATACAGCAACTATATACAGCCTTTTACTTAACACCGAAAACAGTGGGAAGTAAGGAGTTTACAAATCAAAAACTGAAAGCTGAGTCTTCACATGATGTGTGTTGTGGCTCACCACAAAGTCTGCCAGCAGCAAAAGTAGATACAGGTAAACAGTCAGATCATCTGACTAATACCAAAGTCAACAGAAAATTGAATTTTGCTTTCAGTAGAGAGCTAGATCTTTATTTATCCATACTGTTTCTTTCTCAAGTATAATAAAAATACAATGCTGCTGCTTCTGCTCATCAAGTACTACAGTGCAATTCTTTGATGAATTTGAAAGTAAGAAAAATCATGGGTGTTTGGTATCTAATACTGCTGTTAGAATTTGGGAATGTGGTAGTGCCTCTGTTTTTCAGTAGCACTGATTTATTTCCAATTACATTGTTTGAGCAGCACGAAGTTTTCTTAAAGGCAACAAAACTCTAGTGACCCAGATTACTTTCAGCCCATCCTTCACTGCATGAAATACTCACTCAACAGTACATATGAAATAAAAAAATCATCATTTCTGTATTATATTTATCTAGGAGGCAGATCTAAACAGGAGACTATTTACAAGAAATATGGAAACAGAGAATGCAACCATCGCTGTAAAAATAAAGATGCGTGTGGACATGACTGCTGTGAGTTTTCTTAAATCTACTATTTCTGTTACTTCCAGACAAATATAATTTAGAGTGGCTTCACTTATATCAATAGCTATGTTAACAGAAGCAATGTAAGCCAGAGAGGCTTGAGTTGTTGCTATGATGCAGTCATAAAATCAGTAATAAAAAGATTTGTTAATAACACTTGTATAGGCACTACAATGATTAATATTTTTCAGAACATCTAGCGTGTGATTCAAGAGCAATGTTAAGCTTATTAGATTTCATATAAATATTGGCATGTTACGTCTTTTAGGATCTTTTAATAGAAGATGCTAAGCTTAGTGGCAAAGTTTCCATTGATCTGGAAAGAATTAGGTTTTATCTAAACTAATCTGAAAATTACTTTTATTCCTTTTTTTTTCAGGTAAAACTGGAGTACCTCCAAAGTCTGAGATAAACGGAGATTCAAAGTTTTCTTTGTACCTAGCTGATTTAAGGAGCAGAAACTCAATTTCATCTGTACCCCCTGTAAAACGGTTAAAGGTTCATTTGAATACAGTCTGCCATTTAATAGATTTATTTTTTTCTGTTATGTGTCTGTATATATTGTTTGAAGAGATAATTTTATAACTAAATATGAACATTCTAGTTCATCTTTTCTGGGTGGAATGCAAAAAGCTAAGAAGTACAAAGGTGCCAAAGGTCCAGGAATGTTTTAGAGGTTCTGCTGCTGTTTGGAATGCTTCCAGTGATACGTTTCTGTGCATGTACTCTGTGTTCTTAGTTTTATGGCATTTGGTGAGTGAGGTACAGAGACATCGTTGTAAGGTAATGTAGTGTGACTTGGTTTTAGCAAAATATTACCTGAATGAAAAACAAGTAGTGGTATTTATCAGAGTAATGCTACTAAGAGATCTTTCTGCATTGACAGGTAGATCCACTAGTTTATAAGAAAACCAAGCATGTTAGTTTTTAACCTCTGAAAGATTTCATGGCCTACACTTTATCCCTTTGAATGTAGTACTAAACTAGTTCTTTCTGCATCAAGAATGGCATTTGAGATATTGGAGTGGTTTATTTCCTCTTTGCAGTTTTGTTTGCTTGTTTGTTTGCAATAGAGAATCAAGGACAACAGGAAGAGCTTTTTCCAATACCTGGCAGATAAAACTAACACCAGAGGCAATGTAGGCCCACTGATGAACGAGGTGGGTGCCCTGGTGACAGAAGATACAGAGAAGGCAGAGTTACTGAATGCCTTCTTTGTCTCTGTCTACTCTGCCAGAGGCTGTCCTGAGGAGCCCTGTACCTCTGAGGCCCCAGAGGAAGTCAGGACAATGGAGGAGTTTGCCTTGGTTGATGAAGACTGGGTTAGGGAGCAGTTAGGCAATCTAGACATCCATAAATCCATGGGTCCGGATGGGATGCACCTGTGGGTGCTGAGGGAGCTGGCTGAGGTCATTGCTGGACCACTCTCCATCATCTTTGCCAAGTCTTGGAAACGTGAGAGGTGCCTGAGGACTGGAGGAAAGCAAATGTCACTCCAGTCTTCAAAAAGAGCAAGAAGGAGGACCTGGGTAACTATAGACCAGTCAGCCTCACCTCCATCACTGGGAAACTGATGGAGCGACTTATCTTTGGTGCCATCTCAAGGCATATCAGGGATAAGAGGGTCATTAGGGGCAGTCAGCATGGCTTCACCAAGGGGAAGTCGTGCTTGACCAACCTCATTGACTTTTATGAGGACATAACAGGATGGATGGATGATGGCAGAGCGGTGGACGTGGTCTACCTTGACTTCAGTAAGGCATTTGACACAGTCTCCCACAGCATCCCTATAGCTAAACTGAGGGAGTGTGGTCTGGATGACCGGGTAGTGAGGTGGACTGTGAACTGGCTGAAGGGAAGAAGCTAGAGAGTCGTGGTCAATGGGGGGGAGTCTAGTTGGAGGCCTGTATCTAGTGGAGTGTTCAAGGGTCAGTACTGGGGCCCATATTATTAAATATATTCATCAGTAACTTGGATGAGGGAATAAAGTGCACTGTCAGGAAGTTTGCTGATGACACGAAGCTGGGAGGAGTGGCTGACACGCCAGAAGGCTGTGCTGCCATCCAGTGAGACTTGGACAGGCTGGAGAGTTGGGCGGGGAAAAATTTAATGAAATATAACAAGGGTAAGTGTAGAGTATTGCATCTGGGCAGGAACAACCCCAGGTTCCAGTATAAGTTGGGGAATGACCTATTAGAGAGCAGCGTAGGGGAGAGGAACCTGGGGGTCCTGGTAGACAGCAGGATGACCATGAGCCAGCACTGTGCCCTTGTGGCCAGGAAGGCCAATGGCACTCTGGGGTGTATTAGAAGGGGGGTTGTTAGTAGGTTAAGAGAGGTTCTCCTTCCCCTCTACTCTGCCCTGGTGAGACCACATCTGGAATATTGTGTCCAGTTCTGGGCCCCTCAGTTCAGGAAGGACAGGGAACTGCTGAAGAGAGTCCGGAGCATGGCAACAAAGATGATGGAGTGGAGCATCTCCCATGTGAGGAAAGGCTGAGGGAGCTGGGGCTCTTTAGCTTGGAGGAGACTGAGGGGTGACCTCATTAATGTTTATAAATATGTAATGGTGAGTGTCAGGAGGATGGAGCCAGGCTCTTCTTGGTGACAACCAGTGATAGGACAAGGGGTAATGGGTTCAAACTGGAACACAAAAGGTTCCACTTAAATTCGAGAAGAAACTTCTTCTCAGTGAGGGTGACAGACGCTGGAACAGGCTGCCCAGGGAGGTTGTGGAGTCTCCTAGTCTGGAGGCATTTAAAACCCACCTGGACGCCTTCCTGTGTAACCTCATCTAGGTGTTCCTGCTCTGGCAGGGGGATTGGACTAGATGATCTTTCAAGGTCCCTTCCAATCCCTAACATTCTGTTATTCTGTTATTCACCCTACAGGTAATGGAAGCAATAAACAGTCTGACTTTGCTGGGGTACTTGGATAACTCCACTAGAAGTGGAGTACTCCACATGTAATTCAAACCTTTTTAACTGATCATATTAGATAATCAGAAAGATTTTCTATGTTATATTTAAAATTATGCTAACTTGATACAGTATTAATGATGTCATTAAGAATGTTAAAAAACAATGGGGTTTAATATGTTTATGTCTTATTAGTTACAATAATGTGCTTTCTTTAGATGCAGATGTTAAATCAAGCTCCAAATGTGGATCTCAAACAATTTGGTTTTACTCCTAAACCTTCATTGCCGGCATTGCCAAGGTACTGACTAATAGAAGTTAAAAAAAAAAAAAAATCTGACTTATTTTAGGTGGTATGATACATTATAACAACTAAAAACTATTTTCTTAATAAAATTATTCTGCAACTTTCTGCAGCTGTTTTACTGACATGTCACTGGTTTTGTTTGTTTGTGGGTTTTTTTTTTTAATAGGTCTAGCAATAAACAGTTGTCTTCATCACCTTCAGTGGACCAGGTAGATAATGTTAATAGCTTAGGAGTATCTCAGAAACAACTGCAATCCTGGAATTATGGAAAGACTAGTAAGTTATTGCTAATGTTCAAAATTATTATTTTCATTGTTTTAACTTGAATATACTGTTAAACTCAGACTTGCTGAAGTCACTACAGCAACCAGTACGGCATTATAGAACACTGAAAGTATAGGGAAATATAGCAGCCTTAACTGGCTTTCTTTCTGGTGACAGTAACAATTTCTAATGTTGATCTAAGCATCCAAATGTACTTTTAAATAAAACAGTAATGAGTAAATCAAACATATGAGGCTCCAAATCTATAAATACTTCTTGAAAGGTATGACTGTAATGTATTTCCACTGAAGCCACTTGTAATAAAAGTGGCATTTTACCCCTATGTCTATATATTTTATTATTTTCCCTTTCTGCTGGAACAAGTTAGTGAAATATGAGCTTTTGTTGGTAGTTGACAAAATGTGACCATTTCAACAGCTCGAACAACTGGTCGTAAAACATGCAACCGTTTATGTTGTACTTGTCCATTACAAATGTATGACAGCTTTCTCTTGGAAACATTCACTATTAGTGCATGAGAAGAGCCAACAGACAATGGCATTAAAAAAAAAAAAAAAGTTTAAAATCTTTGCTTCATAACTTGACTGATACAGATAAAAGCAGATCTTGTTTTTTCAGATGCATTGGGTGTGGACTTTGAACTGAGAGATGATGTTTGGGATGATATTGATGATGAGAAATTAGTATTTGCTAGCAATTTTGCCAATAGAGAATTAGGTAAGGTTATTTTAACACAATTATTTTTTTCCTACTTACAAATTGTTTCCCAGACTGTTATTTGAGAACAATTTTTTGTTCTGCCTGAAATTTTTTGGTTAATTGACTTGACCACCAGGTTTCTTCCTCTACCTTGAATGTCTCCTATATTAGAACAAATCTAATACAGAAGGGAGGGTTGAGAAAGTAATAATTACAATTTTTTGGCTGGCCTGCAACTGCATATTTGTTAATTTATCTAAGTGCTTACCTCTGCTTATCTTTTACATTAGCCCAAAACCCATAGAAGGAATATTTCAAGTGTTAAGACATTTGGATAATTTTCAAATTATTATTATCATATTATGTAAAATGTTTACAAGGGGTTTTGACTGATTTGTGACTCAGTTTTTAAAACTTTCATTCTTATATGAAACATGGAAATATCTGCTTTCAAATTCGAGATAAGTGTGAACCACTTTGCCAACATCCAAGCAGCAAAGCCACAAATGACATTTCAACAGAGTAAGCATTCTATAATTAATTACAATTTTATTCAGTTAAAAATATTGTCTGTATTTCATGTGTATCTGTATGATTAAATGTATAGAAGGTTGTTCAGTTATAAAAGTAAGTGAAATGTCATCTTACAAAATGTATGAATTGTTGAATTATTTGAATTTTTTTAAACGTAAGTATGGAAAGAAATAAATAGATAATCCGGAACTGAAAAATAAATAATTTTGCCCTTCCGTAAATATACTTAAATTATTCAACTTGATATTTTCAGTTTCTGCACATTAAAAGATGAGACCAATATTCAGAACTCAGTCGTTTCTATGGTTAATAGCACATCAAAAGCAAATTTATCTGTACAGAGTGGAAATGCAGATATGGTGAGTAAAAATATTTTGATAATAGAATTTCCTGTAATTAGATAATTTCTTGTGTAAATATAGTTACGATATCTGACTTATGAATTAGTTTGGACATACTGAATTTCTGAACCTTTTTGTGTTGTCCAAATAGACATGCATCCTGTGTTAGGTGATATTCATGATACAAAGAACTAGGACTTGAATTTACTTTATGTAGCAGACTTCAAAACTATTTACTCAGTTTGATTGCTATTCTGCAAGTCATGTAATGATATTTATCATTTGCTTGGTCCTTGTCAAATACCATAATATCAGTATAAATATCTGTACTACATACTACAACAATCTGGCAGTTCCTCTCTTGGTTAGTTATTTTAATTGTATACAATTTTTAACATTTACATTGCAGTTCAGTTTTCAAGAAAAAAACCACTCAAGTCTTTCACAAGAGCTGAAAACTGTACAGTGTTCTTCGATCTCAAAAATAATCTCAGACTCTTCTAAATTTACTAGGAAAGAGGATTTTTTCATTTGCACAAAGGAATATGAAAAAGAAGTGGATCCCAGGTAATAAAAGGTTATGTATGTTTTTCTGTTGCCTCAGTGTTCCAGTGCTTAGTTCTTCATGGAACACAGATGTTTAGGTGATGTGTTAATTAATAACATTCATTTTTAAAAGATGAATTTTCACAATAATGGTAGCAATTAACTTTTCTTGGAAAGAAAAATTTACTTTAAAATTATGTTGCTTGTAATGGTATCTCTTGACTAAACTTTGTATAATGTTCCTAATTTCATAGGTTTTGATCTACCTAATTTAATTTTTTTGTTTACTTAATCTTCCTTAGATATCTTCTTGATGATGAAATCAGTGATGTCAAGCCCTTTCTTGGAATATTTGATGGCCTTTTGTAAAACATATAACGAAATATATTGTAAGTGCTGGGGAAAAGAAGTTACAGTCGCTTTTACAGAGTGAAGCCTTCAAATTCAGCTAAGAGAATTTGATTTCTGTTGTATACCTATTTACTAATAGCTGGATTGCTGCATAGAGTAGATAATAGCAAAACTGATGTCTGATTTGTGGAATTCTAGGTATATTATCTTATTTTGAAAAGTACTTAAGTATTTGTCCTTGCTGTTTTCAGGATTACAGAGAAAAATATTGGAATATGTCAAAGGAGAATAGTTCTCAATCTGAAGGTACTTTTATAGAAAAAGTAAAAATCACATAAGGGAAAGCAAGCTGTTTATTATGTGCCCTGCTCACAACGACTCTTTAAATGAATGAAAGATTCTTTCTTCAGAAATTTCTCAGTGCTCGTTTGGTTTTGTCTTTCAGTTTCTGTAATGCTGAATTTTTCATAGCAATGATTCTGTAAAATAATTAGATTTACAAGTAAAAGCAATAGAATGGTAAGTTATTTTAGACTGTATTCCTTTTAACAGTGTTGTCAACTTGTTAATAAAAAAATGCAACTTCCTTCAAGCAAATGTGTTTCCAGGCTCAGCAAACCAGTTGTGAAATGTCTATAAACAATGTTCTAAAGTTGTGTTTGATACCTGAGGTCATAAAATGGACATTTAGGCATCATAGTACAAATCTAGGCAACCAAGCATTTGATTTGGTTATCCTCTTGTAGCTCTAGTGTTTGAACAGTAGACCAGGCAAGTTCAATAGTTAGAAAAATACATTATATTGCCTAAAATACAAGAGAATATTAATTTTCACTGTTAATTATTCAGAATGTGTGGAATTAAAATGTTCAAATCGCCCGTGGAATCTCAGTTGTCTGTTCTTGCAACATTGTTTGTGGTGCAACCAAATGCAACCATGTTTTGCTGCACTACCTGTTTGTATTTTTCTCAGCTAGTAACATTTTACTTGACTCCAAGGCTTCCTTACACTTTTGACTCGCTTTCTGATACAACTCTTTCTCCATATGAAATGGCATAGCAGAAGCAGCCTTGACACACACCACTCAATATGTTTTTGACTGTGTATATTCCAGCAGGCCCAAGCTTATAACTCACTTTGCTGTACTTCAAATCTTTTGTTGCACCTGGAAGTTAGTGTTAGGTGTATTTCCATTTTTCTGTGAAATACTTTGGTATTTTATATAATCTCTAGAAAGTAATTGACATTATTGCCATTTTCACATCACTTTTTTTTATTGTCTAAATATAACTACTTGTTTTTAGTTAGTTTATAGGAATAGGTTTATTTTTAGACTATTTCTTCAAAGCAGATTATCCCTGCAGGCAGGTATTTTGTTTTCCTCTTAGTTTTCCTCAGTGCATGAGTTTAGTAGTTATTATTGGGTTTCTTCACAATTCAGGCTGGTTAATTTTCTATATAGTTTTTTTTTCCTTTTGATTTTTAAAAAGTTTTAATTTCTAATTTGATCCATAGTCAGAACACATGATAACAAATGCATTTCTGTACTTTCAAGGCTATTCAGAGTACTTTGCAGATGGTTTATAAGATCATTTCCTATCTCTGTTTTTCATCCTTGGAAAATTACAAAATTGCATTATTGCTGCTGACAGCATTTCACAGATTGCAGAATACAAATCTTTCAATACTGCAATGCCTTGACAGTAATATTGAACCTCTGGTGCAAAAACATTTTTCTAGACATAAGTGCTTTATTTGACATAGTTTTGCTTCATTATTTGTATTAGCTCTATGACTTTTAAAAGTCTAAATTACTTTCAGAAAAACAGTTTGGAAGTACTGATATGCTGAAGTGTTCTCTTTCTCAGGAGAAGGAATAACTCTTTATATGGTAGCATTTGTTATTGGTTCATTTTCCAAATCATAATAATTGGAAGATCAAAAGTGATAACCATAGTAGGTCTCTATGGCAATTAATAATTGCAGATACACAGTGACTATACTTCAAAACAAATATAGGCAGAAAGAGCAACCTGACTACAGAATTAGAAAAACCTAGTCAAATCCGAATTATTTTTAAATTAAACTTCCAGACAGAGCTAACTCAAAATTACTATGCTGCTGTGTTTAACGCAGCGGTCCTTGTCATGTACATCCTAGTCACGTCCCAGTTCCATGTCATGGTAAGAATGCAGAGGTTTACCTTCTGCCCATCACCGTCGTCTGATTTCCATGGAAATGGGATGGCTCCCTGTCAGGAACTGTGGTATTTCTCTACAGATGCTTTAAATGAATGACCAGGGACCCAAAATCCCAGGTCATACCCAAAGAGGTAGGTATAGATATAGCTACAATGAGCTGTGACTTCAGTCATTTAACTGAATCACCTCAAGTGAGAAACCCACTCCTGGACTCCCTGTGTAGCCCCTAGAAAGACGCAGATGCTGTCAGATGGTTCAGACTGGGGGGCTGGATTGCTCTCTGGTGGAACCCACCAAATTACCTGTGATGGAAGTGACCACACACAGTTAGCATGGGGAAGATGGTGTGCTGTGAATTCAGAGCCAAGCTCACTGAATATTGCCTTTCTTGTGCATGAGATGCCTGAGTTCGTTTATCCACATAAGGACTCAACTTTTCTAACTTGAATCATCAATTTCTGTACAGCAAAAGATGGCTGCACTCCACTGGTGGTGCTGCTGCAGCTTCCTTTCAGGTGCTGCCCAGATGATAAAACAGACTAATTAAATTCCACAGGGTAACATCAGACAATTTCAGTAAGCTATTATTAATAGATAAAATACAGACTAAAATGCATAAAAATATTGTTAAAGTCTGAAACAATCATTGTTTTTAATTCTGCATAGGGTTGTAACATTAGATGAGTGGCTTGAATTTGAATCATGGGATTGTGTAAGTAATTATTTGGGCATACAGCAGAATGCCAAAGACTTTGGTCTGGAGATGATTCTGTAAAATTTACATTATAAAAATACTGTTTCCCATAATGGAATAGTGAAAAAAAATTCAGTGTGACAAGAAGTCAGGTTTTACTATCTTACTTGTCTGATTCTCCATAATAAAATACATGCTCATACCTGCTTTTAATTTAACTTCAACTTCCTTATACGCTTCCTTGTGCTGTCACATATATTGGTTTCAAAATATAAACTGAGGTCAGCTGTTTCTGTGCCTGAAGAAAATGCAATATGCACTCAAAATCCATGATCTTCAAAAACTGTTAGCAGAAAAATAAGTATAGTGTTTAAGCATGTTGCCAGACATGTTTGTGTATAAGGTATGTTTGTAGCATATAGAATACTGTAAATGTATTGTGTCATTTTAATTGTATGCAGCATGTCCCATGATAATTTTAATTATGTAGACTTTATTCATGTATTTGAAGATTTTAATGAGTTAAACATTACAGTAATTGTTAAAGTAATAAGAGCAGTTGTGACAAGTCAGGCTCGTTATTTGGGTATATTTTTACTCAGATACGTCTTCACAGAATAGTTACGTGAGGTATAAAGATTGGTGCTATTAAAGGCAGTCAGTGTAATGATAAAGAGTGAACAAAAGCCACCATATGGAACCAATATGCACCTGAAAAATAGTTTAGTCATTTTGTAGAGCACAAATGATACCTCTCCAAGGCATCATTATGACAGAATCAGTGATATCCCTTCTAAAAGCAAGGGTATCTTGCATTACCTCTTTGTGTCACCCCTTCTGTTTTTTGTGTGGAAGCAAGAGAGCAGTATCATGTCAGTTGTTTTACTGACACAATCTTTAAATTATATCCATGAAATGAGATCCATGAATGCCTGGGTTTTCTCTAGCTCCTTTGCTTAACAAGGAAATTGAAAAGGAGGTACTAGTTGCGGTAAAATTCACTTTCTGCAGAGGACTAACACCACATTGATTTTGTTGAAGGCTTACATGAGAATAAACTGAGGCACGTAGCGTGTGCTGATAGTTGGCAGTGATGAAGTTGAGCTTGACTGAAAAAATAATGTAGAAAAAGGGCAGTGGTGTACTGTCTGCCACTGTTCGGCTGAGATAAGGGCCACCCTGGCTGAACCATGTTTCTATATTTGTTCTTTAAACCTGTATGAGATAAAATTGTATCTGTCCAAGCCCTCAAGGAATTTCTTCCTGTATTTAACATATGCTGCGTGGAGCTAGCATGTAATGATGATACAGACTGTCCTTTTGATTGATGCTACATGGCAATTTCTACATTTTAGATAGTAGAGCATAGGGAAAAATGCAAAACATCTTGTTTTGAAGGCCGTAAGGGTATTTTGTTTACATAAATGAAACAATGTTTCTTTTGGAACTGAGAAACTTCCTATTAAAGGATGCATATAACTTTCAAAATAAAAAGGTGCTTGTAACTGTAAATGGCTATGGTATATTTGCTGCTCCCACACACATTTAGAGGCAAAACCTATTTATGAGGCTTTATTAAGTGCGAATAATTCCCATGGCTTCAGCACAGAAGAAACAGCTGCAGAATATAGTCTGATTTGCATATAAATGACATGATTTCTGCTCAGAAAAGGATATTGAAAAATACCTATTTCTACAGTGAGAACCTGATAGTCACACATATTAAGGTCAGCTTGTTTAACTTTTTTTAACCTGCTGCGTGTTGATACCCGATCACACTTCCAGCTGGATTCAGGCTCTATCAGTTGGGCCCACTATGAAATAGCGAATTTCTTCTTTTGAGCTAATTAAGTTATCATTTGTAGAAACAGGTTACAAAACATTTACCTCAACAGCTTAAGCACTTAAAAGTGCTCAGTATATTTATCAGTACAAGTGGACAACTCTAAACTTGGCACTTTTCCTTATCTTCATTACTGTGAATTTGTGATGCAAGGGAATTCCTGTTGTTTGGGTAAGACAGAAAAAGCCCTGCTAACATCGTCTAGTCACTTTAATAAATGGTACGGTATAATTAAAACAGACACAGAGATATTACTTTTACCCTCCCAAATAGTTTCCTCAGGTTATCTTTTCTATTAAAGATAAGGTCATGCTTTTAAAATTTCTGCCTGACATAGGCCACCACTGACCAACTGAGATGCTTGGCCAAAACAAAACGCAAGTATTTGAAAGCTAAAGCTACATATGCCATTTTATCACAATTATTCCAGCTCACTGCAAAATTCTCAAAAATATTTTTATTTCAGCAGAAGGATAGCTCTAGATGATTTTAATAATGAACTCTATTAAATATAGTAGTCATCTAATTGCTGAACTCGGATGTTCAGCATGGCCTTGGCATTAATACTCACACAGAGCTTAGGCACCAGCAAAGCCCAGCTCTGCAGAACAGACACCCCCTGTGCCCAGGGGAGCTGGCAGAGCTCCCCACATCCCTGAGGAACACCCCTGGGAAGTCAACTCCTGTGAGAGAAACCCAGCACAGGGTTCCAGTCAAACAGCCGTTTACCCCCCTGAAAGGCTGTGACTGCGATGGAGTGTTCATTTACCGACAGGCTCCTGCTGCATCTACATTATATCCTAACATAAAAGAAAGATGTTGCAGAGTCAGGCAATAAAGAGTTTGGAAGAGACCTGTGAAACCTTGGTTTGCAAATCCCTGCTTGGCAAAGCCCTGACTGAGCCAAATCCCATTGCCAGAAGTGATAGGTTGTCTGCTCAGAGAGCTTTGCCACAGTGGCTTGTCATTAGTCTGAAGGCATCTTGGAGAGGCTTGATACTGTTTAGAAAATAACTGAAGTAGTGCTGTCTAGAAGCTTGGATATGCAGGTCAGAACTTCTTTTTTAGCAATTTCTGTCAGATTATAAAGGCTATTAATTTATCTGAATGAAAATGAGGCAGTAGAGTTTATTACTAGGATTCTGATTATTTTTTCTCCCTGGTGGTGGTGTACTACTTCACCCGTTTGTAGTCCAGACTTGGTAGGTCACTGAGTGCAGGAAATAAACTTCTTTTAGCCCAGGGCTCCATTCTTGTGTCTTACATGTTATGCCTAGAGGACGTTTTTCTGCCTAGCTGGGAATTTCTGCTCAAAGAATAGTCATCCAGCAGCTGGATCATTAACATTTTCAGCATCTCCTCAATTATATAAAGATTTTAGGCTCTGAGGTCAGTTGGGTGATTTCTAAAAATTGTACTAATAGATGTGAAAGAAGTATTCACCAAAGCATCAACACATTATCATCTGATTTTATTTCCAAAGTTTGGCAGTAGAAGTGATTAAGAAAGTGTGGGCCATGAAACAGACTGGCTTATGTTGTGATATATCACAGAGATGCACTTCAGAGACTGGAGGCTCGCTCAGTGAGGAAAATAACCTGTATTAAGAAGATAAGAGGTACAAGTGGATCTTTCCCTCTCTCGGGTGTGATTGTCTCAGGCAACCATATTAGCAGAAGCTTAGATGCATTTTTAGCTTCTGGAACAGATTTACCAAAGTGACAGTGCATACTGAAGATGATAGTGATAAAATAGGTAGTGTGTTCTAGTAGAAAATAAAGTTGGCAGCTTGGAATGGCGAACAGCTTCGGATAAGCATGTGGTTCAGCAGAAATTAGTCTCTGTCCACAGACTTTATAGCAGCCAATCAGAGCTGCTCTTTCAGCTCAAGCAGTTAATAATATCTCAGCACAGTAGCTTAAGGGATACAATTTTCAAAATTATTGTAGTGTGGGACCGATAAATTTCAGCACAAAGAAGGCAGTATTCCATATAATTTATTTTAGATTTCCATCTAGGGTATGTTCTGACACTCCACATGAAAGTCAAATTGTCCATGTAAAATGGTTTTCAGGTGATAAGTTGACCCCTGGGGTTTTAGTAAAATAATAGATTCAGAATTCTATCTGACTCTCCAATCTATAAACGCTAGTTATCAGCTGTTGGAAGGATTTCATAAGAAGGGAAAAAAAAAAAAAGAGCTTTTGTATAGTGACATTTTCTCATTAATGGGGACAATGTTAGAATCACAAACTCCTTCTGGATTTGGTAGTAAATACTCTGCTGACGCGTTCTGGGAGGCGGTTGTTCTGTGTGAGGAATGTATGTGTCTAATCCTCTGTGATATGCATATGGAACGAGGAATATTTCTAATAGACACCTACAGTCCTTCAAACGAAGGGCATTTACTGTGCCACCATCTGGCCATCATTTTAAAATGTGTTCTATCACCAGAGACTACCTCTGCACAAGTTTTGCTGGCAAATGACTGTCTTATGGTAGTTAGAGAAATACTGGACGAATAACATCAACATTTTTCCTGCCAGCATTCTTCAATATTTAAACCTAGTGCAAAGCAAATGGTAACCTGAAAAGAAACGAGATATTACTTCAAGTTCTTGTCTGAAACTCTTACAGGACCGGCTGTAATTTTTTTGTTCTAGTTTGGTTGGTTTATTTAATTCTATTTTCTTGAGAATACTTACACGTAGTTCCTAGTATACCATGTGGCTTTGCTGTCAGTTTAAGCAGATCCAAAGTTGGGTAGAGGTTTTGTTGCATTTTGGTTTAGTAGACGGGTATATCTGCATGTGCACGTGTATGAAATGCAGCCCTAGCAAGTAATGGGGGAAAGGTGACCGGACGATAGGAATTGTACTGACAGTAGAAGAAGCTCGCCTAATAAAATGCTAAAAGCATATTTACACTTAGTGCAGCTGAGTGTCCCTTTGAATTTTGAGCAAAGAAAATACTTCCTGCCTTTTAAAAACAACTCTGCTCAAGAAAAATTGACTTTTCTACTATCTGTAAACAAAAAGGATTGTCCCAAAGAAAAACCCACGCCCCTCTTCAGTTGTTCCTCATGTTAACCACTGTCTGGGATTTTCCCTGCTCGTGTCTGTGAGTAACATTGAGTTCGCTCCTGAAGTGCTGCTGGTCGTACTGTGCTGCTGGGGCTCTTGCAGGGCATGAAAGCGGCTGCAAGGAGGGTGTGTTTGCCCCCCGGGTTCTGTGTCACTGGGGGAAGAGGCAGCTGCCTCCTCCTCCTAGAGGAGTTGAGCAGTGCTCAGGGGTGGGGATGTCTGGCACCCCAAGCCTGGCAGAGAAGGTAAACATATGAGCCATGGTCTTGTAGGCACTGCCGTGGAGGAGCTGGGATTGTGCTTGTGGGACGGAGCCAAGCTTCAGCAGTGACAGGATTGAGGAGAGCTCCCTAGAGCAGGCTGAGGGGTGTCGGTGATGCTCTGTGAACCGTTTGGAAATGTTCAGATTGGAAGTAAGACTGGAAAGAAATACTTACCCTGCAGTGACACAACGGGGAGGTTAATTGCAAGCTTTCCTGTTTAATGCAGCTCTCCAACAGGTCAGACTTCTCATGATTTAAAGAATAACTCTGTCTGCTATTCTAATAACATTTGCTCTTAGAAATCTGGATTCTGTGGGTGTGAAGTAGCTTCCACCTAAAGACAATTGTTCATTCAGGGTCCCTGTGGATAGGATAAAAAAGAGCTAACTACTCTTAAACCTTGCCTTTTTCTGGTTTGGTTTTATTTTGTTTTGCTTTTAGCTTTATGGAGATAATAGTGTGCTTGTTGTGCAAGTGGGTAAGCTGTAACAGGTGTGGGACAGGCCTGTTCACTTGAGTGAACTCCTGCTTGCTCAGGTGTGTATGAGCTCTACTGAGGTCTGCTGGAGTGTGCTCAAAAGCAAAGTGTCTGTCATGTTCTTAAAGTGCTTTTCTTCTGGAAGAGCAGATCTGAGGACTAGAGGAGTTTATGAGTAACTCTGACTTCTGCTATTGACTGGATTTAATCTGCATTAACACTTTGCAAAGTAGCCATTTATTCTCCTTTGGGTTGTTTGTCACTCTGAGGCTGATTTATAAATGTCATCCAATTTCAAGGTTTCAGGTGTTGGCACTGAAACATTCATCTATCCATTTAGGTAATTATCAAAACATTTGCATTTGTGGCCCCAGATAACTTTAGGCCACACCTTTTCCTTACTCAAAGCTCTGTGAGAAATTGTTTCCTTTCCTGTGGTGGGATGATGCACAGAAGGAAGTACTTTGTTACTCCAAACCCTTTAGATGTTCTGGCGGTGCTCAGCTGATAGTGTCAGGTGGTGTAGCTGAGTAAGTGTTCACTGAATCTGTAACTGCAGCCATAGGTAGAGCTGGTGTCCTACATGGAAACATCATGATATGGGCTTGCAAGGAGAGTCCCAAGGCTGTGGATCAGGGAAGGCACAGCACAGCCATACATCCAGCGTCACCCTCCCCAGAGCAGCCTGTCCTGGGACAAGGACAACAATCTGTTCCCCCAACCAGGTAAGATTACTGTGGCAGCCTCTCATAGATGTGTTGTTGTAAAAAAGTCTTTCCAGTTTATCTTGTAACTAAAAAAACCCAAAACAAAACAGGAGGAAGAAATACTGGATGAAGTATTGGCTTATGGAATAATGCTGGCGTGTTAAGTTAGGGACATTCCTCACCTTCATTGCCTGTTTTTTTTTCCCCCGTCTCTCCTGTGGACAAGATTGTGTAGATGCTATGTTTTCTACTGCTAGACAAGGTTGTGCTGGCTGGTCAGACATTTTTGGAAGTCAGTGTGACTGAACATGCTTGCGAAGACATGGGAACCTAACTGGTAGTGAAAGTACTCATTGAGAGTGTGATTCTGTGCTAGGCACGTTCTGTCAGAAAAGCTTGTTGATGCTGCTGGGCTCAGCTCCTGCCCTGTGCCACCAGCTGTTGGGCCAGTCCAGTGGCTTTGTAGGGCTGTTGTGCAAAATCAGTTAAATATGTGAGTAATCTCTACTTGCCCCCCTGCCTTTTGAGAAGCTTGAATCTTGGCAATACTGTTGTTGCTAGCAAAAAGTGTATGTGTACAAAGAGCAAAGCAGACTGAAATGTTATGTTCCACAGCTGTATTTCACTCATCCTTAAACTGGAAAATAGGCTTTGTTTCATGTATATGACAAGTGAACTACATGACATTAATAAAACTGAGATCCTAAATCCTGCTTGGAATTGCCATTGGCAGCTATTAATGTATTATCAACTGTGATTTTTATTTGTAGTTTAGTAAAAACTCGCCAAGATGCAGTTCTGATTGATAGCTTTAGAGGAGGCTGAAAGTGCTTAGGATGCTCCAAAATTTCATCCCAGGTTCAGCGCCTTCCCCCCTGCCTTGCAAACGTGCTGGGTTTTGTACCTCTAGTGAGAGAGCTGAAAAAGAGCAGCATTAAATTTACATTTCCAGCTGCTGTGCGGATGGAATGGGAAATGAGCTCTTTGCCACCGAGTGGAATCAGTAATAAAATTTCAAGTACTGGCTAACATATGTAAACATCGGTGCCGTCCCACAGACACTGACGAGAGATTTCAGAACATATTTCTTTAAAAAGGTCACTGAGGAATACAAGGCCCAGGATGCACCGCACACTAAGTGTTTCCATATGTCTTTCACAGAGGCCTCATATTGGACATTTCCCCTTCTTAATTACGCCGACAATCGCCGTCCTGGGGCACACGGAGGAGTCCCCCACGGCCGTGCGCGGAGCGGAGCCACCGCGTATCGCGGCGGTGCCGCCGGTCCCCTCCCCGCGGGGAAGCGGGCGGGCCGCCGCCGGACACCGCGCTGCTCGGGGCTCGCTGCCCGCCGCCGTGGGTTCTTCTCCGCCCTCGGTGTCCGGGCCCGGCACAGGCCCCTCCGCTGCAGCGGGGGCCGCGTCGCGTCTGCGTGACCCCCGGTCTCGCCGCCGTCGCCATGGAGACGGGGCTTGGGGCGGCCGCCATGTTCCCCGCGGGCTGAGCGCTGGTTCCGTGCCGCGGTGCCGCTTTGGGTTAAATTAACCTATGGCACTCGCGTATCAACTCTTCCCTCCACCTTGGTGTTGGTAGCACCGGGTGCAGGGAGAGTTGAGGTACTGCAAAGCTTACGCTGTAACCGAGCCGTGGTGTGTTTGAGGGCAGAGCTCTCAGCGGGACGGGCTGGCGGGGACCCCGGGCTGCCTCCCGGGCCCCTGGGGGACCGGCGTGCTGGGCACGCAGCCGCCATAGGCAGGGTTTTCTGCGCTTCGAAGACATGGCCCTAAATGCTGAACACTCGTACAAAAGTGCAATTTCAAAGCAAAGGCAGGAGCTGTAACTTTAAATAGGGAAAAGCCAAAGTAACAAGATGGCTGCTTACGGTGGCTTGAAATGTATTTATTTTAACAAAATTAAGCGAGACCGGTGTGCTGCAGAGGGAAGGTTGGCATGCTGTCCTCTCAGGATTTTAACAGTCAAGGGAGTCGCGTGGCCCACCTGAGAGCCGGAGTTCCCAGATGGCTGTTCTGCCTCGTCATTCTCACCGATCGATGGGTGCGAGCTGAGCCAGCCAGGAGGGGAGGGCCACCATTTTGTCACCTCCTTTTCCAGCCGCCGAATTGCACTCCCCGCTGCACAGAGCCGTTCATCTTCATGTGCATTTCCTTGCTGCACAGACCCTGTCTGTGCGTCTGCCTGCCCAGGCCAGCTGGTTGTCCTTTGTCGTGTGGAAGAGACGGAAAAGTGCCTTTAATGCAGAAATAGGTTATGGGATTCTATTTTCTTTCTTTTTTTTTTTTTTTGGTCTCAGAATGATCACCTGAAGAGGAAGCTACATGCCCAAAGCAGCTGTTGGGCTGAGCTCCCTTCTGTGCTCTGTCCCGGCCTGGCCCTGCTGGGTTTGGCTCTGCAGCTGGGGCCAAGGGGCCCCTGGTGACTCTTGGCTGGGGAAGCCTTGGGCGCACCTGCAGGGACAGGGGCTGGACACAAATCCTCCCTCACGGAGACCTGTGTGGCACTTGTGCGGGCGTCTACCTTCGCATTCCCTTTCAGAGTTCACAAGATGGCTGAGGGAGCTGGGTCTCTTTAGTTTGGAGGAGACTGAGAGGTGACCTTATTAATGTTTATAAATATATAAAGGGTGAGTGCCATGAGGATGGAGCCAGGCCCTTCTCGGTGGCAAACAATGATAGGACAAGGGGTAACACAAGAGGTTCCTGTTAAATTTGAGAAGGAACTTCTTCTCAGTGAGGGTGACAGACACTGGAACAGGCTGCCCAGGGGGGTTGTGGAGTCTCCTTCTCTGGAGACATTCAAACCCACCTGGACATGTTCCTGTGCGACCTCACCTGGGCGTTCCTGCTCCAGCAGGGGGATTGGACTAGATGATCTTTTGAGGTCCCTTCCAATCCCAAACATACTGTGATACTGTGAGATGTTAACTTCCAAAAGGGAGGTCCCCCTTGCGTACTTATGTCAGTGATTTGGGGTTTTAAACTATTCATGCATGAAAAATGACTGTAGGAAACTGTATACTCCCGTGTGTGAATAATGGCTACATGGGAACACAAATTACAGCAGTTTTGCACTGAGACTGCTGCAGTTTACGTGCTCTCTTTGGGAACGTTATGAAACATTTTTAAATGCTGGTGCATGTTAATGCATTGATTTCAGTCAGTCTTTTTTTGTCCCTTTTGGATTTGTTCAACTTAACAGCTAGCGCGTCTTATGTTTGCTCTAAGATATGCCTAGCAAATTAGGCAAATTAAAAAATGCATGCAAAATATGGTGCTGTGCACATGTATCAGGTTTGTTATTTATTAATAGATTCCAATTTCCATACGATAGCCTACTTCTTTTTTTTTTTTTTTTTACTTTGGCTCAATGGATAGTTTATGCCAATTACATGTGGTTTAACAGCTTTGAAATCTGGTTTTGCTTTTCTTATGCATAAAGACATGGATTCTGTATCAGGTTTTAATTAAATTCTACGCTGACTTTAAAGATTCTATTGTCCTTTTTATTTAAATAGGACTTTTGTTAGATCTTTAACAAGATCTCAGTGGGGTAATAAATCTAAGCAATTGTCCTTATTAGGAGTAGATTACCCTCAAGAGATGGAAAGTCACAGAAGTAACTAAAAACATTTGTAGAGACTGAACTAAGGCTTTTTCTTCCTAAACATTAAACAGACTTGCGAATGACTTGCTTGGGCGCTCAAATTAAATTAAATGGTATTTTGTTTATTTTTCACACTTTCAGTGTAGGCTATTTGCATTTACTTAAACTTTTGAGTTTTCATTGAGCAAAATTCACTCCAGGGTAAGGATTTTTACTTCCAGTATACAAGCTGTAAATGAAACTCAGTATATCATGCAGTTTATTTTGTTAGTAATCCTTGCAACATTGGTAATTCATAGGACCCACTGACCTACTGAGTATATTCTTAATTCATGTTATTTGCCACAGTAGATGAGTCATGGCTGAAGAATTAGTCGTCTGTTTGTCCCACACCCAGCCAAGTAGAAGAGCTGCAGAGGATGTAGCGCTGTGCATCTTGTCCAAAGGTCTCAGATGCTGGACTAAACGCCCAAGTTCTTAGAGAAAACTTGCCGCAAAACCCAACAGTTGTAAGTTGAGTCTTCACGTTTCCACACTGATGGAAGGTCTGAGGACCTAGCAGGGGAAAAGGGATTTGACTCTAACAGTTATTTTTGTTTCAGCTGTTTGCTTCATTTGAGGGTATTCTCCATTCTGTAGGACCTCAGGCCTTGTTTTATTCCCAGTTTTAATCATAGGTTGGCTTCCGATGGGATATGGCCTCTTTTGCACACACAGTCAAATCCTGAATATCTGCCATGTGTTTAATTCCCATATTATACACACTGTGGTGCAATTTTAAAAAGCATCCAGTTATTTGGAAGCTCCGCTTTGTGTTGTGGGTTTGAAGTGCTCATTTGAAGGCATTAGTTCTACCCAGAAACAAGCAGGCAAGGGCAGAGACGTTGCACAGGGACATCCTCATGGTTAAGATGTGCTGTGAGACAGGCAGGTTTTTTGCTGGCTCCAGTTCCTGCGCTGACTGAGCTGCTGCCCTCCACGGAGCTGCTGCAGGGACACCTCACACATCGCCCGCCTGCTCCGCCGGGACGGACCCGCAGCCCGGTTCAGCTGTTGAAGACAAACCCTTCTTGGTTGCTGCAGCTGCACCAGCTCTCAGCACCCAGGTACTTAATGTCCTGAAGCTCCTGTCCATGGGCTCCTCTGTCCCTGACCCTTGCAGAGCCCAGTCCCCTCAGCCGCCAGCCTGCCCCTGCTACCCACAGGGTTCTCCGCTATGTTTCTCTGTTAAGAAACTTTACCTCAACCCTTCTTGTCTTCTAAGTGACACTGTGGTGATACTTTGGGGCAGAACAGATTATAGTAGAGGAACATAGCTCATAAATATTAATTTCTAATTAAATATTGGTTGCATATTCTAGGCAAAATTGCAGATTTTGAGCCTTCATCTCCAGCTTTCCGTATCACTTAAGTGGCAAAGGTTTTGGCATGGTATATCACAGATGGAGATGGAAAATCTGGTGCAAAGAGAGATAGTGTAATTGTTCGGCATCATGGTTTTTCTGTGCCCTGATAGGAAAGTCAGAAAAGCAGAAGATGCTGACAGCAAGACAAGTCACCTGGTTGCTACTCTGTTTTTGCTGTAAAGCTGGGGGAAAGTGGGGAGAGGAAATGCACACCCTGGCTTTTAGGCTCAGGTTGCAGCTCTTCCTTCCTCCCCATGCAGTGCACATTCACAGAGTGGCAAACCTAGGCTGAGTCCTGCTCCTGATTTAACTTTCAGTATGACTCGGTGCACAAGCAGCTAAGAGTGCTCAGCCTTTGGGACAGATCCTGGGGAAACAGATTCTCCATTGTGTTTTGTGTGGCAGTAAGACCTGATTTAGGCAATGCCAAATCTCAGACAAAATCTGTGGGTCATAGTTTGGCTCTGGCTCTCATCAGGATGTGGGATTTTTCCCTCTGTTTTCTCCAGCAGCAGGACCAGGAGCTAACCTGTTCTTGGTTCTGCATGGTGAGATTGGGAGAGCCCAGCTCTTGCCAAGAGATGAGTCTCGTCTCTTCCATCTTCCCTTCACCCTGGTTTCTGGGAAGGGTGCGCTGTACTCATAGGCAGGCATCGGGGCTCTGTGTCTGCAATATGAAGGTGATAGTGTGTATACAAGAAATGCAGGGCTAGCCAAATGGACTTGCACTGCTTGCTGCTGTGCGTGGTCTGACAACTGAAAGATTCTGTTCTTGCCTTGCACGCTGAAGGAATGTGTGTTGCTCTCCAGCGCCAGGTACATACCACAGCATAATGTGGCTGGATGCTGTTTGTGCATTGGCCGTGCGGTGAGCCAGCCCTGCTCTCCTGTTCACAGCAGCCTCCCTGGGGTGAGCAGGCTGCTCAGGAGGTCAGGGGGTGCCTGTGCATCACAGGAGTGAAAAGCTGTCCTCTGTCTGCCCTGAGGCACAAACCTGCTTTCGCTCTGTGAAGCAGAGCAGAAGAGCTGGGGTCCAACAGCAGTAGGTATCCCTGAATATCTGCAAGATGGGGGTGGCGTGTGGGTATAGGAAATCCAGTCTGCCTTTCAAGATGAGTAGGTGAGGTTTGGGTGGCAAAGTCATGGGAATGGTAACTGATTGCTGCTGATACTTACTGAGATGACAGCAAATCTCCTCTATATTAATGTTCAACTTCTGAGACTAGATTGAATCTTACTTTATTAAAGAAAAGGTAGGAAGCCTAGAAGTAGCTCTTTAATTTTCAACTGGAAAATACAATTTTGAAATCCATTATCTTAGGAATGCAATAAGCTAACAAAGTAATAACTGATGTTAAATCTACTTTGAATGTTATTTAAAGTACTTCTCAGATGAAACAAAAGTTGATAGGTTGGTGTCGGGTTCACTTGAACATCGGCTTTGCTTATGCAGTTGCCCACATGAGGAAGACAGGTTGATCAGCATGCATTTTCTGGCTACCTGGTTGTTTGGGAACTGTCAAAGGCTAAAGCATCGTTATGTGATTCATAAACGCTTCCATTTGCTATTTGTTCCAACAAAAGGCTGTTGTAACAGTGTCGGTGTCGTAAGTGCAGTTCTGGCCATGAGGACTTCACCATGATGAGCACCCGACATCCCGCATCTTCAGGAATCTTGAGCGTTAGAGAGAAAAGACCTGTTAGTCTGTCCCCCACCACTGCTGAACTGTTCCCCTTGGCACATTATTGATCTCTCCTGGTCAATCTGTGTCTGATGCCACGTATACATCTGTCCTATTGTTCCCCACGCTATAATGCTGTCCTGTTTTCCCAAATGTTGTTTTATTTTCTTTCTCTTTCCCGTGTGTTTCATCTTCCTTTGTGTATTTGTATAACACATTTGCTCTCTCTGTTGTTTTTGACTTCTAATTTAATGCCACTGGTGAATTTCTCAGTCTCTCTGCAGATCATTAGAAAGAGACTATGCGGGACTGCCTGTAAAAGGAAACACTGCATTCCCAAGACAGGTCACAGGCTGGTGTGTATCAGTGTTCTTTGTTTTGGAACTTTTAGCTTTGTTTAAGTCTTTAACAGATGCAAAAAGATTTCTGGATCTCCTGTTTGCCACTTCACTGTAAGAATACAAGGAACACAAATTCAAAGTTGCAGGACTTGAAAGGAGCTGTGCAGCCCTAGGGAAAGGGCAGTTTGCCATGTAAGCAAAACAAAACCCAAATGAATAAAATGCCAGCCCAGCCACAAAACCAGTCTGTCCGCAGCCTATGGGCAGGTGAGGAAAGCCCTTTCCTCCTTCCCGCTCTCTGTACAGTCTGTTTCAACTTAACTGTGGTGCTCAGTGGCTGGAGAGTTGGCAGAAACTGATATGTGCCTGACATACATTGTGAAAGGTGGAGCTGGCATGCCTCTGCTCTAAGGGGAGAGGAGCTCTGCTCTTTGTTGCCATTTTGGTGCTGCTGTGAGAAACCGGGAGTCACAGGCTTGCTTTAATCCAACCAAAACCTCTGTGGCTGATGCTGCCAAAAGCATTTCTGTGCTGTGGTGAATGTCAGAATTGGATGAGGGAATAAATCTGTAGCTCTGTGAGCTACTACTGTGTTGCCTCCTCAGGTCATCCTGAATGCTGATATTGATGCAAAGGAGGGAGGTGTTGGTGCAGGGTGGGAAGATGGGCTCACAGAGTGAGCAGTGTCGGCACAGGGTCGGTGGAGAGGGAGGCTCTTGGTGCACGAGTCTCTCCCTGGTGCCTGGCCTGAGGATGGGGATGGCACTGCTGTGCCTGCGGGGGCTGCACTTGGCAGGTGATGCCCAGGGTGAATCTGTGCCCAGGCATTGAAGCAGCGTTGGACTGACAGACCCATCCCTTCATTTTGCTTGTGTTTCCAGCTGGAGTTTTTCGCTAGCAAAGCTCTTGTTCTCAGCCCTTTGTTAGGCCAAGGGAGAAGGTCTCGTAGTTGCACCACCAGCTGGGTTAAAGGATGGCCTTGGGTGGCAGCAGGATTTCTGAAAGTGCCCTGCAGGCTACATCTCCTGGCACAGACTCCCTGTGCCCTTGGTCCTCCTCGGCTACAGTGTGAGAGGCAGCATAGCATTGCCTGGATGGTAGTTTTAACTCTTTGTTACCTAAAATTCAGTGTCTGAGCAACACAGCAGTAAATAAAGCACTAGGCCCTTTGTAGAGAGTCGCATCCTTCATGTTGCCTCTGCTACTGGTGTAAGTAATGTTGTGTGCAACTCCCCAAGCACAGACTGGGAATTAGGGAGTGTAAAGTGTGTCTCAGGGGGATGGTTGCAGCAGTGAATGTTTGAGGCTTGATAATGCCCACTGCTGCTGGATGAACTTGCTGTCAGGTAACTGCATAGATAATGTTTAGCCTCGGTCAACAGCAGGGCTGTAAACTGAAACAAACAGCTCTCTCCTGATTACTTCTTCTAGACAGGGTGATGCAGAAGGAAATAGAATTAAAAATTAATTTTGAAATGAGCTCAAGTCTTTTTACTAACCACTTAAACTTCAAAACATCTGATATTAACGAAGGAGCCTATTTAAAATAATGGTAAACTGCCATCTGCTGGTAAAAAAGTAATGCATGGAATGCACAAGCAGGCTTCCGAAGAGAAAAACAGTTCTTTTGTATTTGATGTGCTGCAGTCAAATATATACATGATATGGAAGCTGCATATATTTATTTTACTGTTTTTCATCTTCATTTGCATTTTCATATAGAATATGCTAAACAGATGCCTATAACATAACTAACTCTAATGACAAGCACAGAAAACCAAAGACAATAAGAATAAAGAATGAGGACTAATAAAAGCAGATGAGCGATCAGGATGGTGACAGCCACCAAATGTGTCCTATTTACATTGCTAATAATGAATCACAAGTGCTTCCTTTTTTGATTCCCTCCACAGACCCTCCCTTATGACCGGAATTGTAGCACTGAGAAACGTTTCTTGGCTTCTTCAGTTTGATTTTGTGTGTGTGTGTGTGTGGTTCCTCAGTCAAGCTTGTAAATGGGAACTGGGTCTTTAATTGTTCCTGATTTAAGTAGGTCATCTTCGCCAATACACAAGTCGCTTGTCTTCCTGTAAGCCAGGTCAGCTATTGAAAGGATATGGAAAATATTTATTACACAAATATGACCAGAGAAAATAATTTAACAAAGGACCACTCCCAAATTACATGACGTTACACAACCAGGTTCCATAAATCACGAGTATGAGCGCGCTGCCGGGAAGAGACTATCAGATTTCATGTTTGTGTAGTGCTTACCGAGTAGGTGTGCTGAGCATGGCTTGGTCCCTGAGGTGCTGCTGCACTATAAATAGAGGTATTAGCGTGAATTACCTCCAGTGCAAACATCAGGCCACTTACCTTTTTCATATGCATGCAATTTTCTTTTATGATTGTGGTTATTGCAAACATAGCTCATGGTTTTAGCAAACTGATATTGTCATAGGAAATGTTTAAAATGGACAAAGAAAAAATAGGTCAGTTCTTCCTTGAAATCTGACACAAGTGTGTATTTGTAATATTTCCCAGGTTTATTTCCTTGGAGCAGGTTTGGCAGGTATGAGAGGAAGTTAAAGATTTATTTTTGGTGCTATGTACCAGATGTCATACCTGCTCTTCTGAGACAGTTACTTTTATCTCCAGCAGTACATGCTCTAGTAGCAATGAGAAAAGTGACTTGAATCCCATTTAAAGCATGTAGTGTGCACTGTTCGCATGCCACTAAAGGAAAGAGAAGGCTTGTTTCGGAGACTCCAGGCAGAGTCTTTATGCGTCATCATAAAACAAACATGTTTGCATCTCTCTCAGAGGTGTTTTTGCCTCTTTGAAGAAGTGATGAATTAATGTGCCCAAATCCAGGGCTTGCAACCCCAGCACAAGCTTTAGGACCACAAAGACATCCAGCTTGAGGTGCCGTTGTATTTATGGGGCCTCTGCGTGTGGGTCATTTTGTAGCATTCAGGTGGTTCTTTGTAAAGGATGGTTTCTGGGGAATCTGTGATGCTGTGCATACTCCACACTGGTCTGAATCCAGTGTTGCTCAGCATCTTGCCTGATGAGGTCCTGCTTGGTGGCAGAGGAACATTAAGAATATAGCGCCAAATCCTCAACTCAGGAAGACACCACAACTTTTTCTAATTTTTAACCAGTGGAAGATCTAGCCTGTGGTGGATGGTCACAGGGGCGCAGACACCGTGCTCTGGGCCCTGGTGACCGAAGTGCTCCATCAGTAACACAACAGGATCAAAGGGAAGCGGAGCCAGGGGAGCAGCGGTGCCCATGGAGACCTGTTAGCAGGCAGGAGCCGAAACGCGCAGTTGCCATCACAGACACTACTGTCCTCTGCTTTGCTCTGCAGCACTTCAGTCTCCCGCTAACAGGACTCTGCCTTCCAGCTGAAGCCTGACTGACGGTTGAAATAACAGCCGCAGTTTATTCCAGGTATGCCACTGACCTGCATGACCTGTAGGAAGGGTAAGGTAAAGGCAATCAAAGCGGCACACTCCTGTAGCCTCTGAGGGCTATAAAAGTAGAAACGTGGGAAACAAGCTGGTAGATCTGTGGAGGAAATAAATGAGGATGGGGGTTCACTGTTCCCTGCTAATAGGCTAAATCAGGAGTTCAGTGGGACTGAGATTTGACCCAACAAGAGAAAGGAGATGAATAAGAAATGATCAAAAGATAGAGCTGGTGTTTTCTTCATGTTATGCTAGAATCACTCTGTTCAAAAAGTCTCCCGAAGCATGGAGAGCTGGGGCGGGCAGGGGTGAAGAGGTGGGTTATGGTGATGGGAGGGCATTGTCATTACATAGATTGGAGCAGTTCAGGTCTGTTTAACTGTTTAATGCCATTTGTCTTTTCTGAACTTACTTTGCTGTGGGATGGGGGAAATCGTGCTGACAGCACAACTGGTTATTTGGCTGTTTCCTTTCTCTGTGTTTCCAGAAAATTAAGCACTGTGTCCTGCTTATGCTGTGCTCAAGGTTGGGTAAAGGGCTTTTGATGGGTTTGTCGTCCTTTTGGCCAACACTTAATCCTGTTTCCTTTTCATACTATCCCCTCTATAGTAAAATGGAGTAGTCAGGCTAAGTAACAATAAAGCTATTAGTGGTTTACCAAGGAGCAGGAATATCATCAGCCAGTGGCCGGTTTCTAGCAAAATGTAGTTCTCAGTATGAATTGAGATCCTTGTCTTTGCATGGTGGACTCAGAAGAGATACCTAGCAGTTAAGTGCTGTTCAGAAAGCAATAAAACATTCACTTTAACAACAACCAAGAAGCATTAAATAGATTTCACTGGCACAGAGAAGGGGGCAAATGCTAAGAGAATCATGTAATGGCTGCACAGTTATTAATTTCTGTGAATATAGTGAGGTTTGGAGACCTCTGGTATTCATTTGAAATAAACACTGAAATAAGACTCACATGCTATAGGGTTGTCAAAACCAAGTGCAGTGATTGGCTAATATGCTTCTCGGTCAGGCAGTGTATATGGAGATATTCTGCTCTCACACTGTCTGCTGATTGGAACTGGGCCCATGAAGAAGCCAGGTGATTAATCCGCAGGGGTCTGTTTTTCCTGAACTGTTAATGTCCTCTGTTTCAGAGCAACAGCCCATGGCTCATTAAGCAGGGAAGATTTGAATGCAAGTGTGAAGGGCAGCACACAAAGATTCTCCACACATCTCTTGTTTGAGCCTTGGAGATTAGAAAAATGAAGTATTGGACAAAGTTCATCTGATACTGTGGCTGCACCAGCATTATACGTTCTGAAAAGCGATGGTGCTGTTAGAAAATGTTTACGTATTTCAGTCAACGGGGACTGATAGCCACAAGGCTCTTGTAAGGTGGTAGCGGACACTTGGTACTAGCCCAGAAATGCCCAGCTGCCACTTCAGCTGACCTGCTGTGAGAATCATGCTCTTTGTAAGTCTGTTGTGCCATTGCTTTGGTGTTTACACCTCTCACTGTGCTCTTTCCACCCGTACTGTTGTGTACTCTGGCATCAGATACTGAGAAAGCAAATGGGGCTGCTGAGTCCAACTGCCTCAACAGAAATGCAACAGGGGAAATAAATACTCTGCGAGGTTTGCAGTGTAGGATTAATCTTAAGGGGGTCATCTTGAGATTATTAGCCACTGTTTATAGTCTGTGTTGTACCTGTTTGTAAAATTAATTTCTGTCATCAACTCAAATATTTGAAAACGTGTTGATTTAGGGAAAACGTTTTTCTGACAATATGGTGTTGCATAAGCATTGATTTATTAACCCTAGTGACTTTCTTGAGAAACAGATAAGTATTTCAGTGCTGTTTTTACAGATGGGGAAACTTAAAGCTCAGATGTGTAGATTTAGATCTGCAAATTATAGTGTCTACTAACTAGACATGTAGCCCTGCTCACTTTCAGTCAAGTCTTTTCCACCATGAATTCCTGGTGACGGAGCAGCCATGTCCTGCACAGCTCCTGGCACCTCTCTGATTGCATCCTGTGCACAGGTCCCTGCAGAAAAGAGGTGAGGAAGAGGCGTGAATGACCGTCTTGCTTGAGGCTGTAAGAAAGATGTGCCCAGTTCCCATTTGAACCTGGGAACCAGGAAAGGGGAGCAGCCACATGGGAAGGACCCGACCCAGGCTCAGTCCTTTCCACTCACACGTGTTCAGATCAGACAAGACAATGAGCCAATATTGGGAATTCTGACTAGAGCTGCAAAATCATGGGCCCAACCTAATAATTTATCGGCTCCAGGAACAGGAGACTGTTGTAAACTGTTGTAGTTATCGTGGACAACAAGGTCAGTGGAAATGGGAGTGCCCAGCATGACAAAACAAAGCAAGCCTCCCAAAAAGATCTCTCAGTCCCATGATGCAATCTTTCCCTGCTCTATGGGCTGCCCTGAATAATGTAACTATTATTAGATACCCATGATCCTGATTTCCACTGGGCTGGGGAAATACAGTGTCAGTGGGGAAGGATTGAGGTTGCTGCTGAGAAGGGAAGGTGAGCGGGTTTCAAGGGTTTCTGGGCTTTGCTCTCTGCTGAACCTCTACCTACTTTTCTTATTTTTTTCTCCCGTTATGCTTTAAAGTTCAACTATAAACGTTTAGAGGAAATTTAGCAATAATATTGCTTGTGGATACTAAGAAAGTAAGAATGCATTCTACAGCACCACTTCCCTTTGTTTGTCTTTTTTGTCTTGTTTATCTTTGATCAGCTGCAGATGAAATAACCAGCTAACTGATTGCACATACAGGGCTGCCACTCATCCTGACCGAACTCTGCTGACATGGGAGTACGCTCTGGAGCAGTCCAGCAGTATCCATTTCTTATTCCAGTACACTGACAGGTCACTCAGCGAGACTAAAAACTATATTCTGAAGTGGAAAAGAAACTGCAGTTTCAATTTTGTTTTGATTTGAAAATTTCCAGCTACCTATCAAGACAAAATCCTTGAACTATTTACTTAGAGTAACTGAAATACCCCTATTTGAAATAGTGGATATGCAAGATTTAGCCATTAAAGAGTTGGGGTAAAATTAAAATCCCCTCAATAATAACTAAAGTCTGAGAAAATCTTTCAAGAAAATTAAACACTTGATAAAAAAGAGAGAAGGGTTATTGTCGAGAGCATAAAGATTAAACAGGAGAGTTGTCTCAGAGAATAACCATCAATGATAAGTAGCCGGCAGTTGATAATATCCCCTCAGGGATCTTCTTTTACTCATGTAGGTTTTTGGACAAATGCAATATTACATTCCTTATAGTTAAAGCATGAGAGAGCTTCATGTCGTTCCACAGTAGCAATAAAACTTCAATAGAATAAGGACAACTGGAGAGGTGAGGAAGGGGATGACCCAGAAGCTGAAACAGTGGGGAACCAGTGATGGTTCTCTCCAAATCATTCTCCTTTTTAACTCCCAAATTCAGAGACCTGTTCTCAGTCCCCCTGTCGTGCCTCTTTTTTTTTGTATCCAGAGCACTGTATTAGTGCTGAGATTTTATCTGGTATTGCTTCTCCTTATACAGCAGCTAAAAATGAATGAGAGACCAAGCAGACTAAAAGGGTGTAGTTCCGTGTTGTAATTAAGAGCTGCTTTAAAGCTTGAACATGCAAATGGTTGGATTGGCAGAATTAAAGGCATGGTAATCTACAGGCAGGAGAAGGTGCACAGGCTGGAAAGGATGGGGGCAGGAGGGTTTGGAGAACCTCTCAAGCCAGCTCTGCAGCTGGAGAAACTGTAACATGAAATGGCTCCCTTGATCTCTCATTTTTCTTCTCTTATTCTCTCCTCCTATGTAATTACAATAATAAATCTTTTTGTTCCTTAACCATCTTGCGGCCATTGCAAACATTTAAGAATTAATGTAGTTCTCGCACATGATGCACATGTTCTGCATGTCCCCTTGTGTCCTTCCATTTATTCATTTATCATGTACACACAAAATTCCCATAAAATATTAATCTGAAATACAAATTTTTCTTTGCATCCTGGGAGCATTTGCATATAGTAATGTTAACGAGATTATTAATTCTGCATGCACGGTCTGTGGACTGCATACAGGGCCAAATGTGTCTGAGCAACCATGCTGAAATCAGTGACAATTGCAGAAACATTATTTTCATATTAAAAATGCTGAGTGGAAAGTGACAGTTTCCCAGAACTGAAGTATTGTCCTTAAAACTCAAACAAGAGGAGCTGAAGCTTAGTTTTCAAGTTTTTGTATAAGTACTTCTTTGTAAAAGGAATTTTATACTGCTCCATATTTCTGGCCAGTGGTTCCTAATAGATTAGTGTGGTCTGGAAACAAAAGGATTTTGTTTTTTCAACAGTGCTGTAATCCGTGGGGAATCTGAACATTTCTTTTGCCTTTCCTCCTTGTTGGGAACATCGGGAGTAGTGTCACTTCTGCCAGTTGGGGCTGGCTTGCCCCGGAAAGGGCGGAATATGCTGGTGCAGATGGGCCCAAAATACTTCAGTGAGGCTGGAGAGAACATCGTTTTCTCAGGGGTAACAAAGAGTGAGAACTGTCTGAGCAGGCGCTCGGTGGGATGGAATGGGATGGGATGGCCAGGAGGATTCCGCTGTGGTGGGGCCAGTGTCTACGCCTCTCCTGACCGTGAGTGCTGGCAGGGCTGGGCTGTCCTGCCTTCCACAGAGGTGAGCCCTGGGCAGCCGGGGGGCTGTTTGTGGTGGCTCTGGGGCAGGGACACGTCTCCTGGCCAAGACTTTACTCCGGAGGGAGGAAGGGAGACAGATGGGCAGGGAGGGAAGAAGGCGAACAATCTTGCCTAAGCCTGATGGTCTGCACTGACCTATGTGGATCCTCCACCTTCCAAGGCAGGCTTAAGATTAAAAAGTAGTACCAACAATGAAAGATTGGTTCTTTAGTCTGTACCCAAATCCTGCCTGATACCAAAATACTGGGGCACATTACATACACCACTTCTCAAGGTTCAGTTCACACCCTAGCAAGTCATTTTGTTCTCAGTGGTGGATTGGTTGTGTTTCTCTCCACATCACTGGAGGTTTCGGAAGTATTTTTAGTGGGAAAGGCCCTGCAGCCGAAGTCAGACCCTTCCTGCCAGACCGGGAGAGGTGAGAGGCGGTTGCCAAAGCCGAGCAGGTCCCTCCTGCCGGGCGCTGCGCCCCTCAGTGGGGAGCACGCAATGGGTCCCTGGTTGCTGCTTCTGGGTCTCACCATGCTCTGTCTGCGCTGTAGTAAAATCAAAGCACTTCTTCGTGTTTCAGGAAACAATGTATTTTCAGTTTGACTTCATTTCTATTCTGATATTCAAATTTAGATGTCTGTAGTCTGTGAAAACAGTCAGTGCCTTACTGTCTACAGGAACAGTGCCGTTGATCCCTCAGCTCCTAACTGTAGAGCATTCATTTGGCTATACAGCTTTTAAAATTATAAATGAAGTATGTGAGACAACCTGCACAGCTGGAGTTCAGCATTTCCAAGTGCTTGCTGAATCAGGGACCAAGTTGTTAGAAAGATCTTTCAGGACTGACTGGAGATCCATAAGAAATTGTCTTGACTTAACCAAGCCATCATATTTCTCGTAATCACTACTACGACATCATCTTTTTTCTTTCACTTCCTTCTTATTCATGCTTAAATGAGAAACATCTGTTTCCATTTTTCACATTGTTCTGTTATGTGAGTAACGATATCAAACATTTTTTTTTTCCTGCACTGTGAAAGAATAAATTAGTGTTAAGTTTTGTGAAGTGCTTTAAAACACTCAAGCAAAGCATCTGTTTCAGCTGCAGGTCATTAAGATGAAAAATCCTAGTCTGTGTGCAGTGCAAAACTGCCAAAAAATTTATCAGCCTAAGCACATTTCTTCACCTGTCTTTTACTATAACAACTGAAGATGGTGAAAGGACAGTAAATCTTGTCTTCAGGGATGGAACAGTTAAAAGTGCTCAGTGCTGTAATCCACAGCAGTACCTTGTCGTAATGAATCCTGGTCTGATCTGGAGAGGCCTGGAGGTTGCTGCAGTGTCGCAGGCATCAAGCTGAGGGTCTCCTTGACCTCCACGTCTCCCAGCCAGGCGCAGGGGTTGTGCAGGATTGCCTAATCCCCTGAAGATGTTTGTGTTACTGAACTTCAGCTGAAAATCCCTTTCCCTGCCCCCAGTCATTTAAGATTTGGAGACTGTTTGCAGGGCAGGTGGCCAGAGTAAAGCTCAACTGGCAAATCTCCTTTACAGGTGAACTGAGATGCTCTTTACGTGCCAAAGCCCAAATGTAGATGTCTGTGTTCCTTTGTTGATAATGATCGCCTTTGTAAAGCACATTGAGGTCTAGAGATGAAAAGCCAAAAACTACCTGAGAGCTTAGCTATTAATAAATACAATAATGAATATTAACAACGAGTGCATTCACTGAGTTCTATAGAAAACGCCAGACCTTTTGGGCAGGTCCTGGCAGGCAGGTAATAGCTTACTCCTACTAGAGGCTGGGTCCACCCTCATTTCGCTCTGTCTTTAATTAAAAGGTCCAGATCCTTCCTAAGTGTAAAGGAGGTGTTCAGCATCTGGCAGGAATGGGCTCCAAAACTGGACAGGGCTTTTATAGCACCTTAAGAGGAAATTCTCATTTAGTCTTCCCATCTGCTAAAGCAGCAGTCAGTGCGGTGTTGAGCAGTTCTACTGCACTGTGCTCACACACCCTCCTTGGAGCAAATGAATGGGATGCCTGGGGGGCTGTAGCAGCTTTTTAAAAGTAGTATTCTGGCTCCCACTTCATTTAAGCCCTGAGTTTCTGAGACAGGAGACTGTAGCTATGTTGCTGCACTGAATCTGTTCACCTGCAGCTCTCCCCACCCCCAGCTTATGAGCATGATTTCCTTTTATGCACTGCTCTGTCACAGCTTGGCAAGCTTCCCAAGACAATCCATACCAGAAAGGAGAATATGGCTGCTGAGTGGCGTAGACAGGAGAAATGCCTTATGTAACACATTCATTTAAATACTATGAAATGTTGAGACATGCGAGACATAACTGAAAGCAAAATGCAGCCCCTTCATTTCTAGCATCAGTTCTTCGGCTTGCCCTCACCATCACCAGCATCTAATAGTCATTGTCTCCATTCACGTCTCCATCTTTTTCAAGAAACTGCCTGTGGCAGAATGTACAAACAGCTCGGCAAGCAGTTTTAGGGGTAGGGCTTTTATTTATTTTTTCCTCACGATCCTCATGAGCATTTCCCCACTAATATGCCTGTGGCATCATTAGGTGTTTAATGAGAGTGATGTTGCCTGAATATTATTATTTTATAGCTCACTTTGTTTTGACAAGTCTTCAGGTTTGTGGCAGTTTATAATGGGCAGATTTCTCCTTCCCATATCTGACTTCTAGAATTTGTAGAAATATTTATCACAGAGGTATTTTCATAAAACTTGAAATAATGAATTGTCAACATTCATTATGTTCAAGTGCAACATATGTTCAACACCACAGTCGTTTAATGACATCAATTAATTATTTTAGTGTATTTCTTTTGTATAACTGAAGCACCAGGAATAGTCCAATAATGGCCATGTCTCAGATAGCAGGTCAGTGCAATTCTGCAGATGAACAATTCTGTTTGGCTTCTTTTAGCAGCTCCCTGAAAGAGCAGCACGGACTCCAGCAGACCATGGATCACAGTCTTTGTTCCTCTTCTTCCTCACATCCAGAATCTTGATCATTGTGTGTTGAGCTCAGACAAAAAGTACCGGCATTGTACCTGCAGAAAACAAAGCTGCTAAAATTCTAAGTCTTGAATAGATGCATACGATGTCATTTTACCTCCTGCATTTCATCTACGTGTTGGCTGTGCTGCATCCATTTCTTTACTGATTAAATTAAATAGATGCAATTTTTGTGTACAGACAAGACCATAATTCTTACTTAGGAATATGCCATCTTCATTTACCATGTCATATGGATGATCAATGCTGAGCAGTGCATTTATTCAATGGCTGTGTCCATGCAAGAAAAACGGCGATATTTTTAACACACTAACTAATCCTCATTAGGTTCTCACTTTGATATTATCTTCCACGTGATTTTACCTGGTGTAGGATGCCAGTGTCTTATTGCCGCAGTAGCAAAATAGATCCAATCCATCCTTTTCTGGCTATGAGCCTTTAGAACAATTAGCTGCCGTCATGAGTTAACTTGCTTGCCTTTACTAAGATGAGGAGAGTTACTGGGGAGAAGGGAAGTGAAGGCACCCTTGCTGCTTCCTTGTGCAACGTGCATCCTGTGTGCCAGCGAAGGGGGAGCGGCTGCACCTCTTGCAGCCCGTTTTCTCCTCCCAGCACGCTGCAGTGTGGCTGCACAACCCCTTTGCTGCTGGGGTTCCCTGTCGCTGCTGAGATGGTGCAGGCCCCAGAGCTCCTGCCTCTGCCCCAGCACGGCTGCAGCCAGCAGAGCCGCACTGCCCCGGGAGCCGGCAATGTCAACAAAGCGGCGATTGTATACATAGCTACTGTTTCAAATGTTCATATCCTGGCTTCCATCCTCTCTATTTTTATGTCCTTGTTTATGTTTAATAGCAGTTACAGTGGTTAACGGGCTTTATTTTGGAAACCTTGACATTCCTCTTGCTAGTGCTGAAGCTGTGAAGATCAGAAACAAAGACATGCCTTTTTACTCTGTTTCTTCTGATAGGATTTGTCATTTGGCAACTGTTGTTCTATTAGACTTCGCAGAATTTGGACAGGATTCTGATCTCCTACAAAGTGACACAAACACATTAGAATGCAGGAGCAGGTTAGGGGCCTTTTTTCTGATGCACCATGCTGGGTGCTATGCATGAGAAATTAGCGTCTGTCTGTTATTATGTGACCAAACAGCTGCAGGGACTTCCAGTGCTTTTAAATAGTAGTAAAATTAAAACTGAAATAATATTCCCATAAAGCAGAATGTAAAGCATAGGCTGTGCTTCTGCGAGTCTCCCAGGCTCTAAAAGACAATAATAAAATCTGGACCAAGCCAGCCCTCTTACAGTTCCATTGAAGTAAAATAAAAAAATAAGGAGAAATTTTGGATTCCTCTACAAGCTCTTTCATGAATAGTTCCTATCTCCATAGTCTCTTCAAATCCAGCCCAGTGTAAAACAAAACACAACACCCACCTCCCCATCAAAAAAAAGAAGAAAAAAGAAAAAAACCTACGATTGTAATTTCTAAATTAAGTGGAACACAGGACTTGAGATTTTTTCATTCAATGCCTCAAAGGCATATTTTTGAAAATCATATAACCTTTGGAGGAAGAAAGGATCCCATGGTTAGGAGGCATTGCAGTTGACATTGATCCATACTACACTTTACATTAGGTGCGCAGGTGATCACATGGCATTTCCAAATAAGCAGTGGGGAGCTCCCCAAGCCATTTAATTTTCCTGCTCCTACTGGGAAATAGGATTTGTTCAGTCAGCCTCCCTGCAAGTGAAACATCCTCATCCCATGGGAGTGCCCCAGCTAGGATGCTGGGAGGAAATTCCTCAGAAACATTCTGTTTCCTCGCCCACACACGTATAGCCTGGACTGTGCACTCCCCAGTGCCTTTCCCTGGAGCACCCCCATACCTGTCTAACAGGGCCATACGGCTTGGCCCTTACACTGCAGCACTGTACCTGTACGTGTGCCAGAACTGCTCAGCACTGTCTGGCCACGCAGCCCTCTGGTTTACAGTGACATGTCCTTATCGTGTCCCCTGAGCTGCCATCTGAAACACCTTCTCACTGACAGTCTTATTCCACACTTGGGAAGCCACAGCTGTAAGCCAAGACTTTCTTGCTTCTGTTAATCCAGAGGAGGAGCAGCCACCTTCCCTCCCAGAAGGAAGTGTGACACCCTTCTCCATATTGTCTGCAAAGCAAAAGGAAAGCCCTTCAGAGTCTGTTTCTGAGGGCTTAAGAGAATCATCCCAGAGTGGACTGATAGACCAGCGAGGTGCTGGCTGTCCCAGGGAAGGGAGCCACAGGCTGCTGCAGCAAGACCAGAAGGGTGGCAATTAGTGAGCCTTTTTACATAAAGATGGGAGTGTGTAGGTTGTACATGGTACAAATGTGCTGATGTCACACGAGTATGAGAAAGGCCTCGTGTGGTATTCTGCTGATATTGTGGGGTAGATGTTCCTCATTTGCTGTGCCATGCAGATGTGCCTAAGAGACCTAGAGACCTAACACAGCATGGAGGGGCAACCGCTGTGCAGATACCTTGATCCCCAGCATCTCTGCACTCAAGGGCTCTCCCACTAGCTGTTCCCCCTTTTCAGCAGGAGGAATATAAAAGGGCCAAGGTTAACGTACGCCTGGTGATCTGGTGGCTCCGTGCCCTAAGGTTCACTATCATTTCCAGCCCTGCCCTCCTGCTAACACTGGCTATCAGCCCTCTCAGCTGCTATGAAGCATTATGATCTTATGTTGTGGGGTCCTACGCAGCAAAAGCAGTGTGTCCTCTCCCGCAGCATTTTCAGCCTCTCTGCTCTTAGCATGCTGGAGACCTGTGTGATCAACGCAAGCTTGGACAGTCAGGCATCATTTGTTTTCTACAGCTTACTGTTTGAAACTCCTGAAGGGAAGGGCTGTCAGTGCTCCTCATAGCTCCTGCTGGCCTGAACTGCCGGCTGCACGGTCCTGCTGCAGCTCAGGAGTGCCGCGTGTCACGAGCCACCGCTCCCCTTCCTTGGGCCTGGGATCTAAATTATGTCGGGGAAGAAAAAAAGTCCTCAATATATAATTATTTCTTTTTAAAGGATGAGATAAACTATAATGCATTAATGATGGAAGTGAATGAACACAATTCATGCTTAGTGAGTACTCATTGTCTTAAATTAATCCTAATAAGCACTGTTTTTCTCAGCATGTGCCGTTTTAACAGTCATTGTGAAAAGCTGTGCTTCCTAATGTACTATTGCAAATGCGATGACACCCTCCTCTTTTAGAAAGCATAATGGATAAAATGTGACAAAAACATAGTTCTTGCTTATTCGTAAATGGGACACTTATAAAAGTATGTTCAGCCATACACTGATTGGGTTAAATGAGTTGCTGATTAAGAAGTCTACATGAAATATTAAACCACCATTATCTCGCTCCTGTTAAGATTCAAAATTGGGATTATCTTTTGCGCAAAGTAAGTAAAAACTGTTCTGCTGCTTTTAAGTAGCATATAAACATTGTAACTCAAAACCAGGGGTATATTTGAATGATAATTCACACATAACTTCTTGGAAATGTAATATGCTTGGGATGGAATTACAGAAACACATCTGGTACAGCAGTAGATAGATTTGAGTGCTTCCTGACTGTTCAGACACAGCTTCTTTTGCTGAAATTCCCAAAATGAAACTGCTCTGCTGACTATTTCTGCTTTTACAGATACTACATTTTTAGTCTATGAATTATCTGCACCATCTAACTAAAAATACACTTCCAAAGCCTCACCTGAGTCCATTTCCACACACTGACCTATGAACATGTTGGAAAAAAGAGCCAAGGACTGTGAAATTGGGACAAATTTTAAAAGTGAATGGGATGGTTCTTCTAAGTTTCTTCATTCTTTCATCTGAGAAACCTCTACTCAGCATGCAATCCAGAATACTGAAATAACTATTTTACAGTGATTTTAAATACGTAGATTTCTGTTACTAGGAAAAAATAGTGCTAGAATTTTCTTTCTTTGAGCCTGGTTAAAAGATCGTTAAAGTCTTTGCAGCTATTTCACTGATTTTGTTATGAGACATTTATGAGCTTCATGCTGAAAGAAGTGGTATTGTAACACAAGATCTGTCTGCAAATCTCAAACCTAAGACAGTATTTCCTGAACGGGATAATGGCGAATGAACTGCTGTTCAAAGTCATTCATCTGGGAGTTTAGATGTGATGTGATCTGGAAGTACTGGGTTAACAAGAGAGAAGCAGAAGTTTTAATATGGCCTGGATCACTGTACTGAAGATACTCTTTGGCAGATGAGTAGCGAAGGATGTGGCCAAGCAAGGAGATGCTTCTCCTCTGTTTGCAGAGAGGGGCACCAGCAGGGAGGTTGGAAAAAAGTTATTGGGCAACAAAACACACATGGTAATAACCCTAGGTTTTAATTTGGTCTTTTCATTTTCGTCAACCTATCATGCCATACAGACTCTGTACAGCCACAGAATCTGATAAATAACACTTCAAAATTGCACATTAACTCTAAGACTGTGTAAAACTATCGCAGTTTTATGTAGTTTCCCCCCCTTCCTTTCAGGATTCAATTACACAGATGTCTGTTTTCATGCCCTGAAGATATATACTTACCTATACAGTACAATATACTCTAAAAAACCTTTTGTAGTTTTTTTTAAGCTTTATCTCTGATGTTAGAAAACTCAGCTATATTCATAATTAATTGTCTTGATCAAAACCAAACTCTTTACAATTAAGAAACAAACAGAAGGTATGGCATATCAAACAGACTTTCTGCTGCTGTGATCTTACCTAAACACAAAATAAGCTCAGTACTTCCACATTAATAGTAATAAAGTGCTTTTTTACTTTCTTTACTTCTTATTTAAATATGATTATTATGTCTTCCCATATGCAAACCTCTAATGCTTTCCAAACAAACAAGATTTACATAATTTTTTTTGTTGTTGTTAAGCATAAGGACAAGAGGGTGTATGTCCATCTGACTTAATGAAAGAAATCACAATTGCTGACATAGCAATTGCCTACTGGGCAGAACAGTAGGAAGTTGTGGGGAAAAGAAGGTGGTTTGAAATCCTGCCTGGTACATAGTTATACTAATACACTGGCAATGACATTGGCAACTGAGCGATGCTGTTCATTTTTCAAGTGCTGCTAAAACACGACACTTGCTTCTACAGGTGAAGGTTTCTGGTGAAGATGTGTTCACTTGGACCTATGTCCTGACTTCCATCTGCCCAGATGACTTTGAAATACAGAAATGGTGGGGGTTGGCTGCCAAAACCTTTTCCTTTTTACGAGGGTGTTGAGCTGAGGGAGTTGACTTTCCCTGTGTTGTGCTGCCTGGGACATGCTGAAGCCACAGATTTGGAGATGGAGTGTGGGACAGAAATGGAGAAGATGAGGCATGTGGTCAGTAGTGGTAGGAGCTGGACTCTTTTCTGCCCTGTCCTCTACAGGGATACATTAAGGCCACTAGTGTGACACCTGAAACAGGGAACTTGAAATGACTGTGTCTGTGTGCGATTTTGGCACTATAATGTGAACTGCATTGTCAGACTGGGTTAAGCAGAGCTGTGATAATTTATGCCTATTATATCTAGGTCCTTTCCATCATCTATTGAAGGCTGGTTTCTTGCCACAGCTTTCTTCCTCTCCCACTAAATTATAATTCATCAACAGACTCAGGAAGAAATTCGTTATGGTTTTGTTGCTCATAGCATATTTTCATATATTAATACTTCCTGTGCGTGATGTAAATGGCAACCCTCCAAGGCAATACATTGTTGTTTTTATGAAGGTCAGTGCTATAGTATATGGTGCTATTTTCCTACACTAATCTGCTTTCTTGTGACCTCTGAATTCTGTGAGACTTGAGCTCAGTAACTTAGGCATGAGAGGCATCCTTCTGAAGAGAACAAAGATGTAGGATTAACTATCATATTTTTAATGTGGGATGAATTTGAATAACGCAAGATAAAAGGAAATAAGCATAAAGACCAACGTTAAGTAAATATTATTGGCATTTAACACAGGATTTGTTAATTAATAACATTTATTATGGTGGTACCTGAGGAGCTGCTAAGAATGGAGCCTCATGTGCCAGGCAGGCAGTGCTGCCCCAGCAGCTGCTCCTCTGGGCAGCGGGAGCAGATGACAATAACACTCCTCAGTGGTGGGACGGAAAGCAGGAGCCAGCGGTGGGAGGCTGGGGACTGGGCTGGGCACGGAGCTGCTGCCCACCAGACAAAAGCTGGTTTGTAATTGCCAGCGCAGGCTGGGCCGAGGGGAGCAGGTCTCAGCGCAGACTGGTTCTTTCCTACTCGTGCCAAGGACAGAAGCCCAGCAATGAGAGAACAGGGCACCAGTTGTCTTCATTATGTAATGTGGGAAATATTTTCCTGGCGGGGAGATTTAAAACACTTGTAACAGTACAACAGTTCTAAAAGCAATGAACAGTGGCAAGCAAAAATATTTCCCTAGGCGGAGTCTCTAAATATCCTTCCGTTGCAAACTATTTTATTTCAGGACTAACCTTACCTTGGGATCTCTGTTAAGAGGGCCATAGGTTTTAATGGCTAATGGTTTTAATTTTGCCTATGCATTCTTACTGCTCTTATTGTTTTACTGGCAATTCTTAAAGTTTAATTGATACTGACAAAGATGACTAGAATATCTTGATCTATAGCACAGACTAAATTTATATTATGAATAAAATACATTTTTGTTCTGCCTGAAAAATAGACAAGGCTAGACAATTCTCTTTAATTAACGTTGACAACTGCATTTCAAAAGAGCCTATGAAACAAGCAAGCCAACAAGACATGAATCAACAGCTCAAACAACAACAACAAAGTTCAGTAATTTTTCCTCTTTCAATTTTTACAATGTTGAAATAAACTGCGCAAATTCATTGTTATTAGTAATTTCTTCTAAACGTTCAATGGAAATAATGTTAATTACTGTTTATTGAAACAATCAGTACACTGAGTTCCTGAATTTGTTGATATTGGGGAAATGAGCACTACATATTTGTAAGAAAGGCCAAGAAACCAGAAACATCTCTGTAGGATGAAAAGTAAAACTCTGTGGCAAGTTGAACAGTAACACACAGATCTCTCTCATATCATGTTTTTGGGACCTTGTTTTTGTAGTTGTGAGAGTCCAAGGGCAAGGACAAGACCAAATTCATAGGTAAGGGTAAGATGTTTATTTAAAAAAAAAAAGAAAAAACCCATATGTCTTGGGTACTCAAAAATTTCTCTATTTTTCAATTTATAGTAGTGGATTTAATAAAAGGGTCTACCTTTTCCTAAAAACCCCATTCTTGTCTGAAATTCAGACATCAAGGATCATTTCAATTTTCAAAATGTTATTAAAGACATGATTTTCTACTAAAGCCTACAGTATAAAGACGAGATCAAAGTAGTAAATGGAGAGGGAAAATGGATGGGATAAACACACTGTATCCATTACATGAGCACATTACTATTTTTAAAATCATACAGGCTTAAATTGTTCTACAACTCCAAACTATATAATTTAACATTTTATCTGTTGTTGTTTTGGAAGCTATGCAGAGGATAAGCAGAATATTTTGTTATTGAAAGAAATGTGTCAACTGAAAATGAAATTTTCAAAGAATGATGCATATAGTGGCTATATTTCCATGGTGAAGCTTTTTGCATAGAGTTAATGAAGCGCTTGGGGTCCTAGGGAATAAAAGGTGCTATATAAATGTAAGAAATTATCATTAAAAAGTTTTTCCCTCCAGGCATTTGGGATTTTGCTGTGTGTGTTACAAGGAGGCATTTGCAATCGTCTTTCATTCAAAATGCTTCAGCTTAGACCTGCTCCAACTCTCCCTCTGCAGCTTCAGCTACAAAAATGTTTATATGAAGAAACAGTTTCTAAATTGGTTTCAGTTAATCATATTTTCTGCTAACATGAAAGAGCCTGCCTCAGTTTAAGCTTTTCATAACCATTTATGAGGACCAGGAGGAACTAGGTAGCAACCTCTCTCGAGGTTTTCAAATGCTGTTTTAACCATTATTAGGTCTTGTCTGCATTGGTGGAGAAATAATACAGGACACAGCCAGAATTCCTGGAAACAAAAAGCCAGCTGTGCAGTATCTGGCCTAATTTTCAAGAATCGTATTGTGTGATCCTTTACTGGCCACACACGTTCTTTCACTGATCTTTACAGAGTCTCATTGGAGGCTGGTCCTAAAATTTCTATTTCTTGCACACAGGCAGTCCAAATTTTGCATCATTTTGTGTGTGTTTCTCAAGTCTTCTTATTCCAGCATGCAACCTTTAAGATTGTCCACTACTTTTCACAGATTATAAGCATAAGCAGCCAAACCTGATGGAATTAGAAATCAAGGGTTCTGATACCACTGGATATAATCTTTTTACCATACTGCCATTTTGATGAAATGCTGCAGTTTTGTGCTCCATGAATTCAGGCCAAATGTGGATTTTTCTTTGGATCCACAGACTGTGTGGATCATAAGCATTTTGTAGAGACTCCTGCTTATGGAATTGGGCCTGTTAGCTCAAGTAATAAGTTGAGGCATTGAAGTGCTAGATATGTTTAAACTCTTAATGAAATTGTGAGATTGGGCAGCATTAAAACTGAAGTTCATATTTTCTTGTGCTAACCATTTTACTTATTCACAAATAGATGTGAAATATAATACAAGACTTCATCTTGTTCTCTAAGTTAATGCTTTTAGAGAATTTTGTGTTTCCTTGCTGAAATTACAGAATTGAAGCAAGAATTGCTGTTGTTTAAAAATTATCTACTAAGGGAAAAAATACGTGTGTGTTGACCTTAAAATAACTGATCACAATAAAATATATTATATTTGGCAAGAAGCATAGGGGTAGTATTAATATTTGCTTTTCATGTTTTTATTGCTTGTATTTTGGTTTTGCTTGTATATTGCTTGTATTATGGATCACAAATGACCAAGGATCTTAGTAGAAATCTGTGGATTGTACAATGTTCCTGTGTTTAAGAGCGGTGGAAAAATGTCCATACACGCTCCAAAATATCAGAACTTGATTTTATAAATGTATCTTTTCAGAAAACAAGCTTAATTCTCAGAAGAATAACATTAGCACTCATTAGGGGACTGAGTGCTTTAGGGTACTGTTAATGAAATTCATAGCCTTTTGCCTGTGGGCTATCAGTTTGAATTCAGTCTAACTCAGTGGAGATTAAAAATTGGCCTATTTAATAGCCTTCTAGCCATCTCTAATGAGATGAGTTCGGTGGGTCTCAGTCCCATAACATAAACCATTCACACTGCCTTCTCCTAACTGGTAAGCTCCAGAAAAACCCCAAAATTTAATGGGTTCTGGGGAAAATTAATCTCTGGTACCATGAAAAAAAAAACCCAAACCAAAACACAACAACAAAAACAAAAGCCTTGATTCACACTAGTTACATCAGCACTAACAAACACATTATTTTAAAATTTGGAATTTATAGTGATGTATAGTTTATAAATTACCAAATTAGCTGAGCATGTGACATATGTTGTCACACAGCTATACAGAATGTAACACGATGAGGACTCCCAAAGGGGATATCTACACCTGTGCATAAGATCACACCAACACATTAAACGTTTAAGTATCTCTGGGATTCATTTCTATCAGAAAAAATAGGATCAGAACAGATAGTAACTGCAGTTATAGAAAATGCTGCTGAAAACAATGATTGCCTAGTCTGCCTCCATTACTTCAGAGCAGTCAAACACTTCTAATCTTTTCTTGCAGATATTTAACTTAAGTCTTAAAAAATATTAATATAGTTTCCAGAACCCTCTAGAGAATATATGCCAGTTTTATTTATCCATATAATAGTAAAACTCTTCCTAATGTCTAACCAAAATTTCTTCCAGTGCAGTTTGAAAATGTTAATTTTTGCCCTGTCTGCAGTGGATTTAGTGAACAATTAATTTTTCTCCCCATAATATTTTCTTCTCTAGACTAAAAAATCTCAAGCATTCCTATTTTCAAGTAGAGTCATGTCTTTTCACAATTTTGATTCCCCCTCTCCTCCTCCTTGTAGTCCCTTCTATTGGACTTTGTTTTTTTTTTTCTTGAAATGCAGAGCCCGATCTGAACACAGTATTACAGCTGAGGCTTTAGAAGTATTAAATATGAAAATTTCTTCCTATGTCCTAGATGTGACAGTTCTGTTTACACATCTCTTTATACTGCAGCTTTTTTCACATCGGTGTGACATTGTTGACGCACGTTCAGTTTGTGATCTACTCTGATACACAACCCCTTTTCTGAAGACCTGGTGTTTATTCATCTGTTCTCAGTCTTTTAATTATGCAATCGTTATTTCCCACTTAAATGTTGAAATTGGCACTCGTATGTATTTAGTTGCATCCTATTTCTGCAACCACTTTTCAATAACATTTTTAGGGGTTTTTTTTTTGCCCTGCAACATGCTTCCCGCTCTGCCAGTTTGACATTGTTGGCATATCCAATGAATGGTAAACTGTCATTCACATAATTAGACTTGGTATCAAAACCAGTACATGCCCACCTCCAAGGAACCACATTTACTACATCCTACTGTTTTTCACGGTGCAGCATTGCTGATGCAGTTTTGCACCACTGCAGAGCCATGTCATTATGATATGTGGTTTGCTTGCTCAGTTAAGAGTTCTTGTAGATGGTGCTGAAAGCCTTAAGTCGAGCCATAACATTTCTACCCCTACTCCCATCCAAGGCCCATTATACTGTCACAGCATGGGATGAGACTGGCTTGATATGATTTTCTTGACAAATCCATGTTGGCTGTAACTTATCACTTCATTAGCTACCATGTGCTTAAAGATGTGCAATTATTTGCTTCAATACTTTTCTGGGAACAGAGGCTGGAATGACTGACAGTTCTTGGCTCTACCTATTCATGTGCTGTGGGGTTTTTTTGTTTTCCTCTCTCTTGAAATCTCAGTCGCCTTCGTGAGCTCTCAGTGATGATTGCTCACACCTCTAACATTGCCTTAATCAACTTCTCACTCCAGCGTGACATCCTCCGGGCCTAGCAAAGCCAAAGAGAAAAAAAAAATCTAATTTATCAAAGAAGTCTCTACGTCTTTACTGTTCTCCCCCGCATCCCTGCCCTTTTGAATTGTGGTTTGCCATCAAAAGCATGAACGTGAATTTAAAAGTGGGACCGAACGCCTCCACTTTCTCGGTGTCACTTCACAGCTTCCCGCCCCGCAAGGCCCGACAATGCCGGGCCATCTCCTCCGCTCTCGGGTTTCCCGTTCCCGCCGCACGGCCGGCACCGCGGCGGTGGCCGGAGCCTGCCCCTCGGGCGGGCACAGCGAGCGCCCGTGCGCCGCTCCCGCAGCACTTGACCTAGTTTTGCACTTTCTGTGGGAAAGGCACCGCCAGGCAGCCGGCACTCGGCCTGCTGGCTCCCGAGCGCGCAGCGTGGCGCAGGTGAGGGAAGGCCGCGCCGGGCCGGGGCAGCCGCGCTGCCAGGCGGCTTGCTGAGGAAACTGCCCTGCCGCCCGCGGCAGGCATTTCCTTCTTGCCCTCGGAGCCGGGCCAGGAGCGACTCGCTGGGGCCGGCGTGCGGAAACGGGGCTGCCGCCCGCCCTGTGGCACCGGCCGCACACCAGCGGAGGGGTGCGCGCCCCGGGCCGGGGGTCTCGCTGCGGGCGGCGCCGAGGAGCGAGACGCGGGAAGCCCGCACGCATGCGCGATTCGGGACCCAGGACGCGTGTGTGTGTGCGGCCCCGCGCGGAGTGGCGGGGGTCGGGAAGTTGCGCGATGACGTCATGACGCCGCGCGCAGGACGTAACCCCGGCGTGACGCACACCCCGGCGAGCCCGTGAGTTTCCCGTTATGCCCTTTTTTTTTTTAAATCGTCCTCCCCCCGCCCCCCCCGCCGGCAGCCCAGAGGGAGGGGAGGGCAGGGGGCGCGCGCCGCTCCGCGCGGCGCCGCGTGGGGTGGGGGCGGCGCGGGCCGGGGCGCGTGCGGGGAGCCGTCCGGCCGCCCTAGCGGCGGTTGGCGGGGAGGCGGCTCTGCCTCCATCCTGCCGCATCGGGAACATGGCGGCCGCCTCCGACCTGGCGCGGCACCGCGACTCGGCCGCAGCCGCCCGCGCTGCGGTAAGTGGCCGGGCCGAGGCGGCGGCCGTGGCGGTGCGGCAGGGAGAGGGCGGGCAGCCGAGGCGCTCCCCTCCCCGGCCCTCCTCGCCGCCTCCCTCCGTCCCCGCCGTCGCCTCTCGCCCCCTTTCCCGAGCCGGCGAGTGGCCTCCCCGGTGCCCCGGCCGGGCCGGACACAAAGGGCTGTGCCGAGGAGGGTTTTGTTCGGTCACATGAAGCGGCGCAGCCAGTGAGCGCGGAGCTGGGAGGAGGGAGCGGGGCCGCCGCCATTGCCAGGCGCGGAGGAGCTGGGCAGCCCGGTGCCGCCGCGGCGGGGCCTAGGGCGCGGGGAGAGCCGCCCGGGCCGGGCCGCCAGCAGCGCGGGGCCGCGGGGACACAGGTAATGCCCGCGCGGCGCCGCCGCGGCCGGGGCTCGAGGACGCCGTCGCTCGGGGGTGGCCGGGGTGACCCTGGGGGCTTCGGCAGGCGTCAGTCCCCTCCCGCCGCCTGCCCCGGCGTGCCAAGGCGGCGTGGCGGGTGCTGCCGGCCGGACCTGCGCTCTGCTGCGCGCTGCCGCTGGGCTCCCCAGGGCGGGCCGGCACACAGTCTGCCCGCCGGGCTCACGGGCAGCTCGGCAGGGCTGCCTGCTGCTGTCTTGGGGCAGGGGTGACGCGCGATGCGCTCTCTCCCCTTCCTTCCCTTCCGTCTTGACATGGAGCAGGGTGTCCCTGAAGCGCACCGTGGTGGTGGTGCGAAGGGCTTGGCAAGTTCCGGTCCCGCCGTGGGACTGGCCGGTGTGCCCTGCGCACCGGGGCAGCGCCGCCGGCTGCGGTGCACGGGGCTCCCGGAGCCGAGGTGCTCTACAGCAGCGAAGGAGAAGTTAACAGTTCAGGTACAGAGCCGTGTGTTCGGGCTCCAAGCTGCTTCAGGGTTAGTGGTTTCTCTGACAAAGTTTGTGTTCCATCAGGTTGCACTGTTGAGCATCATCTTGACCAACGTAGTTTATCTGACATCTAGAAAGTTTTCCTCCTTCTTATGGCTTGTATGTAACCTTTAATCTATTGGAAATACTTCTGTTGGGGTAGTGTGGGCTATAAACTGACAAGTCATGGTGGTAATGAGAAACAATCATGGTGTATCAAAACAGGTTTCAGTCAGTGTTGTACAACTCTGGCCCTTTAAACAAAATCTCATTTGCAGTGATATTCTGATTCCTGCCTCCCCCCCACCCCGTTCTTCATAATTTAATTATGAAGATTGTGTCATGGAACTTAGCTTTCAAACGCATATGGGGAATGAATGTGCACCAGATTTTAGAGTAAGAAGCCATTTCATGTTGTGTAGATTAATGAATTACCACATGAGACAAACACTCTTAAAGAGGCTGATAAGCGTCTCTGGAATTCCAGCACAGAATTGTGTTTTTTACTAAGAAGTTTGTGCAATACTTTCTTTTTTTAAAAAAAATTATTTTCATAGAGATTGCAGAACAATTTTTCATTTGAATAATAAAACAAATCTCTAAATAGAAGATTCTTCACAGCTGAGAGTGAAGTGCTTTGGAGTTCTGGTAACTTAATGTGATTCTTCTGCATAGAATACTTCACTACTTGTTCAAGGCAGGAGATTTGAGGGCAGAATAAATTGACTGATTAGACAATGCAGAATAGATCTGGAGAAGCTTTTTGTGGGTCACTAAGGTGCAGAGAAAATGCAGTAATTTTCTTACTGGAGAGGAGTTTAAGTAGAGTGCATGGAAGAGCAGTACAGTGTGACAATCCTATTACACTGACTTATAATCACAGCTGATGTTGCAAACCTGTCTAATGTAACTGCAGAGGGATGTGCTGCAGAGTTATACAATAATTACAACGAGAATTGAAATTAATCGTCTTCAAAATATTGTTATAAAATAGTTTCTTCTGAACTGAAGCATTCATCCAATTTGATTTTTTTTTTTTTTTAAATAAAAAAATTACCCAAAGAGCAGGACTTTTTTTTTTTTGGGGGGGGGGGAAGTTGTTAATGTCACCAAATAAACTTTTATTTTTATAGATGTATTTTTACTTCTGTCTTCTCTAATCTGTATGGTATTTTTTATATTCAAAGAATCCATGGCAAATATCATTGTAATATAATCCAGCAAAGGTGTACTATTCTGACTATTTTGAAGTTTCACGAAGTCCAGCATCTAGTTTATACCTAGTAGCATTAGAAGGAATTTGCCTAGGGAAATGTGTATGAAGGTTCTTGAGTGAATGCTAAAAGAGAATACTACTGTCTTGAAATCCTTGAAAACAGGTGACTGGGCTAGAGAGAGGAAAAGGCACTGATCACTTAGGGCATCCTTGTGGGGTTCCTTGGTACAGCAACAATTCATTAAAATAAGAGCATCAGCAAGTGAATAAACAGGATGTTAAACAATAGTGGCAATGCCTTCCACTTTAAAATAACACTGTAGGCTGAATTTCAATATGGACGCTGAATTCAAGGGTTGTCAGTGGAATTTCTGGTGGAATAGTGTGTGCTTTTTCTTGCAAGCATTAGCAGAACCTACTACCATGTGTACTTTTAATTCAAGCCTTTTTGAAGTCACTTCTAGAGAAAATGGCCCAGAAAGGAAATAAAATTCTCCATAGTAATAAAACACACGTGCTCACATGCAATTATTGATTTCAAACACTTTCAGACTTTTTATCAACTTAAAAAAGCTCTGAGAACTTAAAACTTGAAATAATACAGAATAGTTGTGTCACTTGCTGTGCAGTTTCGTCTGAAGCTGGTTTGAATTAATGGTCTTTGAACAGTTGCTGACTGGCTGTGCTTGTATGGCTGGTTGATAACACACTTTCCTCATGGTTTTACATTTTCAAACAACTTTCTATCTTCAAAGAAGTTCGAATGATGCAACTATTAGATAATTGTCTTAAGATACTTGTTTTAGTCCCTCTATTATAATTTTAATACCAAATACACTGCTCTAATGTTGCAGTTATTTTAAGCCAAATTGAATTAGTTCCCTCTGTGCTCTGGATTGTGACTATACTGTATTACATATTCAGAGATTAGGAGGAAAAAAATAGTAAAATTAGGTTGTATCAGAACAATATTGCACTCACTTAAATTGACTTTGAGACTGGTCAAGTTGGTATGGCCTCTAAAGCCCAATTCCTTCAGATGGAACTAACATCCACCCACTTCAGAGTGTAAAGAAGTCCCTAGTGAAATAAACCAAAACAAGTCTGTCTCCCCCAAAGATATGTTCATTTATCTTCTTGAGCACTCTAAATATGAGCTGATTTTGGGAAATAATATTTTGGTTTGCTGTTTGTTTGGCTTTTTTTTTTTTTTTTTTCAATGTAGATGCAAGCTTCATATAGCTACTGGAAAAAAGAACTTCAGTTGCCCAAAGAAATTGTGTATGCTGGTTATTCTGGCCGGTATGCATAAAGATACTACTGGGCTGTCTGGGTTAAAGGATTTCATGTAGTTTGTAGTACCATGAAAAAATATATTCAAGCTAATGAAAAAAAAACCACACAGAAAAAACCCATACACCCTCATGCATGTATACACTGCGTCCATTAAATAAAAGCTTGTGTCAGTTAATAGGAACTGTTCACACAAGCAGTGATGGTAGAAAAGTCATGCTGATGTTACTCACAGAACTGTAGAAGGGCTTCTCTTTGGTAGGCAAGGGTGTGAAATGGTCACTGACTTCCTCAGTTACCTGAAAATGGACACAAATACTGTGCATCTCTACAGTACTGTAATAACCTGAGATTTTAATTTGATGCTTAATCATAGCTGTTTGTCAAGGAATACCATGCAATGAGTTTACACAAACTTCTAATGTCTGTTTTTTCAAAAAACTGAAGAAAGCATGATAGTCACGGGATCAGCCGTGTTGTTTCGTCTCATTACAGAGTCTACCCAGAATTCTTTGGTATTTACTCATAAGTGGTGTTGCTTCATTGAAGAAAGGCAAGCTTTTTTATATTTAAAAGGAAATAAAATAATCCAAATAAAAATTAATATCCAGTTGTGCTGCATTTCTGTCACTATTCAACTGTACATAGTAGCTGTTATGCTGATAAAATGTTGCAGCAACGTCCTTACATTGCCAGTGAGGTTAAAGCGGGGGGAGGACAGTGACTTAACAGTGAGTATGCATTTTTTGGTCTTGGTGACACTAAATATTATCTGACAGTATTTCTGAACCAACTTGGTAATACAGAGAACTCTCATTCCAGTCATACTCTTTGTGTGGGAGTTGCTGGTTTCAGGTGTGACTAAATCCAGCTACTGGAAGCAGTAAATCTCTAGTTGACATTTATTGATTGATCCTGAGTGCTCAATCTTACATGTAATCAACTAACTGAAGGATCATGGGATATTTAGTAATTTGGTATTTCTTTAAACTTAATCCAGAGGATGTGAAGTTTGTGCTCAAATCAGAATAAAGGTCAGATTGCTGGGTTTTGGAATAGTTCAGGCCCATTGTTAGCGTGTAGTAAATATCTGCAGTATGCTTAGTTGCATGGTAGGTACTTACCATACTTGTAAAAGCTTTGGAGTTTTTGAGATTGGAGTACAGTCTTATTTGCTTCTGAGTGAAAATAAAGAAGGTAGAAGTTGCAGTCTGAGTAATTTGCAATCATATATATATATAAAGGGGCATTATTTTATGAGTATTTGAATGATTATATTTTTTGCTTGCCTTGAGTACTTGCTAATGTTATAGTCTTCACAAAGCAGCTAAAGTGGGGGAAAGGATGTGTCTCAGGGAACAGGATGGAAAGAGTTACAGGTGCCCGATGATTTGCCCACTTGTAGCTGTAGACAGGGATCGAGATCACTGTAACCTTCCTGTTTTCAGGGCCAGCTGTTAGTGCTCCCTTGTAAAAATATCTTCCACAGCAAAGTAATAGAACACAAGCAAAACAAGGTGCAAGGTGCATGTCTTGTATAATTTACCTTTATTTACAGGCTTTTACCTGATGCGTCCTTTTTAGTTAAAGTGGAAGAAACGAGGTATTTCTTAACAAATTTAATCATTGTAATTCTGAAAAGTAGTAACAAATCTCTCCTACCTGCCTCTTTGCAGAATAATAATTTGATATATTGATAGCATGAGTTGCGCTTTATCACATCTACTTTTGCAGTGTGGCTTTTTGATGGGGGCAGGGATGGGTTTTCCACCCAGTATTTTTTTCCAGCAGTGGCATACAGCGGGAGCTCAGGGGACTGCTCTTGGAAAAGTGATAGTTAATCTGCTAAAGCATGGCAGCTCTGAAGCTGCTCTGTGTTGCTGCTAGTAGGAAGTGGTAGGTATCTGCTTCATGACTGGCTGCAGTCTGTGGGGTGATGGGTGGTGGTTATGGTTGATTTTATTTGTTTTGATTTGTTTTTTGTTTTGTTTTGCTGCTTTTCATAGTGTTTGCTGCTGATATCTTTCTTCATCTTCAAATGTAGGCACATACAACAGTTTTGTGGCTGTAGAGCTTCAGAAACTATCTGTAATTTTCCAAATGTATCTTTTCCAGTCAGAAGAGTTGGGAACTTTGTAGGGTTTATATACTAAAATTAGGCTTCCAGCCACCAAAACAGTTGGTATAGGTTATTGAAGAGTTTATTGCATTTATGATTATTTTGTTTGCAAAGAAAGCGTATATTCTTACGCATGTTCTTAGGAGCCTTCACCAAAGACACTGGATTCTGTGTTCCCCTGTGATAATTAGTGGGGAGGTTAGAGAAGGGGAGCATTTTTTCCAGAAGCGTTTTTTTTGTTGTTGTTACAATAAGTTGGCTTGGTATTAAAACCTGTTATTTCAACAGAGGACAGCCTTTGTGTGAAAATTTCCTATATAAATAACTTTATTTATTTACACAGAGGTGGTGTATTCTGTTGTTTCAATACCATAGTTGTTATGGGTGTATCTTCTGTGAGAAAGTCTTGATTGTGTGTGCTATCACAGGGAGTGGGAGGTGACAGTTCGCAGCTGGCATCTCCCAGCTCTCTCCCATAATGAAGCAAGTGCTCTGTCCTCTTCTGCTTCCTTTGTTCTTTTTAATATATATATTAATATCTATGAAATCATCTAATATTTTCTGTTCTTGAGCAACACTTAAAATAAGAACCTGTGGCATGTAATGAAAATAACTGCATTGTATACAAATTATAAGGGGTCTTAGAACTCTGAAGTTACTTTAAAAAGTTTTTTGTCTTCTGGGAAGCCAAGAACAAAATATCTGTTCATGCTCCCTACTCAGGTACTTATTATAAAAAAATAATGTCATGGCAGTTTTTTTCTGAGGAAGATGGGACAAGATAAATTGGGGTGGCATGTGATGGTGAATTAACCTAGATAAGCTGCAAGGAAAAAAAATTCTGAGACTTTGGAGTAGTTATAGCATGGGAAGGAGTAGAGCTAGTATTCGCTGTCATGTTCCTGTAAATGAGAAGTCCCCATTCCTAGATTCTCTAGGTGGTGAGACCTCCTGGGTAAGTTTGCTGTCTTTCTCACTGCTATATATGTGGTGGAAAGCACTGGTGGATGAGAGAGGTCCAGTTTCTTTCCTGGCATGTGTGAATGTTGGAGAGGAAGAGGAGCAGCTTGTCCAGAAAATAAAAGGTTCCCCAGGTCTAGCTCTCTCTTGCGGTTGTAGGAGTGCTGTTGCTTTTCACAATATTACCAGCAATATTGTGCTTTAACAGGCATGATCTATTTCTACACAAGGGAGAGAACCAAAAATAGAAATCATACTTGGGAAAAATCATTCAGATTCCTATATAACTCAAGTGTCACGCTGTTTCTAAAAATACTATACAGGTACTGTGATAATTCATTTTTAGAAATGTCTTTTAGACACTAAACACAACTTGGGAATTTGCCCTCCATTTTTTAGTCCAGTGAAGTTCTAGCAGAGGTGAGCAGAGATGATGATGTGCAAGAGATAGTCTAGCAAGATTTATGTCAAAAATAAACAAACAAATTGTTACAGTGGGAGAGGCTTTTTTTTGTAATTATTGCACACACACAGAGAACTCCTCCACAGTTTATGTGTGTTCCTTTGCCTGTCTATCCAGGTAGGTCTTTGTAAACTTTTATATAGAGACAAACAATTAAGATATTCTTTATTGTTTTCCAATATAAGAGTATTGTGCTGTTCTAAATTAAGGCTATATTTAGGGTAATGTATTGACATATAGTAAAATTGTGAAGGCGTACAGGTTCTGTAGTCACTTCAGAAGTCCGGCAATGTCCATTAGGGAAGTAGAGAGATGGGTTTACACTTTTGCATGAAAAGTACTGTAGTATCCCAGCAGAATATTTTTTCATGTCATTTGAAGTGTTAATGGTGAGCTGGAGGTTTTGTCTGTTAAGCCATTTAGAGAAAAGTGGATTTGTTTTATTTGTTTATTTGGTCATTTTGATGTTTTGGATGCTGGGTGCTGTTTTATGTAAAGTTCTATTTGATATATTTCAAATAACTCAGTGTTAGGTCCATCTGTTAAGCTCGTCCTGAAGCATGCTGCTATGTACTGTTTTCAAATATAAAGGAGGGACGATTAATTAGTGATTCCTTGTGTTGTGGTTTCCATAATCTTCTTAAAACAAAGTCTTCCAACTTAGTAATATTAATACTAGGGCCCAGGGTGATTTTGTTCATAGTAATCTCTCTGTGGCTTCACTTCCATTCTGCCAAGGAGTTTTACCTTCGCTTTTATTTCATTTTTTTTTAAGTCATCTTCTGGAATGCCATTTTCAGCAGGAGGAAGTGCAGCTTTTTACATTCTTAAGGTTGTCCATTTTCTTCATGTTTTCTGTTGCTGTAGATTCGTTAGCATTTCTTTCTGAGCTTAAAGGAGATTTTGCATTCAGAAATTAAAACCAAAGCTATATGGTGTTAATCAACAGCTTGTTTGAAAGAATACAAAAATGTTCAAGTGTTACCTTTTGTTACCAATACTTTTCTATTCAGAATTTACACTTTGTTTTTAATAGGACAACTCTATTAGTGTAAAAACAAACCAACCAACCCACACCCCAAAGCCCCCTTGCCTTTTCTTTATTCTTGCCTTCAGTACAAATCTGAGTGTTTTATGACAGCCTGTACCTCATAAAAAGTCAATGACACAAATATCACATGGTTTTCCTTTAAATATTGTAAATTCCTGGAAATTTTTTGATGGCTTTAAGACAGTCAAGGAATAGCTTTGGTTAGGGTATTCTGGAGTCTAATTTTGGAGAAGCTGACTTATACTGTGCTGTAACTTCCTGTAATTTTTATTTTCTTTATTATCTGAATTTTCTTGTGTTCTCTGAGTCTAGGAGTAAAGACAGGTTATTTCTTAAGTTAGTAGTAATACCTCATGTATTTCTGTACTTTTAAGAGAGTTCTGGAGTGTAGTTCATGCCTCTTTTTTTTTCTCCGAAGCTGTTTAAAGTTGATTACACAGGAATTGAATAAGTTCTGAGCATTTTTATCAGAATTGATCTAATTAAGTATTTTTTCTATATGTTGTCCCTGAACTTAAAGAAAAGTTCCTCTCCTTTAATTCATTTAAACCAGAAGATTTCACATTCACAGATAATTCTGTAAGCATTTATTGTTGATTATGTTTTTTATAGTGTTCCAGCTGAAACCAAACATCAAATATTGGAGTTAACCTTGAAAATCTAACTCGAATGTTTACAAAATTCTCAATAATGAACTAGGATAGTAGCTCTAGGGCCAGTCAGCAGGCAAATAGTCAACCCTGTTTATGAGCCTAAAAGCAGGCACAGAACCTCTGTTGACATAGGTGACTAAGTTTTTGGGACATATTAGTCAATATCTCTGTGAATTTATGAAGCTTTTGCAGAAGGTGTTTTGGTGGTCATTCTATTTAAACTGCGGATGTCTAAACCAGTTGAATTTTCCTTTACCTTAGGTGCTCACTTTCATTTGTTTTAAGAAGCTTTGTTATTAGTGCAAGTAACAAAAGCAGTTTACTCGCTGGAAGAATATGTTACTGTCTCGGTGTTATGTGCTTTTTAAGATACAAGGGAGGTATGGGAAATGTACAGGTTTCTTTGCCTCAGTGTGTCTATATTCTGAAATGGAGTCATGTGAATGACCTGTGCTGTGTGTATATTTATTTTATACTCTTGATTTTGTACAACCTTAGCCCATGCGGACCCAGTTCTCTTGCACTGTCCCTGTAATCTAATGTAAAGCATATGAACAAGCAGCCTTAGGGTGTTATGTCTTGTCTCTTCTCTTTCTTGGGCTACTTTGAAAGTTTGGTTGGGAAATTTGGTGAGGAAAACTGACAAATATAGTGTATGTGGTTTTTTTAGCCCCAACCAGAGTAGGTGGATGTGCACAGGTGAGGATAACCAACATGGTGTGCTTTTTGCTGCTGTCTCTTTTGAAAATACTACAACTTCTTTGGGGGCATACCAGAAAGACACTTTCCTGCAGCTAGAAGAAGAGTATTCACTGCTGTAATTTATCATATGATGGAAACATCAACACTTTTATAATGAGATCAGTATTTCATATTAATAGTAATGTGTATCACATGACCAAAATGGTGGTGATGGAGTGGCCAAACATATGATATAATTGGTTTTCTGTTTTGTGGTGTGGCAGGTATGTCATGGCCCTTAAATATATTTCTTAGAACCATTATGCCCTTCCTCACTTTATTGGTTGTGTATCTTTATAGCTAGCTAGTGGAAACTAGGCCAGAAGATACATATTTAGAGGTGTGACAAAGCAGTGAAAAACAGTCTACTATGTGTATGTAAATGAATTGGAAGTAAGTCTCTGCATGAAATGCTGCATGCTTACACCTGAAATCCCAGATATCTTACTACTAAAAAACCAGAAGTTGGAAGGACTGCGTTTGTCCATTGGCTGTCGTGTGTTTGGGAGAATTCAAATAGTAAAAGAGTCAAAGATAGAAAGCTTTTGCCTGGTTGATGGCCAAGCAAAAGGAGGGTGACGGTGGAACAGAGTCCACAAATATTTAACTGGTTTAAGTTTAAAGAGGGAAGGATTAATGGAGTGCTAACCTTGAAGTGAAGTCTGCCTAGGACTGTTCCCCCTTCTTGCAATCTGATGTGGAGATTCCATCAAAGTTTATTAAACTGTGTAGAAAGTAGACCTTAAGGTCCTGCAGAACTTGGGTAGAGGGACATTGGGATAGATTTCGAGAGTATCTGCTTCATAGCAAAATGCATTTCATAGAATAATTTTGAGCAAAGGCTTAGTAAATTTACAAAACACTAGGAAATTATACTATAAGAAACAGTTCCCTATGGTGATTAAGTTAGTGCGTTAGTAATAAAACGTCTGGACACTGTTTGACTGAACACTGGGACCGTGAGTAGGAGCTTGCTAATGCGACCTGGATGTTATGTCAGAGCTGATCTGTGGTTGTGGTGCTGGTGAGATGTGGCTGGTACAATGCAGTGTTCAAAATGGTAACTAGTGATCTCAAAATACATTTCAAAGAGCTGTGTGGAGGCATTTGCCACAATTTGCTTGCCAGATGTGGGTAAGATGTGAGTTATTGCTATTTAAAAAAAGTAAGTAAAGTAAAGTAAAGACACCAACACTAATGCAGCTATCTAGTGTAAAGATGTAAAAGTAAACCACAATTGGTTTGTGTTGCATTGCTACAGCTTATCTGAAGTAGGAAGTAGTTTTTTCATATTTATGTAGGTGATGGGCAATGTTGGAAGCCACCAAACCAAGAGTGAACACTAAGCAGATCAGTGAGGAATGGATTTTTACTTAGGTTAAAACCCATTTTCAATAGCTATTAAGGTGATGGTGTTAACAGCATATTTTAACTTTATTCCTTCACCAAAACTAATCCTCTGTCATCAAAAGGCAGGCTCTTGCCAATGAAAGAAATGCTTTACGTTACTGGTTATGTATATGTGACTCTCCAAAGTGATCTTTCATAGATTATAAGTAATAACATGTCTACAAACCCAATTAGAAAGCGAAGTATTTTGTAGGTTTACTTGAAATCTGATAAACAGTAGTTGAACACAATTGTATAAAATACGTGTATATTTTATTTGGATAAAACTATTGCAGGAAGAATGTCAGTACTGGAATTTATTTTATTTTTTATATGGTTATTTTCTTCATACTGAAGCATTCATTGTAGTGACAGCTTAGTCCTCTGATAAGCAAGCAGGCTCTGAGGGAGTTAGCAGTGGTGTTCAAAGATGTCAATATTCTGGAGTGTCTACTCTGTCCTCTGCTGGAGGTTACTGTTGTAGGGATATCAGAGTAAAGTGTCTCAGCCACACCAAGTCAGAGTTCAGCATAAATCTACCTGCATTTTAAGGATAAGTCCTAACATATGACATTTATTACGAGTTTATAAGCAGAGGCTTACAAATACTTATGGAAATCTAAGTGTGCATGAAATATCTAGGAATTTTTTGTTGGATTTTACATTTTTGTGTGTATAGAAAATACATTTCCTCTGAGACCCTGAACGGGAGATTCCCTTTCCTGCTGTGGTCTACGGGAAGTGTCAGAAACGCTGTCTAGACAGACAACAGCAGGCATTAGAGCTCGTGATCCCAGCATAGCTACCCGTTCAACTGGAACAAACTTGTGAGGAACTGAGTTTGAACTTGGGATCCTGTTTTATAGGGGATACTTATGTGCTAATACCAGTTCACTGTTTCCTCCCATTGCTGTTATGACGGGTTATGTATTTCATTTTCTTCCTAGTGCCCTCGTACCATTGCTTTTTTTTTCAAACTGTCATGAATCAAGAAAGGGAGATTTTTAATTTTTTTTTTCTTAAGAAAGAAGTGAAAACAGTGTCATTTATCACTAATTTTGAGCTGTAGGATTTTAGTTTCAACCATTTTTAAAAACTGTATTGCGGTCTGAAGAAAGACAGGAGAGTGTTTGAGGTGTTGTCGTTTTTAAGACCACAAAAATGTAGAGGAGTTGGAAATGAATGTGTGTGCTAGTTTTGTCTTAAAATCATTTTCTGAATACAGAAGATCCTGAGAGATGTCAATCTGCTAAGAAATTGCTCTTGGCCGCAGCACCTGCTCTGGTTTTGTAACGTATGATGTGAGCAGGGGTTCCCTGTGGCTGCTGCCGCAGTGACCAATGCTGTACACCTGCTGATCTTCTCCTGGGCTGTGTTCTTAGAGCCTGCCAGTTAAAATAATAAATCACATCGCTGTTCTTCTCTCCCAGTGTCCTGCAAACTCTTTAGTCTCCTAAATGTAGAGTTTTTTAAAAAGTGGACTGCCATACTGTTGCGTTTTCATTAGTGTAAACTGAAATGGTGTCGAGTCCAGCATTAGAGAATACTGTTAGGTAAATCCATTAGAAGGCAGTCTAGAGGGAGGTATCTGAAGAGTGCAGCCGGAGAGAAAACTGCTGAGCAGTTTGCCGCCTTTGGGTTTAAACGGAGATTGCAGTAAGGACTGTGCGCTTTGGAACAGTGTTAAATCTGAAAAGAAAATGGCTACCAGAAATCATTGTTGCCTCAGTAACAACATGGCTTGACTGTTAATGTGCTGCTTTAACTACTACTAGAAATGTTGTGCAAAATATTGCTTTTGGTAAAAGTGTCCTAAATGGGAACTGAGATGTAAATCCATTTAGATATTAATGAATATTATCAAGATTCTTGCTTTAGAATACCAATCTATTTATTGGAAAAATGAATTCCTAGTAAATATTTTTTAAAACTTAATTATTGCTTTTTCTACCCCAAAAAATGCTTAGTGGTTTTAAATTTTATTAATAAACATAATGTCCACATAAAACAACGTGCAGAAGAGACCCAGTACAGAGTATTAATCTTTTTTGGTAATCATTTTTTAAAAAGCCCTGATACTATTTCACAAAGTATTTGGTAACATAATCCTAGCTTTCAGAAATTAAGCCCTTAATTTATTTTTTCTAATGCAGCAAAGCTTTCATTTAAGATATTTTTATATTTTAAGTTCAAAATGAAAAAATATGGCCAACCTAAATCCTATTTGAAGACTTATGAATAAAGACCGGATTCTAGAGTGGACATTACTCAGGGATCTGCATTGTATTTTATTGCATGAGGACATAAGTGTATGTATTGTGGAATAAACTTTTTGCCTTTTTTTTTTTTTTATTAATAGCAAAGAGTGCAGTTAATGCTGAAGAATTTCAGAGGTGTGTAATGTAGTATGTCAGGAGAGGGGTATGTGAAGTGCAGTGAACGTGTGAAGATTAATTGATGCATTTTTATGTGTGTCAGGATTCCACAGGTGGCAGACTTGATGGCAGGAATGGACTGACAACTGTATCTGCTTTTCATCAGAGTCCAGTGTTTGTGCTGTGTCTTGTATACCTGTAGCAGATCCCATTTAGTTATTTTGTTGTGGGGGGGGTGCAGGGGAGGGGGGTGGTAAAGTTCTCTGTCAGACTTCCATCTGAAAAGACACTGGATTCTTTCAGTAGAGGTGGAGCTAATAAATTATTCTCTATTCAGAGGGCCTATGAAAGATTATTCAGTGGTCATTGATAAAAATTAAGAACACTTTTACTTAAAGTATACATCTAAAATATATGGTTGCCTATGACTTGGAATGCAAGTATCTGTACTTAAAATATGGTATTTCTCAAGTAGCACACATGCTTTATTTAATTTGGTTGTACTTATGTACTATTTTTATTGTACAATCTGATTTCACACTTGCCTTGAGTATCTTGTACAAAATAGTCTTCTGACTGATTTCAGTGGAAATCTGCCTCATTTACAGGCATACGTGCCAAATACATAAAATACAACTTTCAAGCAGTGGAAAAATGCATAGCATGTAAAGACAGTCATTTGGACAACAGAATGTTGCAGCTTGGTGGTACACAAAAGGGGATGAACTAATTTGATGTATACAACCTGAACTTGAACTTTTTTTATTATTATGCTTAGCTTTGCCTTCTTCATGTTTTTATTAAAAAATCTTTGTTTTGTAGAAAGGAGAGGATGACACTACAAATGTCTAACACCACTGTAAAGTTTGGTATTTAAAAAATGAATCCTGAAATGTAACAGGCTGTCTCCTTAAAATTAGCATATGGAAAGTGCTGCCTCAGAGGTTCTTATTTTTTTTTTCATTCACAAAATGCATGTTTCTTAATTAAGGCAGTTGCTTCCTTAGAGAAGCACTTCAGACAAAAGCTCTCTGGTTTTGATTTCTGTTTACTTAGTTTCAGCTGAGGAACTGCGTGTGCAAAGTTTGAATTTGTAAGGAACCATAATAAATTTCTGTGAGGTAGGCAGGGTCTCATGTAACTCTGTCTTCCAGAGTGCATTCATGCCATGCTTATAGTCACTGCATTCTGGGCTGCTGTATGTAGAGCTCATGTGATGATATTGTGAAAGAACATGTTGTAATTCAGACTGGAGGACAGAGTGGTTCCACAGCTGAAGGGCAGAGGCAGTTCCTGCACAGGTAATGTATTGACAAGATTTTGCTGACAGCATAATGAAAGAGGTGTTCAGTGTCAAGGATGATGCCAAGGTTATGTACAGTGCCATTAGTAGTCTGGAGTGGAATGGAGGGATGATGTCATTCTGTGCTTTAAGCTGTTCCTATCTGATAGAAGCTGTTATATTTAAGGTATATAAATGCAGCAAATGAAGAGCTGGCTCACATAGTCAAGATAAATGGGTGGAAGGGTGACTGAACATGTACAGGTGTTTATTACGCAAGTGGTATGTTGATCTGTAACTTAAAATGGTAGAGAAGTTATAAAGAAGGTGAAATATTTCTCTGCAGCTTATTGCTTATGGTAATTCTTATTGTGAAGAATGCCATTTGATTTAATTAGCTATGGATTATTAAGTATTGATGCTTAGAATGTTACAACTAATCTTACCTAAAGGGGAAACTGCATTGATAAGCAACCTTCAGAAACAATATATTAATATTTTATCTTAAGACCTTGAGATTCTAAACATTTTCATAACTCCATCTTTAAACAGATACTTCAGTTTAGTGCTTTTATGATGCTTTCATTTGTATGTTGATTCTAACATATTACTTACTGGATAATGTACACTGAAAGAAAACGGCTCTTTAATTATATTTGTTTTCCCTTGCTTCTGTGTAGACATCTTTCCGTCTTTATTGTATGCTTATTGTGTACATCTGAAATGCTTACTTCTTTATCTGTTTAGTGATGGAGAGGAAAAGTAACCTTTTGTTTTATTGTTCAAACCCCAATATTTTTCATTCTGGTGAATTTTCCATTTTTTTCATTTACATAATAGAGATATTTGAAATAATTAAATCTGTTGTTGAACTTAATTGATGGTAAAAACACAAGTTCATTTTTTCTATTCAAGCTACTACTTTTTTTCCCTACTGTGATACTCCTATTAATGTTGTATTCATCTACTTGTAATCTTCTTTGGACTGAAACAGCTTCACAGTCTGAGGTATGATCAGTTGTGTTCATTTTCTATGCTGTCACACTTTTCCTTGAAGTGCTTCACCGTCCCATACGGGGTGTTGTCAAAAACCAAAACTTTCTCCAAGAAGAAAAATGAGACATTTCAACACTTCCACGTGAAAGCCCCACCACAGCTTTGGGAACTGTGCATGTGGCTTTTTACTGTGATGAATAGACAAAGGAAGAACTGTAGACTCTTTGAACTATTTTTCGGATAACTCAAGATCTAGCAGGAGATTCAAAATGCAGGAGGCAGTCATCTCTCTTGCAGTCCCTTGCTTGCTCACTCTTGTTCAATCACTGCAGATTCTTTGAAGTCAGAAGCTTTTCCAGTAAAATGACTTAAGTTTTGTCTCTTCATACCGTGAAGTGTTAAGTTCTTGTGTAATTTCACTTCTGGATAATTCAGGCTTCAGTACGGTACCTGCACTTAAACATCGCTTTGCATTAACTGTTTTTCCTTTGCAATTTTAATTTTGATAAATTTGATTGTGACATATAGTTGGTTAAACTAAGGTTGGGATAGCATAGATTGAGAGGACTTTTACAAATTCTCAAAGGGAATTAATTTTGTGATTTTTCGAAAACCTCATATTTAAATTCAAGTGATTATTTGAATTCATCCACATTGAATATTATGAATATTTGTGGGTACTGAATGTAGATTAAGTTATTTTTACACTTTTTAATAGAAATCAAAGAGCATGAAATCTCCTTGTGCAAACAGAAAGCAGGAAACTACATTTAGTACATACAAGGTCATTATTGTCTACTTGTTGGGAAAATGGCAATATATGCTTGTATTTAAAGAGCTTTTCAGCTGTATTAACTGATTGAGGAGACTTGTCGTCTAAGTTCTTGCATTTTCAGTCCTCTTCTGAAGTTATTTTATCCTTGATAGTTGTGTGTACAATTTTAGCTGGAACTTCTGGGCTTCTTGTAATAGCTTTTTCTTAGAGCAGTCTCTGTTTTCTACTAGCTGTTTTTTCCTGCATCAATGCTTAGGATTATTAGATTTCTGTAAGATTGTGGACATTTTCCAGAGCTGCATCAGATACCAGGATGAAATTTCTTCCTCTCCCCCACAGCTTTTGAATTTAGCAGACTTTAATGCTGGGACAACAGTAACCTAATAAAAGTAAATGCCATTCTCAACCAACTAATCACATTTTTGTAGGTGCCAGAAAGTACTTGAAGTCGAGATTACAGTTGCAAACTTTTTTTCTGTGGTTTTATGTTAATATAGTGAAATGGGACTGTTAAGCCATAGTTTACACCAACAAAAGTAGTTTGTATAGTGTAGCTTATTCTAGCCTTTGTTTCTTTCTCTTCCTTCCCCCACAAGCATCACCAGCTATGCGGCAAAGGCTACTTTTGTATCGCATTATAACTCTCTTAAAAACAACTAACCAACACACATCCAAACTTCCCAAAGCAGGAACAACAATAAACCTACCAAAAAATTGCACTGTGAATTATGTTCCTGACTGCAGACATTCCAGGAGAAGGTGGTGGTTAAAGATAGTTAGGTGCTTTTCCCAGATAGGTGTAGAAATGTCAGTTATCACAGATCCCTTAGGAAATGAAAGCTAACCAGTAAATAAATAGATCAAAATTCATGTCAGGATTACTGCAGATTTTATTTACTTATTGTACACCTTTGCGTTCTAGTGTTTCTCAAGCTTTTTCCCCAGAGGGGGGCATATTATAGGAGGTACTTCATTATAGGAAACAGAGCCCTAATAATATAATAGAAAGTGACTGAAAGCAGATTTATTCTTGATATAAGATCCAGCTTGTTAGACAAGTTTTCTGTAGTAACTTATATTTAAACTCAGATTAATTGTCTTTATAAACCTTGTATTGTGAATGGTTAGGAGCTTCATGCAAGAGTCATGGATAAAATCTTCATAGATGTGAAATAGTTACCTTAGTTTTTCTTTATGAACCTGGATTTTGAAGTAGCAACTGTTGTTGTTTCTTTGGGAAAGCAGTATTATGGAAACTTTTGTAGTTTTTCTCTAGCTAACCAGAAAGATTAAAAATTTTAACTAGTCTAGTGCAATCTGTAGCAATTATTTTACAGCCTGTATAGACAGCCTTCTAAATTATTACTCAAACAAATGCTTTTTGAGAATCTCTTTGTGTTTCTCTCTCTGTAGCTCAGATACACTTGAGACGTTGTACTTTTGTCTCTGGGCAATACCCACAGCTGTGACTTTGTCATTGCCTACAGACTGGAGAACTTCTTGTGCCTACTTCATCTTTTTTTATGTGTTACATGAAAAGAAGTATCATTGGTTTGCTGCTCTTTTGTATTGTCTCTGGGCAAGGGGATCATTGCTAGCATTGAACCAGCCTTGGTTCACACTTACCAATTAGTCAGAAATACTTGTGCTTTTAAGCACTTTCAGTCCATTTGTGTTTCTTCAGTATCACGAGGGTACACGAGGTACCGCTTGTCTCCACCATTGCAGTTTTCTTCTACTTCCTGTTCTCTGCCCTTATCAGAACAGGCAGCTGCTTATCGGTGATCAGAGCCTAACCATTTTACAGCAGTCCTTGTAACTGCGGTGGGCCCCTTTTCACTCTTTGAATGGCAAGGCCTGAAGGTCAGCGCCCTATAACTAACTATATTTCTTACCTGCTTCTGAGTCCATTTTGATGCTGTCTTTATTACTTGGTGAGGGAGAGGGCTTTCATTCTCACTCACTTTCCTGATAGTGAGAATTAAGACAGGAAAATTGGAGCCAAAGCATTTGTGATTTTGATGTCTTGTCTTAAGAAGTCCTGGAGAACTACTTCTCTTGGATCTTCTGATAAAGAATTTCAGGTGCTCAGTTATTCCAAATGTCAGCACCCTTGAAATGAGTTGTTAGAGTTTGATTGTGCTGGAGTGAGAGGAATCTTCTTTGACCGCAGAAGGACCTTTGAGAAGTGACTATTGGTTAAGTACTGTAGGTTGGTCTGCTTTAAATAGAGTCTCAATGCCATCAATAGTTTGAGCTAAAATCTGATATCTTGGTGCAGATTGCATTGCCTTCATCAAGGTGTTTGCATGCCACTGCATGTACTGTCTCCCATTGGGTGGAGATTTGAACACCAGTGGGTCTGGAATCCTGAAAAGGGGAATTAATTCTGTAGGTCTGTAGGGGAATTAATTCTGAAGCTTGTAACACAGGGCTGCAGTGGCCAGGCCTTTGGTCCTTCAGCAGTTGGCTTGCTGGTGATGTCTCTTTGTGAAACTTCTGGACACCTTTCCTTAAGCTGGAGAATATCCAAATTATGATGGCACATCTTCTCCATTCCCTTCTCTTTCCCTCTGTGCCAGATGTAGATATAGAGTAAGCCCAAATTTATCCCCAAAGTGGTCTGTGAGCTCCCTGTGAACCAAAGAATACCTACATTCAAGAATACTGGCATTTAAGTTTTCTGCAAAAAGCACATTCAATGAGTACAAGAGTACATGCCCTCCAGACAAGCACTGCAGAGCAAGACTTGCTGGTTTGTGTCAGTAAATGGGTTGGTCCAAAGTTATGTGTTTCCATGAAAAAGCTGTTAGTGAGTGATGAGTTATATGACAGCCTGCTATAGTACATTGATCTGCAGTTGTCTGGGATTAATCCTTTGATGCAAATATTCTATCTGCTCTTGAATCACAAACCATGAAATCTGTTGAAAAAGGTTATTACTAATGTTGAGCAATTGCAGCGTTCAAAACATGTGAGAATTGTGACAGTGGTGGTGGGAGATCATTTTGCACGGGGGCAGTCTCTGGTATCATTCTTACTTGCAGTGAGAGAAGTGTTAGGCTGGGATTGGCTTTGCCCAGCTGAAATTGGCAGGTTTACTATGTGAATCTTAGCATCTAATAATGTAAAGCCTGCATAGAACTTCTTTCCCGTTTTTTTGAAAGGTGTTTTGGCCTTTCATACGTGGGGGTTGTGGTTTTTGGGCATTTTTAACTGTACCTTTAGTTTTACCTTCTGTAACATACAGTAGGGCTCCACCACTGCTTGAAAATAGCACTTTTGCTTCTCTAGGCTAGTAATGTGAATATTACTCTAAAACATGACTAAAGAATTTTCATTTTTTTTCTGTAATGCAACTTATTTGAGAAATTAACATATCTTTTGAATAACATTAAGGCATCAAGGCTACAGTTCAATGTGATAATTAGGAAATTATCCTGGGGCTAGGGAAAGGAGCTTGGAGACGTGTCTTCTGTTGCTTTATATTGCCCAGCAAGACTTTTCTGAAAGGCCTGTCTTTCCTTACTCTTTGTAATTTAGGCAGGTGTCTTTGAGACACAAACTGACTGAGGAACTCAGAATCAGAAAGGTGTGTGTGTGAACAAATGGAGGGAAGGAATCTTAGGCAGTATGTGAGGATAGGTCTCTCAGAGTTAGTTTTGGTGATGGATACAGTAGTTTAGTCTAGCTACAAATAACCCTCTCTGCATAGCTGTATGCTATTTGTTGTGTCTTCATTAGAAGTAGACCCATTTCTGTAGAGATGCTATATCCAAATCCATTATTGATTTTGTGCAGCTTTCGTGACTTTCAGAGTCTCTTCCAAATGGTATATAGTCTAGGAGGTGAAAAATTGCCTTGTATAGTTCTGTTAAAGATCCATGAGCAAAACTGAAATTAAAGCATTTAATCTGACATTAGTCAGCCTTCATGAAGGCAAAGTAAGCTATGATTTTAAAATGAGCCAGCTAGACTTAGAGTAATAATCACAACTTTGTCCTAGGAAGGGCGAGGAATTAGCGAGGCCCAGGTTTAAAATCGCCCAACACTTTGCCAACATATCTCAGATATGTTGATTGTTCTTGCTAAAAAGATTCAAAGATCCCTTTAGTTTGTAACCATTTCCTTTCTGTGCATTGTTCCCCGTTCGAGAAACTTAAGATAGGTGACCTGGAAGGCACAAGCAGAAAATACAGCAGAGCTTTTCTTGCCATGCAACTTTTTTCCCTTGTTCTGCCCAAGTAGTTTAATAGCGTGTGTATATTTGGTGTGATTTCTTGTAGATTTTTTACTTAAAGTACCAACACCTATGTTATTTGAAAATTGCATGTGTATTTGAGAGAAGACCACTGGAATGTTGGTATTTCTACCCTGAGACAAAACTGATAGAATACATTTGTAGCTGTTGATTCCTTAGCTCTGTACCTTGCCTGTCTTTTCTGATGGTCTAGAACACAAGCAGAAAACAATGACAGCTGTACAGTAAGTTCTTGCTTTATTTTGCAGGTTTGTTTTAATGTGGAAGTGGATATTGCAGCTTAATGCAAATCAAACAAACAAAGGTGAGTAGAAGTTGGGGGGGGTGTTTTTCTTTCAAATTCTATGAATTCATTAGCACATACTTCCAAACATTCAGAAAAAAAGTGGTTAGTGAAAATTGTATTGAAATTTCTATCCTGATTACGGTAAGTTATCATAGAAGTAACACTATGTCCATACCAAAGTAGGAACAAAACACACACACACCCCCTAATTTTTAAGATTATTATGATAATTATGCTTTTCTTGGAGCAACTAATATAGTCAAAAAGCTATCAAGGCATTCTGCTAGCTGTTGTGAGCCAAAGTTATGAGTACTTCAAATTAGTTTCATCCTCTGCATATTATCCATCTGGTTTCAAAATACTGAGAGTGTACTTGCATTGTCTAAGCAGCATGTTAAACTTGCACTTATTCTATTAATAAATAACTATACTGGAAATTTTACCAGCTACCAGAATAGCATTTTGAATTTTTAATACTGAAATTTTGTTGGTTTCTGGTTTTGGTTTGGTTTGGGTTTTTTGAGCGCTATTTGAAAGACAAAGTATATGAAGATGTACTGGTGGTACTGATGAGCTGTAGGACTTTGCACTTGCAAAGTGTCCATCTAGAAAAAATTTTCTGTAACTTGGACATTTCTCTCCGCTCCCCCCAGCTCTTATTTTGACAAAAAATAATTTACCTAAGCCCAGATTTTGTTTCTCTTCATGTTCCTTATGTTCTACTTCAGGAATACTTTGACCTTCAAAATTAATCTCTTCTTCATTAAATTATGTGAAACATTTAACAAAGAGCGATTTGCATTAATCCATTTTAGCTTGAGTCTTTCAACCGTATCTTTAGGTAAGGCCCCAAAGTTCTGTAAGTTCTCTACTGTGGAGACAGGACATGGTGGACTCGTGTACATAGGCTTCTGTAACAAACGACAACCGGCTTCTCAAGTTCCCTGGTTGCTCTTTCACTAATATACTGTCTCAGAATACAGCTGCTTGTGATGACTTGAAGTTTCAAAGAGGTGAGAGGGAGATCCCGTTTGCTCAAGTCAGCTTTTTCTTCATTTCTAATCTCTGATTAATATGTAGACTTAATGTAACTTTTTAAATGTAGTATGTACATTTTAAAATAGACATGACCTGCTTTGTTTCTATCTTCTGTTCTGCTAAGACTTTTTTAGAGCAACTGCTGTCAACTTTCAAATACTGATTATACCAGAACAATTTGTGGGAACTGAAAATAACTCCTCTATTCAGTGTTGTTCCTTTGTATAATGTATAACTGATTCAGAACTTAGATTATGAATTGTCTTCTGAGCTATGAACAATTAGAAGTAAGCTATACTGCTGTAGTATGCATATACTTATGTGCAGAGGATGTTTACTGCATTAGCCAGACTTTGCAAGTTTCTGGAATGTGCTGCTTTAAGAAAAGGAATAAATATAACTCTGCAAAAGGCAATACTTTATTTGAGGATGAGTGTAAAACAATAATCAAGGCTAGGCAGGGGACTTGAATTCACAAAAAGATTTAGATTTTTCCCTGTGCCTTCTAATGCTTTCAGTTTATGTTCTCTCTCTTCTTAATTTGTGTTATCTCTTTGCTGGTTTAAATACAGAAAATTAATTGAGAAGTCTTGTATATAAATAACTGAGTGTGTTCTTTAAGCATGAAATCTTCTGGATGGAAGTCCAAAGACCTTTCATCTCAATGATGGTTAGCTGTGTATAATAGGAAAGAGCTGGTCTCTGAGGAAAAAGACTGTACTCTTGCATACATAACAAAAGGACAGAAAAATGTGTGAAAGAATACATGGAAGCAGTGTAGTGGTGTTTGATCAGTATTGTTGATGCTTGGAGGAGATCTTGAGGTTCTGACAGTTCTGTGAAAATGACAACTGAATAGTCAGTAAATCAATGAAAATATTACACATTATCAGGGAACAAAACAAAAACCAGAACAAAACAAAAACCAGATCCGGTTATACAAATTTGTGGTGTACCATAGATGCATTGCATTGCAATGTGTATTGCTTCTGGAGTACTAGTCTGGTCCTGTGACTAAAAACGACATGGCAGAGCTGCAGAAGGTTCAGAGAACAGCAGCAAGGATGACTAAAAGACTTAATTCTAAAGAACAACCTGCATTTCCCAACTGCCTCTGCCTTCTGTCTCCACTCATGAGTGTAGTGGCTGCAGCATCTTGTAGGCTTCTAAACAATAAACTCCCACAACTCTGTATAGACTTGTCCTTTTGGGTAAGCTTATGTCATGTAAAGCAATAGCTGAAAATGCAACTTAATGATTTGCTTAAATGTTTTTCTTGTACTCTTGACCAAAATGCATTTCCTAATGACTCTGATTATGTGCTTTCTATGTACGTTTTCTTTAAGTAAAGGATTTGAGGTTTTTGTTCTTCTAATTTCAAATAATTCACTTTTCTCGTGCAAATTTAAAAGATTTAAAATCCTGACTTTTGGAAGTTAAAAACAAAAAATCTTGCCAGCTAAAAACACAGACATGTAAGATACTATTTACAAATAGTGAATGTACTTTGTTATGATAACCATAGTCTGTCTTCTTATGTTTTCTGACTTCCCGACTGCATCTTCTGAGCTCCGTAGGAGGACCTATTTTGTTTTAAATACGGGGGAAAGTTAGGAAAAAATAATCTTGGTCTCAGTGTGTTATCGAGACTCAATGGGTCATGCTTCTATGTAACAGGAAACCCTACAGAAAGTAGATGCTTGTGCTGAATTTCCCTGTAACAGTGTGCAGAGCGAGGTCAGATTTTAAGGGGAGCAACCTTGTCTTTTCTTGTCGCTTGAAATTATGAGTCTTGTCTGTTCATTGGGTCATGTAAAGAGTTATATAGCTTTGAGTCTTTTAAAAACTCTTACTCTCTGTGTTCATCAGTAAGGATAACTTTCTCCAAGTTGACAGAATTTTTTCTATTTAATCTCAAAAGGAACAAGATTTTTTTTTTGGACCTGCCGGTTACATACAATCTTATTAGCTTTTTAACCCTTGATCACTGAGAACATACAGGATGATGAGAAGCAGTTTGCTGGTAAAGATGAGTTAATATCACTAATGTAATTCATTACGTTAAGGTTTTAAATTCAATTAGTAAAAGCAGAATGTTAGTTTCAGGTAGTCTTTTTATAACTGGGAAAGATAGCATGCTTTCAGAGTTTAGTCTCTACATTAGTTGGAAAGACAATCTTAAAATTCATGACACTGTTAAAATATGTACAGCAAATACTTATCACTCAAAAAAGCAAAAAGCATGAGGAATTACTAGATGTGTTTCAGGTCATGCTGAATAAAAAGAATCACAACTTTTATTTAGTATCGTAGGATATAAGGTCAGAATTTTTCCAAAGTTGAGGAGTGTGTCATGTTCAAAGATCTGTCTCAATAAATTTGGGTTTAAATGTTTTTAATGTTGTTTTTGAGAAAGTTGTACTGTAAGTCCATTATGCAGCGTCATGTTGTCATGCGAGTTTTCATCTGTGATCTATAGGACTGACAGTTCAGGACTAGTTTATGCAAGTACTTAACAATATAATTTAATGAACTTGAGAAATATCCTGTAAAAATAGTCAAATATACCTGACTTCTAAAAATGCTTCTTAGTCTGGCTGTGGTCTTTACGTGCTAACAGAAGTATGTTCAATTGTTTATCCAAGTAACAAGCTGGATGTTTATAACTTAAGAGGCCTTTTGCTTTGGTTACTGAATTCACCTTTCTCTGGAATTTGGGATTACGGTGAAAATAAGACTTTTGTGGCCGTGTAGTTGTAATCATTGGGGATTTGCGCAGAGCTATGGAAATTAAAAACAGTTTGTTGATATATATTGGATTTGTATTGGAAGAAAGGGCTATTTACTCAACTATTCACAAAAGGTGTCTGAACAAAAAGAACAAATCGTAGGAAAAAAAACAGTTTTAAATGGAAAGTCAGTTTTAGATTTGGATATGAAAATTCTGTAGGTTCTGCTTTGATTAATTTTAAATGTCTTTGTGTTAGTACACCATTTCTCATATTTGGCAGCTGGGGGAACGTTTTCAGTTCTGTATGTTCTATTCATGTGGAATAATTAAATTTGCATACAGAATTTCACCACCACTTGGTGGCAGTACCTGGCTTCAAAAGGACTTAGTTTTGAGCAGATAAAGTGACTTTGATTCTGCAAAACATAGGTTAAGGGGGAGTAGATTTGTTTTAAAAATTCTAAAAATTACTGATGTGTTTTATAAATGAAAATACTTTTTATTTAACCTACTGGAAGGATTTGCATTTGTATATGTCTATGGAAAATCTAGCTATCGTATCTGATATGTAATTTAATAGTATTTCTAGTGTTAGTAGTATTCTCAGAAGATGTAGTTTATGTTCCTTAGTTGAATTATTTTAGCATTTACTTCTAGCAGTTTACTTAGATCGAGTAAGGTATTTCAAGTAATTTTAGAATATAAAATTTGCTTCATGGTAGTGTTCTTCATAATGTTGTCTTTTGCAGTTAGAGGACTTGCCAAAGCTGCTTTTTTGCCTTCTGAAATCTTCTCTATATTTTCACTTTTAAATTTATTGATATAAATTTTAGGAAAAGATTCCCTGGTAGATTTTTTTGTCAACAAAGCTGGTAAAGGTTTGTGCCTTTACTCAGAATTGTTGCCTCTTGGTTGTGCCAGTTCAGCAGTGTGTGGGTCCCAGCCCTTTAAACAAGATAATGAAATTGCTGATGAAGTATGACAGAAGGAATGTGGGAGAGTAGAAGGAGGCAAGAGTTATTTAAATTGGCTTTGCTGCAAAGAAAAGCATAATTCGAATGTATAGCGCAGTAATTTGACAGCACATGGCTCCATGTTGAGACTGCTTCCTCTGCTCTGCAAGCCAGAACCTTCTGCAGTGACAGCAGATCTTTCATTTTAGTATTGTCCCCCATGTAAGGATTGTAGGGGTGAGACTAGAGCCTGGAAGAATGTGGGTACTCCCCTAGACACGCGCTCACTGTGAAATGTGTCACTCGCTGTGGCCAGAGTTACAGCAGCATTGCTGGTGGGATGGGATTCTATGGGGAGGAAATGTTTTTATTGTATTGCCTGAAAAGCCGCCACTGAGAATCCAGCATCCTTAGGCCCCTCTGAGGTGTGACATAGCAAGAAGGCATCTAAGTAATTGGTGACACAGAAGGAGGGGTTCATCCTGTGGAAAGTCCTGAATTGGAGAAATACTAGTAGAAAATGTGGTGAGACTTGGTAAATGCATGCTTATAAATTTGAATGAGATAATATTACTTTACCTAATGAGTAATGATATTATTTATTTAGCAAGAGGACTCTGGCAAACAGGAACACTGGAAGAGAGATAGAAAGGCGGGCCCGGGGCATCAAATCATGAGGTTTCTGTCAGCCCATTCCTTCAGCCTACTGAGGTGCATCTGAATGGCAGCACAACCCACTGGTGTATCAGCCACTCCACTCAGTCTTATATCATCAGCAAACTTGCAGATGGTACCATCTGCCCTATCATCCAGGTCATTAGTGAAGATGTTGAACAGTATTGGACTCAGTACTGACCCCAGGATACAGTGCAAGATACTGGCCACCAACTAGACTTTGTACTGCTGACAACCCTTAATTTTTGGTAGCCTGATAAAAATTTTGTCTCACAGCAAGGATGGGAGCAGGGCTTTTATTTATAGACCGTAATGAGCAAAAACATTATTGTTTCGTAATGCTGGTGGTTACTAAAATAATCCATTTTATTATGTCTAGATAAAAACAATTTTTGGAACCATACTTGAGGCTCAAGAATACATCTGACTGAAAAACACAGGTAATGGTGATGAACTAGATAGGTGTTTTCTCAAACATTTAGTTTATTTAGGTGTGAGCCTGTGATATTGACATAAAGGAAAACAATTTATATATGCATGTAAAAGTATGTAAGAGAACAGTTTTGGAGAGAAATAGTGTGTATTATCACAAGGGATTAAGTCTTTCTTTTTCAAACTTAGTATGTCTCTTACTGTAATGCTGCTAGTCATTTCCATGTGTATCTGCATACAGGAAAATTCAATATTTGATTGTAATTCTTGTCTTTAGTAGGAACCAATGGCAATGCAATTCAAACTAGATCATACTACTAGACAAAGAGCTGCAGGAACATGACTGTCCCCTACTGTGGAGTGCTGAGGGAAGTTACAGAAGCCTGTGGGGAGTTGCTAGACAATATGTGACTGTTCTTAAGTTACCAGATTGAAAGTCTTGGTTTTTTGTACTGGCTAAGCATCTTTTAAAAATACCTAATTCAATTTGAAAAGTCTCTACCAATGAAACCATCTTAAACTGCTCAATTAGCACTTACAACGGAAGAGTATTTTTTTTTAAGTTATGCATCTGATTCTTGTGACACTTAAATTGTATCATCATTTATTTTATTGATTTCTGTATTGAATTTTAGCATGATGCACCCTATTGTGACAAACTGGTTTTATTTTCCCAAGCAAATCAATGTTAGAGGAATAAGGTTAAGAATGGTTGGTGGCAGTAATGGTATTCTCCACTATGATTTCTGAATTGTGAGACAGTCATTCTTCAGTTGTGTACTGTTTCCTTTTACACGTGAGATGTTAAAATATCACTCTTAAACATTTTAGACCAGAAATCAAGTTTCTGAAATGTTGATGTTTTTAAGGAAACATTTTTTTTTTTCCTTGCTACCTGACACGCAGCTTTTGAAGAAATTGTTTCAATAGGAAAAAGTTTCAGGTAAATAAACTTTCTGAAGAAGTGTGCGTCAGGTTTGGTGTTTCTGAGTATAATTTTCCTGAAAAGATAAGCTGCTTTTGTGATGACTCGTAGTTCAAAGTTTCTCTTTGTTCAGCTTTTTTCCACAGAGATATGACAACTCAATGAATCTGTCAACAGTATAACAACAGGTCGTATTGCGGGTGGCAGTAACTTTGTATTTCTTTATTTAGGCATAATACAACCTCTTAGTGTTGTATCAGTAATTTTTCTTACTGCTTTAAAAATAATTTTTAATATGAGAGACTTGTTATCTATCTGTGAGAGTTCTCTAATGTTTGTGTTTTCATGGGATCAGCTATGGATCTGAATTGAAGATAACTAGTTTTCAGTGGAGCTCCTCAGACTGTAGTTATTTTAACAACCATATACTTGTATGTAAAGTAAGTTGTGGGAGGGCAGTATTCATGGTGTTGTGCATATTGAACAAGCAGCCTCTTCACTACAGAAGTTCAGAAAAAATCCGGAAATGTTTGGGCGCATTTGTAGGTTTCAGAGCTAAGTAAGGCAGCCTACAAAGTGTCTCTGCTGTGCAGAAGGGAATGTATTTTCGAGAATTTATTGTGCAAACACAGGAGCTGGAGGAAGGCAAGAGGAGTCACTGACTCATACTCTGGTTGTCAGGCTTTGTGGTTCTGTTTCTGTTTGAAGGGTGCGTGGATCTGGACACCTTCTAAGAAGAGATGAAGTGGAAAATGAGTAATAGGTATTCTTCTACCGGTCAAAGTATCATGATTTTATTGACATTGGGTATTCATATTGCTAAGTAACACCCAAAACTCAGGAGGAGTGAACTGTGTGCAGTACTGTATGAAACGGGCAAAAATATCGTCCAGCTATCCTCTAACTAACTTGAGGTTTTTGTTTGTTTGTTTGTTTTGTTGGGTTTATTTTTCTCAATGTGTCTGGTTTGTGCTAATACACTACTAGTTCCTCTATTACTCTATACAAACCTTCATTTTCCAAAGGTTCTTAAACATTTTACTTTTGATGAAAGCTACATGCTTGATGTTTACCGTGATTAAGTTGAAGAAATAGACTACATAGTGGAGCCAAATGGAAGGAGATACCTCTTTAGTCCTGTACTGTGATGTACTTAAGCTCTCTCAGGTCTGCTGTTTGCTGCCTAAAATCTGTGACTTTGGTTCCATCATCTTTAATATCTGTCACTTGAGAAAGCTTTATTACAGCAATGCCTGTGGACAGAATGATAGGTTTAGTTAGTTTTCTCTGTTTACATAACAAAGTCTTAATGAAGAATCTAAATGGGAACAGTGGAAACCTGAATCTTTCCTATCTCTTGAGTATTTGAGTAATCCCTCCAGTGTCCTGGTTATTCACAAAACTACTTAAAGAACTTGACTTACAAAGCCTTACAGAGCACAGGACAAGTACATTTTTCCTTCATTACAGCACTGCTGAAAGACCTTCTATTTCTTCATTTACTTTAAGCAAGCTGAGTAAATTCAGTCCATTCAGGAGATGGCTTCTAAGTTTTTGTGCCACTTAATAGTTGCTCTGGACTTTTAGTTCATTGGCTTATATTTAGGAATTTAATGAGAAACTTACTATCAAAGCACAGAGAAGCACTTAATGCTTTTCGCAAACTCAACCAAATTCTTCCATCTTAATTTTTCAGCTCCAGTGGGCTTTCAGATCTATTATAAATTCTTGTAAAATGGAAGTGGGTTTTGTTACAGAAACTGACAAATCTCTAACTACAACTACTAGTAGGCAGTAGTATAGTACACATAACACTGGAGTGTAAGTTTTAATGACCTGATATTGCATGGTGTGTGACTCTATTACGTAGCTAAGGTTGTCATTATGAAATAAGAACATACTGGTAATAAATACAATTAATAATGTACATCAAACAATGGAATTAAGTACATTCCTATAAAAAAAGAATTATTAATGAACAGAAAGTGGACAGCATAGATCTGATGACAGGAAGGTTGCATCTAACTTGAATTACTGAGTGACCTAGGAAGCTTGCTCAGAGGGATTACTGAATAATTATGTTAATATGCAATTATCACCTCGTTTCTTCTGTAGTAACCTCAAGACGTAGTGTAGTGAGGGTGTTATAGCAAGTGCTGATAGTTTGCAAAAATACTGATGTTCAAGATTTTTTAGACAATAAGATTAGCTTAAGGCATTTAAATGATGATCTGTCAGCTTGAAGATAGTTCTGACCTTACACTTTTTCAATGCTTAGACTATGTGGCCACAGGCAGTCATATCTGCAGAGCTCATTATGATTTTAAAAACTGATACTTTATGAACGAAAACAACATAAAGAATATGTAGATTTTAAAGTACTTAATTAAATAGACATGGAATGTAGCTTAATTGGCTAAATAATTGGTTGTTTTCTACTTCTGAATATGAAATAATTCCTATATAGTAAATAGTGTAGTGTGTAAACCAGAAATAACACTATTAACTGCACTACAGTCAGTCTAGGCCTAACTGAAATAATTGAATTGAATTTGGCCTAGCCTATTAGATAAAGCATGTTACAAAGGTCTGAGCCTGGGATTGTGTACACTTGTGTAGACTTTCTGAGCATTGCCATGTTCACACTTACCTATCTCCTAGGTATATTGCACTTTGTGCTTAAATAAAAGCTACCTTAACTGTATAGTGCTTGCCTGGGTAGAAGATAAAACAGGATATGACTTGTGGCAAATTTAAAGTATGATCTCGATATTTAATGTTTCAAATACAATAAGTAAGGATTAATTACAATATATTTTGACAGAATTAGTAATTTGTGTATTTCTGGTATGGTATAGAGAAGATAATTTTAAAACTGTGATGGAAATATGCAAAGAATATTGCATAGCCTTCAGTACATCTTAGTTGTTACAATGATTGTTTTTTCTTTTTTTTTTTTTTTCCCAAGAGTATTCAGATTCAATAGGGTGTAAGTTTGGGTGTTGAGCTCCCTGAATGGTAGGAGTGAGGTGATAACATTTCCTCAAAAATGATGGCGTTATGCGAAATGTTTTCTTGCATATGTCTAGTTATACCTGTCATTATTATTGCATAACTTTCTACACATAGAGTAGGTAATGTAAATGAAATTTTGTGTCTTAGCTCAGTGTCATCACAAAACTTTAAATTACCATAATTTTAAAAGATACTGCATATGTTTTCTTTAATACCGTGCTGTTAAAACTGCAAACTTTCTTGTTGTCCTGCACATAAAATAGTGATTTGTGCCACCCTGATAGCTGGAAAAATGTGATAATTAGCAGAAAATTATTAAAATGTAACAGCAATATTACTGATAAAAGCATTTCAGGCTTGATTCAAAGGCTGAAATTTGTAGGGACAGAAATATTGCCATAGAAGACTTCTAATCAGATCCATATGGAGTAGTTCACAATCTCCATAAATACACAACATGGAAAGGAGTAATGATTTAGATACCGCTCATGATAACTCTCATGAAGAGAGCCTCAGTTTAAAGGTGATCATACCATGCCCTAGCCACCTTTTAAACTTAGGCTTTAACACTAATATTTAGCGTCACTATGGTTTTGTATGTAGAGCAACATGGTTTTGTCTTCAGCACGTAAAGCTGTGAGAAGTTTTCAGGAGCCGTTCTGATAATGAGAGCTGCAGTCTCCAGGCAGGCAGGATATTCTCGGTTCGCCTCCCCGCTGCTCTGGGGGTACCGATGAAGTTGCTTTAAATGGAAAGCGTCTGTTCTTCCTCTGAACCCCTCACACCAGAACAGATGGGTGTAACTTGGAACATGGAAGGTTTTACCTCAGAGGTGGTAACAGTGAAGCCACTCATTAACACTGAATTTACCACTTCGTTAGCAACGTTGCTTCCTGTTGATAAAAGCTAATATAGGCTCTCAAATTGACTGAGCATACATTTGTCTACCTCTGCAGTAATAAAATGAGGGAAACACATCTTTCAGGCAAAATTGGCTTACTAAATTTCTTCTAAACATTTTTGTGAATGTCTCTGCTGCCTGATACTATATGAAGCTTCCACTATTAAGTTGTAAAATTGTTGGAGCTGTTGTGCATCCTTGGAGGTTTCACTTCTTTTTATTGACTTTTGCATTACTGATTCGTAGTGCATGTTTTCACTGTCCATTTCTAACTTGTATGCGTGATGTAAAGACTCCTGCTGGGTGGTGCATTATCACCATTTTAGGGTGATAGCTTTGAATGCGATCTTATTGGAAATCATTATTATGGTGGAAAATGACCCATCTCAAACCAACAAAGAAATGCAAAATCTATGAAAGGAGAAGATGAGGAACTGGAGTGTCTGGTAGAACATTTGCATAAAAGTGTGTTATAGATAAATAATACAATATTTCATACACTTTAAGCATTTATTATGCATCTGGTATGAGCACTGCTGTATTTCTAAATTGGCTATTTCAATGATTGAGTAGCAAAGGAAACTTTTTATTAATTGCAAATTTTTTCATTGTTTTTCTACTCTAAATATATTTATAGTTACTTTTGTCTTCCAACTAGTAAATGTCATATTACATTAATGTTTGATTTTTACAAATTTAAAGGAGGTTAAAGTATTTGCTTTGTCCTTTTGCTGTTTTGAAACAAAACAAGCACAATAACAGAATTTCCAGGAGGCTGTAGCTAGCTTTGAATTGTGTGGATAGCTATCAAAATGTTGAATTGAAAAACTAAAAGAAATGCTGGAGCCGTTTTGCAGTGTGACATATAAAGATGAAAGTGGTGTCATTTAACCAGTTTTTTTCTTTCTTTAGGAAAAAAGGATGTCAAGCGTGGTCTTCCTTGATTTTGATGAAGGACCATTGCAGGGAGCCATGGATATTAGTTGTGAGTTATAACATCTTAATTCAAAGAGTCTAGGTAATGACTCCTTTTAACTGAGCTGTATTAAAAAATCTTAATTAGTGACTGAAACTAAGTATCCAAAGGCAGGAATCAAATCCCCCAAAAGATCAAAGTGAATAGTACTTTTTAAGGGTAAAATATATGATTTCTGTAAAATATAAATAGATGTTTCCAGCTCCTAGATGGCTGTTTTAATGTGTTACGCTTACTGTGTTCTGAGGACCCATATGAGAGGTAAATGCTGGGGTAGACTTAAGTTCACGCTCCTATTTATTACGCTCTGATTTTCATGTGTAGGTAACTCCTCTGTGCTCAGTAAACATTGGGTAGATGATTTTGTATATGAACGAAAGTCACTTGTAGAAAGACACATCTATGTACACAAGGCCTTCCAGAGGGAATTAATACGTGGTAGTTCCCTGTACTAGTAGATACTATTATTGTCATGCTCTGGATTCAACATGGTGATTTCCTCTGGTAGGTAAACCCTAATTAAATATTTGCTTCTAATTGTGGGGGTTTTTCCATCTTGGAGAATATGCTATTTTATTTGCTTATCTTTTAAAATGGCATTATAACATAAGCAGGATCTTATTTATTTATTTTAAAACAAGTAGAATCCTTTTGTAAGAAGGGGCTGGGAAGATATTTAATTTCTTCAGTGACTTCGATCCTTTTCTATGTTTCTATCAGTAATCAGATGTTCAAAATCACCTTAGTTGTGTTTTCTCCTTTAATACCAAAGTAAACATTTCTGCAGGCTTCTGTGCAGCAGCACGTCAGTTGTATGCAAGCACTTTGAAAAAAGTAATACTTTGATATACATAAAGATTATTTTAGTTTCCTAGGTGCTAAAGGGAAGTATGATTTAAAAAACAAACCCAAAAAAACAACCAAAAAACCCCCCACAAACACTGAAATAAGTAGCAGATGTCTGGGTAGTCTTTACTTCTAGGAAACAACCAAAGATAAACTGTGTTTATGTTAATGTACATGTGGAATGTATTTGCACAGCTTTTTACAGTCCAGTTTCCGCAGTCTTGCTTGCGTGCAGGTGTTCAGGCTTTTTTGAACTGGGATATTGGGCAGTGACTGTTTTGCTGTATGGTTATTAATATAGCATAGGGAAAAAAGTATATATTTTTAATTGCTTCATTGATTCATTTTAAACTTGTATTGAATATCCTAGATTTAAAAAATACATTTTTAACAAATTCAAACCATACTTTTAGGTCATAGTTTGGAGAAGGGTGATCCTAAAGAGAGCTGTAAGTTAAATTTGCCATTATTTCTGTGATTGCCTGATTATTGTTTGGTTTTTGTTTTTGTTGTTTTTTTTAGTATAAATGTACTTAATGGACAGACCAGCAATATGGATGATTTAGAGATAAATACTGAAGTCATTGGTGCTAAAGAAGAAGAAGAAATCCTGTGTGATGATACTTTCATATCTGAGGAAGAAGGTGGCATTCCTAAACCACAAGAGAGCGACACGTCATTTCAGAAGAACAATACATTGACTCTGCCTGAGGAGCTATCAAGGGACAGATCTGAAAAAGCCTTAAGTGGAGGCCAGACTTCTCTATTTATACACACTGGTGCTCCTACTGTTTCTAGTGAAAACTTTATCTTGTCTAGAGGAACGGCTGTTAATGGACCAGTTTCACACTCCACCTCAACTAAGACTTCCATTATGAATAAAGGCAGTGTTTCATTAACCACTGGACAGCCTGTAGGTCATCACACAGATTCCTGCTCAGCTTTGACAGTGGTCCATGATCTTCAGCTGCCTGCAAAGAGTACAACACAGAAATCAAATCAGCACCAAGTTTTATTTTTGTTACCTGATGTAGCACATGCTAAGAACCTGACTCATTCCATTAAAAATCTACCTACCTCTGCTTCAATTGGTTGTGATTCACAGAAATCAGTAGGAAATAGTGTAGATAGCACTTTAGTAGGACAAGTAGAAGTTTGTGAGGATGATAAAAATTTACTAGTAAAAGATGATTGTGTTGATACATTAACAGGCGTTTCCTCAGGTACAGGTGATTTCGGATCGGGATGTGATCCCAGCTGGGATCCACAAAAAGAGTTTATACAGTTTCTTATGACAAATGAAGAAACAGTAGAGAAGTCTCCCATCCACTGTAAAGTAGGCTTAGAAAAAAAGCGAAAAAGGAAAATGGATGTTAGTAAAATAACACGCTATACTGAAGACTGTTTTGGTGATACCAGTTGTATTCCTAGTAAATCAAAACTATTAAATGTTGACTTCTTAGATCAGAATGAGGAGCTACAAATAATAGAACCACATAAATATTCATTGAGTAAAGTAAAGCCTGAATCCACAGATGAAGAGCTGGAAGCTGTTGATGCCATCCAGCAGCTCATTTATAGTCCCACTAGTAACTGTGCAGAAGATAGTTCTCCTGTTCACAGTAGCACTTTTTTTCCCAGTACTTTAAAAAATAAATGTGAACAGAATGATTCTGAACCGCCATCAGCTTTCAGTACTGATGAACCATCGTTTTATCCCTGTACAAAGTGCAATGTGAATTTTAGGGAGAAGAAGCATCTGCATAGGCATATGATGTACCATTTAGATGGGAACAGTCATTTCCGACATCTCAATGTCCCCAGGCCCTATGCATGTAGGGAATGTGGAAGGACATTTCGAGATCGTAATTCACTTCTTAAACATATGATAATTCACCAGGAAAGAAGGCAGAAACTGATGGAAGAAATCCGTGAGCTGAAGGAACTTCAGGATGAGGGTAGGAGCGCACGGTTACAGTGCCCACAGTGTGTGTTTGGTACCAATTGTCCCAAAACGTTTGTGCAGCATGCAAAGACCCATGAAAAAGATAAAAGATATTATTGCTGTGAGGAATGCAATTTCATGGCTGTGACTGAAAATGAACTGGAATGCCATCGAGGAATCGCTCATGGAGCAGTAGTCAAATGCTCAATTATCGGTAGCGACATGTCCCAGAGAAAAACACAGAAAAAGGCATCCTTGAAAGATCCATATTTAGGATCCTCAAAAAAGTCATCAGCATATATGTGTAAGATGTGCCCATTTACTACTTCAGCTAGAAGCATTTTAAAAAAACACATGGAATATTTGCATCCAGCATCATGCATTGAGCCCTTTGGTAGCCATATTAGACTAGAAAAAAGAAAAGGCAGCATAATAGAAGAATCTTTGGATTTCAGTAGCAGGACAAAACAGTTGATCAAACAATCATCTACTTTTCCAAAGAACTCTGTTTTAAAACAGGATGTAAAAAGATCATTTGGCTCCACTTCACAGTCCAGTAACTTCACAAAACTTCACAAGAGACCCTACAGGATACAGAAGGCTCGGAAAAGCGTTTCACAGTCATCTGTAAGTGTGTGCAATCTAAATGCTACAAACAAGACCCTTTTAATTAGAAATAGCTTTGAGCAGAAACCTAATTGTTTTCATCAAGCAGCAAAGCAGAAAGCTAGGGTGAAAACAAGCAGTAATTATTTATATAGACACAAATAAGAAAACTACAGAATGGTTAAAAAATCTAGTGACTCTTATCCTTTGCATTTAAAAAAGGAAGAGGTTGACTCTGTCAGTTCTTTACATGTATTTTCTTCATCAAGTAGCCCCTGTAATGATTGTTTTGTCATGGATCCAAGTAATCTTGATTGCAAAAGGGCAGAAGGCTGTAAAGATTGTAGGCATGTAGCTGTAAAAAGAGTGGTTAAAGAATCCAAGAGGAAAGGCTCTATTAGAGGAGATTATTTGGGTTGTTATCCAGATTTTCTGCATAAAATTACTGTTGTTGTTTTACAGAAACTTAACTCTGCTGAGAAAAAAGACAGCTATGAAACGGAGGATGAAAGTTCATGGGATAATGTTGAACTATGTGATTACACTACACAGTCTCTGGAGGATGAATCTTACAGTGATATTAATCAGGAGCATGTAAACCTATTCCCCATATTCAAAGGTAAAATGGAAGATCATGAAGCTGGTGATAAATCGGCACTTGGTTATGAGCAGAATGATGGCTTTTATTTTGAGTATTATGAAGATGCTGAGGGTGGTAACTTCCTGCATGATTTGCATGATCCTCAGAATTTAGAAAATGTGGGATCCGCATTGCCAAAGCATAATTCAGTTTTCCATTGGACTGATTTGTCACTTGAAAAGAAGTCCTGCCCATACTGTCCAGCAACCTTTGAAACAGGTGTTGGATTGTCTAATCATGTCAGAGGACATCTTCACAGAGCTGGACTAAGCTATGAAGCTCGTCATGTTGTTTCACCAGAACAGATAGCAACAAGTGACAAAATGCAACATTTTAAAAGAACTGGAACAGGAACTCCTGTTAAACGTGTTAGAAAAGGTAAGGTTTGTTTTCTTTTTGTAATTTTGTTTATAAATTAAAGGGGATAGAGGGATTTATTGAACACTAAACAAGACTTGCTTTATCTTGTTGCCAAGCCTCTCTTCTTATCCTTGTGATTTGCTGTTGTGGTGTTTAACTGCATATAATTGTCAAAAAACATGAAAATTGTTTTCTTTGTAGCGATTGAGAAATCTGAAACTTCCTCTGAGCATACGTGTCAGCTCTGTGGAGGCTGGTTTGATACTAAAATTGGATTGTCTAATCATGTGCGAGGACACCTGAAGAGACTTGGCAAAACCAAGTGGGATGCGCACAAGTCTCCGATCTGCGTTCTGAATGAGATGATGCAAAATGAAGAGAAGTATGAAAAAATCCTAAAGGCTTTGAACAGTCGCCGCATTATTCCCAGACCGTTTGTTGCTCAGAAATATGCATCAAATGATGACTTTTTATCTCAGAATGTTATACCTCTTGAAGCATACCATAATGGCCTAAAGACTGAAGATACATCTGTGTCTGCATCAGAGGAAGAAGGGCTGAGTTTCCTAAATGAATGTGATGAAACAAAAGCAGTACTACATGATGGGAAAAAAAATCAGTCACTTACACTGATAGAACTCCTGAAAAATAAGAGGTTAGGAGAAGAAAGGAATCCTAATATCTCTCCTCAAAAGATTCATAATCAAACTGCAAGAAAGAGGTTTGTTCAGAAGTGTGTTCTTCCACTAAATGAAGACAGTCCATTGATGTATCAGCCACAAAAAATGGACTTGACTATGCAGTCAGGTAAGAAGATGTTTCTAGCTGTCTTGACAACATTTCCAAATAATCCTTTAATTCATAGAACATGTGCAAGTGCAGAGTATTTTATTCGGGATTCTGTTCACTTGTTTCATTTCCAGAGGACGCTGACTGCAAGAGGTAGCACAGCAATTTTTGACACTGAAAGCACCCCTCGGCAGCACTGAGGGGTTCTTGCATGGCACACAATTTCCGTTCTGCATATGGCTGGGCCTACAAATTCAAAGCAGACACAAAATGAGCCTCAGTAAGGAAGAAGACACATCCTGCAGTAACGAGTTGAAGTGTCCAGGCATATTTGGTAGACTAACAGTTCTGAAATGTTTGGGCTTGTAACCCTGTTTCTGGGAATTAGAACAGCTGGTTTGGGAACTACTTCATTTAAATCTTTGAGGTTTGTGCAAAGCAGCATTTGCTCAAGCTAACAGAACTGTTGATACCCTTATAAATGCATAATATTCCAAATTGGTGAATCGCTGTCGACTAATTTTGATGCTTTTAGGCAAACATACTCTTACAACATAGACTAGTTCTTGTTCGTTTCAAAATTGCGGCTGCTGTGAGAGAACCTGATGCTTGTGTAGGATCTGTCTGTCCTGAGCGTAGAACTGTGCTGGTTCAAGCTTTGTTGGAATACAGTTCTAGCCAGCAGGTTTCTGATGCACAGCCCTTGACCAATACAGGTAGTGATTGCCACTCGCTGAGGATTGTGCTTAATGAAACAGTTCTATAATCAACTTCCTAGATACTCTGTATACTAATAGAGCAAAGTTTTAGAGTGTTACTTTTAACCTATGTGTCAAATAAGAGTTATTTCTAGTCTTGGGCAATTCTTACAACATCCTTTTTAATGTGTATGTAGAGCTCGCATTTACCCATTTCTTGTTTGGAAACCACCTTATAATGCTGCAGGATTATTTAGTTTGAGGAGCAGGTTCTTGTTTTGATACCCCTGACTTTTTGGTTCTGTTGGTTTTCTTCTTGTTACCCAGTGCAGGTTAGTAGAACTGGCAGTGCCTACTACTTTTTCACCTAGATTCTTGTCTTCTTTTCGACAAATAAAACAACAATCCAATGTGCTCAGAAGTTCTTTTAGGAGACTGCAAAAGTGTGGCAATTTCTTTACAAAGGTGACTTCTAAAATGACATAGTAGAGGTAGTACAGAATTACATTTAATGTCTTCTGGAGGTCTGTGGTTGTCCTTTAAAACAGGAGATTGCTTAATAAGGGAAGTGTGTCTTTGACAGACTAAAAGGTTTATAAAACAATTCTAAAGAAATAGCTTGCCAGACCTGACACAGTGTATTGCTTTCTGCTTAATATTTACCACTGAATATTAGGTAGCACCATTTTGGTTGTGATGAACAACCAGGTAAAAATAAACATATGCTTGCATAGTACTAACAGTTACAAATGAGGCCCTATAATTATCTGTGGATGAGGTAACAGAATTTGACAACTAACGCACTGTGCCAGTTGAGTTAATAAGAAAAATATTTAACATCGGGTTGAAATTCTTCTGTTTTTCCTAAAAGGGCAAATATTTCTAATTCTGGTTTTAGTTTTTAAAAAGGCTTTTACCAGCCAGGTGTTTTTCTTCTGTAACTTGCCTGAAAAAACAGCATGTCTTCTGTGGGCTGCTGGAGAATAGGAGTTTTTATTTCCTGCAAACAGAGGCTTTAGAGCTAGTAGTTTTAGCTTTTTTTTATTTATTCTTCTAAGAATTTATTAGTAGAGAACTTGAAATATTAGTTGACCAAAACAATGTATCTTTAGTAAAATGAAGGGAGAAACATTATGGTGGAGTTGAGCAGAGGTGTTATAATGGTTTCTTTGTCTGGTAAGTGAGGAGTTCAGTATTGTTTCACTGTTTTCCTGTGATAAAGAGCATGTTCCTTTGTTGATCATTTACTTAGCACGAAGATTTTAGCAAGAATCTTCAAATCATTAACTTTCATTATCGATTGCGCATCTAAAGTAATGAACAGAAAATGCACTGAACAAAATGTTTTGTCTAACAGCTGTTCAGTGGTGTGTTTTACCACCTTTTTCTTTGAGCCTTCGACAGCAGCCTAATTTAGTATTGAGCTCTTCAGTAATGTGGGTAAAACACTTTTAATTACGACTTTGTCAACCAGACTTCTAAAATTCTTTTTATTGGAAATGTTGCAAGCTCTGAAATTTCTCGACAGAATTGTGCTGTTCAAATTGCAGGATTGCATTGTGGGATTAGAGCTTCATATTGTGGCGGTCTATAGGAACTTGATAGTAGGTATTAAATGCAGAGTAGCCTAATGGGCTCAAGTTGCCTCCTTTCTGTTCTTTTCCAAATAACATGGTTTGGCTTAAAGCACTACATGGAAAATTAATAACTATTAACTTGGATCCTTCTGATATACAAAACAATTGCGTCAATGCAGTGAATATATTTTAAACCATCTTTATTGCAGAAAACTTTTTACAACGCTTTGAGAATTTCATTTTTTGAAGAGAGAACTGGATTATAGTTTTCTTTTGAATGATAGGTATGCCTGTGAAGCTTAGAACGTGTGTGCATTGCAATACGACGTTTACAAGTGCTGTTAGCCTGTCCAACCACTTACGCGCTTATGCACGAAAGAAGAGTGCTGGACTTTTGACTGGGACAGGTATGTTTTGTTACAGATGTAAAAGCAAGTCTGTCTATGATACATTTTCCTCATCAGACTGGACAAAAGCATTTGTTAATTCAAAATAATTTTGAGGCTTCTGCTGGTAAACAATGTATTTGCCATAAAACTTCAGCAACTTTTAAGAAAAGATATGTTGCTGTTGTCCACTCTCATGTCCGATTTTCATTCTTACTCATTTATTATGGATCAAACACTTAAGGTATGTAAGCAGAACAAAGAGATGATTGCTTAAATTCATTCTCCTACAATATCACAACTTCCAAACCAGCTAGTTGGCCTTCTAATGAAATGTTAAAAAATACCTCAAAAATGAGATAGAGGAAAAAAAAACCAACAAACCAAACCAAACAAAAAAAGTGATTTTTACAATCTAGTACATTCAGTTACTAAAAATACTGTACTTAAAACAGGAAAATCAAGTAATTTTGCAGTTTGTGTATTTCTAACAACGTATTGTATGTAGTTGGTTTCATTTCTTGTTTGGCTCACAACCCAAAAACTACCTGGTCTGACATGGAGTAAGTGTAGTACAGCATTTGGCACTGCTATTATTGTTTTTTATTAAAACATACTTCATTTTAAAATTCCTCTAATATTCTGTATTTTTACTAATTTCCAGAGACCTGCTTGCCTGTAGACAATTTCTGAGTTTACTTGGATTATTGCTGAGACTAGAGGGACTTTGTATGATCAACAGCAAATTGAGAAGCAGAGATGGAATATAGTCAGGAAAATTTGGAGATACAAAGTCTGGAATATTCTGTGATTAAGAAGGGCAACTGTCAGTTTTCTGTGTCAACAGGCACAGACTGTCACACTGTGCTTTGGAAAATCCTTTTCTTGTCTGCAGATGTAACTCATTATGCTAAGAATGACAAGCAGTTTCAGGCTTTCTCTGCAGAAGGCTAAAAGAAATACAGACTGGACCTGTGGCTGCCAGGTCTTACATTATACTAAGTTAATGCTAAAACAAAGTAGATTTAGAAGGAAGTCAGCAGATGCAGTAATACCTAATGTGTAGGAGTGTGTGCCTTTAGCTAGTGATTCTCAAAGTTTTCATACTAACTCAGTAGAAATATGAGGATAGTGGACTTCATTTTTCACTCCTATGGTTTGATATTAGCCTTGTGGTAAGTTACTTTGTGTATATACCTACTGGTGAAATGTTTTTCAGTAGTTATATATTTAAATTGCACGTTGAAATCTTAGCAATCATTCATTAGAAGAGACACTGGTGAACAGGATATTTAGTACACAGAGGTTTGATCCTAGACAAGCTCCTTGCACCTCAGCTTACCTTATACTAAATGGGAAAAGCAAAGGTAGCTTGTTACGGTGCTTTCAGGTATTTTTGTTTGTTTTCTTTAAGAAATGTATTTTGCTAGGGAACTAGTAGCATACTTACCAGAACAGTTGCCACTTTCTTGAAAAGAACTGAAAGAAAACTCTTGAGTCTTGTGTCATTGGACCTCAAAGTTTGTTTAAAATTAAGTTAGAAACAAACTGTTGTTAAAAACAAAGTTTAAAAAAATAGAAACAAAACCTTTTTAAATAAAAACTTTTGATCTCAGCAGCTGGAGCTGAGCCAGATAAATGGCCTGTACCATGTGGACAAAGGCTTTTTGTTGAAACTAATGACTTAGAGACACTTAAGTTCAAGCTATAACATTATGCAACCAATATATGTTTCTATTAACTTAGTCATTACCATTAAAACTGTTGCAACTTTGCAAAGGTTGTAGACTTTGCTCATTGGCTTTTCAGTCGAGCATGCTCAATGCAGGCAAGGCACATAGACCAGAAAATATGCTTCTAAACAGTGTTTTTATTTGATATTCCACTTCATATTGTAAGGTTTGTGAAGAGAATGATTTTAATGCAAGATTTCACTAGAACACACTAGTTTTAAACTTTGCCACGAGTGTTGTTCTTGGGGACATCTCAGTTTTTCTTATTAAAAAGTGGTTGCAGTTGAGAGAGGTTTTGAGATATCTTCAGATATCTTCCAGTTTGGCTGCAGCCTGGAAACTGTATGGAGACAGTGAGGCTATATTTATACGGGTTCCACCTGTTTTCATGAAGCCTTTTTCACATCTTCTAAAGTAAACATAACTACTAAAAAGAAATCACGTTGGTTGAATATTTACCTCCATTTCTTTCTGTAATTAAATAGTTGTGTTTAAACATGAATGTTGTAATTATTTAGCTATTGTTATGGGACCTATCTAGGCATTACTGTTTAGTAAGAGAAGGATAGTAATCTCTGCATGTCATCAAAGCGAGGCCTTCCCTTGCGCTACATTAGCTTATGTACTATTCTTCTACTCAGTTTTTCAGTTTGTCTGCATATGTTTTTGATATTGACTATTATCATGTTGCTTTTCTAGCAGATGCCCTCCTTCAGAGTCAGTAATTTGGTCACATTTAGTTAATCCTACCCTTTTTTTTGTTGTTGTTGCAAATGCAACTTGACAGTTTTAGCAGTATAATAGACACAGTTAGGTGTAGTGGTAAATTTTGAGAATGGACTCAAGAAAGACATCCTAGAAGTGGAACTTTTTAGGCTGTTGGCTGTTCAAGGTTAGTGTTTATTAAACTTAATTTGTGCCTATAGTTATGCAGTATGGATCCACTTTATAGCAAATGCCTTTCTAGGTTCATTTGGTAGTTACTTGCTTTTGTATTAGTGCTTGCACGGTGGTCTTCAGATTGTTCTGACTGGAACATTAATTTTTTTAATTATTTTTTTTTGCTATGCAGCCCAGTTTTGAACAATGTAATTATTTAATCACTCATCTTGAGTAGATGCTAATTTCTTTTTATACCTGTTTTGATGAATAGTAGCACATTAGCGGTTCTCAGAGCATGTGGCATACTTGCTTCTTTCTTCTGATTGTCTTCAGAGCATTGGCCAGAGCTGTGCAAAATCTTCAAAATCTCACTCTTCTTGATACAGTTGTATATCCAGCTTCCTTCCTTTACTTGTCCCTCCAGTGTCTCTTGATTCTCTCTTGCACCCTGGCTTTTTACTTCTTCTCTTTGTTGAGTCTTTTCACATACTCCCATCTCTTCTTATCAGCTGTCATCTTCTGCCAGTTGCCACTCTCTTCTTTCATCTTTGCTTCTGTAGGTGGAGACTGCTTTTTTGGAAGTTTGGGACAGAATAATAAACTAAGGAGCAAGGTGTCTGGCCGTTGAGCCAGTGGTATGACTGAGGTAGCAGTTCATGAAGCCACTAACTACGCTTCCAAATAAGTTTTCATATTGCTTTGTCAAAATTGTAGCTTCGGGAAGTTCACTGTGGAAACATATGCAGCTCCAGCAGAAATCTGAGATCCACTGGCTTTGCTTGCCTTTATTCTGTGTGGTTACAGTTACAACCAATCAACTGGCACAATGAGTTAATTTTTAGTATCCTGTAAAATACTTCAGGGAGCAAATTACTGGAGGAATTTTTTTAATGCATTTTACTGTTCAATAATGATGAGGATAGATAGGAAGTGATTGAATTTGAAAACTAGTGAATAAATATACATGAAAAGTAATTCATTATTTTTTACTTTTTAATTTGCAGTGTTCTTAAATGGCTAATTAGATGCTTTTGTGCATGTAGTTATTCAGTTTGTGTTAGCTTTCATACACTATGACAAAAGTAATGAAGTCTGAATAAAGACCCAGCTTCAGTCTTCCTGAAATGAGAAGTGTTCCATGTTGGGTGACATGGAGAAGTGGAGCTTGCAAATTACTATAGATGCACTTTTTATTTTGAATCTCGGACCAAATGTCATGGCATCTGATTTGACTTTCTAATTCATGTTGTCTTAGGCATTCTTATTTTAGCCTCCCATCTCCATCTGCTTGTAGTCTTTCTTGTTAAGTGGTCACAGAGGTAAAGAAAGTTTTTGTATGCCGCCTTTTTACCTCACGTGTTTTTCTAAATAGTATGCTTTGAAATTGAGTCCCTCAAGAAGATTCCTCCAAAGTTTGATTGTCTTTTGTTTTAAGTGGGTTGTTTCTGTGTCACGCTGTATCAGAGAGGTTTGATGAAGCGATGTAACTGGTTGTTTACAAAAAGGTTTTGGAGTAGCAACTAGGAAACACCAGGTGGCCAAACTTGAAGGTAGGAGGCTTTTTCCAAGAAGGGCCTTTATGGAGAATGAAGAATGATAGTTTGGGAACTGTGATAGCCACAAAGGAGGCATTAATGGTAGGTAGTTGCTGCCTGTCTCTGGCAATTTGCTGCAATTTCCGTGGAGCTTACTACAGTTAATTATCCTTGGTCTCTTCCCAAAAGTGCTAAAAATGTACTTTCTGAAGCCGTTGTGCTTTGTTACAGTAAAGGCATTGGAAGAACAGTAACTGAGTTTTGGTCAGAACAGGGCTACCCTTTTGTGTGGGTGAGGAAATGATGTGACTGATGATACTTGCAGGCATCATATCAACACAGTACTTCAGTGTGTGCATGTGACTTCATTTAAACTTGTTACTCTCTGGATAGACAAAATGAAATTAATGTGGTGGTTGCTGGTACACATCTCTGGTAACTGGTGTTGGAATTATGGTTTTCAGTCAGCTTTACCCAGATTTTACTGTTTCTCGACTTACTTTCCTGCTTCATTAGAGTAACTTCAAAATGTGCTTATGCTGCTTTGTACCCCCTAAAATGTCAAAAGACAAAGAGAACAAAAAATGTCCCTTGCAGAACACAAGTTTAGTATTCTTAGTATTTTCCATCTTTTGTAACAGCTTCTTGCTTGGGCAAATCTACTTCCAATCTTAGCTAAGTTACTCTGAGAATTTTTTTTTTCTCAGTGTGATGTTTTCTGTTCTTTGCTGTGTGATTTCTTTCTCTAAAGCCTCCATTGTAAATGGCTCAGAGAAGATGCCCATTCCTTTGTTTTCTCATTGTTCTTGGAAAAGGTACTTTTCAAGGAAGTGGAAACTACTGCTCCTGGTACATTACAGCAGTGGCTGTCTGTGTTGCAGTCTGTTTGATTGCTCTTAGATTACACACACACCATTAGGTTTGCAGAAGACCGGTTCACATCTAATAAGAAAGTGAAAGCTCTCTGAAATGCTTGGCATGTATGTGAATAGAATCAAATTTCTTGACTGGAATGCATGTCTGAAGTTTGCCAACGTGAAGGAAACAGGCTAGTTCTTGTTTCAAATGCATGTAGGCTTCTCTAGAAGGGGCCTGCTGTCTACTGCTTTGTTTTTCCACTCATATCAGTTGACATCAAACTAACTGACACGAGATGCAACTCATGGATATGTTTGCATTCGGATAACACTGATTTCTGTTCCCCTTCTTCCCATCACATTCTGCAAAATTGGCAGTGACAAAGCTTTTGCTGTAATAACTGCTTCAGATAAGTCTTCCCTCGTGCAAATATTTCTCTTCAGGGAATGGGTGTCTGGGTTTCAGTGTTTTAATCTGCTTACATTTCTGGTGAAGTTGTTACTGATGTTGTGGTAATGTAAAATATTTCTACTACTTGGTAGTTTCTTCCTAACTATATGAAGAATGTGCTTCTGATGAGAGCATGAAGCACAAAGGACCCCTTACCTATTCACTTCTCTAGAAGTTATCTTAGCCATTTCTGTCTCGTTCCCCACCCAGCCGCCTTGGGTCACTGCTTTTATATCCAGACTGCTTTCATTGTTACCATCAAAAAAATGCTGTTGAGCTTCATCTTCCTAATGATGGCTTGACCCTGGGTCTGAAGGAAGCGTCTTTAGGTTGGTATCTGCTTCTTTGATTGGTTCTCTGGTACCTTCAAACCTCAGAAATCAATTCTAATTTTTCTAGATAGTCTAGGAATCTGTAAATCGGGGGATGGAGCTGGGAAGTGTCTGGTGCATCTACAAGTTAAAAGTTTGGCTACAAGGTAAAAGCTTGAGAGATGCTTACGTGGAGGATGTAAGAAAAATGAAGCATGCAATCAAGACCATATGTTCTTTAAATTGGAATGTTTTGCCTCATCAGATGTCTTATGCTTCAGCATACTAAGAGGTTTATTCTTCTGTTTTATGTTAAAGGAGTCAAAACTTAAACAAGTGTAACAGTTTTTCAAATTTTACTGTTAAGATGCATCAGTAGGATAGCATTATGCCTTTTTGGTATCAAGAATACCATTTGTTACTGGTTTTCAGGCTTCTGTGGGGTTTTACTGTCAGTGTCTTGTGTTTTGCAATAGCAGTGTGGCTAGGTGCGCTTCTCAGTTCAGGCAGTCCCAAACTTCCTGGTTTTCCTTGAGCTTTATCAGCTGTGTTCATCATAACAATATTAACTCAGTTTAGTCCCCTCATCCCCCAACTTCGGCTGCTTCTTCGAATCTCCAGGTTTTGTTAGATTCTTCTTACATCTGTTTATGGGAGGTATGGACCTCAATGCTAACTGAACCCATTTGCTGGGTGTTTCCTGTTGATACACATTGGTTTCATATATAGTTTAAAATGCTTAGGCTGAAGTTTAAAAGTTGCTTTGCCTTCCCTGGTGATTGTGCTGATACCAGTTCCCACTGCCAAGGATTAATACCTAATTTTTGTAAGATGCATGAGAATTCAAACAGGAGTGAGGGGGAAGTTTCATTTGAAACTTGTAAAATAAAAGGACAGACTTTTGCTTTGTGCTGAAAACAAATGGCAGGTGTTTCCAGATGACAAATTCTTGATTGTGTTACCTAAAAGGTACAGTTTTGTGAAGTTTTAACTTGGTTGAACATAAGCGGTCTTATGACGGTACTTGAACTGAAAAACAAGTTCCAAGGTTCTGACAGTGTTTTATGCATGAAAGGGAATTTCCAGTGGTGCTTTGCTTCTGTATAATTCTTCAATAGGTTAGTAGCTGCTTACTGATACTAAAACAACACTAATGCTGAATGTCAATTCTGTAGTCTATTAAAGAGCAAGCACTGTGGTAAACTAAAAAAATAGCTTAATATGTTTTTCCAGTAAATTTCTTAGAGCACACTGTAATTGTTTTGGATTCACATTGTAATTAAATGTATAATAACAAGGAGGTAGATGTCTTTTCACTGCTGCTATAGGGGTTGCTTACTAAATATGTTTGGTTGACACTCATTCAAGTATCACTTTACATATGAAAATCTCTCTCTTCTTAGCTTTAGACTGTAAGCAAAAGAAGTCAAGGTCAAGATCTGGAAGCAAGAAAAAAATGCTGCCATTACCTCATAGTGCTGATGAAGTTTACATACTCAGATGCAGGTACATAGAGTATTTTAATTGAAAGAACACATTCTTAAGAGCTTGCTAATTTTAGTCATAAGAAGATCTAAGATTGTATTGTGTAAATGTGTTTGTGATTAAATTGAATGGGGGCGGGTGGGAAGCAGTTGCTGTTTTAATTTAAACAAGAGGGCTTGAATCAGTCATGCTCAGGTATTAGGTTGCTGACTGTTTCTGTAGCTAAAATATCTTTGGTCATGTCTGAGCGATACTCTGTCCTTCAAAAGACACCTTACATAAGAACAACAGATTGTTATTGCTGGTGTTAAAAATGTAAGAGTGTATGTTGTATAAACTGCAATTTTTTGTGTTGAACTCAATTACTAATGAACTCAATTCCTAAGGTTTTCTGCTAAAATTTGTAGCAACAAACTTCAAGGAAATTTAGACTTTCCACTTAGTATATTTCTTTTCTAATTTTTCAGTAGACCTAGCTATATCTTGATGGAATAATTCTAATGTTTGCATAGGTTTTGTGGTCTGGTCTTTCGAGGACCTTTGTCTGTTCAAGAAGACTGGATAAAGCACTTGCAGCGACACATTGTCAACGCAAATCTTCCACGGACTGGAGCGGGCATGGTTGAAGTCACATCACTACTTAAAAAGCCTGCTTCAATTACTGAAACTTCATTTTCTTTACTGATGGCAGAAGCAGCATCATAGAACAAGGAAACATTTTAAATTTTAATTGGATGTAAATTTGAAATACTTTGTCATTTTTTTAAATAAATTGCTACACTAAATTATGTTTATAAATGCTAAAGACAGAAAAATAGAGGAAGTGGATTACAGTAACATCAAAACAAATAGAATACTTAACAGTTACAGTAAGTAGTCTTTATATTTTATATAGGGTGGAAGATGTGTTTTTAAGGTTTATTATGTTTTTGTCACTTACTGTGTTCACTATCAGTACAAGACCATTACATGTATGGCAGCCATTTTTAAATTGTTGCACATGGGTACTTAAAAGACAGATTTTAATAAAACAAAGAAACCGTGTTCTCTTCAGTGTTACCCAAATCAAGGCTCTGTTTATTCCAAAAAGAATTACATAGTAAAATAAGATATTATTATATTTTGTTTGTATGTATGTAGTGTTTTGTATAATACCAAGAACTGCTAATACAATTTACTCAACTTAGGGCATTAAATATCATGTACTTCATAGTTCAAGAGACTGTTTCATTCAAATAGGGCAATTAGTACTATTCTATCTAGGTGTGTAAGTGTTTTTTTTAAATCACATGAGGCTTTTTGTACTAAAAAGTGGAGGGAAACTTGTTTAAACAAATTTCTAAGAGAAATATGTACATAATACTGGAAATTTGTGGTAAGGAAATATTCTTTACTTCAGTTGCATTTCTCACTGACAATAAAGTGGTGCATCCATGCTACCTCCTACTTGTCAACAAAGATGGTATTTACCCTTATGTTTTTGTATCATAGTAGATTTCAATCCAACTTTCTTTATTACAAAGCATCTTTTGGTTAACAAGTTTGTTTCTTTATGATGATTTACTTAAAGTCTGACTTGCCTACAGAAGTTTGCCTCTACTATTTTATTTAACACTGTAGAAATGTACTAATAAGCATTGCTCACTACACGGTTAGAGTAGAGTTTTCATTTATAATTCTGTTTAAAAGACTGATCATTTTAGAAAGTTCGAACACAGGTTTGAAATGTTTCTACATATGAAGAGAATGTTTACAACTTAAAATTTAGAGCTTGTTTTGGATGTGATTATATGTATGAAAACTGTAACACTATGCTCATGCTAAGGACCTACTTACAGAATTACTGAAATAAATGTGCTGTGAGGATGGAAATATGGTGCAGGTGTCTTGGTCATGCTGACTTGTGTTTGTTCATTTAAGCTGTCCTCAGAACATGATTTTTGTTTAAATCAAATCAGGTTCCTCTACAGATCAATTTTGTATGCAAGTAACATTTCATTTTACTCATATAGGGTAACATACTGTAGTTAAGCCAAGGATATGCATTGATATTTTCTTGATATGTAAATAAAGTTAAAAGCAGTTAAAACAAGAGGAGTATTTTGGTAGAGTATATACATACCTCACTGCCAGTGAAATTGCTTTCCTATGGTATATCTCCTTACCAGAAAAATCTCTAAATAAAAAGGTTTAAAGAAAATCTAAATGTCTATAATGTGAAGCGTTTATTTGCATTGTGTGAATTAAGTTTGTGAAATTGATTTGTCTTGCTTGAGATTAGAATCTTCTCATGATCTTAAGTAAAAGTACATTTACTTGCAATAAATTGACTTGTTCACAGACGCATTACATTTGATTGGTGGAAAATATGAATAAATGTCTGTCTTCCTGTATGTGTGCAGTTCAGAGGCAACACACGAGGCTTGTGAACCTTCTGGTGAAACAGGTGGGCTAAAAATACACAGCACTGCAGGACAGGAGACGTGAGACAAGGCCATCCTAGCTGTCGAGGCTATCGTTACATTTGTGCTATTGGCTAGTTTACTGTACAAGTTGCTGCAGAGAACTTTATTGTCAAAATGTATTCCCTTTTTTTGTTTTTTACTGGAAAATCTACATCAGTACATTTAGAGGCTGGAGAATAAAAACAAAAACAGATTTTAGGAAAGATAAATGGGATGTTAAAGTATATTGCAGACAAACTATGTGTATGCAGACTAACAAATTTCTAAATATGTGGATGATTGTGGGATTTTTATATACGTTGTGAAAATGGAAGATTTACAGCAATGTATTGAGACACAATAGAGGGAAGTGATAAAATCACCTTGTATGTTTATAATGCTTTAATAGAGTGCTTGTTTACCCTTCTCACCAAAAAGGTCCTTTGTGGCTGTTTAACAGATGAAGAAATTAATTAAGTGCAAATTATATTTATCTTGTATTGTTAAGAATGCTTGTAAGTTGAAGCCATACTGTGCAGAATTTAGCAGTAGCAAAAAACTCTCTTAGGTTCATAATAACTAGAACAAACTACCTAATTCTATTTAATTCATTGCGGTCCAATAGTGAGCTACTTTGTGTAACGCTGCAGTGCAAGGTTGTGTCTGAAGAGCAGGGAGCTCCGAGCCCGAGTAGTTTCCCAAATGAGATGGTTCTGCAGCGGTTCTCAGCGACGGGTGTTCTGAGCTCTGTGCTCCCATGGCATCACATCCTTGACTGTGTAGTTGGAAGTATTTCTAGAAGTTCTAGAACTCTTCTGACTATTAAAGTAATTGCATGTATGGTTGACACAGACTGAATGATCTTTAAAAATAATCAGTAGAGTACCCTTAAGCTTTCTTTATCTCCTAGTCCTCAAGTGGGGCTGTTGGTTTTCTTGGTTTCTGTTGTTTGGAAATACAGATCTTCTGTCACTACATACCGGGAGATTTAAATCTCCCTTTCCAGAACTACAGAGATCCTAAATAATCTGGTAGAAGAGAGTTAATTATATCAGTCACTTTATTATATGAATCTCGTGTTTTGAGATGTGTGGCTTGAGAGGCTGCATGGCAGGCTGTGCTGAAGAGCTGGACTTAGGAATTGCACATGTAAACATGAGTGTTGCTCTTTCACTTTGGTTAGAGGCTGTGGTGGTGTAGCGATACTTGTCTGGTTGGTTTTGGTTCCTTATCACAATCTTAGGTGTTTCTGGTAAAGGTCTCTTTAGCAGCCACTGGAAAATTAAGAAGGAATTTTTTTCAGAATGCTTGGAGAAGCCTGGGAAATTGTAGACCACCAACCCCTACATTTTGGGAAATGATTGCCTATATCCCTTAGTCCCAGTGATATTTCCAAGTCTTAAAAAATGAAAGCTCTGTTTGCATTCCTTGAAAAGAGGTTTCTGTAGGATCTTGGAACAGTGATTTTTGAAGTGCCTGTGGCAGCCACTGCCAGGTGACTGTGTGTTCAGGCTGTATTTGTGGAAAATGGGAGATGGAGGCAAGTGGGTAACAAATGTTGGCTCACAAAGATCGCTGGGCATTTGCTCCTGTTTGCCATATGCTGTTTCCTGTGGATTGTGTGAATTGTATGAGGTGAACTGCACCCACAAGCCGAGGTGGTCCAGCTCTGCCAGCAGATCCAGCTTTGCTTCCTCAGGGCTCCCCCGGGCAGTGGGACAGGAGATGAGCTGCTGACTCCTCGGTGGGAGGAGGAGCCCAGACCAGACGCAGCCACCACCAGCTGTTGGGGAGGGAGAGCGAGCACCCAACACACCAGAGCTGGGGATTGAACAGTTGAGTCTGTCCTGGGCCAGACGTTCTGTGTTTGCGCTGTGCCAGTTCACAGTCCTGCCTTTTCAGCCACGCTCAGGGAAATATCCAAGGTCTTCAAGGTAAGTGGATCGCAGGAGGAACCCGAATCACAAATGGGGGCTCAGAGATGTACATCCATGCGGAGCCTCGAAAGGTGAGCGCCACGAGACTGAGATGGGGAGAGCTGTTCCTGCAAAGCTATTCTGACACCAGTGCTTTTTGTGGGCTGTTTGTGGCTCTGAATTATCCTGTGTGTCAGCGGTGATTTAAAGGGTTATTCAGTCTTCTACCTGATTCTGAAAATGTACAGAAGAAAAATGTTGGCTGAACAAATGTGGAAAAATTAACAGTGAGTTACAAGTACTTGATTTTAACTAAATGGTAAGGGCTGTGAAGGAAGCCTGTTCAGTTGAGCACTGTGGTTAGCAGACTTCTCTTTTTATCACCATAGGTAATGGCCTGGATACTTAAAACATGAGTTTAATAATAAAAAAATTGGTTTATATCGTTTTGACTTTGTTTTTAAGAAAATCTTTTTAGGGTGGTACTTAAGCTGACTGCATTATGATTTGAGATATTTCAATCCACCATGGTTTGTAGGTGCTGTTGCCTGATACATGGATAGGAATTTTGATGTAATGGGAACATTTTGGCCATAGTGCCAGGTCTGTAATCTCTTGCAATAAAATGTTTCTTTTTAACACCTCAGGCTTCTTTGTGTTCTTCCCATTATTTTGGCGTGAGCTGCATGGTACGTGTTGCTTAAGCTGAGGACTTCCACCCTTACCTGGATAGTTGCATGGCAAGGCAGAGGATGGTTTTGCTCACTGTAGCCTTCTGAAAATTCAGGAAAGTGAGACAGGGAGAAGGTATTTACATTGCAGTATTGGAGACCAAGCGTGAGGATTGGTGGTGGAGGGAACCTCACCAGAGCCAAGGGCCTGAATCTGGAGCTGCATCACAGATAACAACAGCTCCCATCTGTGTGTGTCCTCCCACTTCTTCCTCTGTACAATCAAGTTTTGCTGATGCTTTCCCAGTTAGAAGCAGATTTTCCCAACAGCACCAGCTGTGCAGTGGCCTCCACATGTACCTGGGCCAGGGTACTCTGAAAATCTGGATCCACCTGGCACTCTGTGATTCCCCACAGTCTCCTCTTGCAGCATTAAAGGATCCATTGCCGCACCACAACCAGTCACACACACAATGAGAACAACAATGTAGAGGTTGATCAAATTTAGCATGAAAGACTCTTGCAGTTTTCATTTGGTTTATTTTAAGCAAGCGCTGCGCTGTGGGTTCCCTCCACGCTGTCTTGCTGGAGTTGATACAATGGCACTGCTCATTCTCATTTCTAGTTGCTCTATAGGCTGATAAACTTGTATTTAGAAAGACAAAACAATAAAGCCTTCTAACTATAGTGCCCTATTCCTCTATTAAGATTTAAACATAAGTCATCTCACAGCTTTTTTTGTAGATCTTCTAAGTAACGCCCAAGTGTATAAAGAACCTTGTGGCCCAAGTGCGGGTGTGTGGCAGCAGTGTTGTCCCTTCCCTTGGGGACACGTTCTGGCTGCCGCAGCTCTAGCGTGCCAGAGCGGGAGGCAAGGGCTCTGCGGCGTGTTGCTGGGGACCAGTGTGGTTTGCACATGTTGCCTGAAGACTGACGTGCTCTCGTTTTGCCTAGAAATAAAAACTGCAAAAAATGCATCCCTATAGGGATGCTCTTCTCTAGGTGGAGACAAAGTTTGTTATAAAAGTGCTGAAGGACTTCCTTTTACAGGCTCTGCATGCTTTTTTTACTGCAATTAAACCCCAAGCAAATAGCATCCTTGGTAACTGTGAGCCCAGAGACCTCAGAATTATAACTCGTACTGTCCGGGGGAGAGTGAAGGGAGCCCTGGAGCCTTCTTACAGCTTTCAGAGTGTGTGTACTACACGTGTCCTATAAATTGCAACACTGTTGGGCTTTCCGTCCTATTTTCTCACTTAAAAGTACACTTTTAACTCCTAAGAGCTGAGGTTTACATGCCAAGTGATGATGATAATGCCTCTCTTTTTGTGTCAGAGAGCTGAAACATGAAACTTGCTTACATGGTGAGTGTTCCTAAATATAATCTATCACTTTAAAGAAATATGTTTATTGGAAACTCTGAAAACTTCACATGTTTAAACATTTGATTATGTAGCTTTAAGGCGGCAGCAGCTGTGAATCATGTTTGTAGCTCTCAGTGAAGCTCATCCAAATCCATCCTCGCTGCTGTAGCAACAAGTGCTGAAGCCCTGAATCCCATTTTGCTCTCTGAAATGGCTTCAGAAATAAGTGACTGATAAAGCAGGATACAAGCCAACACCATTAACCTGTGTTTTAACCAAATAAGGAATTGTGTGTCACCCAGCTACAAGTCTTGCTGACAAGAAATAATTCTTTCATCTGTCTCTTCCCTGAAAAAAACAATTGTGTGAAAGTGAGAGAAAGAAAATAACCTTATTTGGATTAAAAAGCAGCAGAAAAAAAAAGCTTTTACAAACAAACAAACTAGACCGCATAGGTTCAAATGAGCTGGAAACCAGGAGAGACACTGTGAGCCTGAGGTTGATGCTGGTTTTCTAGTCTCTGAAATCCAGCTGATGGCTGCATTTGCTCTGCCTCCAAATCTTCAGGGGTGCATTCAGGTTCCTGGTGGAGAGGAGGTTAAGGCAAATAGCTGAACGGCCAGGGAATAAGTTTTAACCACAAACTGTTAAAAAATAGGCACTAACAGGAAAAAGTTTTAAAATCCAGTTACTTGTGTTGAAAGTCAACTGTACCCATTCCCTTTGCCATCTGGAATATGTTTACTGATGCTTTTTAAGTGCTGCATATGAAGCCATAGACACTTGGTCCTGTCATGAAGGACCGTGAACTGCTCTACCTTCATATGGCCTCAGTCACAAATTTGCTACTGAAATGTGATTTTTCCAGGTTCTGTTCATGTGGGGGTCACCATTCACTGCCTCCAAAAAAACCGCTCCTCTTTACTATTTGATGTCCACAATTTTCTAACATTCCCTTCTCACTGAAATAACCCCTGCTACTAAACACAGCATCATTCTCTGACTGCAGCTGACCATGAGTGCTAATAAACAACTAAAGACCCTGACCCAGAATGTGCATGTTCTTCGAGGATCCCAAACTCATTTCTTTGCCCTCAGGCCCAGGTTCCCATCTGGGGATGGTACTTAGCTGCGTCTCACTGGGCTGCTAACCTGACCGTTTTCATTATCTTCATTTCGAGCTTGGTTTGTTTTCCCTTTCCTCAGTTTTTGCTTACATCCACATTTGCTTTTTCTTTTTCGTTTTTCATTCCTCTTGTTCTTCAGGACTTTATTTTACTATTGGCTGCCAGTGATTAAGCTTTTCTTGGGAAAGTCCTACAAGCTATATCACTGTATCACTATATCAGCGACAGTATTGCTTAGTATTCTTAGAAGCATAGCTAATGGTGTGATTTCTGGTGTATTTCATATGGAGACAGTAGCTGTCTGTACCTAAGTGGTGGGGAAAAGAGAAGATGTTTAGATCTTAGTGTGACTTTGGAAGATAAATCACACAGAACAAAAATCCCAAGTTATACAGCTGGTACCAACACAGGATTCTGGAGTTGACTCTGCTGTTGGAAGCTGAATTCTTGCCTCATGAGTTCCCTTACGTGGTATGAACCGGTCTGGGAAGCTCTTGCACCATCTTTCTGGTTTGTCTGCATAAAGGTGGGTTGTTGGCTTTTTTTTTCCTGAAACCATCAAGTATTTGCACGTCCGAAGAGGGCGATGAGGCTAGTGAAGGGTCTGGAGCACAAGTCTGATGGGAGCGGCTGAGGGAACTGGGGCTGTTCAGCCTGGAGAACAGGAGGCTGAGGGGAGACCTTATCGCTCTCTGCGACTACCTGAATGGAGGTTGTAGCATGGAGGGTGTTGGTCTCTTCTTAAAAGTAACAATTGATAGGACAAGAGGAAATGGCCTCAGGTTGCACCAGGGGAGGTTTAGATTGGATATTAGCAAAAATTTTTGCACCGAAAGTGTTGTCAGGCATCGGAACAGGCTGCCCAGGGAAGCAGTGGAGTCACTGTCCCTGGAGGTGTTTAAAAGACACGTAGATGTGGTGCTTAGGGACGTGGTTTAGTGTTGGACTTCGCAGTGTTAGGTTAACGGTTGGACTTGATGATCTTAAAGGCCTTTTGCAACCTAAATGATTCTATGATTCTTTTCAGAAAATTAAGAATTTACTTGAATGATTTTTGTGAACAAACAGCTGGTTAGCTTCTTTGAGCCAAAGGGAAACAGGGATATCTATTAAAAACTGGTAAAAACATGTTGGAGCCTATTTACTAGTAAATAGTAAATAGCCTCAGCCTATTTACTAGTAAATGATGAATGAGAGAGCTAGCATGAAATTCTTAGGGCATTAAACTGTGATTTCAGATTTATAAGTGGGAATGTGCCAAGAGCCTCTGAGCAGCACCCCTGCCCCCCACTGCCAACAGCAAACAAAGTCAGCAACCTGCAGGTTTCTGTGATTTCCTGCAATATGCAGCAGCTGACACAGAATTTATTCATAAAGGGTGAGGAGAAGAGAGGGAAGCCCTGCTTTCCTGTTGCTCCTGTTGTAGCCTGTTGTGTGCTGGGCTGTGGAAGTTGCGTGATGGTCCAAGCTATGTTTTCATCGTGTCACTTTAGAAATTGAAAGCAGCAGGTATGTTACTCAAGTGGATCTTCAGTTTAGATCTATATGATACCTACTACCATAGCATTCAGATTTACAGTGAACAGATCTTTTATACTTTCCCTTTTTTGAAGCAGTAGGTTCTTATTCTTGCTCTTGGCTTCTTGATTTCAGACATCTTCGCTACCTTAGACTGAAAATGGCAATCCTGGCTACCTAGTGCTGGGTGCTTGGCCAGTGTCCTGGTCTTGGAGAGATCCCTGAGTGGCTGATGAGAGCTTCCTGTCCTCAAGCAGCCAAGTCTGATGCTGAATTTAGGTGCTTTGCTTCATCTTTCTGTCTCACTGAAGCTGGAAAATCCATTCTGCTGTTGCTGTTGTTACTGTGCACAGAGAGAAAGCTCTGACCAGCTTGGGATCAAACTCAAAATTAAGCAGTTACTGAAAATTGAACCAGATACATTCAGAGCTGCCAGCAAACAGCAGCACATGATGCCTGCAGCCAGTGCTCATATTCACTCCTTTATCGTCAGAGAAAACCTGAGCATTTTCTCTCCCAATCTTTCCTCTGCCTCCAGGAGAGTATTAGTTGTGTCATTTTTAACCAGGAAGGTTCTTATTAAAAGTCTGTGTTAATTCTAGAAGACTCGCAAAGGTGAGAATTCTTACCCCTTGTTATCCTGTAGATCTGAACTACCCTCCCACCCAAAGGTGGTCTCTGCCTGCACAGGTTAATGAGGCCCATCTCCAGTTCTGTACCTAGGAATGAGATCAAATGAAATAGTAAGTCTAAGTGTAGCCCTTCACTGCATCAGTATTTTGCCTTGGTTAAGGGTCAAAATGGTTTTAATCTTACTCAACAGGAAAGCTATGAAAACAGTAAGGCAGTGTGAAATCGTTGTGTTGTTTAAGTGAGGTTAGTGCTGCAATTGGGAAATGGAGAACGGCAAAGCCATGGCCAAGGGCAGCGGTGGTGCTGTGGGCCAGTGCATCTCCTTTAAAATGTTATACTTGAGAGGTTAGTAGGTGGAGAATAAGAAATGCAAAATGTAGGATTTTTGAAAAACAAGTGCAGCTGACTTCTGATGGGGAAAAATATATTGATACTTCAAGATCATATATTATGTAAGAAAATAGCAAAAAGTGATTAAACTTCTTTGGAGAGCCTTAACGGGTCTATCTGCAGTTTCTAAAAACACACGTAAACCTGAATATTTTGTTGTCTTGCTTCCACAGGAAAAAAGTCTTAGGCAATAGAACGGGAAATACAAGATGAAAAGGATAGAGTTATGTCACTGCAGTTTTTTTCATTAGGATTGTGCAAAATAAGTCATTTCCCATAAAACAGGAGAGGGAGCAAGCGGTGGAACCCTTGTGTGCTGCAACAAGGCTGGTAATTAGAATGTAGCCAGGCAAAATCCCAAGGGGGTATGTAATAAAAGAAAGCTTTAATGCGATTTAAATACCGTGACTGAGTTGCATGCAGTGACAGCCTGGTCACCCAGCACCGCGCGGCCCCTTCCCTGTAGAGATGTATTCCCACACCAGGCTCCTGCACTGGCCATCTGGCCGGGACCGCGGCAGCTCAGGGACGGACACGGCACCTGGTGGGACACACCAAATTTGCTTTAACGCAGTCACAGCTTCTTCTCATCACAAAAGCTTGAATATGGCCCTAATTTTGCCTCGTGTGGGAGTTTGTCCTTTAAAAGAGATTAAAACGCAAAGGTATAGTATTTTTGACACGTGCCTGTGAATCTACTTCATGTATTTTATTGCTCAGGAGCGTAGTGGGTGAGGTGTGTTCTGGACAGTGTGGACTGTGGAGAGGCACCACGTTCTCGCTCTGGAAAGTCCATAAAGGTGTAACACGCGTCCGCAGTTACAGGAGCCCAGTGGTGCCAAGAACATGCGAGCTGGGCTTGCTTTCTCCCTGGTTTCCATTTGGTAGGGTACTTCTGCTTTTAAGCCATTTTAAAAGGCACCAGTTTTACTGTGGCCCATATTTTAACTCTGTGTTTTTAGCAATTGCTTGGGTCACTCATCGGGGTGTGACTAATGGGGGGTGATTTATTTGCTTCCACTTCTACACTTCCTGTGCCATCTACTAAACGTTTGTGAGGCCGGCATGGGGGCGTTGCTGTCCTTTAAAGTATAATGGATTTATTTACCTTTCACTGGTCCTCAGAGACCATCGCTACCAGCAGGCAGGGCAGCTCCTCCTCCTGAACTGCCAGCCCAAGTAACTTATTTGAGAATGGATCTCAGTCACTTCTCTCTCTGCTTTACTTGCCAGCTCTTGTCTTGGCTCTGATGGGAGTTGGCCCCTCACATCTCCCTCCCTCTGATAGTATCATGTTATAAAACTGGTTTTTTCCTTCCGTGCCTTTAATACATAGGCCTGTATTTGTAATACACTATTTGGGCCACACAGTTTTGTTAGTCAAAATTATTCTGTGAAGTAAACAAATAACTGGATGTTTTAGAGACACAATTCTATAAACAATTTCTATAAGACAAATAATTTTAAGTTAAATATTTGAATTAAGTTTATTTGTTTGTTGTGGTGGGTTTTCTTTTTTGTTTGGTTGGGGTGTTTTGGTTGTTGTTGTTATTTTTCTTTTTCTTTTTTCCTCCCAGAAAGTAGGTGCATTTCAGATTGTTTGCCCATGTAAAGGAAAAACTACAAGCATGAAAGGCACAATTTAAAGGCAAATGAAATACTGGAGTTGCAGAAATCGTAATGCTTCACCTGAACAGAGCGCAATGCCCAAATATGTCAGTAAAGCAGGTGTCAGCTAATACTGGAGCTCTCTAGAAAGTTCTCAGCTCTGCTGTGAACACTCAATACAGTACCGAGAATGGTTATTCCAGCCAAATAATTTCACTTGTGTCTTCTGCTTGCTTGCTCTCAGTGCAAACAAGGCAAAAGAAGAAGAGATGTTTCCAGCCCCACTTGGGCTGATGCAGCAAAAGCTTTCACCATGTGAAATTCCTGAGGGCAAAAAGTCTCAGTTGCAGATGATATTCTGATGATGAAGAAATTTGGGAAATGAATTGGTTGGATGGGATCAACGGCCAAAAGACCCTGTGATACCTACACTAAGGGCTACTTACATATTCACCTGTGCTGAGGCAACAGTAGGCAGCGTGGAGACAAGGACCTGAAATTCTTCAAGACTAGCAACGTTTGCAGAGCAGGCGGTACACCATCTTGTTTGTCCCCCTCTTTTTTTGCCCCAAATCTCATTTGTGAAATGAACTATTCTGGACTAAATGTGGAGCTTGGTGCAGTTTAGTGGGTGGCCATGATGCTGCTTCTGCTGCTCAGAAGCTTGTTTTCCTCATTTTAGGATGTGCTTTTTCCTTTAACGTATGTTTCGTTGTTTTTATATGTTGATTTTCAAGCATGATAAACACTATAAAATGAATAGCATAAAGAGGAATTGGACTAGCTCTTTAAGTTCTACTGTGTGTGATCCGGAGTAAATGAGAAGGTGCCACTCTGTGTCAGAGCTGTGTGTCTCGACTGATGGAGCTCCTGGCTTTCTGTCTCATACTTCTGTGTGCGGCTGAGAGGGTCAGTTATTCCTGAGTAGTCACGCATAACATTGGCTGTTACTGCTGTTGTTCCAGAAAGTTGGTACATAACTGATTTTCAGAAGTTTTGTTTATACTGTAAGAGAATGGAGGCAGGCAATGATATCAAGTGTGAGAACAAAAAAGAGTAATCTGGAAAACTGTCAGTGCTGGATAATCAATCTCCAGGGCATTGGATTTCTATTTGTCCTGTGTTTAAATATGTCATCAGGATCTAGGGAAAAACATCTCTTTTCTATAATACTACAATATAATAATTTACAGACCTCAAGGTCCTTTCCAGCACCTGTGTATGAGCAGTGTAAATGAATCTTTAAGAGTTGATGCAGCTACAGTAATTCAGACGCTGTACCTAACAGGTTAATTGGGACAGAGATTGTATCAAGCAGGCTGATGCAGGTATGGGCTCTATCTGCAATATACTGAGCTAGAACTGCAGCAAAACCGGAAAGCAACAGCCGAACACCTATAACTCATTTACCGTGTTCTGCAATAAGCCTTACAGAAAAATTTATGGAGCAGATGGGCAAGAAATGCTCATGGCCTTATGTGCCTGTGACTTTTTGTAAACAGATACAAGTGAATGTATCTCAGGAATTCCTCACTGAGGCTCTTGGGTCATGTAAAAACATAAAATGGCCCTGCTGGAGAGGATTCTTGAACCTTGAAATGAAACCATCATTGATGCGATTAAAAATAACACTTGTCACTGTTATAGATGTAGCATTTGTTCGTCTAATACACCTTACAGAGGATCAGGATGATGTAATTAGAGCATCTGGTGCTCCAAGTGAGAGTAAATTAAGAGTGCCCCATATGGGGTTAGGAACTGGGGAGTTCTTAGCAGATATTGTCACTAGCTGATGGGAGCGTTAATGTTTTACACTTCTACTGCAAAGCAGGATGCCAGTGGGATCACACTCATGATTCTGTGGGTGGACTTCCAGCCCATGACCACAAGCTTCCAGCTTTCCTTCCTTGCTGGATCTATTCATGAGGGCAGGTTGTGCAGCACCAGTGCTGCTGTGAGGATGCTGCCCAGCGCTCCCCAGGCCAATGACAGTGCTGGCTGGCAAGGGCAATGGGACACTAGTAAATCTGTGCCATGACTCCTCAGCACACATGTTTTCTCCTTGCTGAAGAGGACTTGTGGGGAACAGATATGGGTTTGTGGCAGTTTTAGAGTCAAAGACCACAGAGGACAGCTGTGCTGGGTGGGCTTTGTGCCCACATCTGGGTGTTCCTTGTCCCCAGCTTTAGGTGGCTGCAGGCTGTGGCTCTAGGCTTGAGGGCACCCGAGCTGCCATGGATTCCGTTGGTGTTTGCAACAGCTGTGAACCTTCATTACAAAAAAACCCCATCTTCTCATGATTCAAAATAACACGAGACCTTGGGTTTTTTTGTCTCTTGAACAATTTCAGATTAAAATACCATGAGAAAAAGGCTTTTACTGTTTCCGTACTATTTAATATATTTTGATTGATACAAAAATTAAATGAAGCGATGAGCATATATACACACACCCCCCTTCACACATGCATGTGAAATGCAGATAATTTACAGTAGCATTTTATGGCTTACTTAAGTGGGTATAAAAATCCCAGATGTTTATTACTTTGGAGATGAAGGTCTAAGGGTACTTTGATGGATTGTGATTCATGTTATTCCCCAGAACAAACCATTCATTCACCATTTTAATTTCTGATTTTAGTAACTCTGCAGTTTTTTATCCTTTCTAAAATCAGTACAAAGGAGATACAAAGTTAATTCTAAAGCAGTGTTTTCCCATTATTTGTGCACATGATCAGCTTCATGATGACTGTGCTTGCAAACCCTCTGCTCCTTCTTCCCAACCTGTCTGTACCACCTCTTTAGAGTACAAGCTCTTTGAGAAGGGAAGCATCTTAATTTAGTATTTGCATAGCTTGTGGTACTAGAGATTTCATTTGAAGTTGGATTTTGGCAATACAAATAAATAACAATCAGAGTGATGGTTTGTACTGGGCAACAATAAATGGACACCAAAAATGGTGTGACAGGGTGAGACTGGGTAACAGTTACTCGTGGGAAGGGACTGAAGTGGTCACAGGGATATTCTCAGCAAGTTTTGTGCCATGATTTAATTCTCATGTGAGAACAGTATCAGAAGATTTACTTAATTTAGTGTATTTGAGACTATTATCTGTGAGAAGTGAGATACAGTAAATTACAGAGTGTACAGAGCATATAAGCGTGATATGAGAAGCCTGTAACTGTAACTGATGTATGGGAAGAAAAGGCCTGAAGCCCTATTTTATTATTCCATAAATATGTTGTGCTAGAGGCTCTTAAAGCAAGATGAAAGTAGAGTGGTTTTTGGTTATTTTTAATGTTCATTACAAAGGAGTCTTTCTCACACTTAGACAGGTGAATCCCCTTCTCTGACTGTGACTTCATGTGGCCACTTGTCTGGAGAGTCCCCAGAGGTCAGCGCTAATGAAAGGTTATCAAATACCAAGAAATAGTGGACTTCTCAGCAATCAAAGTCTGCTCATAAGAAGTGCTTTATAATTTATTTACCTTCCAGAAACAATAGAGCAAATATTGAATAAAGGAGGATATTCTTCTCAGTAGAAATACATAGTAGAAAATAATTTTAAATAACATTATTAAAATAATGGAGATAATTTAGAAATTGGCAGAAATGTAGCATTGAGGTGCCAAATTTTCCTAATTAAAAAAGGACTTCAGCTGATCACATTGGTGATATTAAAATGATGTATATGAACTACCATGTGCAAAGCTTCCCTGCGAAGCTAGGCGTGAAGCTGGATGTTTAACATGTTCAGTTCTAGACTCAATATCATACAACTAATTCCCGGGCTAGTGTAAGCTGATTATGAAATTAATTGTCATTAAAAGCTACAAAAAAGATAACAAGAAAGTAATAAGTTCATATTAGGAAACCCTTCTTGACACCAGTTCTTAGTAACATCACAGCAATTTACAATAGCAGAAAAAAATTGATTAGGGGAGTAATTGAAAATTGTAGCAGTGTGATTAGAAAAGTGGGAAGAGGTTTAGACTAAGAGAAATATTAATTTTTATTTTATTTTCCCCAGCATATTGTTTATTTACTGGGGAAAAGCCTTGGCATTACAATATGTATCTGGGGGGAGGACTCACATTCTGTCTTAGGCGATTGATACCCAGATCTGGGATCACCTCAGATATACCTTAAACATTTTGGTGTTGGGTATCTGAGAGCTGCACACAGCATCCTCACAGCCCGAGCCGCGGGGCAGAGGAGTAACGCTGCTCTGGAGCTGGATCGTCCCTGGGTGAAGTGGGGCACCCAAGCCCTGCACGGTGCCCAGATGGGGTGAAGCACCTGTCCAGGAGGGGCCAAGCCAAAAGGCGGCGGCGGAGAAGGGGAGAAGGGTCCCCTCCGGCACCGCGACACTGACGCTTTCCTCAGAGATGAGAGATGGAGGTTCAGATCCCTCCAGGCAGAGAAGGGATTGAACATGGATCTCCCACATCCTGGGTCACTGCCCTAATTACTAGGTTAGTGGATAAAAAGGGAATGACAGCAGCTGTGGTGAATCCAACCTCTTATTTCCTTTGTGGTTTTGGGGGGTTTTTTTCTGTTGCAAGTGCCTGAAATGAAACATTTTGACTGAAACAAAGCACTTTGCTCACTGCAAAATTTATGGGATTTGTTTTGTTTCAGCAAAGAAAAACAGAAAATATTATTTCAGAGTGATCTGAATGTGGGTTATTTGCTCATTTTAGTTTCAATTGCTTTATGGCAGAATAAGTTATTTGCACAAACCAATTTGTAAATGTTAAAAAACACAGTCTGAGCTCTGTTGGAGGACAGTTGCAAACAAAATCTCAGCCCACACTGGCACGCTATGATCATCCCAGGCATCAGAACAGGCTGCCTAGGCAAGTGTTTGAATCACCATCCCTGGAGGTGTTTTGTTAAGAGACACATATATGAGATTCTTAGGGACGTGGTTTAGAGGTGGACTTGACAGCCTTAGGTTAATGGTTGGACACAATGATCTTAAAGGTCTTTTGCGACCAAAACGATTCTGCGATTCTATCCCAGTGACAATAACTTCCAGCACAGCAGAGCTCACTGAGGTGGTAACTGAGGTGGTACAATAGGATCATACCTGCACGTAGCACACTATTGAAATATTGAACACTATAAAATATATATTTACACAGATTTAGAAACAGTTTAGTACGAAAGTGGCCATCCATATTCCATTGATGCTTTTCATTGAAAACAAGGGGGCAGCTAGTCCCATAGTGCATCTCTTTGGTGAGTGGAGTCAGGTACATGTCAGCGTGGTCTTTCTTGGGGCAGGACAACAACTTGATACAAGCCCTTCAGGGGCTCATTTTTGATGACCGTGTTTGGATGCTTTCTTGGTGGCTGGATGAGCCAACAGGTCATAACAGTACTAAGCCTTAGTGATGGGTACTCACTGGAAGGAGGCAAGATGTGCTGCGGGGACAGGAGGAGTCGACGTTTTCAGGCAGAGAGAAGCTGAACTCCACTGTGAAGCCTCTACCAAGTGTAAAGGACTATAGGCAGCTTTACCATACTTTTTAAATATTCAGGACTGCATTTCATTTTTACTACCCATATGCTAGTTGGGTCGCCACAGCCAACATAGTTGTAGGAAGCAAATGTACATGATTATTCTACTTCTATTATTCCTTTCTTTGGACCATTGTGGATTCCAATATGTCTGTTAATTGTATTTTATAAATGACATAAATGTGAGTGGAACATTACAACAGGGAAAATATGACAACAGTAATACTACAGAGCATAATCCCTGCCTCAGGAGCTTGCTATCCAAAGGCCTGAACATGTTCATTGTACTTCGGGAGGGAATAGTGTGGAGATGTTACCTCTGCTTGGCTTAACATGATATTTGGGGTTCTGAGAAATGGGCAGGAATAGGAGCTGAGAACTGTCTCTTCAGGGGTAAGAGATCTGGATTTAAGCATCACCCATGCATGAGGTTGTGGTTCTCTGAAAAACTCTTATGCTAGATGAATAGGAGAGATTTCAGCTCCCATTCTAGCTAAAGGAAAATGTTTGGGGAGGTTTGTTTTGGATTTAAAAAAAAAAAAGGGGGGGAGGAGGGGCAAGAGTTTACTTTTCATTTAATTCAAAATTATCACCAGAAAGAAAAACCCAAAGCATAATCAGCAATTTTCACAGCCTTGCATAACACTTCTCAGGTGTGGCACATTTACTCTCACAGGATCGGGCCTGTGGGGATGCCAAGAAGAGAAATGCTTGAAAGCAACATATGGAAATTGAACACGAAGTAAAAGCTCAAGTGGATGTAGGTGGGCTCAGGAGCTGTCTGCAGGAGAGGGAGCCAAGGCTACGCAGCAGGAAGTGTGCAGAAAATGAAAATACATGGAAACTGAAATGTATTCAGCTGCAGTCATGTTAACGTAATCTGTGCAGTCATTTCCTCCTGACGAGTGTATGTAGCACATCACAGAGCGGGGCCTGTTGTCAGGGGAAGGTAAAGGCAATACATGTGTGCGTGTCATGGACAGAACAGTGATGTGAGGGGTACGAGGCACTATGGGGAGAAACCACTGAGCAGAAGGCTACAAAAGATGAAAATACAATTAAGAAGGGCTGGTGTTTTTGTGATGAAACTGACCCATTGCTCATAATTAGAAGAAATATTTCCCCAAGGTCACTTGACATTTTTTTGCCAGAATCACGAAGCTGATCTAATCTCCACTAGTATTAAATCTTGAATCAGGTGTGTACTCGCATCTGCCAAGGTAAGTATCTCTGTTTTTTTTAACTCCTTCCCCTTATAGGAAACTTGGTTAATCTATAATGAGTTAAGTTCTGGAAGGCTCCAAGCCCTACAGAAGGGATTTGGGGCACACTTCAAGCACTTGGTATCCCACAGAAAAACAGTACCTCTCTGATCCCAGTTCCCATAGACCTTGAGCTTCCTGACGTACCTGAATGCCAATGAGGCTTGAGCTCTGTCAGTCAGCCACAGGGACACAGAAGCAACAACTACTTTATCCAGGTGGAATGATCTACTTGGGAAGGACAGCCCACAGTTTGGTTCCCTAAGACTGAGAAAGTCAATCTTTGAACTATCGCTTTTTCTCCCAAAGTGAAACATTTTCCGAGAAAGCTGCCATACCAGTGTGTCTTCCTGTTTAAACTGTTTAAACTTACTGATGGAATTTCTTATAGCAAACAGCCCGTACAATACTGAAAATCCCTAAATATTGGGTCTCCCCCCTCTCAAAATTTCAACTGCAATTGCAGCACTTCTTTATCCATGAGCACCTCACCTGTATGAGGGCTGCTATACAAATGTAAAATTTCACCTTGCATTGTTGGATTTGTATTAACTAGGATTTATCATCATTACCTAACATCTTGCTCAGCCCAGAGCATCTGTTGTGACACAGGAGGGCTGTGTGATTAGCTCAAGTGTCATGGGCTTGCTCAAGATTTTTCACTTTCCTGTAGGCAGGGGTTTGCCATGGCCCCTGTTGTGTGACATCTCCTGGCAGCCTTTCTGCCTCTTACATTACTCACTGGTGGCTCGTGGATGGGTGTAGAGTTTGGTGTCACTCACTGACACGCTTTTCTTCTGTGGCAACAGTTTAAAACCTGGGGGAGCTGTCACAGGCCTCCTCAGTTAAGAGAGCAGTTGGAGTCCCCACGACTTCTGGGCTGCGGTTTCTTAGTGTTTACCCAGGCATTGATTGCTCATTGCTTATTAGGGGAAAAACTGAGAAAGGCTACTTCATTTTTTGTTTGTATACAGTATTTTTTTTGCAAGTAAATTGTCAGACAGGGAGCACATCTTTGATACTTTGTCTCTTTATCAGAGTCTAAGACAGCTGATGACATTATATTGGGCATTCATTTCAGATCTGCTGAGCCCACAGAAATCAATAGTTTTCCATTATCGGGTCCGGCTGGGTCACTGGTCTGTCAATGAGCTGTTACAATTGCTGTACAAGGGTGAACCTGACCAGTCAATTGCTGCTGACAAGAGGAAAACACGCTGACAGCCACTGGAACAAGCCAGAACACAGATTTGCACTTTGGTTTGCTATCCAAGGAGGCTGGGAGCGGGGCTGCTTCCAAGATGTGGGGCACGCACAGAGGGAGCAGAGGCTCCCCGGCTCCCTGCCGCACAGCAGACAGGCCTCCCCTGCTCAGGAATTGTGGTTTGCTTCTGTAGTCCCAAACCCTTGAGAGCTCGCTAACAGGAGATGAAGGAACAACCTTCCCCAGTGCTGTGATTTTTCCAGCCAAAAAAGGGGGGTGTCAAAGGGGAATGCTTCTGCCCGCAAGGCCAGGGGGCCAGTCCTCCTGTGTGGCCTTTGCTGTGGGATGCTTGGCTCAGCAGCCGCTCCTCCCTGGCACGAGATTGTGCTACACCGGGCAGGAATGCAGCTGATGAGGTTAACTCCAGTTCTCATCTCTCTGTGTTTTAATACGGACTTCCTATCAAACTCAAGAGCTGAGCAAAAATAAATATTTAGAAATTATCTCAATATTATGATTTTTAATTTTCAACTTTATTAACTTCTTTCAAGTGTTAAATCCTTACCGTTTTATTTACGCCTCCGGTCCTCTGTTTGATTCTCGCAGAAGTCAATATTCACTTGTGTTCCATCATCAAACAAAAAAACCGGTAATCAACTTTATCACTGGAAGCCAACTAGCTGGGTTTTAAAAAATACACTACCCAAAAGAAAGATCATTTTCTTTAAATGAGAGGAGAGGGAAGTCTTTTTAACAGAGAAGAGCAAACCTTCCTTTACTAGTAATTAGAAGCACCAGCCTTATATGACTTGCAGCATTTGGTAGCTCAAGCAGCGTCAGATCTCTTACAGCATTAATTAAAAAGAATTTATGTTTTTTTAATAAAATGCTTTATGTTTTAGCCCCTTTTCTTCCTCCTACCAAATGTGATTATGGGGGCTGAAGGGAATTCAGGTTAATATGTTGACACACTTAACAATGCAGGGTCATGTTGCACAATCCGCTTGGCTGGTTCGGTGCAGCGCAGCCCCTGACAGGTCCTAATCAACGCTGCCCTAAAGGCAAAGGCAAGGAGAGGATTTTAATTACTGCTCTATACGCGAGTTTGCCAGCATTAAATTGAGACATAATTAGGCCTCCGAATTTTAATAATTGTCCTAGCTAATTGGGCAGACAAGTACGTTCTGCAGCGTGGCGTGATTAGATAATTAGTGTTTCCAAATGACAAAATTGGGCAGTTGATTGCAGATTCCACATGCGGGGGGGAGCGGGCGGCTCCTTGCGCGGGCAGAGCAGCACCGCGCCGGGGGAGGAGGCCGGGCTGGGCCAGTCCCGGCGCGGTGCCCGGGCGGGGATCCCGGCCCCGGGAGGCGAGGGGGCCGGAGCGGTGCCGCGGTGGCTCCGGGCGGCAGGCGCACCTCCAGGACGCCCGATGTCCCCCCCCGCCTCCACCCCGCGGCGTGAGGCGATTGACTTCGCGGCGCTAATTGATCGCTTCAGCCTAGCCCAAGGACGGCGCGGCACAAGTGACCGCCATCGAAAGGACATCGGGGCTTGGGCCGGCGGGACGGGTCCCCATCTCGCCGGGCACCGGCACGGCGGGGGCGCGCGCGGCGTTTCTCCCAGAAGCCGCCAGGGGGCGCCGCTCCCGCGCTGCGGCGTCTCCTCGCCCGCTCGGGGTCCCTCGGCCGGGCCGGCCGCGGCACCGTAAGTACCCCGAGTACCGCTACCCCTGCCCGCCGGCGGGGAGACCGCGTTCAGCTGCCTGTCCCTCTGCCCGCCCCACCCGGCCGGGCCCTTCCACCGCGGCCCCTTAGAAGGTGCGGAGTGTCCTCCCCTCCGGCTCCGCTGCTCGGTACTGACGCGGGTATCGCCGCTCTGTGCGGCGCCGCGTCCACATGCAACCTGCTAGCGAGGTTTGCTAATTATATTCATATATTATTATATCTATCAAATATATATATATGCATATAGCTCTTTGAGCCAGACGGGGACTCAAATGGCCGCGGACATCACCCCAGTAGCCTGCGACGGCGCCGGAGCTGGCAATGCGGTAGCGCTGGCGCTGCTCGCAGGTGCCACCGTGCTGCTATCGTCATCTGCGGGTTTCAGTCCCCGTGAGTCTTCTCCCGTTAAAAATATTTTCTTTTTAATGATATAACCAAGCGAATTAGTAATTTTAATTTTAAAAGAAAGGGGAGGGGGGGGAAAAAAGCTTTATTTGAGGAAGGCGCTGGGGTAAATCTGTGACGAAGCGTCGGGAGACGGTGCTGCGGGGCTGGGCGATGCCGCTCGGTTGGCGCTCCCAGGCCGAAGGACAGAGTGTCAGTGCCGGTGAGAGCAGGGCAGGGCAGCACCCCCGTGCTCCGGGGGCAAAGCGCATCGATTCCCGGTTAGGGAGACGCGCATCCTGGCTCCGTCTCCGCATCCCCTGGAAAGAAAACGAGGAGGAGGCGCGGGCGCCTCTCCAAAGCATCTCCTGGAGAAGAGGTCCTGTCCCCGCTCCTGCTCCCCGCCCTCACCAGCCCCTCCGCCGCCGTGCAGGTAAGCGGCAGCGCGGGCCCAGCGCCGGGCCGGGCGGGCAGAGCTCCCGCCGCGCCGCGGAGCCCCGGCTGCTGCCGGCACCGCCGGGTTACAGGAGCCTCGTGGGAGCGAAGCTGCCTGTGGGCTGCCAGACCCTTCCGGGAGAGCACTTGCTTTTGTTTAGTATTATTATTTTGTCTGGGAAGACCAGGCGGTTTTACACAGCGATATAAATTTGACAAGCTAATAACCGAAAGTTAAACTGGAAACACCTCGCCGGGAAGCATTCCATGCAGCTGGCTCAAGATCGCTTGTATTTTTTTATCTGCATGAAAGGAAAAACAGTTATATATATATATTTCTTCTTTTTTTTTCCGTGGGTGATTGCACCGGCATCGAAATAATAGATATTTTTTCCTGCTCCAACTGAAAACTACATCAATGATTTTCATTACAGCCTAAGGGCTTATTGGCTTTAAAGGTCTAGTTATTTTTGCTAATATATCAAGATTTTAATTCCTGACTATTTCATTAATCAATTCCAGATGCACTGTACAGTATTTATATAATTCTTTTCAGAGGTATGTGCTAGCTCAGTAGATTGCTGTCTTGCCATTTCAGTGCTTCAAAGCAATAATGTTGGAAATTGTCAGCTCTGAAGACAAGGTTAGCTCACAGGAGTAGGATGTGCTGTGTAAAAATGCTGATTTATAAAAGTGTTACAATTCATATATCTTGCATGTCGAATTGCATGCATTATCTGATCAGAAATACATAGCAGATTGATCTGCCAGTGCATATGTAAAGTAAAATTAATGTTGTCTTCAAAGGTGAGAGTGCTGGAGTTGTACCAGAGCAGAAGCTAGAAGGCACATCTTACAGTCAACCCCAGCCTGGAGAAGCTGTGGCAAACCCCTCCTATGTTCTGATAACAAACTACTGTGGCCTAACATACACAGACCTCAGCCAAGCCCTTGCTAGGAGCGGTAAGCGCCTTGCTCTGTTAAAAGTGAAAAATACCTCCTGTGAGCTGAACAGATGCCTACTTTTTATCTTTTTTTTTTTTTTAATAGTTTTTTACTTTGATGGACTCTTGACCACGAGGTGACACATCCTCGGGGCCTACTGGCTGCTGGGGGTGTTGCTTGCCCATAATCAGTTTCTTTCTGAGCATCCTCCGTTGCCTCTGTGCCCATGGGGTCTCTGGGGGTTGCTCTGGCAGGCTCCATTTTGTCATCCTCCTGTCAGCGTGTGGGTGAGGCTGCCAGCAGAAATAGGTAGGCTTGTGATGTTCCTATGAAGGTGACATCCAGATCCGAGTTTGCAGTTAATCAAGTCCACTCAGTGAAGTTGAGCGATTTAATCGGTGTCTGATCAAGCCTCAGATGTTATTTATCTGTGCTGTATCAAATTCTCTTCACGTGTAAAGCAATCATCAGAGGTTAGATGGGGGGAACCTAACAACATAATAGTAGTTCCTGCCCTGATCCTGCAAGAAATGCTGTGCAGTCACACCACAGTACACCCGTGTGAGCATGGCAGCCTGTACTGGTGCGTGGTCATTGCAAGGCCAAGGCCACGGTGAGGTTCCTATTTTCAGGATAATTCTATGCTGTTTACTAACCAGATTACAGCTTGGGTATGCTATTACTTAGCAACCCTTACCAGGAATGCCTTTTTGTTTGCCTGGTGAGAAGGCTGGGACCCTTCCTTCAGGGACACTCTTGGAGATAACAGTCCTGTCGCTTATGTGCAGAGTTTTTGTGATATGATGGCAGGGTGATGGGAGCTGAAGGCCACTCAAATGTGGCACCAAATGCAGCTATGTAAGTTTTGTCCTGTTTCTTTCAGAAAACACATTCCACCTGTGCTTTGATCCCTGCCTGGCACTGCTGCTTCACCACCAGGTGCAGATTAAGGTATTTTTGTAGGTAAGATGCTACTATCTTGGGACCCGGTTATTTTAGAAAGTTTATTTCAATTTCCAAGCTAGTACAACAATTACAGAAAATTGTATCTCTTTCCTGGCTGATGTCTTCTGAGTCAAGACCAGGCTGCATTTAGTGCTCCTCAGCTAATAGCTGGGTCTTGCTGGTTTTGCAGACCTTTCCTTGGGTGATAGTGGCAACTATCTGCTCTGGGATGGGCAAGTAGAGTTGAAGAAATTAATTTACTTTGAGTAATGTGATTTTTTTTTCTGAGTACTGATTTGATTAAATAGTTTTGGTTTGTTTTCTTTTTTCTAATAAGTTTAATGATGCTGAAAAATGTGAAAAGTAAATAATTGGACCTGTAAAATATGGCATATATTTATTTATAGCGGTGTAATTGAAACGATTCAACTACTTAATGTTAAGATAGCATAATCTCCTTAATGTGCAGGCAGTCGTAGGTGTAGAAAAGCATTTTGAACTAGTAGAGGAGTTTTCCCTCCTGCTCTCTTTCTGAAGTGCTGTCTTGCATTTCCTCTGGTTTGGATCGTGGTTGCAAAGCCTGACTCGATCAGGTGTCTCCATTTGCACCTGCCTTGGAAAGTGCAGCCAGACGGCGGGAGGTGATGCCCGCTGCCACCAGCCGTGCTGGGAGGGTCCCGCCTGTCCGGCGGGCTCCAGACCTCGCCAGGGCACGGCTGCATTTCTCGGGGTTCACTGTCAGCGTGTCTCCCCGGCGCAGGGAGCCCCCCACGACTCGTCAAATCCATAATTCAGCCGCCCTCCCCCGGGCCGGGAGCGCGGGCGGGATGCGGGGCCCGGGTCCCCCGGCTCAGCGCCCCCGGCAGATGAGGAGCTGCTCAAGTTCCCACTTCAAAGACGGCGTCGTTGGCGAGAGGGAGGCGGACAAAAGCAAGCGCCCGGCTAACGAATGCGGCGCTCTGCCGGCGAGTTTTAAGGCGTTTTAAGTCTAAAGAAGAAGTGACAGGGCAATCAGCTCCCCGGCTCGGCTGTGGATAGGAGGGTGAAATCTCGCTAGCAGCTCGTGTATCTGTATATTTAATTGCGACCTGGCTGCATGTTCCTGTTGAGGAAGGATGCAGATGACAAGCGAATCTATAAAAACACAGTTGACAAACCTTGGAAAGGGATAACTGACAGATAAAACGACAGTCAGCGCGAAGCTAACTGGCAAACGCATCAGTACAAAGTCATATACCTTCTGAGAGGAGTAGTAGTTTGTTTTATTTCGGTTCTCCAGAGTTTTATCTACTGTCGGTGTGATGAGGGGGAGAGGAGCTAATGTGCCCTGTTTAGGATACAAACATGCAGATTAGATCTGACTTCAGACACCGTGTTTCACTCAAGACTTAAAACAGAGGAATAACCAGGCTTCTCCCACTGAGGAAAAGGAAAACAGAAGTATATGGATTATTTTTAAAATGTTTTAAGGGTGTTTAAAACTTGTTTAAACACCACCATTTCGCATACGGATATAGTGAACTAGTGGGAGTTCATAGGGCTGAGAACTGGGGCCCGGAGCTCACTCTCCGAGCCCGAGGTGTTGGGAGAATATCAGCCCGGCTCCCGTTTTCTGCACTTTTGTATTACTTTAAGTTTTCAATGAGGCTACTGTAATTACGGGGCGTTTAACTTTTTGCCAGGCTCTTTCATTATGGCTTTGCGTTTGCACCTCGCTTTTAAGAGAAGTAATAACATTCACAGTCAGGGGCAAATCCTGTTAATGAACAAATTAAAGTTCAAACAGTTATTCAAGTTCACAGCCCCACTCGCTGCTCCTTTAATAAGGGTTATACATGTTACTTTCTCTGGGGATCACTCCCCCTTTTATTACTTTTTAAGCTTTTCATAAGGACTGGTGGGCTATATGGGCAGCTCCCAGCCACTAAAGAGCCCACAAATCCTGAAGGGAGCCCTAATCCGGCCTTAATTTGGCAACTTTTGTAAAAGACATAAAAGCTCGGGTGCCACCCTTGTGCGCTCAGATGGCTGGATCGCAGGGAACAAGCCGGGGGAAAGCCCCGCTCTTTCCCGCACCCCCCTATTTGTGCTGGCTGCATTCTCTCCGGAGCTGTGCAAAGGAAGCCTCCGTTAGTCCTTCCCGGGTACCGGAGGATAAGTTAGGATGTCAGATCAATAGCCTGGGAATTTCCATCTCTCCCGCCCGGCTCCACTGGGCGCAGGCTGCCGGGGCGCCGGTCTCCGCAGCGCTACCCTTGGACCGGAGCTCGGTGCCTGCTACTGGCCGCTGCCCGCAAGTGTTAACAACGTGCGGTTAAAAAAAATGTCCCTGCGCTCTCTCTTTCCGCCGCCCCCCGCTTTCTTCTTTTCCTCCACACCTTGCGCGATTAGTGTGTCTGCGCTCACCTCGGCATTTGCATAATATGAATCTTAATTCCTCTTGTCACGGGGAGCCGCGGCTCCCGGCGGGGACGGGCGGGGAGCGGGGTGGCCCCCCTCGAGGTGCAGGGCACCCCGGGCCGGGGGGCGGCAGGCAGACTCTAACAAAGCCCGAGGAGTTTGACACTGGTTCAAGGCAGTGCCGGTGCAAAAGCGCTGTCTATGTACAAATAGAGGAGATCACACTCCCCATTATCTACCTCCTGGCGAGTGTTTGATTTGTGACATCAAAAGCTTATCAGGACAAGCTCACAAAAAAAAAAAAAGAAAGAGAAAAAGGCACTCCTTCACGGATGGAGATCGCTCCGATTTAGGTGATGGGCAGGAGAGAGCAGGGGGCCAGTGTTGCCAAAACGCCGCTGGTGCCGGGGAGGCGATTTCTGTCCCTCCGTGTCCCCGTGGGCCGAGCGGCGGGGCCGGGTGCGGGATCTGCCGCGGACGGGAGGGCAGGGCCGGCCCCGGCGGAGGGCTGGAGGGAGGCCCTGATTCCTCGCAGCCATCCGCACAGAAGTGGGTTTGATATAATCACCATGACAACTGCCGCCTATGAGCATACAAATAATAGAGATGAAATAGACAAAAGATTAGCATGCCATGAAAAGTACAATAAGTTTCTTATTTAGCATTTAGATAACTGTCTTTCCTTCGGAGCAGGCTTCAAAGTTGAACCCAGTTTAGACCAAGAGGATTAATTCTTTCTCCCGCATGCTTCATTGAATCTCTCATTACCAAACTTTGTCTGTATTGATGTAAGATTTGATTGAAGATTAGAGCATTTAGCAAATCTTGCTTTTCTGCATGTATCAGGCCTTTTCAAGCGCAGACCGCGCTGCCCAGTGGTCAATACCCTTACTTTTATCCAGTGTCTGCTTCATTTAAACTTAATCAACTCCCTCAATGAACTGGAACAGGGAAACGTCCCTGCGGTAAGAATGTTGTGCTTTTCTTAGATAATTCTTTGCTCCCTCTCCCATCCGCTGGCGTTAAACCTAAAATTGCTCTCTGATGAACTTAATCAATATGATAATGACAATTGGGGCTGAATGGCTCGGCCTGGGCTCCGCGTGGAGAAGGTGGATGGCTGTGCCCATTGCCCAAAGCCAACTTCCCCTTGTCTCTCCTCTCCCTCCTTTTGTGTGCGCTGCTCCCACCTTTCTCTTTTTCTCTCTCCCTCTTACTCCCCCCTCCGTGACACCGACCGCTGCTCACGCTGGAGAATGATGCTTCTTTGTGCGGCGGGAGGACTCGTATGTCACAGCCCGGAGAAGCGGAGCGGAGCGATTGGCGGGGTGAATTATCTGCCTTGTTGCGGTGAATTATTTGCGCTGTTTCCTTTCCCAGTCAACAAGTTTCTGAGGTATAGTGCAGATCAATCAAAGCTGACAGAGCGCATGTGAAGCTTTTACTGTGTAAATCTGGATCTCTTGTCCCGGCTTCGTTGGCACTGGCATCTGTATATCATTTTTATACTGCTACCAGTAGAGCAATTTCAAAAGTATTTGCAAGGAAAATGGATGTCCCCATCTGTTCCTGGAATCATAAATGTGCCACTTTCGGAGGGTTTTCACTGGTAATCATATCTTTAATGATGAACAAACTTGTGATATATACCTTTCCATAAAATGGGGTTTTCTTCACTTTATTGTGATTGGCTGGGATAAATAGCTTTTCCATATGTTAGGGAGATAAAACATAAGATTACCAGAGCTCGTTTGTTTGATCATAAACAAAAGAAACAATTCGCTCCAAACACTCTTTAAACAGAAACAACTGCAGAATTAAATTGTATTAATAGGCTATCGACGGGTCAGGAGGTAAACAACTGTCCCCGTGGAAAAGACAGCTGTTTTAAAATAAGAATAGATGGTCCTTCTCGCCGCGTGGGTGACCTTAATGCAGACGTGGATTTTAAATACTCAGTGCTCACTTTTTAATTTAATTCTTAATTTTTTTTTTCTCCCTCCAGCTTGACTTTGAATTTCCATAAGTGCAACAGCGAGGACACGGTGCTAGGTAGTGGATTGCCGTGCGCTATATTTAGAAAGCAGCTGGAAGAGAAAATGTCCTCAGGAATCCGGACTATTTTGTTGTAAATGTCCCTACAGTCCCAGTACAGTAAACGTAAACGCTTGTTCTTCAGACGTGCCAGCGCTTCGCTCTGCCTGGGAGCGCTGGGTAAGGACGGGTTAGGGCAGCTTTCGGCACTCACCGGCGCAGGTAGCGCTGGAGCTGCCATGTGAAGATGAGCGGTGCCCTTCCCAGCACGGCGGCGGTGTGGCTGCGGGACCAGCCCCCGCGGCAGGGCAGCGGCACCTCGGGGTTACCCCCACCGGTGGCCGCCCTATCCCCCTATCCACCCAGGGTACCGGCGGGTTGCGTGCACCAGTTTTCTCGGTGCAGAGCGCCTCAGCCCTGAGGTTCACTGCCTGGAGTGGGTCGCTCCCCTCGCATTTCCGCGTTAAGCACCAGTGGTACAGGCGACGCGGCCAGTCCTTCCCCTTCCTGGAGAACCAGCACCGCACCCAGCCCCACCGCTCTCTCTCCGCTAAACACTCCGCTGCGGTGATGGGGACAGGGGCAGGCCGTGTCGGACGGGCACCCTGCCCGGCTGTCACTCAGGGGAGGGTCCCCCACGAACCCTGTCCCTCAGTGGGCGCAGGGAGCCCGGGGCAGCTCTAAGCGGGCGGGCCCTAGCTGAGTGAGCAGCACGGCCAGTGGCTGCCTCGAAACAGGCGGCGTTCCACCTCGGCACCCACCCGTGCGGGGGAAGCCCTTTCCCACCAGCGCCTGCCCTGCACCGGGCTCTTGAGGCCGAGCGGGAGACCCGCAGCCAGGGAGTTATTTGGTACCGGCGGGCGGGAACCGGGTAAGTTAACGTCTCTTAAGGCCAGAAGAGACCATTAAATCATCTGCCTGACCTCTTGCGTTACAGGGCCGTATGATTTCATCCAGTTCCTAAGGCATTAAGTCCAATAATTTGTGTTTGAGTAAAACGTGCCTTCCAGAAAGGCCCCTGGTCCTGAAGATTTCAAGAGATGGCGATTTTGCTCCTGCCCCGGGAGTTAGCCGTGGCAGTTAACCCCTGATTGGAGATGAGCCTCATTTCCATGACAAGCTGCCCTTCCTTAGGTTGCTTTGATTTGCCAGGCATATCTTTTGGAGCCTACAAGTGCCATTGTTGTGTTGTGGCCACCTCAGCTTTGTCCTTTTCACCCAGGTGTCATGCCTGGCGTTAGCAACAATGAGGGTCTGGCCCTTCCTTGGGCTGCCTGAGGACTTCTGAGGCATCCAGCACCTGACTTCCAGCTCAGCCTGCTTGGTGACTGCAGCAAGAAAGAGGCTCCGTATCTCAAGGTGGGTAGGCCAATGGGACATATCATTGAAATCCAGTTCTTAAATGGCCTAATTCTGCCTTACTGTGAAATCACAGATCAACACATTTTTTCTAACCAAGCCAGCACCCAATGGGAAAAGGACGAGGTACCTTCTTCAGATGTTCTGCTCCCCGTTGCGCAGGCTCAGTGTGAGGGTGCTTGGATGTGAGTGGTTGGGGCGCTGTGGGTTCAATGTGTTTGTGGAAGCGGAGTACACTGCATGTATTGATCGTCTAGGGCTTAAAAGATCTTATTTTTCTAGTAAATGGTTACTGCTGTCTGTCCTAGGTGAAGGCTGTTGGTGGGCTGACCGCAGCAGGATGAAGCCAACGCCTCCTAAAAGAAACAGCCCCCCAGCTGCTTGTGCCGGTCCGAGGTAAGGGAGTTGGGGAGCTGCTGTAGAATCCTTGCCACCCCCAATCCACCCCACTTGACCCTTTCCCGCTGTGGGGCAACTCGCTCGTCCTGGGTGCCCCCAGTGGCCGGTGTCCCCGGCGCGGGCCCAGCCCGCATGGGGAGGGGACATGCAGCGCGGTTGCGGGCGGCTGTCCCCGCCCGGTGCCCATCGCTGCCGCCCCTTCTCCTGACACGGCGGGGGTGGCGTTCTCTGTCGTTACTGGCGACCCCAGTGCCACCAGTCCTGTCCGAGCGACGCGCCACCACATCTGAGCGCCAGGCAACTGGTTTTGTCACTTGCTTTAAGACGCATCCTGCCTGGTCTCTCTTGTTTCATTACCCAAAATCCCAGAGAAACCACCCGGCAGGATCAATCAGTCGCAGGCAGCCAGACAGTTTTCTTGTACTTTATTAAAGTGTAATCAAACATCGGTTAAGTGGAAAATAAATATCCAGATCTAATAAGCTGCTCAGTCAGATCGTGTAAATGCAAATTACAAGCTGGTTCCCATCTCCCCGCCAGGGGACTGAACA